>NC_134579.1:30887500-31506875 GCF_037038515.1 Microtus pennsylvanicus | reverse complement strand
TGTGTGGGCTGCAGGTGTGAACTGGCTGTATGTACTAGGTGGCCGGTGAGTCACTCCCAGAGATGAATGCCATGTGCTTAGTGACAGGGACAGGACCTTGCTTCGGGATTGGCCATCACATTTTTAAAGTAAATATGAATTTCCTCTGTTGCAGATGCTCTGATGAGAAAAGGCAGGCAGAAGAAAGGTCCATGCAGACAGAATTACTATCTTGGGAATTTCTCACTGGTCGGGCAATCTCTTTCCAATTTATCCACATGGTTTTTTTAAGCACATTGTACTTCATTTGTAAATGGGAGCACAAACAAGTCTGCTCATCCTAAATCCTCCTGGCAACTTGAGCAATAAATATTTCTGTCTTTGTTTTGGGATGCCATCCACCAGAGTCATCAGACATGTTTGGTTTAGGCCCAGCTCCCCCAGAACAAACGGTGGCCACACTTCCCCTTCCTCTTACTGGTATCGTGTTTTTCCAAGAACACGGGCTCCCCACCTCCCCTCCCCCGTTCCCAGTGTTAACTTGTCCATCTCTCTGGGAAGTCTTGTGTCTCATGTGAACAGCACAGAGGGGTTCATGAGAAAAGGCACCTTCTGCCCCGGGGATTATTTGCCAACTAATACTTTCCCTTGGGGGTCCAGACATCCAGCAAACCCACACTCAGGGCTGCCCCTGAGCTGGGCAGCCAGGGATTGCTTGTAAGGACTTTGCATTCTTTCTCCTGAGGAGGAGGATGCTAAATGGACAATTGCTTGCATTGTGTTTTCTTAATTAGGAATCCCTCTTGTGTCCTTGGGATGGATGCAACGTTTTGCTGGAGCTTGTGTGCAAGGGAATGCTCGCTTACAGCTTGGATCATGACTCACTGGTCCCAGAGGTCAGAGGAACTGGGGCAGCATAGCTACATTGCCTGAGTTTTGAGGCATTATCGGGTAGAGTTTGTGCTTTTGTATTGCAGCTCAGATGGAGAATTGATTTTTCAAATTCTTGGGGGATTGATTGGATATCACATCCAGACATTCCGAGGGGACATCATGTTGCTCACACAGACCTTGGGCTTGCGAAGGTGCATAGACCTTCAGCTTTTTCAGCTGTCAATCCTCCATCCCCATCCCCTTCAGAACAGGGTTGAGCCCCCTTGCTTCCTTTTACGGGGCAGGCTACTGGACCTTGTGTCTAGCCTTTCTTAGAAATTTGGGGGTTTTTTTTCACATTTTTTATTTTTATCTCTTATATTGGTCTCTTCCTGTCACAGCCGGAAACGTGATACCAGGATGAGGCAACTCTCCAGCCTTCCTCTTGGGTAAAGTCTGAAACAAAATCCCTCCGACCCATCCGCCCATCTCTGCAGCCTTCCTCGCTCTTCTCTGTGCTTGCTAAAACAATTCCTCAATTTTCAAAGTTAACATATTTATTGACACTTTCACCTGTGTCGATTCTTCTTGGTCTTTCTGAGAAGACACGCAGCACACGCGGCCAGCGTACCATTTCTGCATTCTGTTTGGGCTAATTGAGTATCCTGCAATTCTTCTTTCTTTCTCTTTGTTGCTGTTGTGGAAACAACGCTGGCCTTGTATCCTAGGTACCACGTACCCCATTTCCCTCTTCATTTCCCTCTTACAGTAGGAAGTAAGCAAAATCGCCAAAGTAACGGATCTAGGTCTTCTTTCAGGAGGGCGAGGAGGTGGGCAATCAAAGCTAAGACAAATGTGTGTCGAAGCCTGCCAAGCCGTAAACATGGAAGGTCCGCGCCAGGCTCCACTTTCAGAAAATAGCACTGCAGGGACACTTGGTAATACGTATTGAGGACAGTACCCTGTTGTCACAGCCCTGGTGCTAACGTGGTGACTAAGATGGAGAACTAAGGTCCTCATCACATGTCACTGAGGTCATGCAGCAGCCCAACTTCCTCAAACAGCCTGGGAAATGCTCTTTTTGTGAGAAGACAAACCACAGAAGAAAGTCCTGTCTGGTCACAGAAAGCCAACCTGGTGCATTCTCCTCATCCTGCTGGCCAAGGGGGCGGACACACAACCACACAACTCTGGGTACAGTTAAGTGAGGCAGAAGTCTTCTTGTGCTCTGCCAACTTCCAGTACAAGTTAAATAAGAAAACCCTCTTGCCAAATGTTACATATAGAAAAAAATATATACATAGACGAAAATTACCTTAGGGTAACATTTTTTGCCTAAACTTATAGTTAAATTCCTTTCAGTTAGAATCTTAATTTTAAATCAGATATTTACTAAATTTTCCATGTAATGGTTCCATCACTGCGTTCCATGTGTGCGTGTGCAGGAATGAGCTTGTTGTGACATACCTGTAAAGTTCAGAGTGTGTGCACACGCACAAATGAGTGTGCCATGATATGCATGTAAAGGTCAGAGTGTGTGCACATGCACGAATCAGTTTGCCGTGATATGCATGTAAAGGTCAGAGTGCATGTGCCTGCCCGAATGAGTGTGCCATGATATGCATATAAAGGTCAGAGTGTGTGCACGTACATGCATGAATGAACATGCTATGATATGCATGTAAAGGTCAGAGTGTGTGCACGTGCATGAATGAGTGTGCCCTGATATGCATGTAAAGTTGACAGTGAGTGTGCCTGCACGAATGAGCATGCCATGACATGCGTGTGAAGGTCAGAGGACAGCCTCATGGACTGATCCTCACATCCCACCTGGTTTGAGACAGGGTCTTCTGGAGATTTTCCTGTTCCCGCTTCTCATCGCTCTAGTGGAATGCTGGGATTACTGCAGAGGCATGCTGCCATGTCTGACTCTGACATGGGTTCTTTCTAAGGACCCAGACTCAGTCTCTCATGTTGGTGTATCAAGTTCCACCCACTGCATCATCTCCCCAGACACTCAAGTGCCACTCTTACTGGGCATTATAACACCCACAAGAAGCAACCCTAATTACAAATTGATAAGCACTCGAATGCAGAGGTTTGCATTGTAACCTTAGCTAAACCACTGTGTTTCTATTACTAGTTTTTTTAAAAAATGAAACTGGGTATAGAAAAATGAGAAAAATATTTTATAACATAGAATCCTTAATCAAAGTTCCCTAAATAACAGCATATTGGAGTATATGCGATATTGCATTTTTTTCTGCATGATCTCAAAACTGTAGGTCTTTTTCTTTGTAATTATAAGCTGTCATGTTTTGAAAAATAAATCTTATGGGAGGTTTAGATAACTCAAGTTCACTCTGAATTCCAAGATACTTTCATTTCCAGAGATCATTTTGTGTGGGGAGTGACTGTCAGGGGACTCCAGGGACAAGCATTCTTGTGACCCAGAGAAGTGGACACAGTATTCCTGTGAGTCCAGGTGCCAGGAAGATGCCATCTCAGAGACAAGTCTGTTTAAGCACCTGCACACCCACAGAGGTTGTGAAATGTTGGGACCTCTACCAACCGACTTCCCACCCGGGTTTCTAGGAAATGTTTGTGTGCTCTGAGGAGAACAGATACTTCATGATCTCAGCTCCTCTCCCTTCCCCTTTCTCTCCCCCAGCTGCTTTCACCCTCTGAAAAAGGCGGGGACTCAGCAGACACTGATGTCTCTGAGTCTCCTAATGGCTTCCTCTGCAGGGTATCACTGCTCCACTCTGCAAACCTTTCAAGTTCCATTTGCAGGTGGCATGCTTTCGATCACAGCCCCAAAGACGGGCACTGAGCATCTCAGTGTTCCTTCTCCAGCAGGGGTGATGGTGGACAGCTAGGAGCGTATCCCTCTGAGAGCTGGCCCTAAGGTAGCCAGTCACAATGGAGGTGCAGGACCTTCTCTGTGGGCAGATCGTATATTCATCTGGGATGTTCATGGGCAGGAAGGTGTGAAAGGATTCTGAGAAGGGGTGGTTGTCAGCAAATGTCTGAGTATTTTATCTTCCAGGACAGTAGAGTTTCATTCTTGGGTCTGTGTGCGTAGTTTGGAAAATCATATGAAATAAAGATGTTCATGATAGGAGATTTGATCATTCAGCTAGTGGTTTCCTTCTTGATAATGTCTTCATTTCGGAAAGTGTGTGTGTGTGAGGGAGTAGACAGTCCTTGTTTTAATTATGGGAAATAAATTGCTTTCAAGTTCTTTTTTCTTTCCTTTCTTTGTTCTCCCACTCCTCCTCCCTTTTTCTCTCCCTCTCCCCCTTCCTTCTTTCCCTCCGTCTTTCCACCCAAGACAAGATCTCATGTAACCTGGGTTGGCCTAAAACTCTTTGTGTAGCTGCAGGTGACCTTGAAGTTACTTCCTGCCTGTACCTCCCTTGTGCTGGGATTATTGGTTCGCACCACTGTGCCTGGATCATGTACTGTTGTGGTCGAGTTTAAGGCTCCATGCATGGGCCAGCACTCTAGCATGTGACACAGTCCAAGGCCCTGTTTTCTTCATCTCTAGTCCAAACTGGAAGATCTACTGAGATCTGTAATCTCGAGCCACCACTGGAGTTCTGCCAGGACCTTTATAGACTTCAAGTAGTCACTGGGGGCACACAGTCATTCTTCTGTGTGTCTGAGAGCCTCTTGTTTGGGGTCAGATAAGGCCCAGGCATCTCAGAGGGTTCTTTACTCAACGTGTGAATGATTTACTATGTTTCCTGGTTTAGTGTATGTGTGTGTGTGTGGTTTAATATATGTGTATGTGTGATTTAGTATGTATGTTTAGAAGTATGTGTGTGTGTGTGTTAGAGTGTGTGTATATGTGGTTTCATGTGTGTGTTTTAGAGTATATGTGTGATTTAGTGTGTGTGTTTTTTTGTGTGTTTTAGAATGTGTATGTGTATGTGTGTGTGTATGTGTGTGTGTGTGTGAGAGAGAGAGAGATCAAGGTTGGTTGTCTTTCTTACCATTTGGCTAGAATGACTGGCTAGGGAACCGCAGGGATCAGCCTGCCTTCATCTCAGACAGGGCCCAGTGCAAAAGCCAAGAGATTCTGGGGATTCAAACTCAGGTCTTCATGCTTGTGCAATAAGCCCTTCACCAAGTGAGCATGCTCTCTGGCTCCACTTGCCGATGCATATGGACATAATTCTTTGATGGTGGTATCTTTTAAATGTGTGTCTACCTGTGTTCTACTGAGACACACATTCAAATATACGGGCCATGTATCTCAGTGACTCAGCTCCTTTCTGAGTAGGAGCTAAGATTAACAATGGCTTTCATGAGGGTAGAACAGATATGCAGAGAAACAGAATAATGAGAGCCACTCATTGGCTGTCTCCAGCTGCATCTTCAGCTGGAAGACAGGACCTGTGTGGCAGTGTTGCGCCATGTATACATGCTGCCTTAGCCCCATTCACAGAACATTTGACTCATGGACATTTATTTGGAACTTTTTGAAATAATCTTTTGTACAGATCTAGAATTTCCAAACTTTGAAAATACAGTCCTTGTGAAATCTTAAATATTTGTGATTCCTTGAAGGCCAGAATGGTTGCTTTTGATAATGCAAAGAAATACAGGACTGGCTTTGTGAGGAATTTCAACCAGGACTAATGAGTGGCTTACAAGAGACAGGAGTGATTAAAGACAGAAAGAGATTGCTTATTTTATACACACATGAGCAAGAAATGAAGCATGTCAATATCTGATTTTTTATGGGAAGTTAGGAGAAAATGAACGACTTACATCTGAGAGACATCTCATGTGTTGGGAGTGAGAGGTTTCTGTCCACATTATACAAAGACTTAGGGGAAGGGACAGCCACTCTGCAGTGGCTTCAGAAACCTCCCTGTGCCTCCCTGCTGTTTCAGTAGCCATCACTGTGACATCTGAGGACTAGTGGTCCCAACTCCAGTGGCATCTATGATGGTTGGCCCACAAGAGAGATTTGTCTACAGCCATTAGAATTTCTTAAAGCTAGAGTCCCCAAAGCCTGTTCCTTGGAAAAGGGACCTGCCACATTTTAAGAGACCCCTGTTCCCAGTAGTGTCCCTGTGTCACAGTCATGTGGAGAAAGGCTCTTGCTCTTCCCACTGTTTCGGCCACTTACTATGGGACAGTCCATTCTCCCAGCTGTCCTGGAGAGCATGCATAGTGTTCTGTGTCTGGAAGCAGCTGGGTCTGAGACTATCAGCTGGGAATATCATATTTGACCCTGGTCCCCTCTCTCCAAGGTCAAATGTATCAGAGCTCTTCATCGGGGACGTTTAAGAGGTTTGGCTCACAGGCCCGACCCCTGTACATAGACACACCCTTGCATGTACACTTGGGCACTCCTGGATATTTTAGCAGCTGGTGTATTTCTGTATTACCTTTTGCTGTGGGACAATGGTCTGTACCCTGTCACTTGTACTTAAAAACAAAAAAACAAAACAAAACAACAACAACAAAATGCTGAAGCCAGACACAGAGGAAACAAGATGTGATTGCCTTGCCAAAAAAGGTACCAAGCCATGTGGTTAACACAGACAAGTTTAGGGGCTAATATAAGTTATAGAGAGTTCATAAGAAGCCTGAACTACTAGGCCAATCAGCTTATGATTAATGTAGACCTCTTTGGGACTTAATGACTGTTGGAACAGGGCAGGACAGAAACCTCAGTCAACAACCTTTTTGATCAGACACAGGGAGAATATACTTCTTGTGTTTTGTCTCACTTGGTCTTGAAAGAAAGGTATGATTTGTTTTTTGAAAAGCAAGAATTATGGTCAGGCATGATGGTATACGCTAAAATCCCAGCCTTTGCAAGGATGAGGCAGGAGGGTCCCTAGTTTGAGGCCAACCTGGGCTACATGACAAGATCTTATCTCAAAGAGTGATGAATGTATTAGGGGAGGGCTATAAAGCATAAAATAGTTAACCTTGCCTGTAAGTCATATACTCCAACAGAAAATCCCTTCCAGTGCTCATGCTCTGGTCTTGTCCAACCTGTCCTCCTCCATACTGCAGTACATGCAAGTCAACATGGTTTATATTGATGCACAGTAAGACAAAGAGGGCAAACTCAGAGGTCAGCCACTCGTATGCATTGTACTCTCAAGAAGCAAGCTGTTTAATCTCCATGACACTCAGAGTTTGTCATGCTGATAACTGGAAACAAATATTAACTGTGAAATATTGAGATGATGCAATCAGTTTTGTAATATGTAGAATATCTGGTGCCTGGTTGGTCCTAACATCTAGGATGCTCACTGTATGTTCAACTAAGTGCAAAGCAGTGAGATGGTGCCGAGGACTGGGTAACAAAACCCGGCACGAGGAAGCTAGAAGGACGTGTGAAGAATGAGAGAGTCCACTGGACAGCCCCAGACCCGTGCTCTCCCTAGCAGGTCACAAAACAGAACAAAGGGCACACAAATGGGAAAAGGTGGAGAGAGGGCTGGTGGGTGGGAGGGAGATAGAAGGCCAATTAAAATGCATCATGTACATACATGAAATTGTCAGAGAACAAATTTAATTAAAGAAAAGAAGAATATGAGGGCCTTGAGGGAAGGAGGTTAATTGCCCCAGGGTGTGGGATAAGATGTGTCAAGCCCATGCCTGTGTTTTCAGTGTTAACTGTTTAGAGGCATGAGCAGCAGAGGAGGGAGGCCTGAGTCCAATCCACAACATGTGTGTGTGTACACCATCCACTCTGTCTCTAATTCACCCTAGGAAGGGAAGGCCAGAGCCCAGAGCTCCTTGAACTAGTGATGTTCTTTACAGAATACACAGCCACTTTGCTGGGATCTCTTTGGGGAAGAACCATCTATACCAGTTATTTTTTTTTCCTTTTTCAGAAACAAAGCAAAATGAATGTGAGGTAATATTTGAAGGCAAAGCATTGTGAACCTAAATAAAATATTCTGGTTTTATTCTCTGAGTGACTTTGGCCATCTCATCTCTTGGCACCTTTCATTCTCCCCTGTGTAAGACAGATTACTGGAGTTCCACAATCCTGTGTCTGGTACTAGTGGGATCCCAGTGCACAAAGAATCTAAGTCCATCCCACAATGGTACTTTCAATGCAATGTGGATGTGGGCTGTGCTAGATTCTTCTCTCATTGCTGCGTTTCAAACAACTTAACAAAGATGTCTTAGAGTCTCTATTGCTGCATCAAAGCACTGTGACCAAAGGCAAGTTGGGGAGAAGAGGGTTTATTTAGCTTACACTTCCATAGTGTTAGTCATTATTGAGGAAATCAGTACAGGAACTCAAACAGGGCAGGAACCTGGAGGCAGGAACTGTTGCAGAGGCCATGGAGGGAGCTGCTTACTGGTTTACTTCCCCTGGTTTGCTCAGCCTGCTTTTGTATAGAACTTAGGAGCAGCAGCCCTGGGATACCCACCATAGGCTGGGCCCTTCTCCACTGACTACTAATTGAGGAAATGACTTACAGTTGGGTATCATGGTGGCATTTCCTCGGTTGAGGCTCCTTACTCTCTGATGACTCTAGCTTGTGTCAAGTTCACACAAAACCAGTCAGTACAGTAGAGTTTATTAGGCTAGCAGTTTGAGCATACAGTCCACGAGACAGGGAAGGCATGGTGGCAGAAATGGGAGGCAGCTGGTCACATTAGATTTTCAGTCAGGACACAGAGAGAACAATGCTGGTGGTCTCCTCTGCCTAGTGTTCTTCAATTCAGGACACCATTCCATGGGAGGTAGTCACCCATGGTTCTTCTCACTTTAGTTAACCTAGTCTAGAGAGCCCCTCACAGACATATTTAGGGCCTTGTTCCCTAGGTGATTCTAGGTCCTGTAAGGCTGACAATCAATATTAACCATCAAACCGAGGAAGAATGAAGCCAGGAAGCCCATGGCCCAGTAGACCTTTATGATGGTGTATCAGGTGTTCTAGGAATGGTGAAGTTGGATGGAGTCTGTCTAGGGTGGAGGTCAGTGCTTCAGGAACAGTGAGGTTGGATGGAGTCTGTCTAGGGTGGAGGTCAGGTGCTATAGGAATGGTGAGGTTGGATGGAGTCTGTCTAGGGTGGAGGTCGGTGCTTCAGGAACAGTGAGGTTGGATGGAGTCTGTCTAGGGTGGAGGTCAGGTGCTCTAGGAACAGTGAGGTTCGATGGAGTCTGTCTAGGGTGGAGGTCAGGTGCTCTAGGAACAGTGAGGTTCGATGGAGTCTGTCTAGGGTGGAGGTCAGGTGCTCTAGGAACGGTGAGGTTGGATGGAATCTGTCTAGGGTGGAGGTCAGGTGCTCTAGGAACAGTGAGGTCCGATGGAGTCTGTCTAGGGTGGAGGTCAGGTGCTCTAGGAACAGTGAGGTTGGATGGAGTCTGTCTAGGGTGGAGGTCAGGTGCTCTAGGAACAGTGAGGTTGGATGGAGACTGTCTAGGGTGGAGGTCAGGTGCTCTAAGAACAGTGAGGTTGGATGGAGTCTGTCTAGGGTGGAGGTCAGGTGCTCTAAGAACAGTGAGGTTGGATGGAGTCTGTCTAGGGTGGAGGTCGGGTGCTCTAAGAACAGTGAGGTTGGATGGAGTCTGTCTAGGGTGGAGGTCAGGTGCTCTAGGAACAGTGAGGTTGGATGGAATCTGTCTAGGGTGGAGGTCGGTGCTTCAGGAACAGTGAGGTTGGATGGAGTCTGTCTAGGGTGGAGGTCAGGTGCTATAGGAACAGTGAGGTTGGATGGAGTCTGTCTAGGGTGGAGGTCAGGTGCTCTAAGAACAGTGAGATTGGATGGAGTCTGTCTAGGGTGGAGGTCAGGTGCTCTAGGAACAGTGAGGTTGGATGGAGTCTGTCTAGGGTGGAGGTCAGGTGCTCTAGGAACAGTGAGGTCCGATGGAGTCTGTCTAGGGTGGAGGTCAGGTGCTCTAGGAACAGTGAGATTGGATAGAGTCTGTCTAGGGTAGAGGTCAGGTGCTCTAGGAACAGTGAGGTTCGATGGAGTCTGTCTAGGGTGGAGGTCAGGTGCTCTAGGAACAGTGAGGTTGGATGGAGTCTGTCTAGGGTGGAGGTCAGGTGCTCTAAGAACAGTGAGGTTGGATGGAGTCTGTCTAGGGTGGAGGTCAGGTGCTCTAGGAACAGTGAGGTTGGATGGAGTCTGTCTAGGGTGGAGGTCAGGTGCTCTAGGAACAGTGAGGTCCGATGGAGTCTGTCTAGGGTGGAGGTCAGGTGCTCTAGGAACAGTGAGGTTGGATGGAGTCTGTCTAGGGTGGAGGTCAGGTGCTCTAGGAACAGTGAGGTTGAATGGAGTCTGTCTAGGGTGGAGGTCAGGTGCTCTAGGAACAGTGAGGTTGGATGGAATCTGTCTAGGGTGGAGGTCGGTGCTTCAGGAACAGTGAGGTTGGATGGAGTCTGTCTAGGGTGGAGGTCAGGTGCTCTAAGAACAGTGAGGTTCGATGGAGTCTGTCTAGGGTGGAGGTCAGGTGCTCTAGGAACAGTGAGGTTGGATGGAATCTGTCTAGGGTGGAGGTCGGTGCTTCAGGAACAGTGAGGTTGGATAGAGTCTGTCTAGGGTGGAGGTCAGGTGCTCTAGGAACAGTGAGGTTGGATGGAGTCTGTCTAGGGTGGAGGTCAGGTGCTATAGGAACAGTGAGGTTGGATGGAGTCTGTCTAGGGTGGATGTCAGGTGCTATAGGAACAGTGAGGTTGGATGGAGTCTGTCTAGGGTGGAGGTCAGGTGCTATAGGAACAGTGAGGTTGGATGGAGTCTGTCTAGGGTGGAGGTCAGGTGCTCTAAGAACAGTGAGGTTGGATGGAGTCTGTCTAGGGTGGAGGTCAGGTGCTATAGGAACAGTGAGGTTGGATGGAGTCTTTCTAGGGTGGAGGTCAGGTGCTCTAAGAACAGTGAGGTTGGATGGAGTCTGTCTAGGGTGGAGGTCAGGTGCTATAGGAACAGTGAGGTCCGATGGAGTCTGTCTAGGGTGGAGGTCGGTGCTTCAGGAACAGTGAGGTTGGATGGAGTCTGTCTAGGGTGGAGGTCAGGTGCTCTAGGAACAGTGAGGTCCGATGGAGTCTGTCTAGGGTGGAGGTCAGGTGTTCTAGGAACAGTGAGGTTCGATGGAGTCTGTCTAGGGTGTAGGTCAGGTGCTCTAGGGACAGTGAGGTCCGATGGAGTCTGTCTAGGGTGGAGGTCAGGTGCTCTAGGAACAGTGAGGTTGGATGGAGTCTGTCTAGGGTGGAGGTCAGGTGCTCTAAGAACAGTGAGGTTGGATGGAGTCTATCTAGGGTGGAGGTCAGGTGCTCTAGGAACAGTGAGGGTGGATGGAGTCTGTCTAAGGTGGAGGTCAGGTGCTCTAAGAACTTGAGGTTGGATAGAGTCTGTCTAGGGTGGAGGTCAGGTGCTCTAGGAACAGTGAGATTGGATAGAGTCTGTCTAGGGTGGAGGTCAGGTGCTCTAAGAACAGTGAGGTTGGATAGAGTCTGTCTAGGGTGGAGGTCAGGTGCTCTAGGAACAGTGAGGTTGGATGGAGTCTGTCTAGGGTGGAGGTCAGGTGCTCTAAGAACAGTGAGGTTGGATAGAGTCTGTCTAGTGTGGAGGTCAGGTGCTCTAGGAACAGTGAGGTTGGATGGAGTCTGTCTAGGTTGGAGGTCAGGTGTTCTAGGAACAGTGAGGTTGGATGGAGTCTGTCTAGGGTGGAGGTCAGGTGCTATAGGAATGGTGAGGGTGGATAGAGTCTTTCTAGGGTGGAGAGTCTGGAGGTTAGGTATGGCCAAGACAGTGCTGAGAGGAGGCCTCAGGAAGGAGGTGGCATGAGAGGAGATGTTAGTAATTCAGCAAAAGCCCTGGGAGTTGTCAAGGATCACATTACAGGTGGCCTCCAGGGAGTCATCTCTCCCAAGCAGGGAAAGGAGCTCAAGACACAAGGACATGGACTAGGTTGAAAATGGCAGGAGTGAGGAGATCTTTCCAATGGCCTGCTTGTCTCCCGATTCCAGCATTAATGACCTCTCTGTGATACATACACATACAACCAATTGCTTATGGTATGTGTGTGCACATGCATGCGTGTGTGCATGCACACCTGCCTGCATAAACAGACCTTAAAGTTAGCCTCAAGCATATACAATAAGTGCTAGCGCATGTGTACTCTAGAGTTCTGTTTTTTTGTGTGAAGAGACCTTAAAATGGATTTGGGGACAATGAACAGTTGCCAAGCATAACAGCCACCACCACCTGCTCCAGTGCTAGGGCTGTCAGTCCATCCTGGAACCTCCCTCCACTGTGTATCCTTGACACCTTACCAAGGACAAACTCACCAATGGGTGGCCATGGGGCATCTGGAGCTTTGACGTCTGGGAGTACACTCTCAGAATCTCCTCTGTTGTTTCTATGCTTCGGTCCTGTCACATGGAAAAGAGAGGTGAGACAGACTCTGTAAACCAGAACAGGACTGAGTTTCCGTAGGTCAGAAGACGCCAGCACTGAAGGGACTTTAGAAAACAAGTGCATCTCGAGGTGATGGATGTGTATGGTGGGTCTGACTCCCTCCAGATGTCACTGAAGGCTGGAGACCTCACGTGTACACAACCCAGGCGCATGCTGAGAACCACAGAGTGTCCAGGCCAGTGAGGAAATATCCCATGTAAATTAAATGGTGAGGGGCTGGGGAGAGAAGGACGGTGGCGGTGGAAAGGACAGAGAATGAGAACGTGGCATTGCATGACAGTGAGAATGACAAAGAGACTTGATTACACCGGGGCCTCAAGGAGGAGTGTGACACCCGTGGAAGAGTTAGAAATCACAACAGTTCTGTGTTTTTCCATACAGACGTGATAATGTATCTGCTTCCCAAAGCAACCTTTGCATTCCTGGGGTCTCATCTCTAAGCAGTGTCCATACAGGTGACATTCAATGGTGGTGGGCGGCTGTCACCCTGTGGCTTCTCCTCATCTGTCACTTGAGTGCTGCTGCTTCATGGCTTGCTTCAAGGTGCCCTCTGCATCCTGCCTTGTCTGGGAACAGCTTTGGCTACATAGGATGCCCAGGGGCTGTTAGCAAGAAATACCTTAGAGATCGGGGGAGATGGCTCAGATGGTAAAATGCTTGCCTCATAAGTGCAAGGACCTCAGTCTGATCTCCAGAGCTCACATCAAGAGCAGCGGGGAGGTGGAGACCCGTGGGCCCCTCTGGCCCACTTAGTGAGTGACCTCCAGATCAGTGAGAAACCCTGCCTCGAAGAGCAAAGCAGGTGGCATCTAAAGTCGTTCCTGGCTTTGATACACATGTGCACATGTGTGCTCATGCTGAGATGACCACATGCACACACACATGCAGAGCTCATAGGATGCATTGGAGCTCTTCATGTTTGCAAAAGTCTCCCAAAACTCTGTTGGTTATTTTACTTAATGACTTCAAAGCCCTAACACAGGGATGTGGTGACTGTCCTGGTGCGTTATCATTGCTCATAGTTATTGCTGGCGATTGTTGTTACTGTGTTTAACTTGAAGTTCACACTTTATCATTAGCATGTAGGTGTAGGAGAAAAGCAGCGTGCGTAAGTTTTCAGTAGGAGAAAAACAGCGTGTGTAAATTTTCAGCTCATGCACGGGGATGCAGACCCCGGTAAGGAAGGGCTCTGTGCCGGTTATGTGCTCCCTGGCAGGATATAAGCTAACCTACAGGAAATGAAGAGCAAACCCAGCTAGCTCGGATGTATGCAGTCAGTGACTCACTTGCCATATTCGTGGCATGCTGCTCTGTTTAAAACCCAGTTCCCTCGAGTGGAATAAAAATACCAGACTCCTGATACAAAGGTTGGAAGAAGCGGAGGTTAGCTCATGTTAATTTAGATTGTCCACGGGAATTCAAGCACTGCTGTGCACAGATTTGCCAAAGGCCACAGTGGCCAAGTTACCATTTCCTTAACCTGTGTGACCTTTAAGTTGAGTTTGCCCCAGTTCCCATTTATAATCCCGAATCTGTGCAAAGTCCGGTTTTTGTGAAGTTCCCTCTGAGCTGTGTCTAAGGATCGAGGATGAAGACACCAAAGGCAATGGTGAGGGTGGGTAGTGTTTTCTTGGGTGAGGCCAGAGAACTAAGATAATATTTTAGCACGGGCACTTTCATTCCCTCTGTCAGTATCTCAGCCCTTGTCTCTGCTCCCGTTCTCCAAAGATGAGTTATATGGACACCTGGGGTGCTAGCTGCCATATATTTTTTTTTCATTTTCAAACTTAATCATGACATCATATGATCATTGCATGCACCAAAGTCTCTCAGCCTCAGCAATGTTGTCGCACTTGGCCCGACATTCCCTCCCTTGGGATATTATCCTGCACATTGCAGGGTGTCCAAGCAGTATCCTTGATCTTCACCCACTAGCTGCTACTGGCATTCTACCTTAAGGTTTTTGTTTTGTTTTGTGTGCATCTGTATATGTGCAGCAACATATATGTGTGAATGTGCATGTGTGTGCATGTGGAGGCACGATGCTGACACCGGGAGCTTTTCTCCGTCTATGTCTACCTTATTCACTGAGGTGGGTCTCTCACTTGATCCCAGACCTAGCTAATACCACTGCTCTCCCGAGCCAGCTTGTCCCAGGAATCTGTCTTTGCCTTCTGAGAGCTGGAATGACAGGAAGTCTACCACGCCTGGGTGGAACTTCCACAAGTGCTGAAGATCCCAACTCTCATCCTTGCTCATGTGGCAAGTGCTTTGCCTGCTGGGCCTTCTCTCCAGCCATTCTGCAGGTGGTGACAGACCAAATTCGTCATTGTCTGGTGTTCCAAGTGCCTGTGCATGAACAACAAACACAAAAGCCTAATTTTACATTTAATTTTCATTTTGGGGAGACAATAATTTGGTACACTCTTCTAGATCTTGTTTCTTCTAACTCAAAATTATGACAACAAAAAAAATCAAGACTAAATTTTCATCAATTGTAGTGGTATTTACTGACTTTTAGTGAGGGTGGCCCTGCATCTGCCACAAGCTTCTTCTGCCGTTCTCTCAGCATGGACATTTGCACAGACTCTAGTTCTTAGCCCCCAGAATGCTAGGCTGCAACCGGCATCTTGGTAGTTGAGTACTTAAAGATGCCCAGAAGCAGAACTGCATCATGGGTATTATTCATTTAAAAAGATAACTACCCGACCAGATGATAGCATCCAAGGGAAACTGTAAATAGCACTTACATTATGGAAGGCTTGTCCGATTCTGAAACCTCAGTGGGCAACGGATGGGATTATTTGAATGTTTTTTTTAACAAGAAAAGAAACACAAATATATTTGAAAGTTGAGTCTTAAAAATAGCAACTCCATGTGCTGGAGAAAGTTTGGATTTCAGTTCAGTTGCTGGAGCCTTTAAATCATGTTTCTGAGAGAACGGTGAAAGCGACTGTGTCTCTGGTGTCATTTTCTTCCATCGGCAACATAGTCCACATTAAGAAGCAAAACCAAAGAAGGGTCTGTGTTAGACCTGTGTTAAGTGGTGTGATCATTTTAAAGCATCTTTTAAGTAGCCTTAGCCCTGATACACACGTTGAAACTCTGGACCTGACTCTACTACTCAGTACAGCACAGTCTGAACACAGTAGACACCAAGGGACTGAGAGCAGTGTTCTCTGTTTAAGACATTGGATCATTTACATGGGGCTTTAACCCTCAGCCAGAGCTCAGCCTGGCCTCTAAGCAGCATGTTCTCACTTACTCTTCCCTTTTGCCCTTACAGACCTCTCCATCTGAAAAAGACAATGTACAGCTTGGCACTGAGATTTCAAGATCACACATCTGGGCCATAAGAAAACAAAGACTTTCTTTGGCGTGTTTGAGTGATTGGGGGACATTTCTGTTGGACATTGAACTGTAAGTGGACTCTTTTTTGTAGTGTGTCACAGAGGATAGAACTGAGTTCAAATGAAGCAAAGGATGATGTGGGATTTTTTTTTTTTCTGTATCCTATGGAAGGGCAGAGTATAGCCAGGCTGGAAGATACATATAGAGAGAGTAGGCAGGGAGATGCCATGTGGTTGCTGAAAGAGAAAGACTACCTCTGGACCCTCACCTGTAGGCCGCACCCTTGTACCAATACACAGCTTAATAGAGATGGATTGATTTAAGATGTAAGAGTTAGCTAGAAATAAGCATAAGCTCTTGACCAAACAGTATTGTAATTAATATAGTTTCTGTGTGATAATTCGGGTCTGGGTGGCCAGGAAATGAATAAGCAGTCTCCACCTAAAAAGGGTTTAATTTCTTTTTTCCAGGTTTACTTAAAAACTGCAGAGCATCCACATCGACCTCTCTGCGGCTGGAAGGGCTGTGTTAGTCCCAGCCTCGTTGGAGCCTCTGGACTTTGCCTGAAGCCTCTCAGTGGTAGAAGAAGCTGGTTTCTCAGTTTCACTAGTGAGTAGTATTTGGATTTTTCTAATTCCTCTGTTTTCTGATGTCATTGCGCTTAAGAAGATTCTCTTGCTATCCCTTCAATGCTTTGGTGGTATCAGAACAAAGTAAGGACTGATATTATGTAGAGTTTTGTGAGCACTAAGTTCAGTGACTGGAACACTGTGTGGAAAATGCCTAGGGATTGTTTGAGTGTGGAACTTAGCAAAGGTAGTTTGCTTGCTTTTTATGGGTTGAGAAGCTTAGGCTTGTTGCTGATTGGCTGATTTTGAGAAGGGCAGGGCTATTGCTGATTGGCTGGCTGTAAGAGTATTACTAAAGCAAATTTTTGATGTTGGATTTAGTGGCTTCAGACAGTTTATGGTGGTGACGTGTTTCTGCCTCAAGACCCTGACCATGAGTTATCCTTTCTATTTCTGTTTTAAGTGTATTATTCCACATACTGTTTGTCTTTGGGTTTTCTTCATGTATTCAGGAAGAGAGAAGCAAGCAGCCTTGAAGATGTGATTTGACACAGTCAGATTGCTCAAATATTGTTCTTGACTTTTGGGTTTTATATTATCAATGGAAAACTCTTAGAAATTCTTTTTAAAATTACATTTATTTGTTCATATTGTTGAGGGTGGGCTTATGCTATGGCATTGGAGGTCAGAGGACAACTTGTAAGAGTTGGTCTCTTCCGTTTCCATTTTCAGTGTGAGCTCAAAGATCGAACTCAGCTTGGTGACAAACATCACCAGCTGCTGAGCCATCTCACCAGCCTGGAGATGATATTTTCCTCTGATTTCATCATACTCTAATGCAGTGATTCTCAACCTGTGAGTTGACCTCTGGGGGGGGGGGTCAAATGACCCTTTCACAGGGCTCACCTAAGAGCATTGGAAAACACAGGTATTTCTATTACAATTCATGACAGTAACAAAATTACAGTTATGAAGAAGCAAAAAAAAAAAAAAGTGATGTTATGGTTGGAGGTCCCCACAACATGAGGATCAGTATTATAGGGTCACAGCATTGGGAAGGTTGAGAACCACTCTAATGGCTTTATTTTCACTCACCCTGCATTTGCATTGGGGTAAATAAAGGAGGCATGCCAAGTTCCTAGGCAGCTTAGTTGTCAAGCCAATACTGTTTTGAAGCATCATTGTTTCTATTTATATGAATTACTACCTTTGATTAACACTTATTGCTGATGTTATGTTTATTTACTCCCAACTTGGATACTAGGATTCATTGAGCATGGCCAACATGCTGGAGCTTTCATTTATCATGAGGCCTCGTGTGTTCTGTGCTTTTCACCGGTCACTATGTGGAATACAATGGGTGGATGCACCGTGTCGTATCCAGTAGTTCTTCTTGCTCACCTTTAACGCTAGAGGGAGTGTGGTTAGAGATCAACCGTGGGTTCTGAAGCCTCATCCATTTATTCCATAAGCCACATGCGTAAGGACTGTCTTCTCCTGCTGGTCTATCTTCCTGTCATCTGCAGATGGACACTCCAGGGAATTCCATTTCATTCTCTGTGTCACAGGAGTTACATCTCATTTTCCATGTCTGCAGGAATTACATGCTTCAATATATTTTAGAACACAATGCCCTGCACTTTTGTGCGTGATTAACAAAATTTGAGATTATCACCTAACCTGGGTCCTTCTTGGCTTATACTGAGATGGAGAGAGGCCCTAGAAGGTTGTAGTTACTCACCTGTGGTCACATGACAAGTCACTTGTGTGAAAAAAAATGAGTGTTCAATGAGATGAATGCCATCATTCTAGCGACAGTCCTTGTGTGAGAGATCACTGTTATGATTTGTGTGTGCAGCAGGAAACATCAGTAAGTCCAGTTGTTCATGTCTATTCAAATGACTTTCCACCCTAGACTTAAGACACCATGAGGATGACAGTGACTGGAAGGATTTGGGTTTCCTGCATTGTTTCTGTCTCAGAAAAGTGTTCACGTTCATTTCAAGCTGATAAAAAGCACAAACAACTCCCTCACTTCCGTGTGCATTCCTAGATTCTCATCTCAAAGAGTAGATGATATGGTATTGAATATGAGAATTCATTAGGTGTGCATAGCCTTTGCATGGACATTTTTCTGTCATTGCGTCTGATGTGTTAACTTTTCTTGGGACTCCAGAAGGAACATCTATTCACCCTGGATGGGCAACAATGGCAGACTAAAGTACTGTTTCACTAAAGTCCAATTTGGTGAGACCAATACGTTTATGAGCTTTTCTTACAGAGCATGAATGAAGGGTTCCTCGCAGGAGTGTGGGTAATCCCTAAACAGCTACATCATCATAAAGTCCTGCCCTGTTACAGATGATGACCTTGTGGGGCTGCATTATGGAGTCTCACCTTCAATTAACCTTCTACTTTTTATACAAGTCCAGCACCCAAGATTACTTGTAGCTAGCGGAGGAGGGGAGTAATAGCTGGAATCTCAAGTGAAGGACTTTTTTGCAGGACTTGTGGGCTTAATATTAATTTTCTCCTAGTGGTCCATAACGTAGACATACTTCAGTCATTCAGCTGAAGCAGTCCTGTAAGGCAAGGACTTTTGCTTGGTTTTGTGATTTCAAACATGATAGCCCTTATAAGATTGCATATTTTTGAACTTCTCCCAAAGTGTGATTCAGTAGCTCTGCAGTGACGTCTGGTCATTACTAAGGTCTGAATGTGAAATGTCGCTCACCTGGTCCCCAGCTGGTGGCGCTGTCTCTGGAGGTTGGAGAACCATTGGAAGGAACTGAGCACTGGAGGATTGATCTCTGTATTTGTAGAGGAGCCCTACTTCCAGTCCTCAGCAACTTCCTGTTTCACTGAGATGTGAACAAGCAGCCACCTCATTCTCTTGCTGTGCAGCCACCCACCGCTCTGCCTTGTCCTCCGTGATGGACTCTCTCTCTCCCTCCCTCTCTCTCTTCCTCTCTTCCTCCCTTCCCCCCCCCCACAATCTCTTCAGTTGTTTCCTTCAGGTATTTATTACAGTAATGCAGAAAGTAGTTAAGCAAATAGCCTCTAGTTTAACAAGTGTCCCAGCGGATTCCAGGGAAGGCTGAGGTTGGGTGTATGCTGCTCTTTAGGACCGACTCCGCTGCACCCGGATGATATGATGACATGCCGTAAGGGATACATTTGCAGCTAATGTGAGCTTGACTAAGCATGTACATTAGAGAGCTGCACAGTCTACTTCCACATGCATAGACACACGCAGAAGTACATGTACTGTGATAATGTACCGGGGGGGCGGTCATCGTGTTGAGACGGATGCCATGAGAGTTTACTTAAAATTTCTAATTTTTTTTTTTTAGAAAAAGTGAAGGAGGGCTACTGAACAGTCCACCTTAAGACTGAAAAGGGCAAATGATGATTTCCTAATAGAAATGAAACAGGGGAGTGCAGTGAAATCCCGTCCATCCCTGAGGACCAGCTCCTTTGAGAGGTTAGAGGAACAGCCTGGAGTGAGCTCACACTTCTGGGCTCCATAACCATCACTCTGGAGCCACTAAAGATGAAGGATCGTACACAAAGCTTGGAGCTTTAACTACTCTCTGTGGCAGCCATAGAAAGAAAGTAGATAATTAGTCCAGATGCCCTGTCCCCCAGAGAACAGTGAACAGAGTGCTGTCTAAATAGGTGAGAACAGCTCACAGTAAAAACCCAACAAGAGTGTGAGAGGCAAATGGTTCAGTGCTAATTGATGGCACAGAATATTGGCCACAAAGAAGTGGCTGGAAAGAAATGGCTGAGGAACATTTAAAAGCTATAAAGAATGACCCCCTCCATGTCTGTAGTGCACTGTGTGTAGTAGAGATTCCATTTCATGAGGGCAAGTTTTATGATGCTCAGGATACTGTCAAGGAACTGAGTCTCACTGAGCTCACATGGCCTCTAGCTGAACACCATTGACACAGATTAGAGAGTAACTCAATATTTCAATCACACGCTTGAAAATGGAGGGCTTCCCTGAGGTAGCAAACATCAGGGGAGTTAGAAAAGGAAGTGACCTCTGATGGTTATGGGTGTGAGGCGTGTAGAATCCAAGAAGATGAAATACTGTCCCTTTATAGTCCTGTGGTCCTCAGTCAGGCTCTGGTGAATGGTGAATGCAGTGATCAAAGAAAGGACTTGGAAATTCTTTCAGATTTTTAATGATTAGGATTAAATTGCATCCACAAATGAGATGGAATTTCCTGTGAAAGCAAACATGTCTGCTAGCTGGGAACTTTGCAGTGTGTCGATTCTCTTTATAAGATGGCCACACAGAAGTGGCATAATAGCCAGCAAACCGCTGTTGAGTGTGCACCGCTGATTGCTAATTGCCCGTGGACACGGACTTGCAAACAACAAGGGTGCATTTTAATTGCTTCTTAGTAAGCCGTGTGTCTTTCTCATCGCCCACCTAGGTCCCATCAGCACTTACCCCAGCACTGCCTGAGCTATAATAGATTCATAATAGACATGATCATGTATTAATAATAATAATGATAAATTATGTTCGCAAGTGCTTTCCCTATACTTAATCTTCATAACAATTCTACAGGATATGTCGGGAAAGTGTAGTTATCCCTGTTTACTGATGAAGCGCAGCTACTGTAAGGTCAGGAGATTCTCCGAAGTCACGTGACTGCATCACAGTGCAGGCTTTGCCTTTGTTTATTTGACAATACCTCATCAGGTGTCTAAGAGACCAACCTGTGCTTCAGCATTCACGACAGAAAGCCAAGGAGACATGGTCACTTCTGTGGATTCTGCCCTTCCCTGGGCATCTCCCTAACTCTCTGAGACAGTTCACTCATTTTCAAAACAGTAGCAACGTCACTATTCCAATCTACAAAGTTCTGGTGACATCCGACATCTGTGCCTAGCTCATTCTCCATCCCGGCTCCGCTTACCCAAGGAGGTGCAAACCTCAGTGCTTATTTGCACATGGTGCATTTTCCTTTGGACCATTTGGAAAATTTATAAGAATTTCAAAAATTACTTTGACTTAAACGAAAATGAGAATTATACGAGCCATCCCATTAGGTCCAGTGCTGGATGGACTGGATGTCTTTTCTGACTTTATGTGGTAAATTCTCCCCAGAAAATGAGATACAGAGGGAAGGTGGAAAGAGCAGATGCGTTTAAAGTCATCCCATCTCAAAGAGTGATGTTTTGTTCAAACAAGACTGTGGGTACGTGTTTTTAAGAGTAAAGAAAGTCGTCTGAAAATGAGCGACTGTGTTCTTTATTATCAGCTAATGTCATTCAAAATATATTAAAAGATTGAGAAAAAGTATAATAGGTGTTAAATATTGCTAAATGATTTCCCATTAATGAATTAATATTTCTGAACCTCTGTTCTTTTAACCTATTAGCAAATATGAATTATTGTCATATTTTTAGAGTACTTCATTCTTTAATTCTTGCAATAAAATTTTAGGTAAAAGTTAGCAGTTTTAGAGTCATCGTCAGCTTAAAATAACAATATTTTATTTAGAAGTTTAAAATGTACATTTCTAGAGGGAATGAGACTACACTTTTATTTTTCTGGAAATTTTCATACAGCAATATAAACATTGGCCCAAAGAACTGAAAAGTCTTGCAGCTTTCTTGGTGGGAAATTATAGACATCTGTGAATTTTCCTTCTCTAGTTATTTCTAGGTTTGGATTTTCATCATCTTCTGTATTCTCTGTAACAATCTGTTTATTTTCAACATCTCTAGATTGAGGTTTCGCACCATTCTCAGTTATGTCTTGAGCTGGCTTAGGTTAAATTATATTTAATTTATATTTCTGCCATTTCATATGATTATTTCTACTTAATATTTCATTAAGACTAAGTTTTTGTTGAATAAATTCTTAAATTTGTTGATTTCTATTATCTATTCATTTTCTAATGTCACTGTTTGCTGTTGCTTTTTTCAAAATCTTTTTCCATTTTTTTTAAGATTAATTTTTGTGCCCTAATAAAAGCCCTAATGGCCAAAAATCTGCTTTGGTGTGGACTTTGGTCTGCATCCCCCAGACGTACCCGCATGCCCCAGACGTGCCCGCATCCCCCAGACGTGCCCGCATCCCCCAGACGTGCCCGCATCCCCCAGACGTGCCCGCATCTCCAGACGTGCCCGCATCCCCCAGACGTGCCCGCATCCCCCAGATGTGTCCGCATCCCCCAGACGTGCCCGCATCCCCCAGATGTGTCCGCATCCCCCAGACGTGCCCGCATCCCCAGATGTGCCCTCATCCCCAGACGTGCCCGCATCCCCCAGACGTGCCCGCATCCCCCAGACGTGCCCGCATCCCCAGACGTGCCCGCATCCCCCAGATGTGTCCTCATCCACAGACGTGCCCGCATCCCCCAGACGTGCCCGCATCCCCCAGACGTGCCCGCATCCCCCAGACGTGCCCGCATCTCCAGACGTGCCCGCATCCCCAGACGTGCCCGCATGCCCCAGACGTGCCCGCATGCCCCAGACGTGTCTGCATCCCCCAGACGTGCCCACATCCCCCAGACGTGCCCGCATCCCCCAGACGTGCCCGCATCCCCCAGACGTGCCCGCATCCCCCAGACGTGCCCGCATCCCCCAGACGTGCCCGCATCCCCAGCCGTGCCCGCATCCCCCAGACGTGCCCGCATCCCCCAGATGTGCCCGCATCCCCCAGACGTGCCCGCATCCCCCAGATGTGTCCGCATCCCCCCATGTGCCTGCATCCCATGGTTTTCTGTCACTCATTTCTAGATGATGTTCTAAATGATTTCTAAATGACTTACCTGATTTTCACCTTAATCATTTTAGACCTGTACAGACTTTCTTTTCTGCTGCCAGCCCCACATAAAGACACGGAGACTTCTTATCAATTATGAAAGCTTGGCCTTTAGCAAAGGCTTGCCTCAAGTAGCTCTTCTGACTTAAATTAACCCATTTATATTCATCTGTGTTCTGTCACGTGGTGCTACCTCTTTTACCTTGTCCCTCCTGTTTCCTCTTCATCTGGTTGTACACTCTGCCCTTCTTCTTCCAAGAGTCCTCCCTGTCTCCGGGGGTCCTGCTGAATGTCTTCTTAGCTATTGGCCATTCAGCTTTTCTTACACCAATCACAGCAATGCATTTTCATACAGTGTACAATTATCCCACAACACAGAGCCTTTAAGAATTAAAGCCTGTCTATGTTTCTATTTACTGACTAATGGAGTCATACCTGACTGTCTAATTAGTGTTTGCCAATGTGCGATCAGTCCTGACCAGAGGTGCATTTTCTTACACTCCAGTCTACACTCTTTCTGTAAACCTAATAATTCTTGCTGGCATTTGTAACTTTCTTCTCCGAGCCTCCCCATCCTCACCACCTGCCTACATGTTTGCACACTTCAACCATAAAAGGCAGAAGTGCAGAGAGAGTAGTCTCTGATATCTCGGTGTTCCTGCTGCCTTCTCTCTGTGCCTTCAACAACTTGTAGTTACTATATTTTGAGGAGTGGTTTTGGAATATAAAGGCTTTTATGTTTTCCTTCTTGAGTTTACCTATTGTTGAAATAATAGAAATGTCTTCATGTGAAGAAATCACGTTAAATTTCCCATTTTCTGACAGGAATACAGCCATACCAGTTTTCTTGGATTAAATTTGTTGAATTTCTTCTTGACATTAGTTATGATATACGTCTGTCTCCAGCAACTCTATACTTCTTCTGTCTCTGCCCTCTTTCTTCCAGTACACAGCCTAGCTTTTCCCACCTAGTTCTGTTCTGCCCTTGCATAGGCTCAAAGCAGTTCTTTATTTATCAATGGTAATCACAGCACACAGAGGGAAATCCCAAATCACCCTGCCCAAGGAATGGGCCCACCTATAGTGAGCAAGTATTTTCACCTCAATTAATGCAATTAAAACAATCCTCCGAAGGCCCATGTCCTAGGTAGTACTAGAGTCTATGAAGGCTATAATTAGGATTAACTACCACAGTTTAAGGAATGGGACAATTTATATGTGGGTGTGTATTATCACCACATGTATTAGTAGACTTAGTCATATATCTTATTTTATTTACTTTAATATTTTTAGTTTCTAAAACTTTCTTTTCTTTTTTTCTTTCAAATGGACTACACTTTCTGTGCTTTTTTCTCCAACAATTCTGTTTTAATTTTTTATTCATTTATTTATTACTTCTTTGAGAATTTTGTATGTTTTGGTCATATTCACCCTTCCCCAATTTTTCTCAGATCCCTCCCACTTCCACACACCCCTCCCCATATCTAACTGTATGTCCTTTTTTTACCCCATCAATACCAATTTGTGCTGCCCAAACATTCTTGGTTATGTGGCCTTCCACTGGAACATGATCAGCTTCTCAGGGCTTTTCTTTCTCCTAGGGAAAACTGTCTTTCTTTCTTACAGCATCACAATTGCCCGAAACAGCAGAATTATTGATTGATTTTATGCCCAGTTTCCATCCTGGTGCTGGATTTTGTCTGGCTTGAGCTTCTAAAGTTCTTGTTCATGCTGTGCTAACCACTGTGAAGTTCATACACACCTCTGCCCTGCTGTGTCCAGAAGACGCTTTGTCTTTATTTATAGCCAGCCACTACCTCTGGCTCTTACGTTATTTCTTCCCCCTCTTCCACAGTCATATTTGACCTTTGGGAGAGAAGGATGTATATGCATTTTCGTTAGGGTTGGGCGTTCTGCAGGCTCATGCTCTCTGGACCCTGACCATTTGTGGGTGTCTTGATCAGTCACCATCTCGCACAAGATAGATACTTCTCAGTGAGGATCAAGAATTGGATTGATCTGAAGAAGGGGAGATGGGAGGGGCACAGGAGGGCTCTGATTGAAAATTCTGTTAAATTATGTTGTTAAAAAGTTTGTCTTTAGAAGACTCTAGATGTTGATTGACTTCAGATAACATGGGCTGACAACAGTCTTTGTGTGATAGCTAAGCAGTCTGGGCTATTTGTATAACCACTAATTATTAACCTTGATGAATTTTATTATTTTATGGTACAGTATCCTTCAGCCAATTGAGGCATTTCCTAAACAAATATGCACAGAGATGTCTGTTTGACTGCTGGAGACATCTTTTGGTTATTTACATATGCAAAAGAAAGCTTCTTGGGTTACAGGATTCTTGGATAATATTTCTTTTTTTACAAACCTGGATGAGTTTCATTGTATGATGGCCTTTGATTATCAATAGAGGGGTCCTTTGTATACAGATTAGAAGTTTTGGTACTGTAACTGTGGGTTAAGTTCTTTTTTCTAACCTGAAATGAGGAAGGGGGTGAGGGAAAGGAGAGGAGAGGAGAGGAGAGGAGAGAGAGAGAGAGAGAGAGAGAGAGAGAGAGAGAGAGAGAGAGAGAGAGAGAGAAAGAAGGAAGAAATGAAGGAAGGAAGGAAAAAAGGAAAGAAAAGAAGAGGGGGAGAGAAGAAAGAAAAAGAAAGAAAGGAAGAAAGAAAGTAAGAAAGAGAAAAGAAGAGTGGGAGAGGGAGGGAGGGAGGAAATAAGGAAGGAAACAAGAAAGGAAAGAAAGAAAGGTCTCTTAGCCTTTCTGCTTTACTCATCTCAGACTGTACGCACAGGTTCTGGTACCTTAGTTCAGGGCATTCTGTGGGTCATTTCCTGCTGTGGGATTACATGGGAGTGTGTTACTAGAGATGGTGGAAGAGAATGGAGTTTCCAGTGACCCAAGGTTGGTGTTGGCTAAGCTTCATGTGTCAGGTGCTTGTCCATTGTTGCCGAAAGATACCACGAGTTGGGTGACTTACAGAGACGAGAGTTTATTTGGACTCAGTTCCAGAGGGATGAGAGTCCATCATGACTCACTGCATGACTGACATGCAGCAGGGGTAGGAAGCTGAGAGCTCGTATCTACAAACACTCTCACAAAGTAGAGAGAGTAAACTGGAGGTGGCAGAGCCTCTAAACTCTTAACGCCTGCTCCCACAGATACGCTTCCTCTGATGGGGTCACAGCTCCTGAACCTCGTCAAACGGTGCCACTAACTGGATCCTAAGAGTCCAAACTGAGCCTCTGGGAGACGCACTCATTCACAGCACTGTACCTCAAATGGAGATTATCCTGGTGTCCAAGTTGAGCTCAACGAGTTGTAAACTGAAAATGACACAGGATCAAAAATCAGTGTCAGGATGGGAGACACACTAGGATCTTTTTCTAGATTCCAAGATGGAGGAGGGGTCATGGGCGGCTCTAACAGACAGCAAGGGACAAGCAAACAGATTCTTCTCCAGAGCTCCCTGCAAGGAGCACAGCCATGCTGACCCCGGACCCCACTTACAGGGGCGTGTGTCAGCTCTCTGACCCTCAGAGCAGTGAGGTAGCACACCTCTGCTGATTAAAGCCACAGATCTGTGGTAATGTGTGGCAGGAAGAAGGACCTACCACATGTGTTCTCACTCTTCTTGTGTGTGGGGAAGGTATTGTGACAGCAGCTGTGCGGAGTCCCCCCTTTGCTCCTCTTTAACTGGCTTCTCATCTGCGCACTTGCAGTGTTCTTTATAAAGAGCAAGTGAGCCTAAGAGAGCCCTGCCTCGGTTCTGGGAGGAATCTTTTGCAGCTTGCAAACATGGGTGTGTTGGGGGGGGGGGAGTTGTGTCCTAGAAACCCCTGATCTTCAGCTAATGCTCAGGACACAGTCCACAACCACAGATCTGGGTTAGTGTTGGAAATGGTGGCCCCGTGGTTGATTTGGTCCCTCAGCCTATGGCATCTGACGCGCACACACTCAGTGTGACAGTTTTTCCACGCACTTGTTGGGGTAGTTTGTGAGTGTAGAGGATCAGATTTCCCCTGTAAGGAAACAATAGAAATATTTACTCAAACACATAAAAATACTGTCCTAAAACGTTAAAGCTGTGTAAGGAAGCTTACGGAAGAAGTTGGTTCTGGAGTCACGTCCCATGGTGTGAGTTTTGACGTCATTGTGCACTGTTGGTGTGACAAAGCCAAGTGTGAGGCACCCGTGTTCTGAGGAGAATGTCCTGAAGATTTAGAAATTTGATTTCCAGCTGCTTTGTGTCATTGATGTCACTGTGATAAATCCAGAAGGCCTGCACGTTGTGGGGGCTAGGCTTATTCTGGTTTATAGTTTCGGCGGTGGTTCAGCTTGTAGTGAGACGGATATCACAGTGAAAGGTGTGGGGCACAGAGCTGCTCACTTCAGCCTCCATCACTCCGCTTTCGCTTCCATTTCAGTGTAGCAAGGAAAAGGAAAAGACTCTGAATAGAGCATAGAGACTGAAATCTGTGGATAGCAGCGAGGGCCTTGGTGAGAAATCGGGCACTATAACCAGGAGAAACTCACTGGGGAATCAGGGGGACAGGAAACACCCAAGGGGGCAGTGCTGACACACAGGACTCAGTGGACCTGGGCTGAAGAACCATGTGGATGGATGAGAGTGATGCATGAGGGGAGGCAGGAGGGCAAAGTCATTCGAGTGGCGGGACAACAGGCAGTGAGAAGCTCCCAGCCAGGTGCCTGCCAGTCTTTACACTTATGAGGATTGGGTATGACAGAACTCAGAGTGACTAAGAGTTTTTATCTGTTTATGTTGTATATTTTAAGTTATATGGGATAAGTTCACAGAGACTTGATGTTTTCTGCTGTGGCCATATAGGAGCCTAAAGACAGTCTTACACACACACACACACACACACACACACACACACACACACACTCACACATATGCTGGTGCACACACACACACACACACACACATACACATGAACGCACATACACATGCATGCACATACACACACATTCATTTTACTGCAGTGATCACCAAAGGCTATAAGGAGATCAAGGTTGCCTAGATATTTCAAATGATGTCAAGTTCTCTTACTGTGAATAAATGGCAAGTTGACATCTTTCCCCTTTCTTCAGGACAATAGGTCTTCACGAAGACACACAGTTTCCTTCCTGAATATTCATTCCTCAGACTTTGCAGTGATTCCTTTGCTTCTAATCTTCCTTAACATGGGGTTTTTGATTTTCAGGGGTAAGATATTCTTTTATGAGACTGCTTATAAAATTTTTAAGCTGGAAACTTTATGTATATGTTGCTCTTTTTATTTTTATGAGACAGGATCATAATGTAGTCCAGGCCAGACTGCAACTCACTACAGAGTTGATACTAGTTTAGAACTTGTAGTAATCCTCCTGCCTCAGCCTCCCAAGTGTTGGGATCACAGATATGAACCACCATGTCTGGCTCCTTATTCATTTCCTTTTGTGTTTGCACATGCCTGTGTGTAGGTGTGTGTGTGTGTGTGTGTGTGTGTGTGTGTGTGTGTGTTTGGATGTAGAGGCCCAGGGCAACACCAGGTGTTGTTTCTCACGCACCACCTACTCACTTTTGTGTCTAGTTTGTCTGTGTACCGTGATAATGAGGCATCTGATCACTTACATGAACTGCAGTAACATTTGGCTCTACTGGATCCCACTAGTAGGTCCTCTCCAAGGGAGAGGCTGTATCTTCCACAACTTCATCCCTGCCTCCTTTTTGAATCTGTACTCTCTGGGAGGGTTGTTTTCCTGGTATTTATTGGTATTGTGATGGTTACTCTTACAACTGGACAGACTCTAAGAGGGCCTCTGGGCTTGCCACTAGGGCTTATCTTAATTATGTTAATTAAGGTCGGAAGACCTGCCCACTGTGGGAGGCACCGTTCCCAGGTTCATACCTGGAGAGAGAGAACATCCAGGCCCCATGGGTTTGACTTTATTTGGCAGTAGACTCCCTGAAAATGAGCCAGATAAGATGAGGCCGTGAGGGTGGATCCTCATTCACTTCCAACGCCGTCCTTAAGAAGTGGGGGACATTGGACACCAAGGCAGACATAGAAGAACCAAAAATGATGGGGAGGCCCAGAGAGATTGTCATTTATTTTTTGAACAACTCCTAGGCTCCAAGAAGCTAGAAAGAAAGACGGCAGCTCCCAGGTGGAAGTAAACCCACCTGGACCTTGATTTGTAATCTCTAGGGACCAGAGCTGTGTGCCCATTTCTGTTAAACCACCTGATATGCAGTCTTTCTTATAAAAACCCTAGAAAATGCAGAGTTCTTTAATTCTCATATTAGCCATTTGAGTTAAACCCAGCAAGAGTCCTTGTCAGAAGGGTCCAGACCTAGTAAATCAATCACTCATCTAAACAATCACCTGGAGTAAAGGCACCAGACACATCTGAATTTAAATCCCCAATGTCAAAAGCTCTGCTCAGTTCTAGCAGAGAGAAGTGTCTTCCACACGCGTGGGCAAAGGTTGACAGCAAGCGGACAGCCAGGGCTTGCTGTTGCTTTTTCCATCTTTTCTGACACGTGGCTTCAACATGGACCAGTTTTCCCAATGGATGTCGGGAAACTGAGCAGGACCTCCACTGCCACAAACAATCTTGACCTTGCTGTTTATAATTTCCCCATGATGTTTGGTATGAATCTCACTCTAGAATTTTACCTTGTGCCTACTTAACAACAGAAGGGTATTCTGTGTTTAATGTTGCTCTGCCCCGACAGGTTTCCTTTTCAATATCATTTCATGGAAGGTTGTGTTAGATCTGGGGTTAATGTCTCCCAACCAGCTCTGCTTCGTATATATTGCAAGCCATAATTTTGGAGCCCAGTGCTGTTGAAAGGAAGTTGCAGAGGACACACTGGTTTCCTTAGGCTGTCTTCCATGGGATCGGATGACAGAGAAGGAGGGAAGGGCGGAGGTGTTGGAGTTAGGGGCTCAGAGCAAAAGAAAAGATTCAAAAGAAAACGACTAAAGGAAGAAAGGCAGCTGGGTTTGATGGTGCAAATGTGTAAGGGAGGTGGGAGTCGGGGACTGCCGTAAGTGCAAGGCCAGCCTGAACCAAACTGAGTTGCTTTGAGAGACACTGTCTGAGAAAGGGGGTGGGGAGAAAAAATAGTGACAGTGTAATTCTAGAGGGCTCTGTGCAGGTGTCCGTCACCTTCGCTGGGTGTGACAGCTATCAGAGGCCACGCTCAACCCATTCTCTGTCCAGCGAGACTAAGATTCTACCACCGTGGGTATTTCAGTTTTAAAAGCACGATGAGGCCTGATAGTGATACCGCATTAAACACATCTCCTATTGATTCTTTCTAACCTTGCAAAACGAGCTGCCTGCGTTAAGTACCTTTTTACTCCTGCCCCGCTGATGGGACCGCAGATGTTAACTGTAGGGCTGGCTTTCTTCCGAGGTCAGCAGACAGGGCAAGTGGGGAGATGACCGTGGGAGTATCTTCAGGCCAAGGGACTACTTACCCTTGTCGCCCTCGATACAGCTTGAGGACAAATGTCAGAATAGATCTGAGCCATGGGGAAGTTAAGTCAAGCCTTCCAACTCTCTACCCCATGACACCACACACTAGTGTGTGGGTCTCTTCAAGGAATGTATCTGTTGTCAAGACTGTCTCTGCGGCTGAAGTTCTCTGCTCCCAGTGTCTTTGGTTTTTGTAGGTAATGAAATAAACAAGTAGAACTAACACTCTTGGTTCATCACGTCATCTCAGATGTCAGTCATACCACCCGTGTCCACCTGACTCTGTTCTCCCATGAGGCTGATACAGACACAGAGCCTAGGGACCGAGAAGAAGCATGTCGTGAATGGCATTGTCACTGTCCTCAGGCTGGGAGCTCTGTCTCCATGGGAACCTGGAACTTTGTATTTTGGTGCTTTATGGGAAGCAGCTCCCCGTGCCAGTCATCAAGATGGAACACCCCTCCCCATCTGGCTATCTGCAAGACCGCAGGCTAGTGGTTAGGAGGACCTATGAGGTCACCTGGAAAGTGGCATGGTGGTATCTGAGGTAAGAATTAGGAGCTGCTGTAGGTAGCATGCAGCAGAGTGTGCACTCACTAAAAGACTTTGTTTTATACTTACTGGTGGTGGTGGTGATGGTGGTGGGGTGCTATGGACATAGACATTCTCATCTGCTACTTTAAATGGTTTCCTTAAGTATCAGGAGTAATCAAATTATAGCAAGGTCTGGCACTCTCGTTAGGGCCAAAGGAACCTGCTGCTCATTCTGTGCCATTCAAAGGGTCTTAGAGGGTGCCTTGGATGGTCCCTATTCATATCGACTTCTTTTCGATCTGGGAACCTACTCACCATTATTAATATTGGCTATGAAAGTAGCTGTCGTCTCTGGGTGAGTGTCAGGTTTTAAAATGAGAGGCGGCGGAATGGGTGTGCTGGTCTGGTATCCAGTCTCACCAGTACCTGGCTTATTATTGCATGAATGCATGGGTGGGTGGATGGATGGGTGGATCCGTGATGGGTGTGTGTGTGTGGATGTGTGGGTAGATAGGTGGATGCATGGATGGATGTATAAGTGGGTGGATAGATGGATAGATGGATGGATGAATGGGTGGGTGGGTGGATAGGTGAATTAATGGATGGACGGGTGAATGGATGATGGATGGGTGGATGGATGATGGATGGGTGGGTGTATGTGTGGATGGGTGGGTGGATGTGTGGATAGGTGGGTGGATAGGTAGGTGGGTGGATGGATGGGTGGGTAAATGGGTGGATGGGTGGATGTGAGGCTAGGTGGGCGGGTGGGTGGGTGGATGGATAGGTTGATTCATGAGTACATGTGTAGGTGGATGGATGGTAGGTTGGTAGATGAATGGGTAGGTGGGTGAATGGAAGTCACGGTTATCTTCCTCAACATTTTCATTCCCTTCCCCATATGCTTAATCAAAAACATTGTCAGGAAGGGCTAAGCAGATGCTTGCTACATTTTCTTTAAAAGTAAAATTCAGAAAAAAAACTCCTGAAGGATCGCTAGGTCACATGGAAGTGGAAAGAAAAATAGAGATATATAATTGATGGTGACTACTTTGGTAAACTCTGGGAGACGCAAACCACACATAAGGCAAACTGGGACAAGACAGGAGCAGGAGAGAAAGTCGGGTAGAGGAGGTAACTCAGAGCAGAGTGGACGTGGTGAGTAACTCCTCATCTACAGAGGGTGGTGTGCTGCCGCCATGGGGTAAGTGTGCTATGTACAGATGGTGTATATGTGCACACGTGTGTAGGGAGTGTGTTGTGGATGCACTCTGCTTATGTGGTGTGTACATGAACCATAGAGGATAGATGTGTGTTGAGTGTTGTATCGTTACTTTCCTTGTTGCTGAGGTAAAATACCCTGAGAAAAAAGGCAGCTGAAGGAAAAATGGGCTTATTTGGGTCAAAGTTTCTGGGTGCATCTCTTCAGGGTAGCAGTGTGAGGGAGCGGGTCATGCTGCCTTTCCAGTCAGGAAGCAGGGGTGTGAGGTACGGGCCATGCTGCCTTTCCAGTCAGGAAGCAGGGGTGTGAGGGAGCGAGTCAGGAAGCAGGGGTGTGAGGGAGCGGGTCATGCTGCCTTTCCAGTCAGGAAGCAGGGGTGTGAGGCACGGGCCATGCTGCCTTTCCAGTCAGGAAGCAGGAAGTGAGGAGGGTTGGTGCTCAGCTCCCTTTCTCCTTTCCTTTCATGCCAGGATCCACGAGGGTGGGTGTGAGGGTTAGTGTTCATTCTCAACTTAACAGAATAGATGCACGCAGAAAGAGTCTAGCTCAGGTTGGCTGGCGGGCATGCTAGTGGACATGCCCGTGGGCATAACTGTGGACATGCCTCTGGCAGACTGTCTTGATGGTGTAAGTTAATGTGGGAAGGCCTAATCTAAAGATGGTGGCATCATTTTCTGGGACTCAAAAGCACAAGTATGCGTGCACTTTCTCTCTGGTCTCGACTATGGGTGTCACTGGCTGGTTCAAGGTCCTACAACTTTGAAGGATGGTGACCAGGAGCTGTGAGCTCAAACCCCCTTTTCTCCTAAGTGGCTTCTTGTTGGGGTATTTTATCACAGCAACAGAAGGGAAACTGGGGGGTTGGGTCTTCCTACCTCAGTTAATGGAGTCTAGGAACATCTCACAGATGTACCCAGTGACCAACCTAGTCCAGTTCCTCCCTCACAGGCATGCCAGGGGCTTGTTTCCTAGGTGATCAGGAGTCTGTCTAGTTGACAATACTAACCATCCTATGGCAATCATGCCTGAATACTCTAACTTGAGTACCCTGTGGCGTGTGTGTGTTTGTGTGTGTGTGTGTGTGTGTGGTACACAGGTACACCGTATGCCTACAGTGCAGGTGTGCTGGGTGTAGAGGAGGCTTTGCATTCCATTTGCCACAGACATGGTCTGGAAACACGGAGCACTGATGGAGTAGACAGGTGTTTCTCCAGTGTGAGCCATATACCAGTGGCATCAGGAGCACACCGCAGAATTTGCTAGAAATGAAAAATCTTGGCTCCCACTACAAACCCACTAAATCAGAGATCCTGTAGTATGGGGTTCCGTCAGCTCCCTAGAGAGTTCTAATGGCTGCTTGACTCTGAACACCGTTGCCATGTGTCCATGCCCAACATAGGTTGACTCTGAACACCGTTGCCTGACATAGGTTGGGGTTTCTTCTCACCACAACAGGCAGTATGTTTTTCTTCTTCCATCCGTGATGGGCTTGGTTCTTAGTCCCCACCTAACGGATGAGAGGTGCAAGTGGCTAGGCTGAGGGTCGGATGCTGTGCGTGAGTTGCACAGCTGAGTACCTCACTTCCCTTTAAGTGAGACCCTCTGCTTTTGTATGTAGAGCACTAGCTTTTTATTGAATTGAACAACAATGAAAATGGGGGAGACTGCCCGGCGGTAAAGACTAACTGTTTCATCAAAGACTAATGGCCTGAGTTTGATCCCTGGGACTTGCACAGTAGAAGGCAAGAACCGGCTCTCTCAACTTGTCCTCTGATGGCCATAAATGCGCCATGGTACATGTGTGCTCTGTCTCCAGCACAATCATAAATAAATATAACTCAAAAGACAAGTAAAAGGACAATTTCTCCAGATGGCTTGGGTTTAACAGACAGCTGATCTTTATCTGTGGAACACCGTCTCCCATGACATAGACTTTTTGAGAGCCTAAGGTGCACCGGAGTTCAGAGAATACACTTCTTATCGCAGAAGTGTGTCTCTTTGTGAGTGTGGAGCACTAGGTCTGCTCACAAGCAGACAGAATCCCTGGCGAGCTCTGCAGCCACCCATGTCTGCTGGGCTCGTTTCCAACTTCTCTGGCCTTCACTGTCTTCACTAGCAGCACGAACAACAAGAGAAGCATCCTCGCCAAGTCGCTGCGGGAAGCTTTGAAAGTAGCGTGCAAGACATGTGAAACATCCTACCGCATTTCTGCATTCAGGAATATCTACTCGCTGCAGGGAAGAGTGCAAGCGCCTGAGTGTATGCAGGAGGCCAAGTGAAAATCTTATCCAGTAGATTGCATGCAAGCACAAACAGAAACAGTGCATATAGAGGGAGTGGTGCCATATGTGAAGACGGTGCTGCCCACAACTTTGCCTTGTGGGTGCTGGGGGGAACCTCTGTTTCTTCAAGAAACTGACCCAGGAGACACCTTTGCAGAGGCTTGCTACACAGGGGAGTGCTGACATTTTGCTAATTACAGACAGTGATTCAAATGTGAGAGCCCATTCAAACCTTAGAGTCTCTTAGGAGCCCCTGCTGTCTATCTCCTTTGCTGGCTTATTTAATATTCAGTAATCCTGTAAATGCCATAAATATCCTTAGAAAAATGAAGTGTAGCCAGACAATGGAGTATCAGTCTGCCTAGCAAAAAGATGAAATTCAGACACGTGCCTCAACATGGACAAGCCTTGAGAACACTACGCCAAGTGAAGGAATATGGCTACAAAAATTCAAACAACATGTAACTCCCTTGTCATGCAGGGGCTATGGTAGGCAGATTCATTGGACTGCAGCCAGGTGTGGTCCATGGCTATAGTCCAGCAGGAAGACTAGGAACTCAGGGCCAGCCTGGACCTCTTAGCATGTTATAGGCCAAGCTGGGATGTATAGTAAGAATATACAGAGCTGAAGGCTTCTTATCAGGGCCTGGGATGAGGGCAGAATGGGGAGGTGTGGGTTAGTGGGTGGCAGGCCAGTCTGAGATGGTGAGCGAGGTTCTGGGACTGGAGAATTAATGAGAGTGACAGAGCAATTCAGTTCCAGTAAATTGTATGCTTAAAGGCATGGATGTGGAAAAATTTGCCACCATAAAAAACATCAGTGGGATGGATTCGTTTATTTAACTTTTGTTTATTTAGTGTATGTGGGAAGACACAGCATGGTGCGCATGCAGAGGTCAGAGGACAGCTGGCAGGAACTTGCTCTCTCCTTCCACCACAGAGTTCTTAAGGGTTGAACCCAGATTGTCTGGCTTGACAGCAAACACCTTTACTCACGAGCCATCCTGCTCTATTTATTACCTTCTAATAAGTGGTAAGTCCCATTTGATATTGGATTTTATCCATTTGTATATCCAATTAAGTTGGTACAAAATAGAAAAAAGGGACAGTGACCCCTTCAATTATTAGCGGATTTGATTTGACAATTTGTAGGAACCGTTGTTGCAGGACAAAGGCTGGAAGTCTCATCTCAGTCTGTCATCTGGTCTGCCCATCAGTGCTATGGGTTTCTAAATAAAATTCATACCTGTCTTTTACTTTGGTGCTAATGGATACTTACTTTTCTGCCAGTGATACATCATGGGGTTACTCCAGAGGATGTTCCCTAGGAGAGCTCAGGTCTTCCCTCTGGCTGTTGGAGCTGGAGGGGCCAAGAACAGAGTGTGGGCATCAGGAAGGTACACACTTTTTTTGTGTGACTGACTGTACCTTACACACCTTTTTGTGTGACTGACTGTAGGGATACATTTATCCATGAAATTAAATAGTAATTTAGTTATCAATGCAGAGCTTTCAAAGAAGGTGGACTTTGAAACAAGAAGCATAGCAAATAAAGAAATTAAATCCTGAGCAATAACTTTTGTTTATCCAAAGAAAAAGGAAGATGTGTTATGTGATGCTACCAGCAGGCTATCTGACTTGGCCTAAGAGTCGGGCCTGACTTCTCTGAGGAAGAGATGGCTGAACCAAACTTGAAGGGTAGACTGTGGTTACTCAGGGCTGGGGTTGGGAGCAAGAAGGATTGAGCTGTAGGCAGAAGCATCAGTGCCCCAAAGTGCCCTCAAGTGTCCTGGATGCATGAAGGGACTCATGGAGCCTGGGATTCAAGAGCTAGAGTGAGGTGAGTGGGAGAGCATCACTGGGCCAACAGGGGGAAGTCACATCACAGGGTGGCTTCCCTGTGATCACAGACTTTCCCCATCCCCTGAGAAGGCAAAGAAGAAATGGAAAGGTTTCAGAGAATGACACTTGAGAAAATTCATGTTGTGGAGGACAACACTGGAGTCCAAAGTCCTCATGGGACATCCGGGGTTCACAGTTGACCACTGAGAACTAGAGACAAACTTGTCTAGCTTTGTACCTACTTCAGGTATCCTTTGAATTGACTAAATACAGCTGGATTAAGGGAGTGGACTTTGGAAACACAAGGGATCATGAAAACATCATGCTTCCACCATCACCAAAATGCGATGACATGGGAGATTTCTTCCCTCTCTCAGCCTTAGAGATTTCAATTGTCAAATGAGAAAATAAAACTTACTTTATAAGAGTTCTATGAAACATCATGCTTGCTGTACTCTTATTAATCAGACTTCCCTTTTAAACATTATACATAATATATATCGTGTGTGTGTGTGTGAGAGAGAGAGAGAATGAGAGAGAGAGAGAGAGAGAGAGAGAGAGAGAGAGAGAGAGAGAGAGAGAGAGAGAGAGAGAGAGAGAGAGCTAAGAGTCAATCCTCTCTCTACCATGAGGATTCTGGGGCTCTAACTCAGCTTTGGTGGTAAGCTCCTTTCCCTGCTGAGCCGTCTCACCAGCCCTGATTCCCCTTTTGATTTCTTGTTTAAAAACGCTACCCCATCTAGCTTTTGTGAATAGATTGATGGAACTATTCTGCTTTCCTAATGAATTTCCAGGTAGACGCATTTGGTTGCTGTCTTAGTTATGGTTTCTGTTGCTGCAAAGAAAGATGATAACCTAAAAACAAGTTGGGGGAGGAAAGGGTTTGTTTCACATATAAAAGGTCTGTATAACAGTTCATCATCCAACGTGGCGAGGGCCGGAACTCACACATGTCAGGGACTTGGAGGTGGGAGCTGATGCAGAGGTTATAGATGGGTGCTGTTTACTGATTGGCTTCCCCTGGCCTGCTCAGCTTGCTTTCTTATAGGACCCAGGATCATCAGCCAAGGGATGGCATCACCCACAATGGTCACTAATGAAGAAAATTACTTTCAGCTGAATTCTATGGAGGCATTTTCTCAACTGAGGCTCACTCCTCTGAGATGACTTTAGCTTGTGCCAAGTTGACATAAAATGAACCAGTACAGTTACTTTTGCAAGAGAATTCTAAGAGAACTAGAGGCTCTCTACCATGCCCAGAAAGTTCAGGTTTTATGTAGGTTTTAGAAAATACTGTTCAATATACAATCTTTGTCTTGCATGGGCTAGACAGTATCTCTGTAGTTTCTAGAGCAGCATGGAGCTCAGAGAAATGGCGAGACTGGAGTCCAAACTACTGTATGTATGACTTGGGGCAAACCATTTCGTCCTTCTGAGACCACTTCTTCATTTACAAGACAAGTTTAAACTATGACAGAACAGAGGAAGTGCAAATGCGCAGCCTGCAACAGAAGCTTTGTGCATGCTGAAGACCCCACCTTCTGCCCAACCTTGTGACACCATCTTAGAATGTGGATGCCTTAGCAGACAGCACTCCCTTGGGTTTGGTCCAGTGTGGATTCGGGGATTTCCCCAGCATTTCCCATCCTTGCCCCATGGCTCATGTACAGCTACTTCCTGTGCACAGATCAGAGGCCTGCAAGGCAGTTGTCAGCAGGTTAGACAAGAGTCCTAATCCTGACTTTGCATCGGAGAGAAATGAAACCGAGAGGGGAAGCAGTTATCCCAGATTACACCTAGCTCCCAGTGGGGCTGAGGTGAGGATCCAGTTTCCACCTCCTTAGGCTAAGGGCTCTCTACCTTCCTATTCTGTCCAGTCTTACAGAAGCATCAAGAAAGAATATCGAGCGAGGTCAAGTCACAGGCTGGTAGCAAACTAGCTATGTGCTGTTGATGTGGCCTTTATTTCCTCTCTATGGCACAGGGACATGATTAGTCTATGCACAGTAAGCTACAGAAAACCAAGGATCAGGGATGACTTGTACTCATGGGTTCCAACTACTAATAAGCTCCCCGGAGTCCACATTGCCTAGTTTGCTCTTCCTAGTTCTACTTATGACATTTTCTTCAGGTCAAGTGCTTGGGTTTTTATCTAAAACACCTATGAGATGATGTGCATATTCTTATTAGTTTTATCTCAAGTAGTGAGAGCTTCATTCTGTCTCTCTTAATTGAAGTCTTTGTGTTTTCATTGGTCTCCAAGGTCAAAGGATATTCTCTGTTGTGGAGACTGCAGGAAAACGTGTTCTTCCTCATGTTGGTGGACATACACAGTGATACGGTCTAGTGTGGAGACGTTTAGCACTGTTAAATCTCTGCTTAACGTTTAATCAGATAATCCTACTTCTAGGTGTTTAGTGAAGACAGAGCTGTAAAGTATGAAGATGAGAACAGCAAGGACTGTCCGCTGTGGTGCAGATTGTCACAGTGAAAACCTGTGGTAACTCAAATGCTCATCAGGAGGGAATGGTGTGAAGAAAATGTTCTATAGCTACATGTTGGAGTATTATATGGCTGCTAAGAGAGATAAAAGATAACGTTTAGGATGCATCCTTTGGAGGGGTGGAGGGATGGCTTGGTAGGAAAGGGCCTGATGCTCAAGTATAAGGGCTTCCATTTGGATCACCAGCACCTATGGCAATGCCAGAGGGCACAGAGGCCTGTCTGTAATCCTAGCCCTGTAATTCAGTGGGTGCAAACATGGGCTATGGCCCAGTAGACTTGCCACATGAATGAGCTTTGCGTTCACCTTATTCATTGTGGCAAGTTCTCTCAATTGAACTGTTCCTCATGACTCTCACATGCATGTGAACATGTACATACATACCACATGCATGCATGCTACACACATCTAAGAATGGAGAACAGTGAGAGTGAGCATTGTAGTATTGCAGTGTGCTACCTTTTTGCTAAGAAAAGTGGCCATGTATTGTACATACTAAACATGATATGACGGGACACAGAAATTGATAGCAACTCTGAATTCTCCTAGGAGAAAACAGTTAAAATAACTTTGAAAGCTTTTAAAACCATTTGGTGGCTGGAGAAAGGCTCAATAGTTAAGAGAACTGGCTGCTCTTCCAAAAGACCTGGGCTGGATACTCAGCACTCACATGGTGGCACAGAACCATCTGTAACTCCAGTTACAAGGGATCAAATAAATGCCCTTTGTTCTGGCACCTACAGTCACTGAGCGGGGACATGGCACATATCCATAGGTGCAGACAAAACACTTACCTGCAAAAATAAATAAATAAATAAATATGCATTTTATTTTGTACATTTGGAAACATGCCAATGTTTTATAAAATTATAAAACGAAATGCAAAGGATGCAATCTTTTAACTCAAGAGACAAATTGAATGAGTCAACTGAGGAGTAACCACAAGGAAGCAATACTTGAAATGAGTTGAACCTTGATTCACTGGGCTTGATTATCTGCAGTGGCATCTACGCCTAACAATACAAGAGCAAAGAAATCTGAAATTACTTTCATGTGGATGTTACATTCATGACTTCTGTATTGCTGTGAGCAGCATGACCAATGGTAACAACCCAAGGAAGAAAGAGTTCTTTGGCTCATGGTTTTGGTTCACCAAGGTGGAGTAGGCATGGTGGAGTGGGTCTGTTCATGGCGGATAGAGTGTGTGCTGGAGCCATAATCGTGGAGGCTGGAGTGTGTGCTGGAGCCATAATCGTGGAGGCTGGAGTGTGTACTGGAGCCATAATCGTGGAGGCTGGAGTGTGTACTGGAGCCATAATCGTGGAGGCTGGAGTGTGTACTGGAGCCATAATCGTGGAGGCTGGAGTGTGTGCTGGAGCCATAATCGTGGAGGCTGGAGTGTGTGCTGGAGCCATAATCGTGGAGGCTGGAGTGTGTGCTGGAGCCATAATCGTGGAGGCTGGAGTGTGAGCTGGAGCCATAGCCATGGAGGCTGAAGTGTGTGCTGGAGCCATAGCCATGGAGGCTGAAGTGTGAGCTGGAGCAATAGCCATGGAGGCTGAAGTGTGAGCTGGAGCCATAGCCATGGAGGCTGAAGCATGAGCTGGAGCCATAGCCATGGAGGCTGAAGTGTGAGCTGGAGCCATAGCCATGGAGGCTGAAGTGTGAGCTGGAGCCATAGCCATGGAGGCTGGAGTGTGAGCTGGAGCAATAACCATGGAGGCTGGAGTGTGAGCTGGAGCCATAGCCATGGAGGCTGGAGTGTGAGCAGGAGCCATAGCCATGGAGGCTGGAGTGTGAGCTGGAGCCATAACCATGGAGGCTGGAGTGTGAGCTGGAGCCATAGTCATTGAGGCTGGAGTGTGAGCTGGAGCCATAGCCATGGAGGCTGGAGTGTGAGCTGGAGCCGTAACCATGGAGGCTGGAGTGTGAGCTGGAGCAATAGCCATGGAGGCTGGAGTGTGAGCTGGAGCCGTAACCATGGAGGCTGGAGTGTGAGCTGAAGCCATAACAGTGGAGGCTGAAGCGTGAGCTGGAGCCGTAACCATGGAGGCTGAAGCATGAGCTGGAGCCATAGCCATGGAGTCTGAAGCGTGAGCTGGAGCCATAGCCATGGAGTCTGAAGCGTGAGCTGGCAATTTTACATATTTTTACTTAAAGAGTAAGCTTGGAGAAACTATATGATTATGTGTTCTTATATTGAGATGTAGTTATGGATTCTACAGTAGCTGGTGCTGAGAAGGGTAGAAATTTCTAGACTACATGTTTCTACTCCATGGAATCAACCAGATTTTTTAATATTTTTGCCCAATTTCAAAAACTCTATGACATACTACTCAGCAGTAAAAAACAAGGACTTCTTGAATTTTGCATACAAATGGATGGAAATAGAAAACACTATCCTGAGTGAGGTAAGCCAGACCCAAAAAGAGGAACATGGGATGTACTCACTCATATTTGGTTTCTAGCTATAAAAAAAGGACATTAAGCCTATAATTCGTGATCCTAGAGAAGCTAAATAAGAAGGTGAATTCAAATACAAACATATAGGCATCCTCCTGAATATTAACCTTCATCAGGTGATGAAAGGAAACAGAGACAGAGACCCACATTGGAGCACTGGACAGAAATCTCAAGGTCCAAATCAGGAGCAGAAGGAGAGAGAGCACGAGCAAGGAACTCAGGACCGCGAGAGGTGCACCCACACACTGAGACAATGGGGATGTTCTATCAGGAACTCACCAAGGCCAGCTGACCTGGGTCTGAAAAAGCCTGGGATAAAACTAGACTCGCTGAACATAGTGGACAATGAGGACTACTGAGAACTCAAGAACAATGGCAATGGGTTTTTGATCCTACTGCACGACTGGCTTTGTGGGAGCCTAGGCAGTTTGGATGCTCACCTTACTAGACCTGGATGGAGGTGGGTGGTCCTTGGACTTCCCACAGGTCAGGGAACCCTGATTGCTCTTCGAGCTGATGAGGGAGGGGAACTTGATCAAGGGAGGGGGAGGGAAATGGGAGGTGGTGGCGGGGAGGAGGCAGAAATCTTTAATAAATAAATTAATTAATTAAAAAAAAACAAAAACAAAAACTCTATGACAGCAATGGATAAATTAATTCTCTCTTCCCACACAATACTTCAAAAATCATGTACCAAGTCTCTTCTTTGGGTTCATGGATAGGTACTTTGTGGTGGCTGGCATTTCACCAGACTCAGAAGCAGGGGGGATTTGTCTTTCCATGGCTTGACTATGTGGCTGTTCTGGGTCCTTGCTTAGTCCTCCCTGACTCTTCAGCATCCTCTTCTGGGGAAGATGTTCCATTAACCATTTAAAGCCAAGTGTGGGCTTGTCAGCGTAACCTTTCTCACAGGTGTCTGTTTTGTGATTGTGAAATGGAAAGTTCTCGTCTTCTGTAAGGCAAATTACATAGAACAAGAGGGGGTGGTAGATCTGAGGCTGGGAGACCTATCCAGAATCCCTGTTGCACCAGCTTACCTCCCGCAATTGCTGGGGAAGCCAAGGCTCATATCCAGCCAGAAGCTTGGCAATTCTAGGGCACACCCCCGGCTTCTGGGAATGCAACACCAGTGGGTGGTGGTTAAACCTTTTTTTTCTTGGTCAGCAGCTGCTATTGAATGCTGTTAGGTCTGTCCTAATGTATCCAGGCTACAGGGAAGAGTCCCAGGGCTTGGAAGGAAACCGCAGCTATTAAATCGGAACAGATCCAAATGAGTTGGGCATCTTTATGTTGAAAGGGAAGCCCAAGCGTCCAGCTTTTCTTTGGTCTGCTTAGGGTTAGGGGATGTGGCACAGAAACAGCCTGCAGCTGTTCACTGGAGAAAAGGCAGCCTCGTTTTATCCACGTCAGGCTCTTTATTCACAGGGATTTCACCAGCAGAAAAGGTGCAAACAAGTGGGTGCCCCTCTCATTCTAAGGACTAGCATTAAGTTATGGGAAAGCATCCCTGAACCAACTGGAAAAGGCTCAGGGAAAGCCTGAGTCACTGCAGTGAGTCTGCCTTACGTGGGCTGCTGGCTTTGTCTTCAGGGATCAGGGTTGCTTTTTTCACTCTGTTATGCTATGCTAATAAGATTAATTGATGTCTTTAGGCTGACAAAGGAGGACAGATAGCATTTCTTTTTTATTTTTATTAATTGTGTGTGTGTGTGAGGTTCTGCAGAGGCAGAAGAGGCCATTGGATTCCTTGGCGCTGGAGTTTTCAGCTGTTGTGAACCATCTAACATGGGTGTGTGCTGGGAACCAAACTCAGGTCCTCTGGAAGAGCATCACTTTTAACTGCAGAATCATCTTTCCAGTCCATCCCCAAAAGTTCATTTTTAAAAACAGTTTTACTAATTTTAAAAATCAAGTATGTGTGTATGAGTGCAGGTACCTGCAGAGGCCAGGAGAGGCATGGGGTCCCTTAGAGCTGGAGTCACAGTGACTTGAGCCCGCTGACAAGGGTGGGGTGCTTGCAGCCAAGCTCGTGTTTGCTACAACAGTACCACGCTTCCTCCACTGCTGCATCACCGCTTCACCAAGAGAGCGATTGCATCTGTTGAGAATCAATTGTTACCATCTCAAAGTGAGCTTTTGCCAGTGGGGCCGTATTCCAAGGGTGCGCAATGAGATCCATCACCCCGTCTGCTGTTTAGAAGTAGCCATGTCCTCTGGGGTTGCAGGAACACTTTTGCAGGCGATCTTACATCCTTGATAGTGTCTGTGCTCAAATGAGGATGCTGTTGATATTGCAGCGCTTCGTCCTGACTCTTCTCTGCACACTGAACACTCAGCACGCCATCTTTGGAACGGGCTTTGCACCAGGGAGACCAGAGGTAACAGTGGCTCCAGACATCTGTCTCCAGGACACAATGCATTGTAGTTGCCCTCTGCCCAGTGTGTGTCCCTTTAAACAAATCGGTGTGAAGATGTTATTACCATCATCACGCTTTCTTCTGGGACTTTGGTAGCAGATGAAGAACATGGTTTTCCCACTCACAGTCCTGAGTCAACATTCTTCGCTGCCAAGTTTTGTTTTTCACAGACCTTGCCTTGGAAGACTCAAAAGGGGGACTTTTTAAAATATGATATGAAGAGCAGCTGGAAGAAAAAGATGAATAGATGTGAGTTGTGGGCATGGAAACTGTTTGGTTCTCTGCCGGATCCGATTTCTTCTGTTGGGACAGAAAAACATGTCAGCTGCCTGCGTCTATGTGTTTAGGGTTGCGTGGGAACTGGAGGCCAGGGCTTCCAAGATTTCCTTGCTTTGTTTTGACAGTGTTCTGTTTTGTTCTGAAGATCATGCCAGTTGATGGTATTACCATTTTGTAACTAAATAAAAGCCAATTAAGACTTTCTGTTACTTGGGATACTTTTATGTGCTTTTCTCATTTCTATTTTCTGTCCATTTAACACATAGTTGAATTCTTTCCATTCCTGTGACTGTCCTGTGCATTCTATGTCCCTCATCTACCTTAGTCACATAGTGTCTGTCCCCATTCCAACACACCCACTGACCTTAAGTTTCTATCAATGTTCATATTTTTTTCTTCTGGAGGAACTCTGATTTGGGAATATATATAATACTCTTTTTTTTATTCATTCCCTTTTCTTCATTGTGGATGTCATTTACTAATTCAGTACATTACAATATTGAAATGTGCATATGTAGAGGTGTGGCATGACAGACTTCGTCGACAGGGGTAACTGGAGGGCTCTCCTCTTTAGCGGTAAAACCTCTCCTCAAAGCGTGAGCAACTTTCAAACCAACGCTTTCCTACCAGGACTCAGGAAAGGCAGCAGATGCAGTGCCTGTGGTCTCAGGCACCCATGCAGAATGAGGTGAACTTTAGACATGAAGGAGGAGAGAAAGGGACGGGACCTAAGGTAGGCAGATAAGTAAAGGCAGAGAAGGCCAGTGCTCTAGAGAAATCCTTTAGTCTTGAGGAAATCTTCACTCAGAAGAGCTTACTTGTCCTCCAAAGCTATTTTCCAGGAAATGATAGTAAAAGGAAGTGACCTTGGCTTCCCCGGTTTTCTCAGATGGAGGTTTCCTTGGCTCCCTTCCAGTCCGCGGAAAGGGTCAACAGAAAGGGCCGCAGTGTGGTGTCACAGAGTTCAGTGTGGATCTGCCTCTGGATAGAGCAGGTTAGCCGGACAGGTGTGGGAGGTGACAGTCCCGGGGACAGAGCCTGTGGTTGCAGACTAGTAACCAGATGGCAAACTGTGCCAGGGAAAGACAGGTGCCAGCACTCGGGGTAGTTCAAGAGGTGACCATATTTAAAACTAGACAAGGAAGTAACGTGGCCAGCACAGAGAGCAGATTGGATTGTTGTCATCTTTGATTCTCACAAATTTCATTAATTCAAAAATAACATTTGGAGCTAGTGATATTTGTGTTCTTAAGAAAATTACGGGTTAGGGATATAGCTTAGTGCTAGAGTAGTCAGTGAGCATGCGCAGAGTCCAAGGTTGGCTTTCCTAGCCTGTGCTCGTGGGAGCACATGCACACCACACACACACACACACACACACACACACACACAATAGGGTTGTGTTAGGTGGTTGTTCTCTACAAATTCTATAACTGATGGAGACCATCATAACTTGCCATCTCTTTCTTCTTGGTCCACCATTGTCTTCTGCTTGGCTAATAAAAAGACACGTGAAGGAATCAGACAGTTTTTAATCTCTGGAGTCTCTTCAGCATGATTAAATAGTGGGTGCCAAGGTGACGTGAATTTCTGGTTAACTACAGATATGTTTTCAGTACGGGTATGTCCACGTATTGTTTAGGATATACCAAAATCTAGTTCATTGTTTATCTCACATTTAAGCTTGAATGAGTGTGGTATGTTTTTATTTGCGTAATCTGTGTAACTCCATTCTGGAAAATGCAGTACAACATGAGTTACTGATCTTTGATGGAACGCTTGCTCCCTTTGGGGATTTAAGCATCTCTGGTGACTTCAGGCACAGCCCATGTGTGACTGGGGGATTCTGCAACTCTGACTTGTGTGCAGGTCAGGCTGGCCTCTTGTGGGATTCAGTGGGCTGTGGTGGGGCTCGTGTTTTTAGCAGCTCCCGGGTGACATGGAAGTTGGCTGCTGTAAACCCCACCGAATAGTGTCCAGACTCATTCTCATTTACACTGAATGTAAGTGAAACTACGCAAGCCTCACCAAACGCTCTCTGTGCGCCCTCCCCCCGATTTTGTGCATTCTTTACCACCTTTTTGGTTAATCCGAGAAAATGTTAGGCCTTGTGTTAATGGAACAAATCTGTAGTAGACTGTGAGAAAGTTCTGGAAAAGCACATGCGATTGATTCCAGGAACTGGTCATTACATTGTTCATTTTTTCATATTTCTGGAAGGTCCAGCAGCGTCATTACAGAAGTCACATGGGTGTAATTGGCTAGCAGGCCATCTTGGGGGCCAGTCCTAAAGCGTGTCTGTTACTAAGCATGAGAAGTCGGCTGGGAGCAAGTCTCTTAGAGAAGAGCATGTTGAAATGATTTCCACATCTGCAGGGAAGGGCCCAGAAAGTCTTTGAAAAATGAAAATCCCAGATTAACTGCTGAAGATTCTGCCTGCCTGGTGTTTGGAATCTTGGACTAGCTGGACTCCCATGAGAGGAGGTACGATGGTTGTCACATCAGGGCAGGGCATGTCCCCACGGTTGCTCCTGCCTGATTCCCATCACCTGGTGGACAGGCAGTGGGGTCCTTCCCTTCAGCAGCTGGAAGGATTAAGTCATCTGGTATTAGAAGGGCTCATGACCCCCTACGACTAACAGTCAGGCAGCCAAAGAGGCGTTGACAGGGTAAGTGTCTGCCTCTTCTACGGTGTCTGATGTGGCTTCAGTGTCAGACATAGGGCAGACAGGGAGGGGGAGGACGCTGGCACTGAGAAACGGGACTGGAAGGGAAAAACTGCCCGACTAGACTCCTCTGGCGGCAACTGAGCCCTTTAAAATCGTGTCTTCAGGAGCTCTGAGAAAGGAGTGGGCTGCAGAATGAGGCAGATGTTGTCCCAGGAGAGTGTTGAATGGCATCTTGTAATAGACCTCTCTGCTCACATTTACATGGTTTGAGAGCAGCCTTTCCCCCTGAGCCACTCCTAGCACCTGACTAGGAATACAGAGGTCCCCTGATTCCTTTGAAGACACAGCTACCCTCAGGATCAGAGAGCACGTGCCAGCAGGACGGTTGGAACCTCGTCTCTGTGGTTAGATGACTGGGCTGTATGGAGGCCTGTTTCTGATTTTGATAACTGCACCTGGCTTACGTAAGAGCACAGGCTTGTTGGGAAATGTACAGTCGGGTGCTTAGCAATGAGACAGCTTGTCTGCTTCTTGCTCTTGGACGATTCACAAGACAGCAAATGAAAAGTGGGAAATCAGGTCCCGAGATAAAATAGTCTTCCATAACTAGGGCATTGTTTCCAAATAAAGCTTTAAGGAAACCAGTATTAGTGCATCCCTGTCCCCCGAACCCCAATTTCTGCTACTATGAGAAGCCTCCTACCATACTTTCTCTGGAATTCATACCACGTGTGGGTCCATCCTTATAGTTCTTCCTGAGCAGGCTGTTTCCAAGTGATATTCATCCCCAGGGCTTTGGATTGTTGTTCCCAGAAGGCTGAGAAGCCCCATGGGGAAGGAACTATCTCTCTGACTTTCAGAACCAGACACAAAGAAAGCAATGTGAATGTGTGTGTGTGTGTGTGTGTGTGTGTGAGAGAGAGAGAGAGAGAGAGAGAGAGAGAGAGAGAGAGAGAGAGAGAGAATGTGAGCATGGATTAGGGGTTGCATGCACATGCGCCACATGCATGTGAGGTCCAGAGGGCAGTCATGGATGCTATACCACAGGCACCATTCACCTTTTTTTCTTTTTCTTTCTTTCTTTCTTTTTTTTTTTAAAGCCTTTCTCATCCTTCTGGGGCATGCCAAGAAGACAAGCCAATGAGCCCCGGGGGTCTGCAGATTTTCACCCCCTGCCACCCCCAGTGCAGGGATTACAGGATAGTTGCACTACTACATCCAACCCCTTAACAGAGGGTTCTGGGGTCCTTATCTCCACCCCTGCCACCCCCAATGTAGGGATTACAAGGCGGCAGCACCACATCCAACCCCTTGACAGAAGGTTCTAGGGACCCAACCGGGTCTCCTTGTGCTTAGATCTCAGCTTTCACTTGGCTGTAATTGTTTATAGGACAGTAAAACCTCTAGTAGCTTGTAGCTTACAAAGTCACGAGATGGACCCTGTGGGCCTGCCAGAGGATGACTCTCCTGTCTCTTTTAGCATAATTTTTCCTTCCTGGGTTCAGAATAAAGCACTCTCTCAACTGCTCGCTTCTGGAAGGTGGAGCTCCGACTTGGCTGGGCAGATGACTGTCCGCTTGTCTTTGCCGTCATGCAGCAGAAAGGCAAGTACCAGCCAGTTTTAACCAGCATGCTGCCTTCCCAGGCTCCCGATGGAGGGAACCTTAATCCCACTCTTTTCATGCAAGAAAATTCTTGAAAATTATTGGTTCAGTTTCTCACTCAATATATTAATTTCCTCTTTGAGTGCCGAGAAGCAGCTTTAAGTGTTTTGCAATGTCTAATATTAACTACTTCAGGCTTCTTGAAGTGGTTTCAGTGCAGCGCAAATTGTACCCACACACATGGACTTATCACCCTTTTCTCCCCAGGACTGAGGTGCTCAAAAGAAAAAAAAATCAATCATTTGGGATATTTTTTTTAACTTCAGACTTGTATATGAACACAGAAAACACTCCAGGGTCAACACTGTCCTTTTTGGGGATAGAAAATATTTGTGTTTAGAGTTGATTTCTTTTTAATCACTAGTTGCCTGTTTAGAGAAGTCATTTTTACCCACTGAGGATGTGTTTCTTTATGGCTTGTGTGTGAGTCACGCGTCCGCTCATAGCTGCCCACTGTGTCTGCCCTGCACCTTAGTCATCATTCCGTGAGGTGCTCTATTTACCGTTCCCCGGTAAGAGGGAACCATTTGCTGCCTCCATCCACACCCTGATCCTCCATCCCTGTTCAGACAAGAGAGGGCAGGGCCGCCTCCTGATGCGATGCTACAAGCACATCCTTCTGACGAGAAGACTTAGACTTTGAAAGGCAGGCAGTGGGCGGGGCAGGGGCATCTCGGAGCATTAAATAGCTTTCTGAGTGAGAACAATTAGTGATGTAAGTGTATTCTTGAAAATGAACTGCTTGGGGGCGAGATTACTTACGAATGCCATCATGCCAGCTAAGCTTGGAAGAGGCTTCTTCAGAGATTGTGCTTATTGGAATTCGGAGATATGTTCCTTGTGGTGCTCTGAAATGAGGCGAGGTTCTGGTCACTCTAGAGCCTTTCAAAATGGCCGTGACCTCCAGGGCTTTCTCTGAGGGGGTCAGGCAGTATGTGTGCTGCAAAGGCGTGGGCACCTGGGACTATTTTAAGTCTGTATCACTACCACCATGTTTTTACTTCCCCTGAACCATATGTAACCTTACCTCTCCTTCATTCTCAACAAACCAACAAGGCTTTCAACAGAGCAAAGGATAGGGAGTGTGTGTGTGTGTACTTTATTTTCAAAAACAGAATATTCCTCATCTAATCTATTTAACTTAGCAAATTTTACTTTCTAAGCCTGGGAGGGTGGCAAGTTGACGGCAAAGCCTGAGCAGTACAGCTGGTAATCTTTTCTTTGGTTTGTTTTCATAACGACTGGGCAAAGCTGCGAACATAAACTGAGATCAGGTGGGTTTCTCTGCTTTTAAGAAAGACAAATATATTCTGATGAAATATAGTTAGTTGCAGTCTTGCTATGGCTTCAGCTTTTTAAATTGCATTTAAAGATTGTGTTTTTTTAAAATATAAGGACGTTTAGTATATTTTCCAAAATTGTTGGTGATTTGACCATATCCTAGAAAGAAGAATGCACATAACTCTGGGTGACTATTTCTGTTAGAAATTTCCAGTGGTCTTCTGAAAGACTTAACAAAAACTTTTACATTTGATTTTTCGGGTACTTTCAGAGTCCAAAGGCCACAACTCTTCATATCAGTCTACCAAGGATTACATCTGCGGTATTTCTGCAAGCTCCGATAAAGCCTCCCTACTCAGCATAAGAATTTTGAGAGCCATTATATTGAGCTAATGTAAAGTATCATTATAGTGATTCATAACTTGTAGAATTTCAACCCTCTCTCAAAAACTGTCTGACAGATGAACAGGATCTGAAAATATCTGTTTTGCAACACTGGAGCTTGCAAAATGGGGTCTGGGCTCCAGAGAGGCAAATCTGTACTGGTTTGTGAAGTCATCAGTGTCTCCTGAGGAGTGAGCTGCTTTGACTGGTTGTCAAGTCTTCCGTGAGAGTCGGTGTGAACAGTGACATCAGGTTTGAGGGGATGTAAGGGTGGTCTTCATTACAGCAACAGTTGCTATGGATGCCCAGCACACAACCCATCAAGTGTCTTCTTGTTTAGGGACCCTTGTCCAAACTTACCTAACATTTTCTAAATACTAAACCCATACACTTGTGCCAAAGATACTGTGTGGCTTTTCTGTTAGCACGATTTCTGCATCTGTGACACTCTTCCTTTGCCAAGCTAGAAACCCATGCTAAGAGGAAATACTTGAGCTAGCAGACTCTTCAGCTAAAGCTGCAGGTTTGGGGAGGCTGCCTTTGACAGTCTCTCCCCAAGGGTGCCTGTTTCTTTGAAGCTGTCAGCCTCGCAGAGTCTGACACCATGCTGCAATAACCCGTGTGGCTTCTTTTTATCTTTAGGTCCTGCCTGCGCTGCTTCCCAAGTAAGGTCTCTGTAGGATGGAAAGTGTGTATTGAGTCTTCCAGCTCTCCACTGCATACTGCTTGGCATATAAAATGGTACCAGATAAATTCTTAAGGAAATATTTTTTTTTGCAAATTAGCATAACATATTGGCCAATGCACTGGTGCAAATTTCCTTGCAAGAAACAGGGTTGTACCTCTGTCTCACACAGTAAAGGGCAGTTCTAGCCGCTATTCTAAGGCCTCCGAGTCCTTATTACACTTGGAGCAGTGGGGGTGCTCCATGCAGTCATGTGCATGCATCATGCCTCTCTCAGATTCCTGTACAAGGGGCGCTCCTGGATGCATGGACACTTTCAGCAGCTTACACCTTTGCTGTTAAGCCCTGATTGTTTTACAGTTGAATTATTACAGAGATGGAAGTGGCCACTGTGGGCCAAGCCACCTGGGTTTAACCTCTGGCTCTTCTGTTCAGCATCTGGGGGATCGCTGTCAGGTGAGCCACGTGTTCTGACATGAACACACGTGTTGTCACAGAGGTCTCAGATGGTGGCTCTGTCATGATGCTCCTGGAGTGATGATGAAAATGAGTCCAGGCAGTTGTGTACGGGTCTCTTCGCCTTCCAGAGAGGAGTCTTGACTGCTGTGTTGTTATGGTAGAAATCTGGATAAAAATTTCTTCTTCGTGTTCTCCTAGGAAGCCTCTTGACCTTGCCTTGGTTTGTTTGAGCTGTAAATGTGTTCGGTGCAACACAGAACATGCCAGACCTGCAAGCCAAGAGGCATCACACACTGCCTAAGGTGCACTCCTATCTAGATGATAGACCAAGCTCACTTGCCGTTGAGTTGTTGCTGTGTTATTTGGATGAGGTTTTATTTAAGGATTGAGTTCAAATACAGAAACTGGCATAAAAGTCAAATGGCATAACTAGTTCAAGAAGCCTTCAAATAAGGAAAATATCATCAGTGCCTAAACAAATGTTTTGGGGAGAATGACTGGGCTATTGGGGTAGGGTGCACTGTGGTTGCTTCGCATAGAACAGGCCGTTATCTAGGAGGTCCCAGAAGGCAGTGAAGAGGAAAGATTGCCAGAGTGGCTGACCATCCTCATTGTGAAACCATCCTTATCTCCCACTACAGATGCTTCAGATTGACACAAGGAGATTAACAAGTTGCAGTAATGTATCTCCAGAACACACAGAGATAGATAGAGGGAGGGGGGAGAAAAGAAAAAGAAGACAAGAAAGAAGAAAGTCGCAGGCACAGTTGGGACCACAGAGGCAGGCGCCTGGAGGGATAGGAAAGCATGGGCTGACGTTCGCTCATCCGTACAGTGGAGGGTGCAGGTTGAGGGTGGCTCAGGCTTTATTCCTGGATCACTGGGATCCAAAGGGAAAAGAAAGGGGACATGTGACAGCTTAGTCATAGCAGCGTGGAGAGGAGAAAGATGGAGAGAGAGACAGAGACAGAGGTCCAAAGACTGACCAGTGGGCTCCAGGCAGGTGTGGATGAGACATCAGTAGCCTGCAGGGCTGTGGTGCTCTGTATGTAGGAACAGAATGTGTGACATGCAACAGGAGGGGAGACGTGCATGGCTTGAGTGTGACCGAAAATACAGAGACTGTGCAGTAATACATGGTGTGTATATTAACAGGCTGTATGCAACCCCCTGTCTGGATTTTAACAAACGGAGACTCCTAAGCCACTAGAGACACTGTATATTAGGGAGTCAGGTGCCCAGGATATACACCATCTCAGAACACCCCTGGAGATTTTCATAGTGCCAGTTAGAAAAGAGCATTTAGAAAGCAAGCTGTAGTGTAGTAGCTGACCTGAAAATCAGAATGAAATGCCCGTGTGTGGACATGTATGTGCAAGCGAGTGTGTGTGTGTGTGTGTGTGTGTGTGTGTGTGTGTGTGTGTGTGTGTGTTTGTGTGTGTTCAGTGGGGAGGGCCTCTCTGTAACTTCTACTGTGCTGTCCCATTGGAGCCACCCACAGATTCATTCAGTTCACATGAGCATCACTTCTCAACTTCTTATTTGGAAATAATAGCAAGATGTAAAGAGAAGTCACAGAAAGAAAGAGTTCCTGGGGCAGACAGCCATCCCAATCGCAGTTTAACCATTTGTTTATTTTTTTTGTACTTTCTCTTTGTCTCACACAAACACATGCACAGACATACAAATACATGCACACGCAGACATATATACATACAAGCACACACACTCTAACACACATAAACATGGGCACACACATACAGGCACCACTTTTCCCGAACTATCTTGGGGTAAGTTTTCAATCTCATTGGACATTCCATTACACAACTATCACACGGTTACAACCCTCAGTAACTAACATTGATAAAGTAATTTATCTGATCTATCATTTCTGTTCCAAATTTACCCGTTGACTTACTGTCTGCAAGAGCACTTCTCCCCAGCATGCCTCTGAGAGTCGGGTAGTTCATTTACTGCCCTGTCTCTTCAGCCTCTCTGTTTATTTGGAAAGGGTTGTTTTCAGGCTTCACTTGTGCTTGGAACACCATTTCGAAGTCACTTCCACCGTCTGCTGTTTTCAGTCTGACCTCTGGACTTTGATGTTTCCTCGTGAATAGATTCAGTGACCACTCCTTGACGATATCAGAGAAGACTCCACACCCCTCGCTGTTGGTGTTAGCACTGGTTATCTAATTAAGGTGATCTTGAATTTTTTTAAAGTCTTCTCTGCATCTAATAAACAATGGCACAGCGTTTCAAGGTCAGGCAAGCATTTTGGTCTTCATTTACTCCCTCTTGTATTTAGTTTTTACTGGCAGTTATTCCTGAAATGAATTGGGTTAAGACTGTAAAAATACGTTTTTCCAACTCGACTTCCCATCCCCATCTCACTTAGAAGACCTTAGCATCCGACCACAGGCTCGGTGTCTCCCTGCCTGTTCATTAACTCTCTTTGGTGGTCCCCTTACCCAGATCTGGTGACAGTGGCTCCTGTGAGTGGCTGTTGTGTCCCTGCGACATAGACTTAGTCTCATTTGTTTTGAGCATTTTTTTTTTGTAGATCGTTGTGTCTCTACCATGCTTCAACCCTGGCATTTCTTTATTTCCCTATAGATTTTTGATTCCTTTGAATAGGCAGTAGCCCTAAAATCAAGATATGGATAGAGTAGCCCCTCTATATCTCTGGAAGATACATTCCGAGCTCTCCGATGGATACCAAAAGCTGTGCAGAATACCAAATCTCAGGTGTACAAGTGGCCTTTTAGCCAAGACAGTTAATAACAGACAAATGGACAGGTAGCTTATACAGTGTGGACACACTGATGAAAACTTGTTTATTCATTGGTAGGACAGAACAGAGTGATAGAAAATGTCACTAGGTTACTCTAAGCATCCTATGATGCAAATTATTTATTTACAGGCCTCTCCATCAAATATTTCCAGACTATAGCTGACCAGAGCTAAATGAAGCCATGGAAAGTAAAACCAACTGTACTGTAGGACTAACTGTACTGGGGAGAGTTACTGTTTGTGAAACGAAATGTCTTTGTTCTTTTGTTCAATTGGTAGAGAGATTGTGTGTGTGTGTGTGTGTGTGTGTGTGTGTTGTACTAGCAAAGACATATGCATGTATTCCTGTGTAAGCACACATGGTTTAGAAACCCATGCTTTACTTACCTCTGCAAAGTTCTCCCTTACCTCCCTCTGTGACATATTTATATGACGTTTCCCGCAGTGAGAACTCTGGCTTCCCAGTATCGGTCTGTACACATTTACTCAGTTCTTCCAGGATATCTGCTCAGTTAATGTGTCCCCATCTGACCCCCAGTGCTGCACCCACCACAAGATATTCATCTAGTAAGTTCTTTCCAAAGTGAGGTCACGTAGCCAAATCCCATGACCTCCAGTTACACGTTTCCTCCAATCACTCTTCCTCCTTCCCCCCTTTCTCTCCACTGCCTTTTTTCTTCCTCTCATTTTCTTCTCTATCTTTTTTTTTTTTTACCATGGTCTGACTCTCATTTCAGACAAAATTCTATTTATTTTTCTATCACTTTGCTTTTGGGATTAGTATTGCCCTCTCCTTATTCTTACTGCTTTATTTTATTTTCGAGTTTGAGATCCATCATCATGCCTTTCGAAATCAAAATGTAACAGGGGGTTTACTTAGAAAAAGATTCTCTTCCTTTCTCATCTGTTCCCTTGGGAGGGGATTCAGCATTATTGTTTCCTGATGTTTCTCCTTCACCCCTATTTTGTGTTGGTTGGTTGTTGTGGTTTTGGTAAAAATAATCCATCTCTATGTTTCTTCTCTTCCTTTCCTCCCACAGGAAAGGGAGCAGACACTGGTGTGTCTCTGCTCCACACCCCACTCGTGCTCTTGTGTCTCAACGACATTTCTCCTCACTAGAGCTATACCAGCTTAGCCAAGGAATTCCCCTCTCCATGCCTTCATCTGCTGGACGTGGCCATTTCAAAGAGTCTGTTTCTCTTATCTTTTACTGCAAGAATGTTGGCTGTGGAATAAATTTAGTCTTCTTCTGACCCATTATAAATGTAAGTGTGTGTTCAGAGGTGGGAAACAAAGCCTCAAATAGATACTTGGGCGCAGCTGGCATTGAGCCAAGGCTGAGGCAAGTCCTTTTGGAGCACAATAAGCATTTCCCATACTTTCCATGTCTAGACGCTCTGCTCAGCTTTGGCTCCCTTTTGTCATCTCAATGTTGTTTTCTATCAAAGATCTGCCCAGCCAAAGCCCCAACTCTCAACTCTTCTGGAGAAGCCTTCATGGTCCAGCCAAGCCCATCTTCATCTGAGCTGTACTCTTGTCTCTAGATTCTTAAGAGAAAGGCCCAATCATGATTTTATCCAACACTCCCAATCATGGAAGCCCAAAGCTGTGTAGACATGTTGGCTTTAAAGGTACCTAACTATAGTACAAGACTGGGTGCCCAATGATTGTCCTTGAAGGTGACTCACAGATGATTAATGCATGAAACTCACAGGGAGTGTAGGAGAAAGGAGAAGGTACCCAAATGTGACATTGCCCCCTAGACATTATGTGTATGCACTCCACAGGATGCTGTGGAATTCAAGGGGGCCTGTTCAGCTTCAGAGAAAAGTGCCCGGGTCTTGAGCTGCACAGCTAACATCAAGCAGCAGCTGAACATTGTGCTCAGGACTTGGAGTCTGCGGAAACCATGTGACCTCTGCGTGGACTTCTTTGCCTCAATTTCATCTATGAAATATTTTCTCTCCAGAAGAGGTTTTATGTGAGTCTAATCCCAGTGAGGAGGGTTGGAGAGAGGAGGAGCCCTGGGGGTTCACTGGCCACAGAGCTCAGTGTAATCTGCCGGCTGTAGGCCAGTGAGAGTCCTAGCTCACAAAACCAAACAGAGGGCACTCCAGTTATCTTTGACCTCCACACACATACACACATGCACGTGCAGCACACACATACTCTCTGTGACACACAAATATGAGTCATTTACCTCGTGATTATTATCCAGCACACAGTAGGAATGAGTAAGGCAGAAATCCCCACCCCCACACCCAACACATGTATTTTTACATCTAGACAGCTTCCCCAGACAGTCCTGGGGTATTTCCTGTGGAAATGAGCCTGGGAGGATTCCACGAGTTCAGGCAGGACAGCTCTGCACACTCACTGTTGGAGAAGAGGATGTGCCCTTCGGCTGGAACGCTCTACATCAGCTAGTGTCTCTTCACAGACCCTGTGAGCTCGGGGTCCTCACCACTGCCTCTGCGCAGTCTCCTTTGTCTCTACACGGTCTGGCTCCCATCCCACCTGTGAGCAAGCCACAGCAAGGCTAGTGATGGGAGGCACGCTCTGTAAATATGGAGGAGGAGGCAGGGAGCAGACACCGGGTCTGGGCAGTGGTAGCGGGGCAGCAACCAGTTGATACCCATTGCTCTAACAAACATCGGACCCTGGGTAAAGCAGAGAGAACAGACACAGGAGCCCCCAATTTTGGTGCTGAAGGACATGGCATGGGGAAGGGCCATGGAATGCAGGATGCACAGCCGGAGACATTCACAGTGCTATTGGACTCGGGATGTCTAGTACTTTGACACAAAATATTTTAAAGTAATTATAAGTACTCGATGTATAAGTAACCAGAATACATTTTAAACATTCTTTTCAATTCCTGTGTGTTTTCTTGGGGGCAGAGGGGGGGGGGAAGAGAGAGAGAGAGAGAGAGAGAGAGAGAGAGAGAGAGAGAGAGAGAGAAGAGACTGTGGAGACTCTGTGTGTGAGTGTGTATGTGTGTGTGAAGGGTGGTGGTAGCGAATTATGTCAGCAGTAAAAGTCCAACCTTTTAAACACTTTAGCTTAAATGCCTTTATAGATGAATGAGTCTTAACCCTGAAGTTTTAAGCTGATCACCCTGGAGTCTGAGGAGATGCTCAGTGTTAAGAGTGCATGCAGTTCTTCCAGAGAAGGAGGTCCCAGAAACCTCAGCTCAGTTCCCAGAACCAATACTGGGAAGTTTACGACACCCTGTAGCTCCAGCTCCAGGGGCTTCAACACCTCCAACCTCCATGGACACTGGAATTCGTGCGTGCATGCGCGTGCGCGCGCACACACACACGCACACACAGAAACAATTAAAACGAAGATACAACTTTTTCTAAAAGATCACCAGCTAACTAGCAAGCTGAGATACCAATGTCAGTTTTTAAAAACTATTCTCTCCAGCACAGTGCTTAAGTGGAAACAATTTATCTTGATTTAAGGCACTGGAGAACTTAGTCCAAATAAAATAAGATAAAGGAAGAAAGGAAAGGAAAATGGGAGATAGGCGGAGGTTTGCCTCCTAGGTGATTCTAGGTCCCAGGAAGTGGACAGTATTAACCTGCACACCTAGTAATAAGGAAATGGATTAAGGTTTTGTGGTCCAAGAGATGTTGAAGGAATAAAGGAAGTGGTCAACAGGTAAGGCAGCACAAATTCTAATTGGTCTTAGTAACAAAAACCCAGAGTCAGATATTGGAGTAAATGCTGAAAGATCAGAGAAGTAAAAGGAGCCAGCCAGTAGAGAGACTTTTTACATCTACTGAATCCTCAGACTGAAGGGGAAAAGATCCTATCACCAGGAATCCGCAGACTGAGCGCCATGAGCTCCTGTCTCCTCCTGCCTTATATTTCTCTCCAGTCCAGCCTCCTGTCTCCACCTCCCTAGTGCTGGGATTAGAGGCATGTGACTCCCAAGTGCTGGGATTAAAGGTGTGCGCCACTGCCTGACCTCTGTGACTAACTAGTGGCTCGCTCCACACTCTGACCCTCAGGCATGCTTTATTCCTTAGAGCACAAGCAAAACATCGCCACAGGGTATCATGTCCCGGAAGAAAAAAAGCAATGTGTAAATTAGGAAGCCGGTGTGAACTCCTGTGTTGTGTGGACCCACCATCATTACCTCTACCCGTTTCTAGGAAACACCCTTTCTAGAAGCACAGTGTGTCTCCCTAGAGCTTCTCCTGGGGTCCAGTCGGCCTCTTCTCAGCACCGAGCCAGCCTGACTGCAGTCCCTTGTAGCAATTAGTTTCTGTTGTGTGCAAAGATTCTCGTGTTGACTGAACCAATTAAAAGATCAATTAGCACAGTTTAATCATTTGAAGAGGTAGTTCCGTATGAGAGAAAGTCGGATCTCCATCTGTGGAGAGAGCCATAACCAAAACCATTGTTTAGGAAGGTGGATTATTTGTTCCTAACCTGTTTGGTCTTTAATGTTTGGATATTGATGACTGTGTGGTGGAAGCTATTAGTCCGTGTAATAATATGGCAAAGGGGCTTTCTTCTATTAAAATATATTTTATTTTTGATTACATAATTGTGTCTGTGGGTGGATCTGTACACATGAGGGTGGGTGCTCACAGAGGCAGAGGCATCCCATCCTCTTGGTGTTGGACTTCTATGTGGCTTTGGAACCAAACTTGCATCTTCCAGAGGGACCAGTACTCAAGCCCTGAGCTGTCTCTCCTGCCCCAACAAAGGGCTTTCCTGATGACAGAACTCCTGTTCCTAACAGGTATATAGCAACAACTAGGTAAAAGTAGCAAAATAGCATTGAATTTGTGGATATTTGTTATTTTGCTTTTGTCTCTGCTGTAGAGTGTCCAGAATAGTTATTTTTCTCCATGTTTTATTACTCTGGACTTTTGTTGTTGTTGTTGTTTGTTTGTTTTTGTTTGTTTTTGCTTTGTTTTTGTTTCTCTGTGTAACCTTGACTGCCCTGGAACTCGTTTTGTAGACCAGGCTGGCCTCAATTGCTCGGTCTCCCAAGAGCTGGGATTAAAATGTGTGCTACCATTTCTTATTTTTATGTTAAAAGGCAAAGAAATCAATCCTCCGTTGTTCTAAGTTTTCCTCTCTGTAGAATCTCAAACTGTGAATGGCCTGGACAATGTAGATATTTTGTCACTGGACACTTCTAGAGCTGGCTCTGAGATGTCACCAGATGGTCCAAGAACCAAGGCAGGCAATGGGGTCACAAGGACGGTGTCAGCTGTGACTGACATCTTTCCTCTTCTTTGTAGCTGGAGATTGAATGGGAGCCTTGTGCGTGCTGGGCAAACCTTCTTGCCCTAAAATCACTCCAGCCATTTCCTGACTGTTGTGGGCTAAATTGTGAAGGCCACCTTGGCTACAGAGAGATGCCTGAGCCCCCCAGAATCAATCAATCAATCAATCAATCAATCAATCAATCTCTCCCTCTCTCTCTTCCTCCCCTGCCTTCTCCTACCTCCCCCACATCTCTCAAGTTAAGATGGGGATGGAGATAAAAGAGATGCTTCTAGAATGCAAGACACACCAAAGGAGACCAGCAGAAACCAAAAGAGGCTGAGAAAGTCCTGGGGCGGGTTCTTCCTCAGAACCTCAGAAGGAACAAATCCTGAGGCAACAAAAGCTTGTGCTTAAGACATTGAACTGTGGTGCTTTCTCAGATCCACTCCAGGAAACAAGCTCAGGGGCAGAATCTTCTTTGTACAATTTCCTGCCTATCGACCCCAAATGCTACACCACCATAATCTGCTTCCCTAGATAAATAAGAGTCGTTCAGGGGTTGGAGAGCTCACCTCTAAACTACTGTAAAAGAATCACACAAACCAAGGGAACCCAGAAACATATCTAGGCAGTCTTGTTATGGAATATATACGTTTTCAAAAGTCATGCTTGACAGCTCCACTTGTTTACACGTAGGAGGTCCCCGCCCTCCAGCTCTCACTGCTTATAAAACCGAGCATTGTTTGAAGGCCTCTGAAGACATCTAATAAAACTGCTAAAAGAGTTGTTTGATCTCTGGGCAGCTCTGAGGACAGATACAGCTCCGTTCCTTCTGGAAAATGCTTTGTTCTTTCGACTCCACTTAAGGAGGCAACAGAGCGGCGTCTAAGACAGAGGCTTTCCGAGTCTGTAGAACAAAGTCAGCCCAGGTCCTTATCATGCCAGGCTGCATGAGGGATAATCTTCTAGAAGACATAAATAATTCTCCATAATGCACTTGGCAATACTTTGATCTTTTGTGCATTTTTCCTTAATAGATGGATATTATAGACCTAGCTGTACTTGTTTAGGGTTAGTTCGGTGGAGTGATGGCGATGATATTAGAGCCTGGAGATTTTGTTTTGAATATAAGCTATTGAAAGGGCCAACATAATTTTACAAGTTCCTAAAAAATATGAAATTGCATTCCAGCGCTCCCCCACCCCCACTCTAGTGTTAATGCCAAAGATTTGCTGTCCTGTATTCAATTTTCTCCTGTTTTATTAACTGTTCACAGACTTTAGAAGAGCCTTTGAAATCTCCATCCTCCACTGAGAATGGCAATATCCAGGTGAAACGCTTCCAGCTTCCCACACTATCTACAGCCTCAACTCTGTGCTCTGTCTCTCCCTCACTCCTGCTGCGCATTAGACTGGGGTGGGGGCAGGGGAGGACAGAGCAGGGGAAAATGAAATCCCAGGATAGAAATCTAAGTCTCCTTTGATGCAAGGGAGCCACCCAAGACGGCAGCACAAGGAGGCTTACAGTCAGCTTTCCAATCTTGCCAAGACCCCTCTGGAAGCCGCTTGGAGTGCAATTGTGACCTTCAAGTACAGTGTAAGGCTGAAGGAAAAGCACACTGGCCCTGTGGCTAGAGAGGCTGGAGAGGCTGGAGAGGCTGGAGAGACATACCTAAGAAGATATGAGGAACTCCAAGTCCCATGCGTTAATCAATACACTGCTCCAAGCACAGGCTGCATGACTGCCTGATGTGTACTTTTAAAACACAGGGCTGGTGCTCCTTCGTGAGCCGGAAATAGAAATCAGGTGTCGTCATTCAGTTCTGGACTCTTCCATCCAAACTCTCTTATTCTGCTGTTTAATTTGAAGAATTTCAGGCCAAGAATCGGCATCAAGGCAAATTCTCCCACGTTTGTAGAATGAGGTGTCATCCGTTTGTGATACGCCCAGAGAATCAGAGATTGCTCAGTGTGGGGTCCACTGTGCCCTGGAGGAACTAGCTAGTGTTTGCTCAGCAGGTGTGGCCTTCAGCACTGTAGACACTTGTCCCTTTTGGCATGGTTGAGGGAAGTGGTGTGCTCCCTTTCAGAAGGAGCTAGCCTTGTACCATGGGACTATGCTGTCCTCACCAAATACTGAATGGAGACCAAATGGATTGCCTGACTTTCGCTGACATGGTAACATTGTCCAAGTCTGAGGTCCTGGAAATGCCCTTCTGCCAGGTAGGACCAGATACACTTCACATGGAAACCAATAGGTGGCAGAGTGATCTTTTCTAGACTTCACAGTAATTCCACAGAAATCACAGCAGGGTCCACAGCAGAACTGGTCACTGAGCATCTTGGCTTGTGAACAGCCCATTTAGAAGTCTTCATGCACTCTCCTCATTCAGATAGGCTCATGTCTAAGGTTGTATGAAATCTTTCCAGTCGACTCAGAGAGCGGGATGGAGAACAGTTTGCCAGAATACCCACAGACACACATTTATGGCCTCCAGTCGTAACTTGTGTCTAGAGATTTTGCTCTGCCTTTATAGGGAATTTCCCCTTTTACAGATACATACAGATAAAAATTGAGACAGTGCTGGTATGACGTCTAAAAGGGACTGCTTCTCATGACACAAGCGCACAGTCGTAGTGGGGGGCTGGGCTACAAGTTAGTAGTCAACCCCTGGCGAGCACTTCACACATGTATTAGGGAGGGACTTGGGACCTGAGAAGTGTGTCTTTTTAAACAGCCCAAATTAGAATTCAAAGCGAAGCTAATGTTGGATGAGAAATTCTGTCTTATTGGTCTCACCTTTGCATGTTGTTGACTTGTTATTGTCTTCCTTCATTAAGAAAAGATGAAGTACAATGGAAGCAGTGGATGCGCAGAGGGAGAACACACAGAAGTTAGGGTGGTAGAACAGGGCAGGTCTAGAGAAATCTCAGTGGTCTTTATGGCTGTCACACACCATACACTTGTCATGTCTCAAACCTCGGGTGGCCTCTGGGATGGTCCTCCCTAAGGCTTGCTGAGGGTCCTTCTAAGCCTCATTCTTGGCTTTTATTCCCAATGAGACAAGGGGCTGGTGAGATGGCCCAGTGGTTAAGGCACTTGCTGCCATGTCTGGCCACCCAAATACAATCCCAAGGATCCACAAGGTAAAATGAGAGACTGGCACCCCTGTTGTCCTCTGATTGCCACATGGACACTGTGTATCATGGGGACCCACATGCATACCTAAATAGTACACACACAATAAATAAATAAATAAATAAATAAATAAATAAATAAATAAATAAACACACAAATAAATAACCAAATAAACAGATAGGTGTAGCAGGATGAGGTTGGAGGTTGCCTTGTGTGGATCCTTAAGAACTGCCAAAAACCAAGGCAAAGCAAAATAAACTAAGCCCACAAAACAAAAACCCTGCATAAACAATGTAAATAATAAATTAAAGCAGGTAATAAACTTTTAATGAATAGATAGAAATGAATACAGAAGCATCCATAATAATCAAAAGTTTAAAGTCTAAGGAGGAATGGAGTAAACAATCTGAGACGAAATGAAAAATGAAGGACACCCCTGAGGGCCCTCGGCTTCCACCTGCCACACAATAGAAAACTGTGCTACCCTGAAAAATGAGTGTAAGAATCTGTCAAAAGAGCTGATGTTTCCTGTGAGGGCTTCAGCTCTTTTAAAGAGCACCACGGGGTAAGAGATGTGTTGTTTGTTCTGTCTGCTCTACTGACGGCCCTCACACTTCAACTTGGGTGGTGGGGGACCAAGCTGCAGCACTGTGAGGTACAGCTGGGACATGCTCAAATGTTCCAGCAGCTGCTTCTCAGAGAGACCCAAAGGCCCCTACATCTTTAGCCTGATTATAGGACTCTCTGAATCGCTAAAAAAGCCACCCTACCTTCCTTTCTGCCCTCTGCCACAAGTCACAGCCTTCATTGTTTTGGATGTGTGTGTTGTATGTGTATGTGTATGCATGCTCCCTTGTGTCTGGAAACACATGTGAATGAATGTGAATGGGCTCGTGTGTGTGTGTGTGTGTGTATGTGTGTGTGTATATGTGTGTGTGTGTATGTGTGTGTGTATATGTGTGTGTGTGTATAGTAGCCAGAGATTGACCCTGGGATGTCCTCCTTGGTTATTCCAACTATATTGACCATAGCAGGGTCTCTTCCCTGAACCGGGAGCTTGCCTATTTGGCTAGTCTAGCTAGTCAGCTTACCCCTAGGAATCCCGTGCCTCTGTCACCCCAGGGCTGTGATTACAGACAAGTTACCTCACCAGCCTGGCATTTATGTGGTTTGGTCCACGTGAACTCCTATCTACATGTTGCATGGCTGGCACCATCTCCACTGAGCATCGCCCCAGCCAGAGACACGCAGCCTTCAGAATCCATGCCTTTCTAGTTTCTACCTGGATGCCTGGGCAATCTCCACATTCCATAGAGTCAGGCAAGTGGACGCCACTGTGGGCTCCTCAGCCTGTTCTCAGAGGCCATGGGCCTCTCCAGATGTTTGTCTGGCTTTCTCTAAGCTGCCTGTTCCAGGGAACATCTGTAGAGTTCTTTTACCCAGCTATCAAATGTGTAGTAACCGCAATCTCAGAAGGCTGGAGATTGAGTGTGGGTGGTACCTGAAGACAGAACAGTGCTCACAAAGAGTGCCACCACAGGGTCCCTGGACTGCCAGAGCCCTGGCTTCAGCTCCTTCATCTCCGGTCAGGATCATGTGCTTTGCAGTCTTGCTTTGCATTCCAGAGAAGGAAGGCAAGTGTCAGGAAGGAAGGCTATCTACCCACAGCTCACTGGAGGCATCCTCTCCACCCACAGCTCTTCAGACCCGTTGGGTTGACAGCAGCCATGTTTACTTATTTATTAGGCCACGGAAAAGTACTCACATTTCAGCACTTAAAGCAGGCGGGCTTTGGAAAGATTCAAGGAAAGACTTTCAGGTCTGGCTTGAGAAGCAGATGGATTCCAGGAGCCAGGTGTTGAGAACAGCTGGAAGCTATGGCAGGGGTATTGTGCTCACAAACTCAGAGCAGCTGTGGTTCCCTGCCTTAGACCTGCAGGAGATCAAGACAGGCAGCATTTTAACATGGGTGGGGGAGGGACTCATGAGTACCTCCACCCCTATCTAAGGAACTATTGGAAGTTGATGGAAACTGGGAAGAGACCGTCTTCTTTTGTGTCCCCTGCTCTAGTGGATGGTTCTCCGACCCATGCACATATGGGCAGCACTTATGAGACACATTAAGTCAATTAAAACAGAAGAGGGGTGTGCAGTTGGGAGGGGACACTGGGCAAGAAAGGTGTGCTGTCGGGAGGGGACACCATGTGTGGAGGGTGTGCAGTTGGGAGGGGACGCTGTGTGTGGAGGATGTGCAATTGGGAGAGGACACTGTGTGTGGAGGGTGTGCAGTTGGGAGGGGACACCGTGTGTGAAGGGTGTGCAGTTGGGAGGGGACACGGTGTGTGAAGGGTGTGCAGTTGGGAGGGGACACTGTGTGTGAAGGGTGTGCAGTTGGCAGGGGACGCTGTGTGTGAAGGGTGTCCAGTTGGGAGAAGACACTCTGTATGGAGGGTTGAGCAGTTGGGAGGGGACACCGTGTGTGGAGGGGTGTAGCAGAAGAAGCTGCGGGGGTAACAGGAATGGATGATTTTTGGGGAGTTTCTTTGTATAACAGGGTCTCTCTGTATAACAACTCTGATTGTCTTGAAACTCTCTTTGTAGACCCAGCTGGCCTTGAACTCACAACACCCTACCAGCCTCCCAAGTGCTAGAATCAAGGCATGCACAACCATATCCCGGCTAATCTTAGAATTTTTAATAATTTATGTTTAGGGGGTTCCATTTCTCAGCTTTCAGGAATTCCATGATCGTCAGGCAAAGTAAAATGGCAGGCTTAATCTAGTTGAATTATTTTTCTTCTACCAAACATGTTTAAACTCACATTGGAAAGAAAAAAAGGGGTGGATGGCTTTCCCTTAAGGGTATAAATGTACATCCTGTCTTTTCTTAAATACACAAGAAAACTGGGTTAAGCTTTTTTTTCTTTAAGATTATTCTTGGCAACTCTCTGGGAAAATCTGTTAGCTTGTCAAGATAAATTTTACAAGAAGTATCCCAGGTTATGGAAACCATGGCAAAAATATCCCAGAGATAAAGGGCCTTTGCAGCACTTGGGTTACTCGTGTGCTTGTGAATACATGTGTATGCAGGGAACTCTGGTACTCAGAAGGTCCTGGAAGCTAGCAGCAGCTTTCATTGCTTCCTTTCAGTTTTCAGGTAAGAGATGCCGTCATGACAGAGGATTTACAGTTTTAAAATGTATCTCGCCAAAATGAGCATGCATAGATGTTTTGAGAGGCAGTGTGTGTGCTGTCTAGAGAATTTTCTGTGGACCATTGTCTGACGTACTCAAAGTGAGTCTTCTCCTTCCGAAGAGAGCCATTCTATCATTTTGAAATTTTCAGTTGTTAGTATTCAGGCATCTGCACTTGCCTGCCCTTGTGGTCCTGACAGGCTTATGTCCTCAGCTGCAGCCACTAAGAGCACCTCCTGTGCACATTCACTATGTTCCCTTTTAAAAGGTGGGCCGTGTCCAGCTCCCCCCTCTCTCTCTGTCTCTCTCTCTGTCTCTCCTTTTCTGCCTGTCTCTTTGTCTCCCCCCACCCCTTTTCTGCTGCTCCTATCCCCAAAGGCCTGTCTCCCTGTCTCCCCTCCTCTCCCCTCTTCTTATGTTTTCTTTCCCATAATAAATGCCCCTCCATGTGACTATGTTGAACAGCCTTTTTCTCTCATGTGGCACTTTTTAGGTGACAACGCCCATCACTGCCATAAAGACTTCCCTCTTCTGTTTCATGGAGCACGAGATTGAGTATAAGCACTGTACTTTAGATGTTGTGGGTCGTGGATTGTCTATTTTCTCTCTAGCAGACAGCAGCCTCCTTCCTTCCCATCCCCTACTCGCAGTAATGCTTCCCAGACCATATGAGGAGACCAGGGGCCACTGTCCGAGGGCTGTAGCTAAGAAAGAGATAACAGCCTGGAGATCAGACAAGCCTTGTGAAACCCCCTCACAAGCCATGTGACACTGGGAAGCCATGGCCTGAGGACCTGGCCCCTTTGCTCACCTCCCTCACAAGTGTCCATGTGAAAGAGAAGAGTCGAGGTCTATGCACAGATCAGAATGTGATCCCGGCCTGTGCAATGACATAGACCAAGGGATGATCTTGGTTCTGTCCTGTTGCCACTGTGATAGGTGAGTAGGACCAGCATGTTGAGGTTGTCATGGATCTGCCTGGGTAAGGGGATGGAATGACTTTCCAAGAGACTTCAGTTCACATTCCTTTATGTCTACGTGTGTGTGCGTGTATTGTGTATGTGTGCATGCATACATGCGTTGTGTGTGTGAACGTGTGTGTGCGCGTGTGTGTGCTGTGTGTATGAGAGAGAGAGAAAGAGAGAGAGCTGGTGCATGTAGAGGCCATGGAACAATCTCTGACGTCATCCTCAGGGATCTTACCCGCATACTTTGAGACAGGATCTCTCTTTTACCTGGAGTTCACCAGTTATGCTGTCCTGCTATTTGAGATTATAAACATACTCCATCTGCCTGACTTTTATAAAAATGTAGGTTCTGGGATAACAGCCTCACACTTAAGGAACAAGCCTTTACCAGCTGAGATATTCCCTCCCCAGACCCCAATCCCTCTTCTTGTTAGAGAATAGTCCGGTAGTGATCTGGGGTTCACGCTCAGTGGAAAAAGTTATAAAGTTACACATTCAATAGTGCATTTTCCCTCAGAAGGCACAGTTGAGGCCCTCAGTGCCCCACTCAGCATGGCAGCTCTCCATGGTCCATGTTGTACCTCTCTTCTTAGCACCCTTTTTCCACGGCATGGCCACCTGGGCTGAGACCCTATTCTTGGCCTGTGACAGAATCTTCCTGGGTCTCCTATATCCCTCCCTCCATTCCTCCTTCCCTCACTCCATATTTCCCTCCTCCCTCCCTCTGTCTCCCCACCTCATCTCTTTCTCTGTCCCCTCCTCCCTCCCTTCCTCTTTCCCTTCCTCCCTCTGTCCCTTTCTTCCTCCTTTTTCCCCTCCCTCTCTCCCTTTCTTCCTCTGTCTCCCCTTCCCTCCCTCCTTCCTTCCTTTCCCCCCCTCTGTTTTTTTCCTCCTATTCCTTCCCTCTGCCCTCTTCTCCTCCCTTTATCCTCCCTCCTCACTCCCTGCTTCCTTCTCTCTTTCCATCCTTCTTTCTATTCCCACAAATAGTTGGCTTATTCAGCTTCCTCTCCTGTTCCACTGCCTCCGGTCCTGTGGCTTGTTTTGTCCTGGTCTCTCTGAGAAGCTATGAGGTTAATGTAAAATGCCAGCCAGTTCTCTGGCTTGACTGAGAGGTGTTGCTGCACTGACCTGGGCGTGGAACTTCTTCCTGTTCTGTCTTTTGAAATTCACTGGGATTTAAGCTATTGTCTTTCCATTTCTTACTTCCATCAATTTTTCTAATTTCTAAACCATGGGAGTCAATGGGTTTTAATAGTTATTTGATAGTGGGTGTTTTATTATTTTAAAAACATGATAGAAATTATTTTGAAATTGAAGGATATTTTGAGTAAACTAGAAATAATTTTGGACACTTGAGTTGTGAAGAAAATACCTTTAGCCATAACAAAGTAAAGTAGGTGATTTTTTTCATTTTATTTCTGTGTTCCTTCCTTTTGTAAAAGGTGTGATACTATGTATATAATGCACTGTGTGATTTTTAGCCATTGTACATTCACGACTGGTGGCCTTTCATGGAGTCACCATGCCACAGAAGCATCTCCACTGTCTACACCTAAACATTTTGTAGCTGGCCCCACAGGAATGGAGATACTGTATCTTTCATTCTCACTCTCAGACTATAGAAACAATGGACACCAAAGGAATAGGAATTTCCCCAGGATCTCACGGGGAGAAGGATATGCTGCCAGCCCGAGAGGCACTTGTCTCCTCAAAGAGACACAATTCTAACACTATAGCAGGAGACTGAAGGCCAGACACTGTTGGGTGAATCACAGCTTGACTGGCACTCTAATGCCTTTGGCCTTATTTAAACTCTAGCATCTCTTTGAGACCCCAAAGACACACTTGGAGGAGTTGCTGTGTGTCTGCCTGACTTGGGATCCAGGTTATAAGCTTTGCTTCAGGCCTGAGTCTCTATCTTTCTGTTACTTATCTACCAGATGTGAGAAGCGTGAAACCCTGCACCAAAGCCAGAGCCCCAGCCACCATGCCCCTTCCATGATGGAACTGTGAGATAAACAATATCCTTCTTCCCAGGGTTGTCATCTATTCGGTGGCAGAGAGAGAAAAACATCTCTGACATCCCATAAGACCTCCTAGACTGTTCTCTGGATGACTGTCACTCGTTCCTCCAGACTGCCCTCTCTGTGGTTTGTGGGGGTGGGGGCTGTCTTAAATATGTCCCCTGATGAGTTCAGGCTCCCCCAGCTGAGCTGTCCTTGCTTCAGCCTGTGGTTCAACCGCCAGCTGATCCCACACTTACAAGTTCTGCCTACACTCAGGGAAGAGCTTCTACAAGGCTCAACCCACAGAGGAAGGGCATGTTGGGACCATCTTAGGATTCCACCACCTCACTACATGACAATGAAGAGCCCACAGCCCAAATGGGCCATAGCATTAATTGCTATGCTAAATTACTACTGAGTTATTTCCGGTGTTCTGCTTTTCTAAGATTGTGTAAGTTATAGGCTGTGGATGTCACCTTTAATCCCTGTGAACTTGATCAGGACCTTCCAGGTGTAGACCCCTTAATCCCTATCTTTATTCTCCAAAAGCTTATCGATTCTCAGGGTTATGGTCATCATATAGTCACCAACAGACACTAGTTAAGTGTTTACCATGGGCCTGGGACTGAACTAGGTGCCTGGAGGGTGTGGCATTTACCAGGAGAGCTCCTAAGTCACTTACCCCCGAGGGTGCATCAGTCGTGATCAAAGCAGCCAGCAGGTCTTGCCTTCCTGTAGCTGACGTTATCATCAAGGGAAACAGACTAAGCTCCATGCGTGTGTGGAGCAGATAACCCCGGAGAAGGTAGTAATTACTGCGGAGGAAAGCGCTCTTGTGATACAGTGGAAGGAGAGTTGTAATTTTCGAAAGTGGTCTTTAGTGCTCCAGAAAATCATGGAAGTGCCAACCAGGTGATATTCTGAAACCGTCTCTTAAAACTAATCATTAGCAGAGAGGGGTGTTTACAACCTAGAGCTGCGAGAGATGGTGCATGGGATGTTGAAGGGGGTTCAAGTCGGTGGCCTCACCCTCCAGGAACTAGCAGTGTCTAACTCTATACCTGACACCTCACATAGGCAATGGCTCAAGTCAGTACTGAACTGGCTCTCTTAGTACAATGAAGCTGCGGACAATGACACGGGTGTGCCCTATGTGTACTGAGAGTCAGCTCTCAGAATGTCCAGAAGGATTTGTGAGGTATTCAAGAGGCTTTGGAGTTTCCTCAGATTTAGTGACGTTCTTAGAGGAACTCTGAGATACCCCACTGGCACCTTCAATGCCCCAAAGTGGAGGAAAGTGTTTAGGAAATGACCTGGATGGAGTCAAGGCCACCCAGAAAGTGGCAAAGCTGAGACTAAGCTCTCTTCCTAGATTCCTCTCACAGAACCTTCTAGAAAGTGGCTTCAAAGTCCTCCTCTACCATGCTTCTTTATCCTCTACCAACACCACAAAAGTCGCTGGCTTCCTGTCCCTCTGGCTGCCTGGTCAGAGAGGATTTTTTGTAACTCCATTCTAGGTCAGTTTCCTGGGAGCTAAGTTAACAAAACTTTACAAACTGGGTGGCTTAAGCAACAGAGATGCTTGGATGCGAGCTCAGGAGGGCATGTTCAAGCTGTGAGCAAAGCAGGTTCCTTCTCAGGACTGTGAAACAGGACAGGCTCCAGGCTTCTGGTGTTCCTGGTTGTCTTTGATATCCCTTGACCTATGAAGGCATGGTCTCCATGTCCCTCCATCTCTGCCTCCATCTTCATGTGGCTACATGCACGGTTGTATTCTAGTGCCCACTTCTCATGTACCCACCAGCATGCTGGATAAGGGTTTCACCCCTAGAGCTCATTAAACTGACTGAAACTCAATGGTCTTGCTTACATATCAGTTCATCTTCTGGGGTCCGGGAGTTAGAGCTTCAACAGAGGTATTTTGTTGAACTCCTAACAGTTAAACCCCAACAGACTTTCAGACCCCAGCAGTTCAACCAAGATGGAGTGTCTGCAGCTCACCTCCCTGGTCCCCATAGCTCCATGAGATGCCCTTGGTGACTTAATTATCCTTCCATCTCTTAGAGCCTCTGGGGCCACTGTCTCTCCATTAGCCAGGGGAAGATTATGGACAGATGAGCCAATGAGAAGAAAGAAGAGGGAAGATGCGCCAGACTGCTGTATTTGTTGGTGGGTCTGAGGCTGCAGGGAGGGAAAGCTTGCACCAAGATAGCTGTTTTCAAGGTAGAACCCAGAGTGAGGCCTACAATCACTCCTGCTCAAGCTTCCAGACCCTGATGATCAGCACAGGGCCCGGTTCCTCCATGCTCTTTGTTCTAGCTGTACTGGTAAATACTTTCAAGGACCGACACAGAGCAGTCTCCTAACGTGTTTTCCAAGGATTAGTACTAGTCCTGTTCCCTGTGAGACGGCTTCGGGGACTTCTTCCAAGCAGGGAATGGTTCTCCCCATCCCCCCCCCCACAGCCGTCTTACCTTACCTTGTGAATTGTCTCACAGTTGTTGATCAAGAGATCAATACACGGGAGACTCACTGGACTCTTCTAGACATGGTCTTAACATCGAGAGAGTATTGTCCTAGTTCGGGGATGCTGGGAAATTTCTCTCTCCATTACTCGTCTATTTTATTTGGAGAGCACAAATTCCCTTTAGTAGAGGAAGGTGATATGCAATAGATTCATTAAGATGAGTCCCTCACTGCAGCTTATACTGAGCCTAGAGAGCTGCTAAAAACATCCTCATCTAAAACATCTGGATAAAAGAGAAGGGAAAGAACCAATAAGGATATCACCGCTGGAAGGGATGGAGGGAGGAAGGAGGAAGTACTGGTGGGGGGCAGGGTGGATGCTGAAGGAAGAGGCACAGAGGAGAGATGGGGGCACCTGGAGATTGGTTATATATACTTTAAAACTCTGCGGCCATCTGTCATTGCTCATCTCCACTGTCAACGTGATTGGACTTAGCATCACCCTGAAGACACAGCTCAGGGCATGCCTATGAGGATGTTTCCTAGACGGCTTAGCTGAGGAGAGAAGACTCAGCCTGAGTGAGGGCAGGACTCCCCATGATGGGCTGGGGAGGAGGCGAGCCTTCAGCTTTCATTGCCCCACTTCCCGACTGCACACAATGTAAGTGGCTTCTTTAGATCCTAGATCCATGCAGTTCTTCCTTCCTCACCACATGGGCTGCACCTCAAACCATGAGCCAGAATACTCCATTTTTTCCCTTAAGTTTCTTTGTTCATATATTCAATCACAACAATATATTTATGCACCAAGAAAGCTGATTAACTTTATCCTTGATCATGGTTGTACTCTACCATTGAGATCTTAATTACAGATACCCAGTTAGAAAATAAGGAAAATTAAAGCCTAAGATGAGCACTTTGGGGCTGGGGTTCAGTTGGTAAAGTGCTTGACTCTTAAGGACTAGGACCTGAGTTCAATCCCCAAAACCCACATGAAAAAATCTCAGGGTCAGTGTAGGTGCTTCCGTACCAGAGCTGGGAAGCAGGAGTATCGTCTGGGCTAAATGGCCACCGAAGGAGAGGGTTCCAGACCAGTGAGAGATGCTGTTTCAAAACCAAGGTAAACAACACTCAGAAACGACTCTAGCAATGGATCCATTGCCTTCCCACGTGGGCATCCACACCCCCAGTGAGAGCTTACCCCTCCACATGTACACTGGAGCACATGCTCTGTGCACACACATGCACACACACACACACACACACACACACACATATAATAGAGCACTTTGGTAAAATGCCCATAAAAACTGGCAGTGTCGTACTGGAAGCTCTCTGAGAGACTGCGACTTTGATGCTGTGGTACTCAACATGGAGTTCCTGAGTCAGAGGAGGCCAGCATTCTTAAGGCTGACACCTGGGGTTATCTTCTGGTCTTCACAGCCACATGCACACATATACCCTTCCACATGCATGAGCACACACATGTATAAACAAAAGATATGCTTTATGTCTACAAGGTACAACTCAAGTCAGTCCTGGTGATTGCCAAGAAAACATATCAGCCACTCCAGTGTTATTTTGCTCTGATATATGTTCCCTGGTTGGCATGAAGCCAAGACAGGGCTGTCCTTCAGCCCTGGCCAGACTTAACGCTTCGTTACCTTGCCCATCACGGCACAGGATGCAACATGGAGCCCTAAGCAGCAGTAGCTGCCAGCAGAATGAGCATGAATTGCTACAGGTGTAGCACTTGGACGCTCTTCCAGGTTCCTGCCTACATTCTGAAAAGAATCAGTGGTATTCAACAAGCCTTGCACTTTGCTCTTAAGTGAATTTAATCTAGCAAAGACATTCTTATTGTGAAGGTCAGTTTTCAGGCAGCATGAGAGCGCTAGCGAGGCCCAACTGGCAGGTGTCCAGAGGAACCTGGGTCTTTCCGGTCACAAAGCTATAGCACCACAGGAAGAGAAAAAGTGTTTCCCAGATGTGTAGGGTCAGTGTTCACATAAGTGTCCACTATTCTGGGTGATGAATAAGGCCAACTTATGAGTGAGTTTTTGTGTTGAATCTCTTAATTCTTTTTTATAAAGTTCTTTATTGATTATTTGGAAGTTTCACATGCATCCCAATTTTGCTCACCTTCTGATCCTCCCATATCTTTCTCTCACCCCTGCAACATCCCTCAGAAGAGAACAAAACAAAGCAAGCAAGCAAACAAAAATAAGAACAACAACAACAACAACAAAACCAGCAAAAGACCTAAAAGACCTCTTTGCTTCTCCTCTTTCCTGCCTCTCCACGTCTCTTCACCCGTCCTGGTGGCACTGGGGCCTCGGTGTGTCACCAGTGTGCCATTTTGTCCTATCGGCTTTACTAGTGAGTGGTCAATGCAGTGAGTCACTGGTCTGGCTGAAGGCCTCTGGATTCAGGTACATCATCATCACAGGGTCATGAAGATCCTGCTGGTATTGTTCCACAGAGCAGTCCCTTCACAAACTTCAGCAGGTCCTCCATGGGGTAGATGCTGGGGTGGCCAACCCAAGGCCCAGCTGTGGGGCTGAGGAGAAGCTGAAGGGATCCTTCTGGGCTACTGGGGCCTCCCACCTCAGGTGAGAGGCGAGTTTCCTCATTCTTACAAAATCATATACACTGGGAATGTCTCCTAAGAACTTCTGTCGTTACTTGGAAGGTCTGTCTGTATTCCAAAGGCTACTCTAGTCAGGAAGGAAGGAAAGAGTCGCAGTGTTGTGTGGAAAGAGCCAGAAGCTTCGAATACATAATTTAGAGCTCAGAGAATAATCAGCACTGACTGATCAAAGCCAAAGCCTGCTTTAGTTTCTCTGCCTGGCGTTCTCCTCTCGCCCCGAGTCCTCAGGATCTTTGGATAGTGTTGACAAATTTTGAGCAAAGTAGCAAACAATAGAATTTGTGCCTTGACTTTGATCTAGCTTGTCAACTCCAAGTAAGAGGCACCCTGTGTGAGATTTGGGGTGAAGGGTGATGTCCATGTTTCACGCCATTCTGATGCCAGGTCAGCCACTTTGTCTATCTGATGTCACAGGCATAGACCCACAGGGGCTACCAACTTGGAATAATTGCTGCTGGCATATCTCCATATTCTCACTCCTTGCTACTCTGGCAATGTGCAAGATGATGCTAGCTTAAACAATTGAAAACAAAATCCAATAAACTCAAAAATCATTCTAGTTTTAGTTATTATGCCCATGGAGTTCTAGATATGTTTATTTATACCTAATTTATTGCCAAAATTATCAGTGTCAGAATTTAAGGAATTCCAAGTCAGATATGTGATGGCTCATACCTATAATAGCTGGCCAAGGCTAGAGGGTCATGATTAGTTCGAGGCTGGCCGACCTGGGATGTAGATGGAGGACCCGTCTTAGAAGAAGGAGGAGAAGAAATGAGAGGAGGGAGGAGAGGAGGAGGGGAAGCAGTAGGATGTAGAGGAGGCAGGAGAATCCTCATCATTGTTTACTGTATTATTATTGATATTGATATTATTTAATGTACTATCCATTGTAAAACATGGGCGCTGTGGCCCAGGGCTGTTTCCGTCCCACCCGAGCCCCATGGCTGGCAATCTTCTGGTGGAATTCTGACTTCTTGCTCTTTCTGCCGTGTCAGCTCCCGCCCTTCTCTCTGTGATCTCACTCTCTGTGGTTACAGTTCTGCATGGTCAAGCATGGTCAGCTGCCGTCTGAAAGAGTTGCGTCCAGTGATGTGAGCTATTTAGGTAAGGGGGGCTAGTGGGAGGAACAAGATCACTCCAATGATAATTTTTGTCACACTGTGTGGGTGACAGTCGTCCTATTTTTGCTAGATTTTGCTGTTAACTTCTTTCCATCCCAGGTTGTTAATTAAACTGTTGCCTTATAGGGGTTGGACACCACAGAGGCTTCAGTTTTCCCCTTGGGACATGTCTATCATGGGTAAGTGGGAACTACTCTACACCAAGACCACCACTTCTGAGGCAGCCTGAGTGGCAATGACTACAGTATGCCAGAACATTCCAGGAAGCCAGGGCCTGTCTGAAGGAGACACATCAGGTCTCAGTTCCCCACAGTTGCAAAGCTGTCATCCTGTCCCTCACGGACGTGGGGACGGCATTCTCTCTGGGCTTATCATCGCAGAGGGACTCGGCATTTAGAATTGACTCAGCAATGTCTTCGGTGGATGAGCTGCTGGACTTGAGTGTCTACATCAGAACATTACTATGCTTACCATGACACCTTAGATATGTGTCCATTCTGCTGGCATTGTGTTTGATGTTTTATTTTGTAGAAGAATAGACCAGGTTGAATTCTCTTGACATTGGTGGGTCCTGTCAATGCTGATGACTCTGAGGACCCAAGTCTTCCTCAGCCATCAGAAAGAATAATTCTTTAGAGTAAACTGTGTTCTATTTCAATCTGCTCAAATTCTACAAAGTTTTTAGAAATTTCTTGCTTTTTTTAAGGCAAGATGCTCTTTTTGTTTCTATTCCCAGGATGCTACGCCTTTTTTGTGTAGTTTTCTGTCTCTGTTCCTCATCCCACACACTAAACAGGCCCCTGACCACAGAGCTTAGGACTTAGCACTCTCTGGTTAAATACACCCTGTAGTGTTTACATGATTCCATATTTGTTGAACGCTGAGGTGTCTGGTCTAATCTAGACAATGAGGAAGGAGTGGAGAAAAGCCAGGGAGCAGTGGGGAAATGTCAAGCCTCCATTTTGTATAGTTAAGTTGTCTGGGCTTCCCTCCAGAGATAATAAGGTCCACTGAGTGGTTCTGGCTGAGGGGCTGGGAAGATGGCTCAAACAGAAGTGTTTCCCACAAGTAGGAGGACCTGAACTTGAACCCTGGAGCCCATGTGAAAATCCAGCTGTGTGGTGGCATCCACTTGTAATGGCAGGAAGTTGGTCAGCCAGCCTAGCTGGGTGGGTGAGCTCCAGGCCAGTGAAAGACCGTCTCCAAATCCAAGGTGAGCAGCACATAAGGAATCTGACCTCTGACCTCCACATTAAATGCACATGCCTCCATGTGCACCCACCTGTATAAACGTATATACCAGTAATGCTATCTGAAGAGCAGTTGTCATGCAAAGACTGCTCTGGACAGCTTACCTGACAACCATGTATGGAAGACAGGAGATAATTCTGGGAATTCAGATGAGTGTTATCGTCAGTTCTACCCTGATACAAGTAGAACAAGAGAAAGAAACTGGGGTTACTATGAGCTTAGTATTGATTATAAATTGACTTGGGATTGACTGGATCACAGTAGTACAAGACCTTATAGATCAGAACTCAATAGCATGCCCCCATCACTCCTGGAGTACAGGAAGCAAGTGTGTAGACACTGGTACCCAGTGGACTCTCCACCTCATTTTGAAGGTCCACCTCCACGGGGAAATATTAATATTTTTCCCTAGAGTGCACCAGAGATTAGTCTACTCTTCTACCTGTGGGTCTGGGACTTCCCTATGGGATAGTGCCAACTGTGTCTGCATCGTAGCTTTTCAATGGTTTGCCAAGAGGTGCCCTGTCTCCAACAGGAATCTTCTCTTTACGATCCCCAGTGTGGTGCTTTGTCGTGTGACATGGCTGTAGGTCGCCTTGCCATCATGGATGTCTGTTACTGTTCGGTAGAAGAAGAACCAGACTTTTGCTAGCACAGTTCCTTGAGCCAGGACCTCAGCAGCAAACTCAGGAGAAACAGTGACCACCAACAGCATAGATACTTTCCCATTCAAGTTCTGACTCCATCATATACAATAAGAAGAGATACTACCTTAAGCTATTCAGTTTGGGAATCATTTGTTACAGAGCAGTTGCTGACTGATACAAACACCTCCGTGGTCACTCCCAGGGAATAGCAGAAATGAACTGTGGGTCTGCTTTCCCTGTTGAAAATGGCACAGTTATGAAGCAATAGAGATGAGCAGATGCATTGCAGCTCCGTTGATGCAGAGGATTCCCAGCAACAAGAGAAACTGCAAAGCCAAATTGCAGCATGAAACACAATGCAGGACAAAGGACCCTCGGAGACCCTATAGGTCCTGGCTCGGGAGAAACCTCCAGGAGCTGGTGAGTTTCCATGTTCGGATGAAGGAACTGACATGATGGTCGTTGTGAGCCAAGTCCCATTTGTTCTGAGACTCAGACTTGGTCCCCAGGAAGCACAGTGTGTCCTCTTCACTATTAAGCCATCTCTCCAGCCCTGAAAATTCTATGTAAATATTATTCTAAAGCTCAGGGACCATCTTGTCTTCTGAAGAGCAAAGGCAAAGCCCACCACAGCATCGGTAAAATCACAGGCACGCCAGGCTCATAACAAACATTCTCATTAGGACCCTCTGTCATATGCTGCAAACTCACTTTGTTCTTACTGCTTTGTTCTTACATTGCGCTTCTTTTTTTCCTGTCTTGTTAGTTTTTAACAACTCTTTATGCATGCTAGGGTTGTTCCTCGGGAAGCAGTGGCCATAGCCACGGATATCAGAATGAAATGCCAAGACAGGGCTAAGCTGAGTTCTGGGGCAGCACACTCTGTGTTTAAACCTTGTGATAAAGGATTTTCATAAGCTGGAGTTTCTATCCATCTGAAGAACTGGGCCTTAATTGTAATTCCTTCCACAGCATAAAACAGAAAAATGAGATGAGGGAGTCCTCTACTCTTGGTGCCGAGGTTGGATCCCATGCCCTCATCTTGCTAGGTGAGCTCTCCACCAGTACGCTGCACCATCAGTTCTCGTGAGACAGCTTCAAATATTACATAATTATCAGCTTCTGCACCTGTGAGTCAGGCAATGCTGTCTTAGCCCCCTTGTTTTGCAGTCCTGCCTTTGGCCTCATGACATATTATACAGATGGCTAATCAAACATTAAATGATGAATTTTGGACCTAGTATTTCCACCAATAATGTTGAGAAATGCATGAACTCTACAGTGAAGGCAAAACAATTGTATTTTCAAGAAAAGAAAGGTATGCGTCTTCACTGCTCTGCCTAAGGACTTCCCAAACTAAACCGTGGATAAGAAGAGCCAACCCTGGGAGCCAGCCTCACCAGTGAGATTTGACAGGCAGAATACATGGGGATGGAAACTTCACAGGAGATCCAGATATCAGCTCTGGGGTTCCCTGAAGCCTCTGGTCTCATACTACGTCTGTGTAGCAGACAACCCCATCCATGGTGCTTGGTAGAACATTCAGGCTTTCTAACTGAAGAAGAGAGAGGTTGAGGCTCCTTAGCTGGAAGGAAGCATTTGTTTGTGCAGACACACCTCTGCAGAAATTTATCCTCTAATGCAGATTCCAGAATGTAATGAAAGGAGATTGTTTTATTTAGTTTTGGCTTCTTTGTCTCTTGTGGGTGATGTCTTACATTCTGATTGGTGTTTTAATCCACTGGGCAGCGAGGCTAAGGATGGCTGGGATATGGAGGAAGTGGGATTGTAGAGGGAGCTGGTGATGATGCACCTCTACTCAAAACCACTGACCAGCCTGTGTGACTACATCCTGTTTGACTTCTCCTTGGCCCATGGGGGCCTTTACCACAGAATAGTTACTGCGCACACGACGTAGATGGACATTCCAGCAGGCACATACTATTGAAAGAGGTTAGAGTTTTAGTGACTGGAACCCGAGGTCCCATGAATGCTACAACTCCCCCAATAGATAACGTGTGTCAGAGTCCACACTTAGAAGTTAAGCCATTCCAGCCACAGAGTAAATTATTACATGATGTGTTGGCAAAGCTAAAAGCAACATAGGCACTAAAAAACCAGACAGGTCAAACTATTGTTTAAAACAGGTCAGTATAACTCAGCACTGCATAAAGAAAAACAACCTGTGCTTTAAAATCTTAGCTCCTACTGTGTCCAAAATGCAGTAAAAATGTGCCAAACAGACCAAGTAATAAATACAGTAAATAATCAAGAGAAATGATCGGAATGAGCAGATGTACTGGTGTGATGGTTGGTTGTGACATCATCTTGGGGCTGAAACAGATGAGAAACATCTCTGGATGTGTCTGTGAGGACATTTCCATAGAGCTGACTGAGGGGGACCACCCGCCCTGGATGTGAGCAGCACTGTGCTGTAAGCAGGGTCCTGGAATGACTCAAAGGGCAAAAAGAGCTTAGTGCCATTGTTCATTTCTCTGCTTCCTGAGCATGGATGCAGCACAACCATTCACACCTAGCTCATGCGTTCTCTACTATTGGTGATCTGTGTACTTCCGTTCTGAGCCTAACTAAGCACTTCTTTGCTTTATTTAAGAGCGGGTAAAGCAACTAATACAAAAGGCAAAACATTCTAGTGAGAAACGAATATCAGCATTAACAGAGAATCTCTTCTGAAGGTGTCCGTAGGTTTTCAGAGATTTAAGGGAAGGTGTGCTCACAACGAATGAGCAGACTTGTGCTTTCAGTGGGAAAATGAAACTGCCAGAGGAAGAAAATGATATTTCTGTTACTAAAAGGTGAACTACTAGAAATGAAACTCTTCCTGGTTGGGATTTATAGTAGACTAAAAATTTCAGAAAAAAATAAAAAACAATGAGGGAATTTGTCAAGATGTCCAGAGAAATCACTCAAACTGGGATAGAAGGAGGAAAAGAAAGAGGGACACAGGTGTCAGCTGATGCTGCTGATGGTCCTCTGCACTCAGGTCAGGGGAAGCTTGGAGCTTGGGGCCATGACCAGTCTGAGGGTCCTCTGCACTCTGGTCAGAGGGAGCTGGGAGATGGGGCCATGACCAGTCTGAGGGTCCTCTGCACTCTGGTCAGAGGGAGCTGGGAGATGGGGCCATGACCAGTCTGAGGGTCCTCTGCACTCTGGTCAGAGGGAGCTGGGAGATGGGGCCATGACCAGTCTGAGGGTCCTCTGCACTCAGGTCAGGGAGAGCTGAGAGACATGAACAAATTCATCAAAGATCAGAGCAGACTCGGATGAGCATCTGTTGTGGGAGAAGTACAAGGAAAACATTGAATACCTTGAGCAATTGTAAAGCAAATGGCGCAGATGATGTAAGGTGGAAAACTGAGACTCGTAGCTGACTTTCTCCCAGGATAGTAACAGTGAAAACACACATTAGAGTCTGGGGAGATGGCTCAGTGGGCCAAGTGCTTGCCACTCGAGCACAGGAACTGCTGGCCTGACTCTAATTCCAGTTAAGGGATCAGAGACAGGGATCCCCAGGGTAAACTAGCCAGCCAGAATATCCAGGCCAGGTCTGGGTTCAGTGAGAGACAGTGACCCAGTGGACAAAGTGGAGAACTATTAGGGAAGATCCCAACATCAACCTCTGACCTCTGCACACATATACACACTTGTGCATTAACCCTCCACATAGATGTATCCACACAGGTTTGAGCATATACACAGTCATTAGTACACCGGATACAAAAGCAGAGCCTTCCTGCCCCAACCCTGCAGCAGTAACAACAACAACCAGAATGCCCCAGAATTGCACTGTTACTCAAGATGTTACTATATTTTTTAATTAAGCACGTATGTCAATGATTAGAATAACTCTAGAATGCAGTGATATTTATTATAAGCCTGCCCACACATGAAGACAGTCCATGCAGACAGCTGGAAGGGACCCTAGTGTGAGCACCGGTGGGTGCCTTTAATTTTTACAGAGCATTTTTCTCTAGAGTGGGGTTAAAGAGCAGTTCCCAAAGCCCCCAAGGACTCTCTGTAGGAGTTAGGAAGGGATATAGAGGTGCGAGCACTTACTTGAGACTTTTATTGGGGACAGAAAGAGTAGAGAGAATAAGTAGGAATACATGTGGCAATGTCAAATTTCCTTTGGTCTGAGGATGGTGGGGAGGTGGGGTAAAGGAAGAAGAGGGAGCAACTAAGAGTTAAAGAGAAGACAGGTGTTAGCTTTGGCTTGAGTGCCACTACAGTAGCTGTAGGAACAGGCTGACAGAGGTGACAAGGGCTGACCAATACCATACTGTGAGGAGAGAGCAGTGAAGGAGAAGGGTGCCTGACGGAAGATGGAACTGAGGAGACATGCAAGAGAAAGGCAAGACTGCTGGACAAAGAGTGTGTTGAGAGAACAGGAGAAGCAGATTGAGAGAGACTGACCCAGCTAAGAGAACCCCCACGATTGTGCAATGCAGACCCCAGTTCCTGGTGGAGAAAGAGCTAGTGAGGCCTCTTCAGCATACTTCATCAGAGGGAGTTTCCACAGAAAGCCTGCCACTGGGTATCACATTACCCTATTGGTTCTGTAACACACTTGTCTCGGGGAGATGCTGGAGAAAATCAGCGCAGGATGGACTTATTGGACAAATGGGTGCTTTCTTTGGCCTTGAGTTTTGTTCGGTGATATTGTGGGGTATTGCTTAGGTCAAACCAATTTCAATTTAAAATATTAACAAAACCAGAAGTTCCTTGTGTCTTAATTAGGGGTCATCAACTCCCTTGTCCAATGGTCCCTGTCAAGCCTGCCCGTGGTAATTTGGGGAGTTCATTGGAGCTTAAAATGAAATATTTGATCGTCAGCTCTTTTAGTCATGTAGTCATGTTTTGTTCTTCTGAAAATAATGGGTAGTCCGGACTCCAATTAGAGCAGTGTTCAAATAGTTTCATATTTGCATATTTGAGTTGACCGTCTTCAGGAACGAGAGGCCAGGCCATGCAATTCTCCAATTATTTAGAGCAATTAGAAGAGATGATCAGACATTTCTGAGGTCTCATTAGCAGGCGTGTTGCCTGCTCCGGCATCTCAGCAGATCATGGCCTGGCCGCCCACATTCTCTTTCCAGTGAGCTCTGCAGACAGTGACTCACTTTGAGTTAAACAAAAGTAGCTATTTTCACGGCCCGTTTCTACTTTCCCCTGCAAAGTCCCTCATTACTGCCCTGACTCCAAAACATAACATTGAGATCGCCAGTGACTTCTTCTTCAAAGCTGTCTCATTTCTGTCCTAGGTCTAGAACCTTCTTCGTCTAGGCACTGATGTTGACTGGGGTGACTTCCCCGGCTCCAGACTTGGCGCTGAGAGAATGAGCTTTGGGAAAATGCAGTAGCTGGTACTCTAGACCCCAGCGCATTCACTCCTAATCGCCTTTTCTCTAATAAGCACGTTAAGGCTAGGCCAGGGCTGTGGGAGCAGGAGCCCTCCAGGTTGCTGCTGGACAAGTGTTCCCATAAAACTGCTACAAGATGACTCAATATGGCAGCATCAGTTTCCAGAAGTCTCCTTGGAGCTCACACTGCACCTGTATTTTCTTTCCCAATGCTGCAGGGTTTCTTAGGCTTCTGTTTATTCTCTGAGCAGAGGACAGGCTGTTTGACCAACAACAATAGAAATGACACAGAGAGAGAGAGAGAGAGAGAGAGAGAGAGAGAGAGAGAGAGAGAGAGAGAGAGAGAGAGGAAGGAGGAGGAGGAGAGGAGAGAGAGAGAGAGAGAGAGATCTCGTTTTAATCAAAGATAGTCTTTTGGAAAAAGTTATATGTAATTAATATTTCTAATGAAACAGTAAAATCAACCAATTTTATTGAATACTTTGGTGTTTTTCATTCTTGGCTGTGATAGCTTCCTTTCCTGGCTGCAGGACAGTAGGGACCAGAGAGACACGCATCTCCTTTGATCTGTGAAATAATCCAGTTAAAGAAACAGACTGGGCCCTCCCCCAGTTGGCCTTTACATAACAAAGAGGACAGGCTGGGGATTGCACATATGCAAATCTTGGGGTGCAGTGGATGCTATGTAAATGACATGAGACTCAGGACCCTCTTGTCCCAGCATTTGGAGGGTAGGGCTCTCTCCCTAGCTCAGAGTACACTCCCTTTCCCTGGAGTGTCTTTCTATTCTTAGTGAATGGCCTCTGTAACTATGACCTGATCCTATGGCTTGGGACACAGGAACCTAGATCTACTCAATCTCCTGGTATAGCATCGTTTTCCTCCACATGTCCACCTGGCTCACTTGTACCAGGGACTCGGGGAATCGGCATGCGAGTTTCAGGTGTTTCCGTGCTTGGATGAGGCAAAGCGCACTGGCATGAAGGAGGGGTAGGAATTGGAGCTTCTTTCCACTTCGTCACATCCAGCTTCAGCTAACCCCTCTCACAAGTTGTCACAGTGTGACTCCAGACCAGCCTACAGCAAAATATTCCAAAGTCCTTTACTTCACAATTGAACAAAATGATCTCACACAGAATCAAAGTATTAACAATTCAAAAGTTATGTATTCTTTTTTATTGATCAAATGAATGATAGCCCTCATCACAGGAAATGCCATAGAAGTAAGGTCACCTTTCTCATGTGGGATATATATACATATCCCACATGTCAGATTTTATAAACTCTGAATATTCTGGCAATTGTGGTCATTGTAATGTATTCCTCCAATTCTAAAGTAACCAGTCATCATTGTTGGTGGCAGTTAGTATGTCCCCTTGATTTGTCCCTTGGATTTGTCTCTAGGAGCCAGAACAGACTTAACCAAGAAAGCCTCAGTTGGCACTGTAGAATCCTTGGTTCAGAGCCTGAGCCTCACAGACGCCATATGCAATGTGAGAGTTTCCCTCTCTGAGTGGGCTGGCTGCAGTCCCCCTGTGCTTGTGCATACCCATCGGCTGTGTGCAGGTGTCTTTACCATCACTGCCCTATAAGCTTTCAGATTTTCTTCCACATGTTTTAGAATCTCTACCGGCCTCCTCGATAGAAGTTTCCATTTAAAGGCAGTAAACTAGGTAATTAGTGTCCATCTCGCATGCTGCTAGCTCACAAGAGTTCTAAAACACGAGTGTAGTTTTTAGATCAAGAGAAGAAAAGTCCCCCAGATGCAGCACCTAAGTCCATGTGTTCTATACTTTGCATGGCATTTGGCACAGAGGGTCACCTGTGCATTGCTATGAAGTTGACTTGGGGACCTGCAATGATGTCATCTCTGCTCACCCCAAACACCCACTTTATTCAGACGTCATAGTCCTGCTCTCCTTGGTCACTTGTCCTGGTTGGTGCTACACATGCTTGCTGTCCTTCCCCTATGCGGTTCCCAGCATGCTGTAATGGTTAGCCCACAATCAGCTTTGCCATGGGATGTGAGTTCCCATGAGGACAGAGGTTGCGCCTGGCCCTTCCTATAGCCTCATTATATGGAACGCTTCCAGAAGACCAGCCAGTGCTCACTCATTGACAGGAGGCAGGAGAGTGCTCATTGGCTGCTGGCCTGTACTAAGTCAGTGCTTGCAGGCCCTTGTTGCTTCAGGGATCAAATTTTGTGTCACCACTGTTTCTGAAGTCCCACAAACTCACCTCCAGGAACTTAGCACCCATTAGTTCTAAAGGGCCTGGACCAGGCAAGCCTTTTTGGTGGTTTCAGTTGTATCTGGTGGATGTCAGCACTCTCCATATTCTGCTTGGTGTGTTAACCTCTTCCTCTTCATAAGGGGTGACCTAGGGCTGAACTTCTCCAAGGATCATAGGAACCATCCAGGCTCAAGTTATTTACCTTTTAAGCATGACGTCACCATGATCAAGCAGTTGGCAGTTTGGGCATGAGTGCTCTTAGTGAAATACAATCAGCCTCTGAGACACTCTTTGTCCCTTTCGTCTTATTGGGCCCTGTCCACCATTGTCCTGCTTGTAGAACAATGCTGTTGCTGTAAAACAGGAGCACATGTATGTGCCTAGTTCAGACCCACCAGCCCTCAGAAAATAGGGCGCATGTATCCAGAGCTGAGAACAAGGCTAGCACTCAGTACAGTGGCTTTGTCTCACACAGCTCGTTTGTCAGACCCAACTGAATGGCCAGGAAAGCAGAGTCCTTCACGTTGGTGAAAGGATTAAGATGTGGGTACAGTGTCTGGAGTATTTGAACCTTTCCAGTTTGTTGCTGGAGAAAGCTGGACACAATGTCTGAAAGAAGTTTGGATATTTTTGTCTGTCTTTTTCTCTAGTCTCATGACTGTTAAAGTATTTTTCTTGAACAAGATTTTTGCTTGTTTGTCTGTTTATTATTTTATTTTTTGTTTTGGTAACGCAACCAAAGTTTCCCCTCTTCCCAATCTCTATCCCCCATCTCCACCCAGCCCCATCCACTCCTCTTCCACTGTTTCTCTTCAGATATAGTTGGGCCTCCCATAGATATCAGCCAGCCGTGGTATAGTTCCTCCTGTTCCATCAAGGCTGGACTAGATATCAGCCAGCCGTGGTATAGTTCCTCCTGTTCCATCAAGGCTGGACTAGATATCAGCCAGCCGTGGTATAGTTCCTCCTGTTCCATCAAGGCTGGACGAGGCAACCTGGTAGGGGGAATGGGTCTGAAAAACAGGCAACAGAGTCAGAAACAGCCCCTGCTCTCAGAGTCTTACACGAAGATCAAGTTACTTGTAACATATATGTAGATGGCCTAGGTCAGTCCCATGCAGGCTCCTGGTTGTCACTTAAACAAGATTTTTCATTTTTAAAATTGACTTTCATGAGTGTGTTTAGTCTGCATGTGTGTATGTGCACTCTGTGTATGCTGGGTGCTCACAGAGGTGAGAAGATTTCACTGGCTCCCCTGGAACTGGAGTTGGATATGGTTGTCAGCTGTTGTCTGTGTGCTAGGGTTCAAACCCTGTCTAGCTGAATACTCTGGTAGAGCAGTAAGAGCTCTTAACTGCCAAAGCATCTCTCCAGTGCCCAGGTTCTTATATTTAATGGACTATCTACAAATCCTCAGGGGAATATTGAATGATATAGATTGAATAACAAAGCCTTAACTATGACTTCCTTTCAAAGTTGTGTATCAGTAGTGTTTAGAGTCCATCTTTGGATATACTCACAATCATGATTTAGTGATGAGAGCAAGCCTTTGACAGCAATGTCAACAGCAAAGTCAGTGTTGTCTTGGCCAGGAAGTCCTTGGAAATAAGCTACTCTGTCTTCATCTGTAAGCACTGTGCCTTGTGCCGAGACAGCATTCATGACATCAGGTCATGTATGCGCCAACTTACCTATCAGTGTACCTAGAATAAGAATGGTTGAGAGTTAGCCATGGGACATGAGTACAGTGAGTTTTCACCATCCGCATGACAGTGGCTAGAATCCTTACCCAGGCTGTTACACAAGCTGTTCATAGAGGAAGTAAGAGTAATGTTTCAATGTTGATGAAACCACACTTGAATCCAGAAGACAGACATTAAGGTGTGAAGTCATCTATTTTGTGCAGTCTGTCATTGTAGACAACAGCCCATTGTCCATGCAGTCTGTCATTGTAGACAACAGCCCATTGTCCATGCAGTCTGTCATTGTAGACAACAGCCATAGCCCATGCAGTCTGTCATTGTTGACAACAAGCCATAGCCCATGCAGTCTGTCATTGTAGACAACAGCCCATCGTCCATGCAGTCTGTCATTGTAGACAACAAGCCATAGCCCATGCAGTCTGTCATTGTAGACAACAGCCCATTGTCCATGCAGTCTGTCTGTCATTGTAGACAACAGCCCATCCTCCATGCAGTCTGTCATTGTAGACAACAGCCCATCCTCCATGCAGACTGTCATTGTAGACAACAAGCCATAGCCCATGCAGTCTGTCATTGTAGACAACAGCCCATTGTCCATGCAGTCTGTCATTGTAGACAACAGCCCATCGTCCATGCAGTCTGTCATTGTAGACAACAGCCCATCCTCCATGCAGTCTGTCATTGTAGACAACAAGCCATAGCCCATGCAGTCTGTCATTGTAGACAACAGCCCATCGTCCATGCAATCTGTCATTGTAGACAACAAGCCATAGCCCATGCAGTCTGTCATTGTACACAACAGCCCATTGTCCATGCAGTCTGTCTGTCATTGTAGACAACAGCCCATTGTCCATGCAGTCTGTCATTGTAGACAACAAGCCATAGCCCATGCAGTCTGTCATTGGAGACAACAGCCCATTGTCCATGCAGTCTGTCATTGTAGACAACAGCCCATAGCCCATGCAGTCTGTCATTGTAGACAACAAGCCATAGCCCATGCAGTCTGTCATTGTAGACAACAGCCCATCCTCCATGCAGTCTGTCATTGTAGACAACAGCCCATTGTCCATGCAGTCTGTCATTGTAGACAACAGCCCATCCTCCATGCAGTCTGTCATTGTAGATAACAGCCCATCCTCCATGCAGTCTGTCATTGTAGACAACAGCCCATCGTCCATGCAGTCTGTCACTGTAGACAACAGCCCATTGTCCATGCAGTCTGTCATTGTAGACAACAGCCCATAGCCCATGCAGTCTGTCATTGTAGACAACAGCCCGTAGCCCATGCAGTCTGTCATTGTAGACAACAGCCCATCGTCCATGCAGTCTGTCATTGTAGACAACAAGCCATAGCCCATGCAGTCTGTCATTGTAGACAACAGCCCATTGTCCATGCAGTCTGTCATTGTAGACAACAGCCCATCCTCCATGCAGTCTGTCATTGTAGACAACAAGCCATAGCCCATGCAGTCTGTCATTGTAGACAACAGCCCATTGTCCATGCAGTCTGTCATTGTAGACAACAAGCCATAGCCCATGCAGTCTGTCATTGTAGACAACAGCCCATCGTCCATGCAGTCTGTCATTGTAGACAACAGCCCATTGTCCATGCAGTCTGTCATTGTAGACAACAGCCCATCCTCCATGCAGTCTGTCATTGTAGACAACAGCCCATCCTCCATGCAGTCTGTCATTGTAGACAACAGCCCATCCTCCATGCAGTCTGTCATTGTAGACAACAGCCCATTGTCCATGCAGTCTGTCATTGTAGACAACAGCCCATCGTCCATGCAGTCTGTCATTGTAGACAACAGCCCATAGCCCATGCAGTCTGTCATTGTAGACAACAGCCCATTGTCCATGCAGGCTGTCATTGTAGACAACAGCCCATAGCCCATGCAGTCTGTCATTGTAGACAACAAGCCATAGCCCATGCAGTCTATCATTGTAGACAACAGCCCATTGTCCATGCAGTCTGTCATTGTAGACAACAGCCCATAGCCCATGCAGTCTGTCATTGTAGACAACAGCCCATTGTCCATGCAGTCTGTCATTGTAGACAACAGCCCATCGTCCATGCAGTCGGTCATTGTAGACAACAGCCCATCCTCCATGCAGTCTGTCATTGTAGACAACAGCCCATCCTCCATGCAGTCTGTCATTGTAGACAACAGCCCATAGCCCATGCAGTCTGTCATTGTATACAACAAGACATAGCCCATGCAGTCTGTCATTGTAGACAACAGCCCATCGTCCATGCAGTCTGTCATAGTAGACAACAGCCCATAGCCCATGCAGTCTGTCATTGTAGACAACAAGCCATAGCCCATGCAGTCTGTCATTGTAGACAACAGCCCATTGTCCATGCAGTCTGTCATTGTAGACAACAAGCCATAGCCCATGCAGTCTGTCATTGTAGACAACAGCCCATTGTCCATGCAGTCTGTCATTGTAGACAACAGCCCATAGCCCATGCAGTCTGTCATTGTAGACAACAAGCCATAGCCCATGCAGTCTGTCATTGTAGACAACAGCCCATTGTCCATGCAGTCTGTCATTGTAGACAACAGCCCATCGTCCATGCAGTCTGTCATTGTAGACAACAGCCCATCGTCCATGCAGTCTGTCATTGTAGACAACAGCCCATTGTCCATGCAGTCTGTCATTGTAGACAACAGCCCATCGTCCATGCAGTCTGTCATTGTAGACAACAGCCCATAGCCCATGCAGTCTGTCATTGTAGACAACAGCCATAGCCCATGCAGTCTGTCATTGTAGACAACAAGCCATAGCCCATGCAGTCTGTCATTGTAGACAACAGCCCATCGTCCATGCAGTCTGTCTTTGTAGACAACAGCCCATAGCCCATGCAGTCTGTCATTGTAGAAAACAAGCCATAGCCCATGCAGTCTGTCATTGTAGACAACAGCCCATTGTCCATGCAGTCTGTCATTGTAGACAACAGCCCATCGTCCATGCAGTCTGTCATTGTAGACAACAAGCCATAGCCCATGCAGTCTGTCATTGTAGACAACAGCCCATAGCCCATGCAGTCTGTCATTGTAGACAACAGCCCATCCTCCATGCAGTCTGTCATTGTAGACAACAAGCCATAGCCCATGCAGTCTGTTATTGTAGACAACAGCCCATCGTCCATGCAGTCTGTCATTGTAGACAACAGCCCATTGTGCATGCAGTCTGTCATTGTAGACAACAGCCCATAGCCCATGCAGTCTGTCATTGTAGACAACAGCACATAGCCCATGCAGTCTGTCATTGTAGACAACAGCCCATCGTCCATGCAGTCTGTCATTGTAGACAACAGCCCATAGCCCATGCAGTCTGTCATTGTAGACAACAGCCCATAGCCCATGCAGTCTGTCATTGTAGACAACAAGCCATAGCCCATGCAGTCTGTCATTGTAGACAACAGCCCATCGTCCATGCAGTCTGTCATTGTAGACAACAGCCCATAGCCCATGCAGTCTGTCATTGTAGACAACAAGACATAGCCCATGCAGTCTTCATTGTAGACAACAGCCCATTGTCCATGCAGTCTGTCATTGTAAACAACAGCCCATAGCCCATGCAGTCTGTCATTGGAGACAACAGCCCATTGTCCAAGCAGTGTCATTGTACACAACAGCCCATTGTCCATGCAGTCTGGCTGTCATTGTAGACAACAGCCCATCCTCCATGCAGTCTGTCATTGTAGACAACAGCCCATCCTCCATGCAGTCTGTCATTGTAGACAACAAGCCATAGCCCATGCAGACTGTCATTTTAGACAACAGCCCATTGTCCATGCAGTCTGTCATTGTAGACAACAGCCCATTGTCCATGCAGTCTGTCATTGTAGACAACAGCCCATCCTCCATGCAGTCTGTCATTGTAGACAACAGCCCATTGTCCATGCAGTCTGTCATTGTAGACAACAGCCCATCGTCCATGCAGTCTGTCATTGTAGACAACAGCCCATCGTCCTTGCAGTCTGTCATTGTAGACAACAGCCCATCGTCCATGCAGTCTGTCATTGTAGACAACAGCCCATCGTCCATGCAGTCTGTCATTGTAGACAACAAGCCATAGCCCATGCAGTCTGTCATTGTAGACAACAGCCCATCCTCCATGCAGTCTGTCATCGTAGACAACAGCCCATTGTCCATGCAGTCTGTCATTGTAGACAACAAGCCATAGACCATGCAGTCTGTCATTGGAGACAACAGCCCATTGTCCATGCAGTCTGTCATTGTAGACAACTGCCCATAGCCCATGCAGTCTGTCATTGTAGACAACATGCCATAGCCCATGCAGTCTGTCATTGTAGACAACAGCCCATCCTCCATGCAGTCTGTCATTGTAGACAACAGCCCATTGTCCATGCAGTCTGTCATTGTAGACAACAGCCCATCCTCCATGCAGTCTGTCATTGTAGACAACAGCCCATCCTCCATGCACTCTGTCATTGTAGACAACAGCCCATTGTCCATGCAGAATGTCATTGTAGACAACAGCCCATCGTCCATGCAGTCTGTCATTGTAGACAACAGCCCATCCTCCATGCAGTCTGTCATTGTAGACAACAGCCCATAGCCCATGCAGTCTGTCATTGTAAACAACAGCCCGTAGCCCATGCAGTCTGTCATTGTAGACAACAGCCCATCGTCCATGCAGTCTGTCATTGTAGACAACAGCCCATCGTCCATGCAGTCTGTCATTGTAGACAACAGCCCATTGTCCATGCAGTCTGTCATTGTAGACAACAGCCCATAGCCCATGCAGTCTGTCATTGTAGACAACAGCCCATTGTCCATGCAGTCTGTCATTGTAGACAACAGCCCATTGTCCATGCAGTCTGTCATTGTAGACAACAAGCCATAGCCCATGCAGTCTGTCATTGTAGACAACAGCCCATCGTCCATTCAGTCTGTCATTGTAGACAACAGCCCATCGTCCATGCAGTCTATCATTGTAGACAACAGCCCATCCTCCATGCAGTCTGTCATTGTAGACAACAGCCCATCGTCCATGCAGTCTGTCATTGTAGACAACAGCCCATTGTCCATGCAGTCTGTCATTGTAGACAACAGCCCATCGTCCATGCAGTCTGTCATTGTAGACAACAAGCCATAGCCCATGCAGTCTGTCATTGTAGACAACAGCCCATCCTCCATGCAGTCTGTCATTGTAGACAACAGCCCATTGTCCATGCAGTCTGTCATTGTAGGCAACAAGCCATAGCCCATGCAGTCTGTCATTGCAGACAACAGCCCATTGTCCATGCAGTCTGTCATTGTAGACAACAGCCCATAGCCCATGCAGTCTGTCATTGTAGACAACAAGCCATAGCCCATGCAGTCTGTCATTGTAGACAACAGCCCATCCTCCATGCAGTCTGTCATTGTAGACAACAGCCCATTGTCCATGCAGTCTGTCATTGTAGACAACAGCCCATCCTCCATGCAGTCTGTCATTGTAGACAACAGCCCACCGTCCATGCAGTCTGTCATTGTAGACAACAGCCCATTGTCCATGCAGTCTGTCATTGTAGACAACAGCCCATCGTCCATGCAGTCTGTCATTGTAGACAACAGCCCATAGCCCATGCAGTCTGTCATTGTAGACAACAGCCCGTAGCCCATGCAGTCTGTCATTGTAGACAACAGCCCATCGTCCATGCAGTCTGTCATTGTAGACAACAAGCCATAGCCCATGCAGTCTGTCATTGTAGACAACAGCCCATTGTCCATGCAGTCTGTCATTGTAGACAACAGCACATAGCCCATGCAGTCTGTCATTGTAGACAACAAGCCATAGCCCATGCTGTCTGTCATTGTAGACAACAGCCCATTGTCCATGCAGTCTGTCATTGTAGACAACAAGCCATAGCCCATGCAGTCTGTCATTGTAGACAACAGCCCATCGTCCATGCAGTCTGTCATTGTAGACAACAGCCCATAGCCCATGCAGTCTGTCATTGTAGACAACAGCCCATCGTCCATGCAGTCTGTCATTGTAGACAACAGCCCATTGTCCATGCAGTCTGTCATTGTAGACAACAGCACATAGCCCATGCAGTCTGTCATTGTAGACAACAGCCCATTGTCCATGCAGTCTGTCATTGTAGACAACAGCCCATCGTCCATGCAGTCTGTCATTGTAGACAACAAGACATAGCCCATGCAGTCTGTCATTGTAGACAACAGCCCATTGTCCATGCAGTCTGTCATTGTAGACAACAGCCCATAGCCCATGCAGTCTGTCATTGTAGACAACAAGCCATAGCCCATGCAGTCTGTCATTGTAGACAACAGCCCATTGTCCATGCAGTCTGTCATTGTAGACAACAGCACATAGCCCATGCAGTCTGTCATTGTATACAACAGCCCATTGTCCATGCAGTCTGTCATTGTAGACAACAGCCCATAGACCATGCAGTCTGTCATTGTAGACAACAAGCCCTAGGGCATGCAGTCTGTCATTGTAGACAACAGCCCATTGTCCATGCAGTCTGTCATTGCAGACAACAAGCCATAGCCCATGCAGTCTGTCATTGTAGACAACAGCCCATCATCCATGCAGTCGGTCATTGTAGACAACAGCCCATCATCCATGCAGTCTGTCATTGTAGACAACAGCCCATCCTCCATGCAGTCTGTCATTGTAGACAACAGCCCATAGCCCATGCAGTCTGTCATTGTAGACAACAAGACGTAGCCCATGCAGTCTGTCATTGTAGACAACAGCCCATTGTCCATGCAGTCTGTCATAGTAGACAACAGCCCATAGCCCATGCAGTCTGTCATTGTAGACAACAAGCCATAGCCCATGCAGTCTGTCATTGTAGACAACAGCCCATTGTCCATGCAGTCTGTCATTGTAGACAACAAGCCATAGCCCATGCAGTCTGTCATTGTAGACAACAGCCCATTGTCCATGCAGTCTGTCATTGTAGACAACAGCCCATAGCCCATGCAGTCTGTCATTGTAGACAACAGCCCATCCTCCATGCAGTCTGTCATTGTAGACAACAGCCCATTGTCCATGCAGTCTGTCATTGTAGACAACAGCCCATCGTCCATGCAGTCTGTCATTGTAGACAACAGCCCATCGTCCATGCAGTCTGTCATTGTAGACAACAGCCCATCCTCCATGCAGTCTGTCATTGTAGACAACAGCCCATCGTCCATGCAGTCTGTCATTGTAGACAACAGCCCATTGTCCATGCAGTCTGTCATTGTAGACAACAGCCATAGCCCATGCAGTCTGTCATTGTAGACAACAAGCCATAGCCCATGCAGTCTGTCATTGTAGACAACAGCCCATTGTCCATGCAGTCTGTCATTGTAGACAACAGCCCATAGCCCATGCAGTCTGTCATTGTAGACAACAAGCCATAGCCCATGCAGTCTGTCATTGGAGACAACAGCCCATTGTCCATGCAGTCTGTCATTGTAGACAACAGCCCATCGTCCATGCAGTCTGTCATTGTAGACAACAAGCCATAGCCCATGCAGTCTGTCATTGTAGACAGCAGCCCATTGTGCATGCAGTCTGTCATGTAGACAACAGCCCATAGCCCATGCAGTCTGTCATTGTAGACAGCAAGCCATAGCCCATGCAGTCTGTCATTGTAGACAACAGCCCATCGTCAATGCAGTCTGTCATTGTAGACAACAGCCCATTGTCCATGCAATCTGTCATTGTAGACAACAGCCCATAGCCCATGCAGTCTGTCATTGTAGACAACAGCCCATAGCCCATGCAGTCTGTCATTGTAGACAACAGCCCATCGTCCATGCAGTCTGTCATTGTAGACAACAGCCTATAGCCCATGCAGTCTGTCATTGTAGACAACAGCCCATAGCCCATGCAGTCTGTCATTGTAGACAACAAGCCATAGCCCATGAAGTCTGTCATTGTAGACAACAGCCCATCGTCCATGCAGTCTGTCATTTTAGACAACAGCCCATAGCCCATGCAGTCTGTCATTGTAGACAACAAGACATAGCCCATGCAGTCTGTCATTGTAGACAACAGCCCATTGTCCATGCAGTCTGTCATTGTAGACAACAAGCCATAGCCCATGCAGTCTGTCATTGTAGACAACAAGCCATAGCCCATGCAGTCTGTCATTGTAGACAACAGCCCATCGTCCATGCAGTCTGTCATTGTAGACAACAGCCCATAGCCCATGCAGTCTGTCATTGTAGACAACAGCCCATCGTCCATGCAGTCTGTCATTGTAGACAACAAGCCATAGCCCATGCAGTCTGTCATTGTAGACAATAGCCCATCGTCCATGCAGTCTGTCATTGTAGACAACAAGCCATAGCCCATGCAGTCTGTCATTGTAGACAACAGCCCATTGTCTATGCAGTCTGTCATTGTAGACAACAAGCCATAGCCCATGCAGTCTGTCATTGTAGACAACAAGCCATAGCCCATGCAGTCTGTCATTGTAGACAACAGCCCATCGTCCATGCAGTCTGTCATTGTAGACAACAAGCCATAGCCCATGCAGTCTGTCATTGTAGACAACAGCCCATCGTCCACGCAGTCTGTCATTGTAGACAACAGCCCATTGTCCATGCAGTCTGTCATTGTAGACAACAGCCCATCCTCCCTGCAGTCTGTCATTGTAGAAAACAGCCCATCCTCCATGCAGTCTGTCATTGTAGACAACAGCCCATAGCCCATGCAGTCTGTCATTGTAGACAACAAGCCATAGCCCATGCAGTCTGTCATTGTAGACAACAGCCCATTGTCCATGCAGTCTGTCATTGTAGACAACAGCCCATAGCCCATGCAGTCTGTCATTGTAGACAACAAGCCATAGCCCATGCAGTCTGTCATTGTAGACAACAGCCCATTGTCCATGCAGTCTGTCATTGTAGACAACAGCCCATAGCCCATGCAGTCTGTCATTGTAGACAACAGCCCATTGTCCATGCAGTCTGTCATTGTAGACAACAGCCCATCCTCCATGCAGTCTGTCATTGTAGACAACAGCCCATCCTCCATGCAGTCTGTCATTGTAGACAACAGCCCATAGCCCATGCAGTCTGTCATTGTAGACAACAAGCCATAGCCCATGCAGTCTGTCATTGTAGACAACAGGCCATCGTCCATGCAGTCTGTCATTGTAGACAACAGCCCATAGCCCATGCAGTCTGTCATTGTAGACAACAAGCCATAGCCCATGCAGTCTGTCATTGTAGACAACAGCCCATTGTCCATGCAGTCTGTCATTGTAGACAACAGCCCATAGCCCATGCAGTCTGTCATTGTAGACAACAGCCCATTGTCCATGCAGTCTGTCATTGTAGGCAACAGCCCATAGCCCATGCAGTCTGTTATTGTAGACAACAAGCCATAGCCCATGCAGTCTGTCATTGTAGACAACAGCCCATTGTCCATGCAGTCTGTCATTGTGGACAACAAGCCATAGCCCATGCAGTCTGTCATTGTAGACAAGAGCCCATCGTCCATGCAGTCTGTCATTGTAGACAACAGCCCATAGCCCATGCAGTCTGTCATTGTAGACAACAGCCCATTGTCCATGCAGTCTGTCATTGTAGACAACAGCCCATCGTCCATGCAGTCTGTCATTGTAGATAAGAAGCCATAGCCCATGCAGTCTGTCATTGTAGACAACAGCCCATTGTCCATGCAGTCTGTCATTGTAGACAACAGCCCATCCTCCATGCAGTCTGTCATTGTAGACAACAGCCCATCCTCCATGCAGTCTGTCATTGTAGACAACAGCACATCGTCCATGCAGTCTGTCATTGTAGACAACAGCCCATCGTCCATGCAGTCCGTCATTGTAGACAACAGCCCATTGTCCTTGCAGTCTGTCATTGTAGACAACATCCCATTGTCCATGCATTCTGTCATTGTAGACAACAGCCCATCCTCCATGCAGTCTGTCATTGTAGACAACAGCCCATTGTCCATGCAGTCTGTCATTGTAGACAACAAGCCATAGCCCATGCAGTCTGTCATTGTAGAGAACAGCCCATTGTCCATGCAGTCTGTCATTGTAGACAACAGCCCATTGCCCATGCAGTCTGTCATTGTAGAGAACAGCCCATTGTCCATGCAGTCTGTCATTGTAGACAACAGCCCATAGCCCATGCAGTCTGTCATTGTAGACAACAGCCCATAGCCCATGCAGTCTGTCATTGTAGACAACAGCCCATCGTCCATGCAGTCTGTCATTGTAGACAACAAGCCATAGCCCATGCAGTCTGTCATTGTAGACAACAGCCCATTGTGCATGCAGTCTGTCATTGTAGACAACAGCCCATTGTCCATGCAGTCTGTCATTGTAGACAACAAGCCATAGCCCATGCTGTCTGTCATTGTAGACAACAGCCCATCGTCCATGCAGTCTGTCATTGTAGACAACAGCCCATCGTCCATGCAGTCTGTCATTGTAGACAACAGCCCATCGTCCATGCAGTCTGTCATTGTAGACAACAGCCCATAGCCCATGCAGTCTGTCATTGTAGACAACAGCCCATTGTCCATGCAGTCTGTCATTGTAGACAACAAGCCATAGCCCATGCAGTCTGTCATTGTAGACAACAGCCCATTGTCCATGCAGCCTGTCATTGTAGACAACAAGCCATAGCCCATGCAGTCTGTCATTGTAGACAACAGCCCATCCTCCATGCAGTCTGTCATTGTAGACAACAGCCCATCGTCCATGCAGTCTGTCATTGTAGACAACAGCCCATCGTCCATGCAGTCTGTCATTGTAGACAACAAGCCATAGCCCATGCAGTCTGTCATTGTAGACAACAGCCCATCCTCCATGCAGTCTGTCATTGTATACAACAGCCCATCGTCCATGCAGTCTGTCTTTGGAGACCAACAGCCTATCACCCTGTGTAGTTGTCATTGGAGACCAACAGGCCGTCATCCTTTGTAGTCTGTCATTGTACACCAATCACCCACAGGAAATTTTGCTGCTTCTAGAAGACAACTAGTAGCGATGTGGAATGTATTTGAAAATCCCCACAGAGGCCACATTTTATTTTTCAAAGAAGAATGTAGGTTGAGATTGATTTCTGAGAAGACTGAATGGCAGTGTTAACTTCAGTTCAGAAGAGAGCAACCATTTTTATTACCACAACTGGGCTCCTGGTTATCTAGTGGGGTCTGCAAGAAGCATTTCAGAGCAAGCAGCTTTTTTTTCTTTCTTTCTCCTTCCTTTCTTTATTTTCTTGTTTTTCTTTCCTTTGTTCACTGACTTTTTCTTTCATTTCTCCCTTTCTCTCTCTCCCTCTTTCTTCCCCCCTTCCCTTATCTTCCCATCTTTCCTTCTTTCTTTCTTTCCCTTCCCTTTTTTCTTTTGTGTTTGTATTTTTAAGCAAGGATCTTGCTATATAGGCCAGGTTGGCCTCCAAATCAGAGCAATCCTCCTGCCTTAGTCTCCCAAGTGCTGAGATTGCAGGCATGTTCAGCCCAGTGGTTCTGACATAGGCTTTCTAAACAGCAACTCCATGGACTCTTGAGTCCAGATCACTCTTCCCTATGGGGCTGCACTGTGTATGGTAGCCCTGGGGGCTTGAGTGGTCTCTACTGGGAATCACTGATTAAAACCAAAACTAGGCAAAGAGAAATTGGGCAAGTACCTGGGGAGCCAGCTTCAGTTTTGATATTGCTCTTCTTCCAAGGCAGAGCCTGTGAGGCTTCCTTTGTCTTTCTTACATCTGCGTCATGGCATTATGCATCTGCTTCCCTCCCCTCACAGGCAAGGGGGCAGCGTGGAGACAGTGACTGCACTACACAGGTGCTGAAGACATACTTGCTGGATAAATGACTAATGAATGAAAGAATGGTTTATATATCACATGGTTAAGAGAACTCTGGGGGGAGGGGGAGGGGCGGAGTCTCCTTTCCTAGGTTCCCCTGTAGCCCTAGTCCACACAGAGCTGTGTGTGTGCTTCTACTGCATGGAGGAAAGAATAGACCGTGCCCTAGTTCTTAAGTCCTAGGACTACATTGCACAACTGATCCACCAAAGCCCCAAAGCCCCAAGAAGCATATGTGAGTGTTTAGCTGTTGGCTCATTTTTCTTTCCATTCTCAAATTTTCAAGTATCAGACTAGATTCACACCGTAGCAGAGCTTCCACTGAACCAGAGCAATCCATGCCACGTTGCTCTACTCTATTCCTTTCCCTCTGAATATTGACACCGCTGTCTCCTGAAACTAGAATTCATCATTGTCCTTCAATTCAAGACTTAGTGTGAATATACAACACATTGACTTGACAAAATTCCATCTTAACACTACGAAATAAAACACTGCCTAAAACAAGGAGCAACAACAACATCAAAGAAATACTAAAATCTTGTTGGTGTTTTATTTGGAATTTCATCACTACAATAAGGCATCTGACAAAAATAACAAAGTAGATAAAAAAAATGTGGTTCCGCTCATAATTTCAGAGATTTCAGACTATGGTCCTTAGCTTGGTGGGTTCCAGGTTTGAGGTGAAGTAGGATCTCATGGAGGTGGAAGCATATGACAGAGACTACTCACCTCATGGTCAGTAGAGAATTGGAGAGAGACAGACAGTCACAGACAGACATAGACAAGATATAGACATAGATAAGACATAGACAAGACATAGGCATAGACATAGACATAAACAAGGACATAGACAAGAATAGACACAGGCAAGACATAGATAAGATATAGACATAGAGAGGAGCCCAGGACAAGACACAATCCCCAAGGACTTGTTTTCTGTGACCTACTTCTTCCTGCTAACCCCCCAACTTCTAAACTTTCCAGAACCTTCCAAAATAGCACCAGCAGTTGAGAATTGACTCTTGAATACATGTCTCCTGCTAAAAGTAACAAAAAGACTAGTCACTAAGATGGGATAATACACTTGACTTACTGGCCAAGCATCTAGCGCCTATGACATTATTGGCATTGCTATTGGACACTAGGGAATTATAAGGAATTTTTTTTTTACTTTCCCAAATTCTGTCAATAAAACCTTTATGAAACACATTTGTTTTTAATATGGCTATGTGGAAAAATCATTGCCACTTCATTGGTATATGAGGTACACATCATAAGAGAAATTATGTAGGGAGGTAGGCATGTAGCTCAGTAGATAGCATGGTTGCTAGCACACATGGGACCCTGGTTAACCTCAGCACCAGAATCCCAACAGTCCACTTGGAAGGGGAAGGTGGGAGGATCAAAAGTTCAAGATCATTTTTGGTTATATAATGGCAAGTCTGAGGTCAGTTTGGGCTACACTAAACTCTGTACAAATCTTTTTTAAAAAAAAATTTAAAATTGATATAAATATGGAGGTGGACTGCTGATGTTCCTCACAAGTTTTTCAGACATTTTTAATGCCTTTTTTTCTTTTTTAAAAATTAGCTTCATTTTGCTATTTTATGGAATCTGCAATACAGCCACTTATGACAATATTTGGTATAAATTAACACATTCTACCCTAGTAAGTACTGCATAACTATTTTGATGATTTAGAATGACTTATGTAATTAAGTAATATTGCTTTCATGTAGCAAAGACCACAAAATAATATCTCTGATGACCTAAGGAAATAACCAAGCATAGTGTGCCTTACAGAGGCAAGGCTGGGTCTCATAGCAGCAACAGAAATGCAAGTTCTGCTTTCAAAATATTATTTTCCGTATTCAAGGCTTACTAGATTAACACACAGACCATGAACTTGAGAGTCAGCTCTCAAAAAATGTAGCATACTGTGCCCAGTACCTTCTGATAGAGTCAGCTCTCATGGAATGTAGCGTGCTGTGTCCAGTACCTTCTGATGGAGTCCAGTACTTTCTGATATTAGGATGCTCCCAGGTTTACTTGGGCTTTAATTCATCTGCTCTCCAATCTACCAAATTGCTCTTATTGGATTGTAAACCTTAGCAGCCCTCCATCTCTCAAATAAACACCTTTAATTACTATCGTTTCTTCTAAGATAATATACAAGTCCCAAACATGATCTAAGAGTGCCCTTACTGCCTCCTTGTTTTCCATTTCTTCACCATGGAATACCTTAATAATTTTTAAATCTTTCTCTCCCTCCCTTCTTCCCTCCTTCTGTGTGTGTATGTGTGTGTTTGTGTGTGTGTGTTGTTGTATGTGTATGTTTGCATGAGTGTGCAGAAGATAACTTGGGTGCCATTTCTTGATGTAGAATTTCCCTCTGTATGCTATGATTACCATTGGTAAATAAAGGAACTGCTTTGGGCCCATAGCAGAGCTATAGGGGAACAGAGCTAGGTGGGGAAAACTAAACTGAATGCTGGGAAAAAGAAGGGCGGAGACAGAGAGAAGCCATGTAGCTCTGCTGGAGACAGACACTGGTTGGAATCTTGCCGGTAAGCCACATCCACTTGGAAATACACAGATTACTAGAAATGGGTTAAATTAATATGTAAGAGTAAGCCAAAAGAAGCTAGAGCTAATGGGCCAAGCAGTGATTTAATTAATATAGTTTCTGTGTGATTATTTTGGGGCTAAGCAGACAGGGACAAACAAGCGGCCTTCCTACTACAATTTCTCAGGTGCCATCTACCTTGTTTTGTGAGACAGGGTCTCTCACTGGCTTTCAGCTGGTCATTGAGTCCCAGAAATCCTACTGTCACCACCTCCCCAAGATGATGACAAGCACACATCACCACACTCACATGGGTTCTAGGGATTGAACGCCGGTCTTCTTGCTTACAAGGCAAGCACACCCTACCTTCTGAACCCCTCCTCAGCCTCTTTAACAGTCTCAATTAAGGAACAAAGCAGGCATGGCTCAGCAGTTGTATTTAGGTCCAAACCCTGAACTTTTCTACACCATCTCTTATCCCAGCCCTTTAGGTGCACACAATACAATATGACCCTTTTCACAGAGACCAGAAGTCATCTCAGCACAGTAAGGAGGACAATGACAGTATGATTTATCCATAGGTCTGTAAAGACTGGCCTGTTGGGGTTAGGAGCGGGCAGATAACTGAAGACTCATCTTTTTAGGACCACTGATGAAAGTGTCATCTAAGTACACGTACAACACAGAATCCTAATTATTGTTTGTTTTTGTTATTGAAACCACGGCTACTCATCTTGAGAGTAAGGCTTCACATGAAACAGGTATTGACAAACTATCCACTGATTTAATCATCTCTCTAGCTACTTGTGTTTGTAAATGAATCTTCTGCCAACACCAGATTCTCATTATCATTCTACACTCTGAGTGTTAGGAGCATGTAAAATTGATGAGCTCAGATTTCTATTAAATGCACTGTCTATTTCTGGGTTACTTATATAGATGGGGCTTTCTGGAAGCTTGGGCTCCTAGTGCCTTGTAAAGAAGATGGGCCCTTGCCTTTCACTTTAAAAGGGTCTGTAGAAAGCTTTTAGGATGATGCAGACATGGAGGGCTCATTAGGAGATTGGAAGGAATGGAATATTCCATGTATGTGGAATTCTGGGCAATAAGTACTAACTAACATCAGAGGAATTGATGAGAATAGTATACATTTAATCTCAGGATCATGAGTGTTCTGCCTACATATATGTAGATATACCACATGTGTATATTGTCTTTGAAGACCAGAAGAGGGTGTCAGATCCCCTAAAATGACATTGGAGTTCCAGATGAGCCACAGGTAGGTACTGGGAATTGAATCCAAGAACAGCTAGTGCTCTTAACCATAAAGTCATCTCTCCAGTACCCCCCCTTTTATTTATGTGCATGTGTATGTGCGCCATGTGTGAGCAGGTGCCCGTGGCAGTCAGAAGAGGGCATCAGACCCCCCAGAGCTACCGGCAGTTGTAAAGCTGTCCAATGTGGGTACTGAGAGGCAAACTCAGGTCCTGTGGAAGCGTGGCAGTCACTCTAAACCATCAAGTCATCCCTCCAGCCCTAAGAGGGCATTGTTGGTCATGGATTTGTTCACCTAGAAGTCTGTAGTCCTTGAAGCTTAGAGTTTTCCACATTGTCTTGAGTTATAACGGGACCCAGCACTTGGTGTGAAAAGCTGTTCCAACAGTGAGATGTTACTTTCCCACTTTAGGAGCACTTTAGGAGTATTGTGTTGCAGATGCCACCTCCTGATGAATGCGATTCTGTTTCAAACATAGTCGGGTACTGGCCAGGCAGCCTCAGCCCAGCTGAGCTCTGCTAACTTGGCATGTTGTTATCATGTTATTATGAGGTGCAGTCCACAAAGTGGTTCCAGAACCTTCTCCCCTGTGCCTACAAGCCAAGGCTCCATTGACTTTGGGGGCCCATAAATCCAAGTGACACTTTTATGACCAAGAGGTAGACAGTGGTTTAGAGGATTTGTATGATGTTTTATGAAAATTAGAAAGTGCTGCGAGCTCTGAATAAAGGGGATTCATGGGAGAAGAGTGGCTGTGGAAGGCACGGCGGCTTCCTGGAATCCGGGAACTCCTTAGGATTACAAGAACGATGGTGAGGAGCTTGCCAAACTCACTCCTGCGGGATTAAGTGCAAGGCCGACTCGCAAACTATTCCGTGTATCGCATGACTTGGGAATGCCTGTGCAGAGAGACAGCTAAACTATCCTTGCACTTCTGACTTGTTCAGCTTACCATGTCTTGACATCATCAAATGCTTTTATTTTTCCTGATCAGAGGCATAAGTGGGGGTAAAAAAAGATGTATCTAATTTGAGAAGCAACATCCTCACCACAACCATCTTGGAGATAAAAATAAACATTTTTCTCATGAAAAAAGGTGTTTGACCTTCAATGAAATCATCGTTTGCTTGTGAAAATTAGAAGATAATATAAACATTTCTGTGTGGGCTCCAGTGCTGATTGCCAACACATTTCCTTATTGTCCTCAAAGACTAGAGAAAGCAGGGTTATTCACATTTTTAGGAATTTGAAATATATAATCAGACCTAAAATAATCTCATTTTTAAGGACTTGATCTAAGGAAATAAATAAATATAACTGACTAAAATGAAAGCCTTTACTGAATTGCTAGCAACAACAAAAGTGTTCTATTTTTACATCAAAATATTAATAAATTTAAAAATAATAATAGATTTAATAATCTGTGTTAACAATATCCAATTCTAGTGATGTTTTGATGCTTACTTATGTTAAGTGATTTCTTATTTTTTATCTCTTACATATTCTTATTTATTTAAAAACTAAACACATGCAAAACATGTCATCTATAATATGTCCTAAAAGTGCTCAGCGCTGGAAAGATGGATCCACACTTAAGAGCACTTGCTGCTTTTTCAGGGGACCCAAGCTTAAGTCTCAGTATCCATGTCAGGTATTTCAAAACCATCTGTTCCAGGCGATCAGACACCCTCTTCTGGCCTCCTTGAACACTGCAAACACATGAATGCATATGAGACACACACACACATAGGAACACACGCATGCACGTGCGCGCGCGCAAGCACACACACACACACACTGAGAGAGAGAGAGAGAGATAAAAATAATAATAATAAGTATTTTAGAATACTTAGCAGGACAGTGTCTTCCTCAGAAGATTTTCTGTTATTTCTGAGAGTTGGATTGACATATTGACGTTCAGCAGAGGTTGTCCACAGTGTGATTTGATCATATGTAGAGAAGACAGTTTAAGTTGATGGCTTTTCTGTGCAAACGCTGACGCTGACAGAGGAAGCTCAGAGTGCTTTCCCCCATGAAGACAATGCAACTTCAAAAAGCAATTACCAAGCAACAAGTTCATTTTTTTCAAGGGACCCAACAAATTTCAGATTTTGTTTATTATTACAAAACTTATTTGAGAGTGCACAGAACTTATTCTTGGGAAAATTATAAAGTCATACCCCTTTAGGGTTGTGGTTCCTTGGTCAAAGAGGGCCAGAAACTCTAGACTAGCCCTGGGAACCCAGCTGTCCATCGGTGGCGAGTCAAGGGACACAGGAATGTCCACAGGCAAGGCTTCTCTGGAGAGCTACAGGGAGCTGCTTATCAGCCGTTGCTATAATACCAATTTAGAATTTACTGTGTATGAATTATTGGGTCCAGATGGGGAAAACTGTGGCAAGACAGCCTATGACCCAGTATGGATAAGGTCAGGCCCGATCACCCTATCATAAATCAGACAGAGCATCCAGTTATAAGTTTAGAAAGAGATATTTAGGAGCAATGCACAGGGGATGATGGGCTACCCAGAAAGGTAGAGTGGCCACCTTGGCCCACTTGGCCCAGGACGGGAATACATTGTTTCTTGTGAGGGAGTAGGAAGTCCAAGATGATATCCAAAATGTTGGCTCGTACCAAGGGTCATGGATGGGGGGGTCTGTTCTAGAACAGGTTCTGCTGGTTTTTATTGGCTGTCTTTAGACTTCTTTGACTTAGGCATACATGATCCCCACCTTTGCCTTAGTCTTTATGTGGCAATCTTCCAGTGTGCCTGTCCTTCCATGTCCCTCCTTTTGCAAGGACATACATGAATCTCCGTGGATTAGGGCACGCTCTATACAGGTTTACATCTTAACTAGTTCCATGGGTAACATTTTCTTCCCAATGTTATATACTGAGGGGTTCTGGGGCTAGGACTTCAATAAGAGCTTGCAGGCTATAACTCCACCCATGGGAACAGGGGAAGGGACGGTTCAAAAAGGAACATTCGGATACAGTTGCCACCTAGCCTGGGTTGTCTGTTGCATCCCTGCTTCATGCTTACTAGGAACTCTCCAACCGTGGTATAAGATCTGACCTCGGCATAGGAGAGGCCCTAGATAGGGATCCTGAAATGAAGCTATCCTCTACTCACGACTCAGAGAGACTTAACTATCTTCTGTGAGGACCAGGGAGATCAGTTCCATATACACAAGATGAACTAGACTACTGAAACCATTCCAGGTCAAGAGGAAAGAGGTGCTATTCTGAGCATGTCATTCAGAGGAACCTTCAAAAGCGTGTTTGGCAAAGAAGCTCAGAAGAAAATAATTTAGCAATTAGGATACAAAAATATACACACTCTGCAAACAGCAGGAAGGAGCTGCGAAGACAGGACGGTGCTGCCAATCGATGCCTGGGGGTGGAGAGGACCAGAAGCAGCCGGACATCAAGCAGGATCAAAAGCTTCATAAACACTGTGGATCTAGCTCTGCAGAAAATAGAGTGGACGCTTCAGTGACCTCAGGACATGGAAGTAAAAGACAAAAGGACACAAGACAAGAGACAGTGGAAGACAAAGATGTCAGAAGGCAGAACCCTCCCACAGGAGGGCATGTACAGAAAAGAGCACAGCTGCAGAATAGATTCTTGATCTGACTAAAGGTGTCACTGAACACAAACATAGGCAGATTTTTCATATATTAAGGCTATATATTTAATTTCCAGGTTGTTATAATCATATTTTACAAAGATCTTCATCTACATGCATTATTTTGTGAAAACTCCCCATCTTGATACATAAACGAATTTTTTTTTAAAAGGACTTCCCATAATGTTATCACATGCTTAAACTGTGATTTAAACTTTGCAAGATTTGGTTATGAAATTTTGCTTTTTCCAAATAATTCCACAGTGAGATGTTTTATCTAACACATCATATTTGATTTTTTCCAGTCGTTAAAGTCATGAGCCAAAAGACATGTAAACCAGTGGTTTCTGGAACTTAGGATTCCACAGGCCAGATCTTGAAGTATGTCTTGAAGGTTGAAGGAGGACGGCCTGCTCACTAATAACGTTCAGTACATTTTCAGAAGGCAAGGCAGCGCCAAGCCTCTGTAAAGGTGAGAACACTGCAGCACGGGAGTTAAAAGGAAATCAATGTCACATGGTCTAGTGCCTGGCATCTTCTAAGAACCTTTATAAGAGTGTCACTATTTTTTTTTTCAAATTACCCCTTGTTTTCCGATTTCTTCGGTTGAAGGGGCAGTGAAGATTCAGGCCTCCATGAGCCCTAGGCCCTCCTCCGCTGAGCACACTAAGTCTGACTATTGTACCCTGGAAGGAGTCTCTGCAGCTACACAGATCAGACGTGAAGCTGGCTTCTAATAAAACTTTATTTGTGGCCACCGAAGCTTGACTTCAGTGTAAGTGACAGGTGACTTTCAGCTCTTTGAAAAGGCAAAACCCAGGCTCTTGCAGCTCAGTGCGTACAGTAGCAGCTGTCCCTAGGAACCCATTAGAATTGTGGATACCAACTGTGACCTCTTGTCTTCCCATGTGGAGAACCAGGACACTGAACACAGTAAGCAAAGGCTGGACCACTGAACTTTAGCCCAGGCTTGCTCTCCACGTTTAATTTCTTACTAAGATGCCCAGGCTGGTCTAAAGCTGCAATCCAGGCAGGCCTTGACTTAGCAATCCTCCTGCCTCAGCCTCCTGGGTAACTATGATTATTGGCTTGCACAATCAGGCCGGGGTGCACATTTTCTTTTAACTAAGACTAAAATGAAAGTTTAAAAAATAAAAAAACACAGTAAGAAGTGTAAGATGTTAGTAGACACACAAAGCCTGCTCCTGCCTCTTGCTCCACACAGTTAATGCCTGGCAGGCTGTGTGGGCTCCTCCGCCACACTGGAGGTAGCAAGAGACTGACAGAGAACATTCCTGACTCCCCACCCTTGCTATTTCTATGGTTACAAGTCCCGTACTTTTATATAATGCCTCTTTCAGAGTAAAGTAGACAGTGAGATTTTTATTCATCAATGAAAAGCCCATTCAAAACTTTGTTCCCACCAAGAAGAAAAGATAAACAATAATTTCACGTGGTAATTTCCCAAATTTCTGTACCATATCTACATATCCAAACACAGCTGGGTGAAGACACGCATTGGCTCCAGGCAAAGAATAAGCCCGCTTACCTTTATTTTAAAAGGAGAAGCGCAATGTTTATCCAATCAGAAGGACGCCTCAGCTCCAGTCCCAGCTGAAATGAAACTATACATCCCAAACAAAAACAGAGGCAGACAGCATTTTCCATGGAGGTTTTTTTCCATGTGCATGGTGGGGAAGGGCAAGCAGAAAGGGAGAGAAGCATTTTGAACAAGAAATACACTTTGGACACAATGGCAAGTTCTAGATTTTAAAAGGCAAATCAGGAGATATTGTTGCCACTTTCAGGAGCTGTGATTGAGATAAACACTGTTCGTATTTCATGCCACACCGTACTGAATACCTGTGAATAGCTCATGGAGGAAATGTGCGCTAATTAACTCCTATAGAAGACCACAAATGTGCTAAGGTTTCTCTCCAGTTCCTATTTTATAGTGTATATGAATATGATGAATCTCAACAGCGTGTAAAACAGTAAAATAACAAATTGTGAAGAATGGTGTACCGTCCCTGTAAACACTTTCTATAAGTTTTGTATATTTTGTTTGGTTTGGTCTACTGGTTTTAGGTTTGCAAACTTAGTGGAACTAGACAGGATGGTGCCTGCCACTGACGAGCTACTACCACATGGAAACGTGGCTGTTCCAATTGACATTAGCTGTGGACAAGAGTTCCATGCTGGATTTGCAAGTTTGAGCAAGAAAAGGGAAAAAACGGACGGCAGATATCCCATGTTTATTTACGTGTGCTTTACAGATTGAAGTAATATTTTTCCAGTTTCAGGTTTCGGGGAAGATGGAATTAGACTTGGCCTGTCTCATTTTACCCTAATGTAGCTACTGGAAGAGCAAATTGCATTCTGTAGCTCCTAATGGAGCTTCCGTGATGGCTGAATGACATGCCTGAGTTGAACTTCTTAACCTGCCCACGGTACCTCGCTGTGAAGGAAGGAGCTCAGAGAGGAGAGGAAGTTTGGCAAGAGATGCTACCTCTGGTGTTATGTGCCTTGATGTAGTTTTCCCATGTGTATATGCATATGGCCAACTGAAACCCAAAACGTATCTTTACAGTAATGGAAACTTAGCTATACAGGCAAACCTGACGAGCAGAGTTTGTTCCTCGGGCCCCTCCTTAGTGGAAAGAAGGAGTCGACTTCTGCAGGTTGTCCTCTGACCTTTAACAATGCACACATACATGTGCACACACACGCATGCACACAAACAACTACATAAATAAGTAGATAAATAAATAATCAAATGTAAAAACAGCATGCTATTAATAAGATATAATTAAATTTTGGTGGCAGTAAAGTTTTTTATGTATTGTCTGAAAAAGTGCTCCATCAAAAAGGCTGGAGAGAGGGCTCAGCCTCCCAGAGGGCTTACTGGCTGTTCCTCCAGAGGACCGAAGCTCAGTTCTCAGCACCGCATTGGGTGGCTCACGACTGCACCTTCAGGGGTTCTAGCAGCGTCTTCTGCCCTCTTCAGGCTCTGGTATATATATATATATATATATATATATATATATATATATATATATATATATCCTACACACTCACACATGCACATGTTCATAAGTAAAAGCAGTGTAAAGATGGAAGAGTACCAGCTTGTTGCTCAGTGTGTGCATGGTGGGCATGTGTCTGAGGGTGATGTGCAACCCTGCATGCATACATGCCCGTTTCTGTATGGATGTTTTCAAAATATTTCCTTATACATAGAATTAGGGCCTTTGTTTCCTAATATTTTAAAAGAAAAACATGTCCTTTTATAAAGTTCTACTAGATAAATATTTTTGTGGAGAAAATTTTAAGCACAGTCTCTAAACATCCTGTGTTAAGAGAAAGAGTATGTAACATACGGTTAGAACCCTGGCTTGGGACCGTCTTCCACAAAGGCTGCAGTACTGGCTTGGGACCGTCTCCCACAAAGGATTCGGCATAGTGCCCCCGTGGTTATTTAAAACAACAGATTTTCCCACCAACTTAAAAATACAGTTGTTTACTTTTAATAGAAATTTGGTTTATTTTTCTCAATAAAAATTCAATTGCAAGCAATATACTTGGTAATGAAACCCTTGATTACAAATAAGATTATATTTCTATTATTCCTCTAAAATAGCATCAAATGCTATCAATTCACAATCATCACTATTATTGCTAGGGATCTTGTTTATCGTGGGTTTTGAAAACGAACTCTAAAGAGCTGCTCTGAGGACATCAGTTGTCGTTTATTTACTACCTGATCTTTTTGACATTGCAAAACGTAATAAATGATGCCAGCTACATACCCTCGGAATGGGAAGACAGTAACGTTGACCATTTAGTATCCGACTCTATAGAATCAGCCTTACCTGCATATGCCTGCAGTTTTATGGATGAGGTCCCAGATCTCCTGAAGTCGCAGCTTTTCCTCTTTGCTTTCTATGGAAACGCCCTGTGCTCTAAGACACAAGCATGGCTGTTGCTGTTACTCCATTGGCAGTCAAAACAACAGGAGAGAATGTGAGGCTCAAATTGAGGGTCAAAGTACTAGCTGGGTCACCCACTGGGGAGAGCCCTCATCCTGAGACTTCTACATACCAGGGAGAAAGAGAGCAGCTAGCTGGCTTCTTATAGGAGCATTAGTTCCCCTGGCCAGAGCTTCCCTCTCATGGTCTCTGGTCAAATGGCTCTCTAAGCCCTATCTAATGCCCTCACATTGGTGGTCATGTATCTACACCACCTACCCGCTGTAGTTCTTCCTTTTACAAGTAGATAGCCTTCCCTGGGGAGAAAATTCTACCCAGAATGTGAAGTTTAGTTTAGAATAATTCCCTCAGTGTGACCACCTAGCCATGAATTTGTGAAAGTCAATACGACAATCAGACTTTTTTTCCAAGTTAATCTTTCTGGAATGTATATCTTGATTATTTTATAGTCAAGGGGATTTCTGCATTGAAAGGGAAAGGAAAGCCCTGTGCTCAACCCTGGGAAATTCAAGCACAAGTTAGAAACAGCAGTCAGATGACTGACTGGGTAAGAAGGAGCACGTCCCCAATGCAGTGCTGATAGTAATTCAGGCTGTATGACGATCTGAATTTGAAGTGTGCTGACGGGGACATTTTAGGGATTATATAGTAAATTTTCTTCCGCTTGGTTAGAACAAAAATCTCCTGATTCCTCATGGCCCAGCTTCCAGGATCTGCAGGCTGTGTGGAAATGATAGTTTTTTATGCATTAATGTTTACATAACTGCTATTTTTGTAGACATTTAAATTACAGAGGACACCAATTGTTAAGGGGGGGAAAAGCCGTATAAATAAATAGAAGCGAGAACGTTTTCCTCAGAGGCGAGTGCTTTCTTAGCCCTAGCCAAAACTTCTTAGGCTGTTTGTGTAGAATTGCTCTTTGGGACAGAATAAACAAGTTTATCTCCCTCCCTGAATAAAAATACTAAGACTAGCAGGACAGTCAACAGAGTGATGGAACTGTTATTCCCCACAAATGATATAATTAACAATTTTATTTTTGTTTTCTGGGGATATGTTGCCTCAAGTTAATATGGCTGCCATTTTAGGGGCAATAATATAGGAATAAACAAGAGAGAGTTGTATTTCACACGTCTCCGGTCAGGACACAGAACGGGATGTGTGTCACGTGATTTGGTAGTTGGTAGTTTATATTGAAAGTCATGGACTACCTGAAGACAGTCCCATACCCTGGCTCTGGTTTGGACAGGGTTTGGGGTGTGTCCTCTGCAGCTTTGTGTGCTAGAAGTTTGAGTGTCGTCATGGAGACAGGAAGGTGGTGGGACATTTAGGAGATGGGGCCCTGTGGAAAGTGAGGAAGTGATGTGGAAGGTCCTTATGCATATGTGATGATTTTAGTGATTAATGAATAAAACTGATTTGGCCTATAGCAGGGCAGAATATAGCCAGGCTAGAAGAGAATATATAGAGAGATTAGGCAGAATCAGGGAGACAGATGCCAGAACTTTACCCAGTAAGCCACAGCCTCATGGTAATACACAGAATAATAGAAATTTAAGATGTAAGAGTTAGTTAATAAGAAGCCTGTGCTAATAGACCAAGCAGTGTTGTAATTAACATAGTTTCTGTGTGATTATTTGCGTCTTGGTGGCAGGGAAATGAAGGAACAGTCTCCACTTACAGAGGGCACCCACCATCTGGATAAGACCTAAAAAAAAATTTAAGAAAAAAGAGAGGTCTTCTAGACTCACAAAATAGGAGTCAATTGGAGCTTGTTGGTAGCTGCATATTTTTAGATAGGCTCTGTTTGCTGGCAGCAAGCAGAGGCCCAGCTCCTTTAAGAGGTTTCCTGACTCAACTTTGGTGGCAAAAACTGTATGGCTTCTTTAAGGGAAGACTTTCTGGTTCATGCTGACTGCAGAAACCCTGGCTTCTTTGGGAGGCTCTGCACTTAAATGGGGTCTGTGAGCAGTGTGCTACTAGTTACTCAATGGCAGCATAGACCCACTGTGTCCTTGGAGCTGGGGCGGTGAGAATGGCTGCATCCATGAGTCATGGAGGTGGTGAACATACCTCCGTCAGGTTGGATGGGTGGAACCAACAGGCAGGGTTGTGGAGTTGGGCCTAGCCATGCCTACTTAGCAATTTAAAAAAGAACTGGTCAGAAAATGATTACACACATGCCATAAAGATAGATTCATACAAAAATGAATCTCTCTAAATAGGTCACAGTTTGTTTTAAAAATGTACTTAGACTTGGGAGAGAGAGGAAAAAGAGTATAGACAAGAGTATAAATAGTCATGGTTTAAAGGAGTAAAGATAATAAAATATTAAAAAGTAATCAAGTTTAGGCCAAATAAAGATGGAAAATATACAGAGAGTCTGGATTGTATATATTATTGTGTTTTCTTTTAGTTTTTTGACTGTTGATGAGCTAACTGCAGAGAGACATTTGATTGTGGGGCTGCTAAGCTAAACTAACATAAAGGCATCTTGTCTTTAAAATTTGAGTCTACGGATATGTTACTTTTCAAAAGAGATGTTACTTTTATTTCCACAGAGGATGAGAACCTATGGATTCTTTCCAGGCTAATGTGGTTTGATGGAACAAGATACCCTGAAAGGTCTCTGTGAACCCTAAAGATACTTTGTCCAACAAATAGCAGGAAGCAGCTTGGACAAAACTATGCCCAAATTCCCAAAATTATTGTTAACAAATGTTTGTTTTCATTTAAAGGGGCTTGATTATAACTGATAAATGGTCATAGTAAATTTCTTTAAGAAACAAATAAGGAGAGTATGATATAGACATGAATACTTTTCATTGGTATGGATCTTGGTCTATTGATACAAATTTAAGGTCAATTTTGTTACAATTTATATATGTACTTCTACTTTTGTTTAAGGCATTATGTTTGTGTAGATCATTTAAAAATGTAATGTATAATTAAGAAATACAGGTTAATAGTCATTTATAATAATCAAACTTTTAGTCATGTTAGATTTTCTAGATACATAGAGATATATTTCAGTTTAGTAGATCATCTTTAATGCTTCAAATATCTACAGAATATGACATTTAAAAAGTTTTAAGAACTCAGACTTTTCTCAATGTGACATGGCTAGCCATTTGGGCAAGATACTGCTCTTTCCTTGATTGCTTTATAGTATTCTGTATGAATTGGATATGCACAGAAAAGTGACTGCTGAACTTTCCAAAAGGTGGATGGTCCTTCAAGTTCTTGATTCACAGAAGAAACTTCCAGACATTCTGCAGGACACAAAAGAAAGAAACCGACGAACTTTGCCATTACAAGGCAGAACAGATCTTCAAATTTCCTGCTTCATGGAAAAGCCTGCTGGATACTATGGTCCTATAGGCTGAAGATGGATAGATACCTCAATGTTACAGAAGAACTTCGGTAACTGTCCAGGCAGCAAGATGTCTCTGTCAATTCTAGAGCTTTGGAAGTTGTTTAAAATGCACTTCCTGTTTGCTTAGGTAATAATATATGCTTTTGGGATCTTTGAAGAGTTCAAGACAGATAGTTACAGTTTTCCTTAGTTATGATAAAAGGCAAATTAGATATGAGATTTTAAACTCAAAAAGATAAAATTGATGATAGAATTTTTTTTAATTTTGCCAGATACAAATGGCCTAATATTGTTACTATAATTCTTGCTTAATAACTGTTTTGTCTATGTGATTTTGCTATGTTAAAGCTAAAACCTTCCGTTTTATTTAGCCAGAAAAGGAGAGATGATGTGGGATGTCCTTCTCTATATGTGTAGCTTTTTTGGTTAATGAATCAAGTTGTTTTGGCCTAAGCAGGGCAGAGTATAGCCAGACTGGAAGAGACAGATGCTGGAACTTTACCTGGTAATCCACAGCCTTATAGCAGTACACAGAATAATAGAAATGGGTTAATTTAAGATGTAAGAGTTAGTTAATAAGAAGCCTGCGCTAATAGGCCAATTAATTTAATCTAGGAGCTCTCCCACAAACATGACAAAGGAGATTCTAGAACCTGATGAGTAAAATAGTCAATATTGACCACCACACCTTACATAGGTACTTGTTTACATAAGTAAGTATCCCCAAGGTCCACTAGTTCCATCCTCCTGCCCCGTCTCACAAGCTACTGGATCCTGCCTGGGAGTCCTGATTAAATATCTACTCGGAAGACACTCAGACTTTGACACCAAGAGCCATCCTGCAAAGGCTATCTGAGGGTGGCGAGTATGGAATCAGTGGTAGTTGTCCAAGGTAAGAGGGAACTTGATTCAGGACCAATCCATCAGGAACAGTGGTTCTCAACCCGGGATTGTGACCCCTTTGGAGGCTGTATATCAGATATCCTGCATATCAGTTATTTACATTACAATTTGTAACAGTAGCAAAATTACAGTTATGAAGTAGCAATGACATAATTTCATGATTGGGGTCACCATACTGTGAACTGTATTAAATGGCCTCAGCATTGGGAAGGTTGAGAAGGAAGGGACAAGCAGCCTGCAAGAGATGCAACAAAGGAGAAGCAGTGATTGGGACCCACGTTTGCAGAAGTGCTGATTAACGTTGTGAGAAGATGGTGGCAACATGGCGTTCACTGAGAAACGAGTGGACTAATGGAAATGAGGCTGATTTGTGAAGCCAACTATGAGTCCCCCAAAGGAGTGAAGATGACACGCTACGACTCATATGATTTTGCGAGCTGGGTTTTTCCAACTTGATGTAAAACTAGAAGTATCTGAGAAAGAGAAAGGACAATTGAGCAAAGGCTACCCTGAAAGCCCATGGGGCATGTTCTTAATTGTGATTAATGTGAGAGGGGCCAGCATGTTGTGGCCCTGGGCATGTGCTCCTGGACAGTGTAAGAAAACAGCTGAGCAAGTCAGAAACAGGCAAGCCAGTAAGCAGCATCCCTCCATGGCTTCTGCATCAGCTTCTACCTCCAGGTTCCTGCTTTGCATTTCTGCCCTGATTTTTTTTGATGATAAACTGTGGTATAGAAGTATAACCAAAACAAACCCTTTCCTTTCCAAATTGCTTTTGGTCATATTGTTTTTGTCAATAGAAACCCTAACTAATACTAGAATTGTTTAGGATATTTTGAATGAGAGAATTCAGCCCCCCCCCCCCGAAAAAACAGGTATTGCATGATATCTCTGTGTGATATACTCAGTTAAATTCCTACAGAAAGTAGAAGGGTTGATGGGGGAGTTTGGGAAGATGGCAGAGCTTTGGAGATGAATGGTGGTAACAACTGTTCAACGCTGTGAGTGCTTTTAACCCTTGGAATCCCATGCTTAAAATGGTTCAGGACTGGAGAGCTGACTCAGCAAGGTGAGTCACTGCTCTTGCTGAGGACCAGAGTTTGATTTCCAGCACCCAGGGAACCTGACACCTTATTCTGGTCTCTGTGGGCACTTGCACATTTGCGCATGCATACATACACACTCATAAATATTTTTCAGTAATTAAGAATGTTTTGGAGGGTGGTTGTTAGGTGTATTTCAGTACAGTTGAGACAAATGGATCTTAATTTGGTGGCTTTTCCTTGGGTACCAGAATTGCTGTTGTAAACCTCTCACACTTGCAAGGCAATGATAATTTATTCTCTCAGTTTGGGAAGCCTGAAATCTGATCTCAGGAGCCACTCTCTTCCTTTTGAAGACCCTGATGGAAGATTTGCTCCTTGTCTTTCTGGGCCCTGGTGGCTACTGGAAAACCCTTTCTCTTCCTTGGCTTTGGGATGTTATTCTCATCTTCACTTCTGCCTTGGCCCTGGGTCCTATAGCCTCTGTCCTTTCCTTATACCTTTCACAGACATTGGTCCCCAGTCTAAAGCCAGGATGGATTTTCCTTGACATCCTTTCTTACATCTGGAAGGTCCCATTTTCCATGTAAGGCCAATTCACGTTCATAGGCCCCAGAGGGCGCATACATTTAGGGTGGCCACAGTTTAACCCAGCATCACGAACCAAAGCGAGCTTGTTTCTGGTGAGCTGCTCTCACCTTTTGCAGTGGGTCCAGGGAAACACCCAGTCTCCTGGTGGTCCACAGCCCTCCTCTTTCATCTCACCTCTCCATTCTGGAAGCTGCACTGGTGACTTCTGAATCAACCTGATGCAAGAGAGCAAGCAGGCTGATGTAGAAGGGGAGATATGTCGTCTCCCTCTGTATCCTTAGATGCTTCCAAAGAGGCTTCTTTATGGAACCCAGTGGCGGCAAAGGAGACAGAAACTGCATGAAGTGCAGGGTGCAGAGCCCCTCGGCTCTTCTCGTTGTCACATGGTGCTAGCAACCATCTCTTCCCAAGCCTGAGCGTCTGCTCCTCCTAGTCTATGCCCTTTCTTTGACCAGATAAACTTGGTCCAAGTCCTTTGATCATTGTCCTTTCCCATGCCAACAATAAATAAATAAATAAATAAATAAATAAATAAATAAATAAATAAATAAAAGCCTTGCTATCCTCTGTACTCTGAACGCCCTCTCACCTGCCAAACCATGGCTTTTTTTTTGCCTCTTTCTATTGGTGGGTGTGTAATGGAGTAACATTTCTACCAGGTTCTTCATCAATTTTTTTAAAACAAATATTCGATGTTGAATAAGCCAAAGAGCCTAATCCCTGTCCCTTTTTCTGTAACTTCTCTTTGGGACCAAGCTGACGTTGTAGGTGCACAGACTAGATTATAAACCCCATAGTGTCTGACAACATATGAGCCCTTGTAGAGACTCTTGGGCTTTGGTTCTCATAATGGCTTGGGGATAGTCAGCCTATCTGGGTGGAAATGATTTATAGGCAGCCTTAGAGGGCTCTCATCCAGGTCTGTACCCACTGAATGAAGAAACAATTACAGAAAACACAAGGTTCATTGCCCTAGAATGTGAAACGCATTACAGTTCTTTTTCACTCAGCTTCAAGACTCTCATATTTCATTTCAATTACATATATAAAAAATACTCGCTTCACTGGATGGTTTGATTAAGTAAGCATTCTCTCTTTAAATGGTGAAAATAAATATCAAGAGAGTCGGTGTGCATGCCAAGTGTGTCCAGTGAAGCAATGTGTGTAGGCAGCTTTGGAACAGTGACATGGTGATTATCTGTGCATAACTTGGTCATAATATCATCACTGTCTAGACTCCTAGACAATTAGCATCCAGACATACTATAGCTCAGATGGAGGAAGGTCATGAAAAAAGATGAGAGGGAATAATCCCGCATGGGAAAGAAAACCTGGTACCCTGCCCTCTAGACAGGTAGATGCTGGCAGTTAACCTGGGACTGGCTTGCAGGGGCGGCTCTCTTTCACGAGTCCCTTGTTGGCCTCTCTTTCTGTAAGTGTGGGCAATAAGCTATGTCTTCCTGTCATCTGCTCTAATACTTTTCAGTTGCTGTAAGGATTCCCTCTAGCTTCCTCTCTCTGTTAAAGAATTCCCAGTATTTAAAGAAATGCGGTTTTATAATAAAAATCTCTGTACAGAAGAGATGCCATGTCTCAGAGAACAAGAGAAGGGTTCAAACAGGAGTACCAGTGTGTAGGCAGGGCACCTTAAGAACTATGTCTTCCAAGTCACTGGATTCCCTTCTATTACCTAGATTAGATATGGCTTGAGTTCCTAGAGGGTCAGAGGATACAGAGGTCATAGGTCTGTTAGCTCCTGCTGCAAGGTCTGGAGCGTGTGACCCAGCCTTCCTAGCAACTGGTTGGGGTTGGATTAGTTCTGGCTGAGGAGATGTGGGCAGAAGTCAGTGGTGCCTCTTGGGGGTCTGGAAACCTCCCATCTCTTTATTCACGCTTCCTCTCCCTGTTGCCCACGGAATCCAGATGAGTTCTGGAAATCCCTGGGCAGTTATAGATGGAGAAGGGAAAAGCCCAGACAGCATCCCTACCACCAGAGGAAGAGAAGCCTAGAGAAGAGGCTCTGAGTTTGTCTGTAGCATGTGTGAGAAATAGATTTGGTTCTGTTAAGCAGCCAGAAGTTTCAGGTTTTCAGTTACAGTAGATAATCAACTTGTTCTGAGTAATAAATATGGCTAATGTTACAGCGATTTATTTAGTAAATTGAGAAGGGGTGCATTCTGGTGTTTTATGGTAACTGCTATATTTTCTAGAAAAGCCCAACCAACACATGATTACTGCCTACTTATTGTGAATAAAGTCTCCTCCATCGGCATACCTTCCATGAGGAGCTATTGGTTTTCAACACCCAAACTTCATAGGACATACATGTTTGCCTATATCCATACAGAAAATGTTCTGCTTATCTCTCCCAACTTGAAGCTGACACCTACTCAAAGTCTGAACAAAGAGGAGCAGACGAACTGAAACAGAGGGGCTCTCTACACAACACCTGACTAATCCTAACACCGTCAAAGTCTAAGAAACTGTCGTGGTTGATGGGCGCCTAAGGGAACATGATGGCCTGATAAGGTGGTACCCTGGAGGGGACTCTGGAAATAAGGAGAGGACATGAAGGAAGTGTAAGTGCATAGGAACCCAGTTAGTGATAAACATTGGTGCTGGCATTCATTCATTTCGTGTGTGTATGCAGGGCTGTACCAAGTTTAGAGTAGACTGACGTGATTGAAGTAGCCAGGGCTCTTAGACTGGCCTGGCCATTCCCTGGAAATCCACAACCCCTCTAAAGCTGAAGTTCTCCACGTTAGTCCTTGGGACAAGGATCTTCAGCTGAGCTTCAGTCTCCCTGGGAGTTTGTGGCTCTACTGCCTGACCAGCTAGACCTAGTGATCCCCCTCTCGCTGTACCACCCCCAAGGATTGGAGCTACAGGTGCACAGGGCACACTCATCCTTTGCATGAGAGCTGGGACTCTGAGCTCAGGCTCTCGCATCTGCTTGGCAAAGACTCTTGCCCACAGGGCCATCTTCCTGGGTCCTTTTCATCTTTTAAAGGGTAGATATATTATTTCCCACAAATATTTCCTGTGACAAAACATCTCCAATTACTTCCTAGTGGGCAAGTGCAGAGGGTATAGATCTTGGATAGTTCTAGCTCTAAGGAGGACCAGGACCCACACGCCCAGCAGCCACAGTTGACAACCATGTCTTTGGTGGTCTTTAAGCAGAACTGTGAACACTTAACTCAGTAGTCTGATGCTAATAAATGAAAGGCAGCAGAAGGTAGAATGGCCTGGTGATGCTGAGTGTGAGGAGCCATGGTGTGTCTGCGCAATGGATTGCTTTGTGATTTTGTCTCTCCTTGGTCACCTTAGCTTCTCAATTGGGAATTCCTCAATGGAAAGGCTGCATTGAATTGTATTCATCTTGCTATCTTCAGATACTCACAGTATGAGTTTACAGGCCTGCGCACACACACACATGCACACACACACACACACACACACACACACACACACACACACACACACAGTCTTGTATGCAGAACGGGTAGACATCATTGTGGCAGGGTGGACAGAACCCAAAGATGTTGAATCTACTGCCCAGGTTAGACCATATCTGAAGCTGGGCGGGAGTTTGAAAAGAACGTTTCTGGGGACCTCAGCCCAGCCTGAACAAAGGAGTGCTTGGTGGAAGGCAGCGAAGGCACGCATGTGTGGAAACTCAGAGACCAAAAATCGACGAGTAATGCATCTTTGTCCTGACTTCAGGTTTCTTTTTAAACACCCATCAGCCCTGGGCATGTTGAAGAAGTCGGGGTTTTATTTTCACCCCTGCAGTGAAAACATCACAGCAGAGATACAAAAGCCCATCTTTAAAAGCCAATGCTGAAATAACAAACTTGCTTCAAAAATGAGTACTTAAGAAAATGGGCATTTTTAAGTGGGCACGGCACCAACCTGGTTACGCCAGTGTTTATTTTTCTACGGAATGTGTGTGCACGTTGTGGGCTGTAAATGGAACCCTGGCCAATCCCAGCCAGGCATAAAAGAGTCATTTAGGCTCCCTTCAAAATCATTACGGCTATGAGTTCTGACATGAAGTGAGTGACATGCACCGGCTCCTGCCAGCAGGAGAGTCAGTGAACTCTGCTGCCTTTCAGAGTCCTCAGAGCTGGGGGAGGGGTGGGTTCCAGGCGGTTTGCCCTCCCATGCAACCGTCAGGTAATTATAACCTTCAGAGGTCGGAGCATTTGCTAACTCATAGCCTCCATTCCGGGTGGCAGGAAAATGCGTCAACCACTTTCCTGGTGTTTGTATCAGGAGGCCTGGGGACACGTGCAGACCCTGCATCCACTCCTCAGGAAGTCAGCCTTGAACTCCAGGACCCGACATCTGATACTTCTGGCATTGGCTCCATCACATTAGGGACTGTTTGGTTTTCTGGTGGTTACGTGGAAGGTCTCCAGACACCTGGCACACTAAAATCCTCCATGGATGATGGTCAACCTTTTGACTTCCTTGGGCCACACTAGATGAAAATAAGAATTCTTGGGCACACAGAGTATCTAACCCACAGCTCTCAGAGTGTAGGAGCTTATATACATGTGTTTCACTTGCCCCATGAGAGGACATTCTCACCATGGAAATGCACGCTTAAGAATCTTTCAATGAAGTTAAAAAGTACAGAAGTAGATCTCACTGTTTTAAGTAAGTCTGTGGTTTTTATTGCGCCACAGACACAGCACTCCTAGGCTGTAAGGCACCCATACAGCTAACTAGCTAAGGTGGGCTGGTATCTGCTTGGTTTGGAAGAGAACATTTAGATAGACAAAGTGAGGCTTTGTCTCCAACAGATGTGTGTGTGTGTGTGTGTGTGTATGTATCTATATAATATATAAGGTATATATTATATTAATGAATAATCTGTTGGGAAAAAAGAAAGCCTCATTTTGTCTATCTAAAGGCACACACACACACACACACACACTCACAAACTTCATTCCAAATGACCCACAGCTTACAAACTGGCACAGGTCTTATACCCTCTAAGGCCCTAAGTTGCAAGGGACTTTTGTCTCTTCAATGAGAGTCTGGCATTATCCAGAGAGTTTTAAGTCATGGGGGTGTGAAATCAAAGTAATGGTTTTCAGCCAGCACTGAAAAGCAAGAGAATAGACTCAAATAAAGTCAAGATTCTCGTTTGATTTTGAGCATGATCAGAATACATAAGGGTAGCAAGATACTGCAGAAACATGCATGACTCCGCCCATTGTGTTGTGTCATAGAAACTGGACTGGGTTCAGAGTTCATTGATAGAGCTGCCAAGATGTCGTACAGCCGTTTCCTCTGAACTGAGATGTTTCACCATGGACAACAACTTGAGAAGACCCAGGAAGCTTTAGAGGAGGCTGGTTAAGACACCAGAAGTGAATAACCAAAGTCTTAGGAAGTTCCTGAAACTTACCTGGTGGACAGGATCCCTCTATCCCCAAGTTTCCACAGCTTAAGAACTGCTGAGGGGAGGAGACTTCCCAGCCTGCTGAGCTTCTTGCCCCTGTACAGAGTACTGTGAGGTCCCAGCTTTCATGTGCTGTTGCTCATGCTGGCGTTGACTTTTGCAAATGTGTCTGCCTTCGAGTTGCCCATGCCTCTCTAACTCCTCAGCCACATACCTATAAGCAACTTCAATAAACTCCTTGATTCATCCAATTGGGCCTCGATGGTTCTTATGGCTGATCTTGGTTGTCAGTTTGACACACCTGGAAGAGTGAATCTAAAATGAGAAATTGCTTTCATTGTATTGTACTGCAGACATGTTCTATGGGCATTTGTGAAACCATTAATTGGAAGAGACGGGCCCAATCCACTGTGCCTGGTCCCGTGCTGAGTAGATGAGCCTGGGTTGAATCAGAAAGCCAGGCAAACAAGCGGTACAGGGCACCTCTGTAATCTCCATTTCAGCTCCTGCCTCCAGGTTCCTCTCCTGAGTTTCTGCCTTGGCGTCTGTCAACAGTGAACTTTAACGTATAAGCCAAAAATAAACCCTTTTCTCTCCCAAACTGGCTTTTGTTAGCATTTACTATAGCAATGAAGTATTGTTGCTTCAATCTGTGTTTCATCTCATACATGGGGTGAGGAGCTGTGTGTTCGGGAGGAGTGTCACCCGCAGTCTGGAGGAGTGTCACCCGCAGTCTGGAGGAGTGTCACCCGCAGTCTGGAGGAGTGTCACACGCACTCAGGAGGAGTGTCACACGCACTCAGGAGGAGTGTCACACGCACTCGGGAGGAGTGTCACCTGCAGTCTGGAGGAGTGTCACCCGCAGTCTGGAGGAGTGTCACACGCACTCAGGAGGAGTGTCACACGCAGTCTGGAGGAGTGTCACCCGCAGTCTGGAGGAGTGTCACCCGCAGTCTGGAGGAGTGTCACCCGCAGTCTGGAGGAGTGTCACACGCACTCGGGAGGAGTGTCACCCGCAGTCTGGAGGAGTGTCACCCGCAGTCTGGAGGAGTGTCACCCGCAGTCTGGAGGAGTGTCACCCGCAGTCTGGAGGAGTGTCACACGCACTCGGGAGGAGTGTCACCCGCAGTCTGGAGGAGTGTCACCCGCAGTCTGGAGGAGTGTCACACGCACTCGGGAGGAGTGTCACCCGCAGTCTGGAGGAGTGTCACCCGCAGTCTGGAGGAGTGTCACACGTAGTCTGGAGGAGTGTCACCCGCAGTCTGGAGGAGTGTCACACGCAGTCTGGAGGAGTGTCACACGCAGTCTGGAGGAGTGTCACCCGCAGTCTGGAGGAGTGTCACCCGCAGTCTGGAGGAGTGTCACCCGCAGTCTGGAGGAGTGTCACATGCATCTGGAGGAGTGTCACCCGCAGTCTGGAGGAGTGTCACACGCAGTCTGGAGGAGTGTCACACGCACTCGGGAGGAGTGTCACATGCATCTGGAGGAGTGTCACACGCAGTCTGGAGGAGTGTCACCCGCAGTCTGGAGGAGTGTCACACACAGTCTGGAGGAGCGTCACCCGCAGTCTGGAGGAGTGTCACACGCAGTCTGGAGGAGCGTCACCCGCAGTCTGGAGGAGTGTCAAACGCAGTCTGGAGGAGTGTCACCCGCAGTCTGGAGGAGTGTCACACGCAGTCTGGAGGAGTGTCACACGCAGTCTGGAGGAGCGTCACCCGCAGTCTGGAGGAGTGTCAAACGCAGTCTGGAGGAGTGTCACCCGCAGTCTGGAGGAGTGTCACACGCCCTCGGGAGGAGTGTCACACGCAGTCTGGAGGGTGTCACACGCACTCGGGAGGAGTGTCACATGCATCTGGAGGAGTGTCACCCGCAGTCTGGAGGAGTGTCACCCGCAGTCTGGAGGAGTGTCACACGCACTCGGGAGGAGTGTCACATGCATCTGGAGGAGTGTCACCCGCAGTCTGGAGGAGTGTCACCCGCAGTCTGGAGGGTGTCACACGCACTCGGGAGGAGTGTCACATGCATCTGGAGGAGTGTCACACGCAGTCTGGAGGAGTGTCACACGCAGTCTGGAGGGTGTCACACGCACTCGGGAGGAGTGTCACATGCATCTGGAGGAGTGTCACCCGCAGTCTGGAGGAGTGTCACACACAGTCTGGAGGGTGTCACACGCACTCGGGAGGAGTGTCACATGCATCTGGAGGAGTGTCACCCGCAGTCTGGAGGAGTGTCACATGCATCTGGAGGAGTGTCACACGCACTCAGGAGGAGTGTCACACGCAGTCTGGAGGAGTGTCACATGCATCTGGAGGAGTGTCACCCGCAGTCTGGAGGAGTGTCACATGCATCTGGAGGAGTGTCACACGCACTCAGGAGGAGTGTCACACGCAGTCTGGAGGAGTGTCACATGCATCTGGAGGAGTGTCACACGCAGTCTGGAGGAGTGTCACCCGCAGTCTGGAGGAGTGTCACACGCACTCGGGAGGAGTGTCACATGCATCTGGAGGAGTGTCACCCGCAGTCTGGAGGAGTGTCACATGCACTCAGGAGGAGTGTCACATGCATCTGGAGGAGTGTCACATGCACTCAGGAGGAGTGTCACATGCATCTGGAGGAGTGTCACATGCACTCAGGAGGAGTGTCACATGCATCTGGAGGAGTGTCACACGCAGTCTGGAGGAGTGTCACATGCATCTGGAGGAGTGTCACATGCACTCTGGAGGAGTGTCACATGCATCTGGAGGAGTGTCACATGCACTCAGGAGGAGTGTCACACGCAGTCTTGATTCCCTAAGGGGCAAGACTCCTTCAGGGTTCTGACTTCCTCTTGCCCCTCCAGCCAGTGTCTCCTTTCTTCTCATATTGCTCCTTCATCTCAGAGGGTGACTTTGGAGATCTGTGTAGATGGGCCTTCTTGCTCTCTGCTCCCCGGGTCAGTTGAACCCGGAAGGGAGGGTGAAGCAGGAGTCAGGCCTCGTTCCTGCCCCTCCCTTTCTGAAGATTTCCCTGAGTGAGTTGTGTGTCTCCATTGAGAAACGCCTTGACTCCCACTCCAGTCTCGCAGCAGCCTGATTTGTGTCTTCTGGAATAGGGACAAATTCAATTAGCTGACCTTAAATCATGATAGCATGTATGTGTCATTCAAAATAGCTTTACTTATGAATCGATAGGGAGGAGGTAAGATATTATTCGGTCCTAGAAAATGCTTGTTTGGTGATGGGAAGGCTACCATATTATAAAATATCTTGAGAGGAGCCTGGGAGGTAACTTGATATAATCTTGCAAATACATCTCAACAAAGTGGCAGGAAATCCCACTTTGTTGGCTGACTATATTCCCAATAATTACTAGAAAACTCATAAGAACAATTTTTTAAGTTTAAGTGAAAATTTTTAATATAGATCATTCAAAATTTCATTATTAGGCTTCATTCTTTTTAGTCAACCAGCATGTGATGAGATTTTATTTAATTGCTGTTATTTGCCCAGCACAGTTTTAGGTGTTTGGGTGCATCAGAAATCAAACCAAACCCCAGTCTTCATGGAGCTTAAACTGCATGGAAACAAATTGAGCAACTTCGCTATCGGTGAAGCCCTTTTCTTGGTATTGCTAAATTCTGTGAAAGAAAGCAGATCCTGGCAAGGGAGGCCTGGGGATTCTGGGAGTCAGTGGTTAAACTGTGGATCACTTAGGAAGGCTAAGCCTCACGAAGACAAAGCTGGAACGGATATCAGAGGGTGTCTGAGAGCATCAGTAAGGCGGAGAGAGGCCCTCCGTGCTGAGAGCCTCCCTAGAGGACTCTGACTCACCCCAGCCAGTGTGGTTGATTTACAGTTCCCAGAGCAAAGAAGGGTGATAGAAGATGTTGTGGGGGACAGAGGAGACATTTGACCTTCTTTGGCTCATCTATGAAGAAGGTAGCATCACTGAAGTTTCTGAGCAGATGAAAGACATGAGCTGACCTGTGTGATCCGTGTTCCAGCTGACATGTCAGTACATACGTGGCAACAAGAAGCCTCATTCAGTGACTCGTGATGGTTAAATGTTTCCCATAAGCATTCGTGTATTGGGGAATTATTCCCTCTGTCCCTATAAGTGGGCTTGGTACACAGGTGGAGGCTTTCCCATCATGAAGGGATTAAAGTCACTATCACAAGAATGGGGTAGTTTCACAGGAATGGCTTTCTTACCGGTTATCTCTCTAATGTGCCTCCTCTGTCTCACCAAGTGATGTCCTTCATCAGACTATGGGGTAATGAGAAGACCCTTAACTGAAACCAGGGCTGTGTTCTATGACTTCCCAATATCTAGAAACACAAGCAAAGCAAACTTCTGTCCTTTATAAACCTTCTAGTGTGTGCTATTAATTCATAAATGCAGAAAATGGACCAAGACAGGAATATTGGGGTTATAAGGGAGATGCTCTCTGGACTCTGGGGATGCCAGGAAGTGGCGAGAGCACTTTGGATTCTGATATCTATTAAAGGAAAAATTTGGGCATTTAGTAGTGAGCTAAAGAGAAGGGTTGCATGCTGCTAAGATTCTGGGTATAACTAAGCTGAAAACTGCCATTCATTCGGCTCAAATCTCAGGAATCATGGATTGGAATCGGCTTCAACACACTGCTTAAACTGTGTGACAAACAGCCTTGCAATGATCTCCCCTCCAAAGGATTTGCAGTGAACCCAGAGCTGCTGGCCACCACACACACAACACCATTTATCAATTTATCCTCCAACTTCCTATCTTCCCTCATTGATTGCTTCACACACTTCCTATGTAAAAGAAGTTACCATTGCATAGGTGACTATGGAAGATTTCCGAATGAGCCAAACTACAGGTTCAGTGCCAGGTTTCAGCTTTGGCTTGTTTTGGTGAATATGGAATCCCATTAAAATAACATTTTGTAGCTCCCATGTGCATGCAACTGTTACTCCACATGCAAGCAATTAGCCTCTAATGTATGCGCTTTTGTTCCAACTGCAGCTAAAAAAGGAGACACATTCCATGAATTATGTTTTAGAATTTGACTGTTTTATTGTGCTGATTGGGCAGTAACTGTAGAAAGGAGAAGACACGTGCAGAGGCTGTCATGTAGGGTGACTAACCGCAGAGGGGCTCGCAAGCGCGCTGCAGAGCACCCAACCCCTTCCTGAGATCTGCCTCGTCTGTAGCCAGAAGGCACTCTGTGAACTACAGAGCTCAAACTCCTGGATTAAAAGCTGATGGGAAGGATGAGTTCCGTTCCCTGAAATGACTGAGCTGAGAGCAGACAGCTGAGCAGTAGATACAGAACCCAGGAACTGGGTGGACGGCCTCCCAGTCGGTGCAGCTTCCTGTCTGTGGTTGTTGCTATCGATTATCAACTTGACAGAATCTAGAAACACCCAAGAATCAGCCCTCCTCTGGGCATGCCTAGGAGGGATTGTCTGGATTAGGTTCATGGAGGTGAGAAGATTCACTCTAAATGCGAGCAGCTTTTTGAGGCTTACTGTTTGCTCTTCCTACCATTCCTCCAGCCAGGCCTACTAAAATGTGACCTCTTGGATCCTCCATTTCCCTATCCCACAGCATTATGGGAATAGCCTGTAGCATTGCTGTCACGGCTACCTGAGAGACATCACTGTGTCACAAGAGTTATTTTGAGGTAAATATATCTGCTAATCAAGATCCAGAGATGCTGGACCTAGTGCTATGGTACACACCTCTAGTTCACCCAGAGGAAGTTGCTCCCCAGTCCATACCAAGGTGAGGGAGGTGACTGCATTAAAGGCAAAGCTTCCCGATCGATACTGGCTGTGTTTGCTTTAGCCAATCTCCCTAAAAATAGCCCCATCTTCTTCTCTTTTCTCCATGGATATCCTGCCCTCATCCGTAGTTAACATCCCACCCTTTGACGGAAGCCCTGAAGCCAGGCTGCTGCTCTGCGTTCCACTCCCTTTCCATGAGCACCGACACATACACATTAATACAATCCGTGTGCCCGTTCTCCTCCTGCCCTGTCACTTACACCCACCTCCACCATGCTAAAAAGATACTTATGGTTTTTGGATTGGTTTGGTTTTTCATGACAGGGTTTCTCGTCCTGGAACTCACTTTGTAGACCAGGCTGGCCTTGAACTCACTGAGATGCGCCTACCTCTACCTCCCAAGTGCTGGGAGTGCTCCACCACCACCCAACACCGTATGAAAGATATTTCTTTTTACAAATTGATCATAAATGATATTAGTGCAGCATCTGGCATATGAAAAGATAAATGATGATTCTTCCCTTGATTGTTTTCCTGTTTCCCATCTCCCAATTTTTCCAAATCAGAGCATTCACATTCTCCGTTCAGCCTCTTTGCCCTCAGCCCTGTACATCCCAGGGCAAGCTGCCCCACCTCCTAGCTAGAGAATCAGTCTGGGCCTCTCTCAACACTGCTGGTTTAGCGCTAGGCAATACTGACTCATCTTTCTTGTTAAGCTCTGTTTGAGGACAAGGAACCTTAAACATTAAACCCTGTGTTTCCCCTCACACCTGACTCAGAAACTAGAAGCCAGCACAGGGGCCGGTGGGAGGTGGGGAGACATGTGGTACTGTGGTCTACTCCACCTCAGGCCTTCTTTTCTGGAGATGGATCATGGTTGGTGGTCTCTACCACCTCAGCCCCTCTCCTCTGGAGATGGACCTTCGTTTCACTGCTGACCACAAGCTTCACATTTACCTTTGAGGATGGGCATGATGTTTATTTTTGCTTCAAATGTTTAATGCTGTGTATCATTTTTGACAATGCACTTTCCCCTGACAGCAAAACCTATTACGTATGTAGGTTTCCACTTACATGTTGTGTTTGTGACTTTTGGGTTAATAATCACCTGACAGAGAAATGTAATGTCAGCTGATTTTGGAGCATGGTTTCAGACCTATTTCAGTCTATCTTGATGGGAAAAGCATGGTCGGGGAATGGTCCAGCCTGCGATGGTGCGGCTGTATGGAGGAGACTGCTTTCACCTCCTCATGGACTTCAATCAGAATTAGTGCCAGGTTTTAGCTTTCAAAGGCCTATCCATAGTAGCTAATTCTAGCATCCATACCCCACCAGAGAAAGGTCTTGCACCACTCAAAGCAATACTACAAGTTGGAGACCAAGATTCCAAACATGTATGTGTAAGACTTTCGAGGCCTAAAGACAGTGCCAACAGATACTTACATAGCTTGCTGTTTCTCTCTTTATTTCATACTGTGTGAAACAGTGTGTGTGTGTGTGTGTGTGTGTGTGTGTGAACGTGTGTGTGTGTGTGTGCGTGCAAGAGTGCACATGTGCCAAGCATCACAGCCATCTGCTATTTATTGTTCTCAATTCATCATTTTCTGTACTATCCGATATTTTTGGTTTTATTAAATAAAATCAAGAATATTGTATACTTCTATATTTGATGTATCTTGGAGTCATGAATGCTGAATGAGATTTTTAGGACTTCCAACGCCAGTTACGCCTTGCATTGGTACTTTTATTTCATTTTGGCCTCTAGACAGAAATACTCCCAGGATCATACACAAAGAAAGGATTCATACATATTTTGTTTATTTTAATTTGCTTGAAGTAAATTGCCCTTGCTGAAGTTAGCAGATACTGTAAGAGGGAGCAAAAGCATACATGAAGATATAGAATCTCTTTTCATGTCTGGGAGGATGGTGGATGAAGAGTTGACTCCCGAAGGATTATGGGCCTCCATCTCTGGAACCCATCAATGTTAATTCATAGTGAAAAGAGGCTTTAACAGGTATGAGTGACCTGGTAATTGCAACATGGGAAGATTGTCAGGGACTGTTCAGATGACTCCCAAGCCCAGTCACAAGGACATACAAGAGAGTCTCTTACTAAAGTTAGCAGATGTAAACCTTAAAAATGACCAGATGTACAACTGAGCAGTACCCGTGAAGCCTGAGACGGAGCTCAGATAATGCAGCTGCCAGCCAGGGGACACCAGGGGACACCATGTGTAGTGATAGTTCATTTATATTGTAATAAATAAAGCCTGTCTAAGAACCAGAAAGTAAAACAACCCGTCACTGACTCTTACTTCTACCTCAGTCCAAAATGCTGACCCCATCTTCAGGAATCTCAGAATGAGACTGTGTCTGAGAGCGGTCTCCTCCTGTCTTATATTTCTCTCTAGGACTGGGATTAAAGGTGTGCACCACCACTGCCTGGTTTCTATAGCAAACTAGTGTGACTACTGGGTTTAAAGATGCGTGTCACCACTGCCTCGTCTGTAAGGCTGTTTTACTCTCTGATCTTCAGGGAAGCTTTATTTATTAAAATACAAATGATGTATCACTACAACAGGTCCATCAGCCAAGAGACATTAGGAGCTACCAAACAAGGGCCTTCAGAGTCCCCCACCAAAGAACACTAGTTTCCCTCCTCCAGAGCACCAGGAGACATTAGCCATAGCTCCAGAAACTGGAAGAAACCAGAAGAGTCTCCGTTCATGCCTGTCAAGAGACTCCAATGCAGCCAACTAACAACCTGAGTGTGCCCCAGTGAAACTGCACTGAATTTCTGACCCCTCCATCAGGGTCATCCTTGCAAGCATTATACCATTTTTACATGCTATTAATATTCTAAATAATATCCTGGATAGAGTTTTAATGACTAAATTAAGTTTACTGATTGGATGCCAAATTTCCTCTAATTAATATCCTACCAGTACTTGTCTTAAATTCTACCAATTCATGTCTTCATAGGTTAGCATCATGATATTACAACCTTTATAATGTATAATTCTGCATAACTACTAAATTAGATACCAGTTACTTTAAAGACACTCTGCGTGTCTTCACTGTTTTTAAAGATGGACACCCAAATGGCCGACTTTTCATATTGTGGACGTGTAACAGTGGAGAAAGCTTCTACATGCATATGGTATGCCAGGAATCATCTGAATCTCTGCATTTCAGTAACTCCAGCTTTCCACCTACACAGCAGTCGCTAAGCTCTCATCCTGTCCTCCGGGCACAGAGGACTTTCTTAGGTCCTGCTGTGCGTTGCCTGTCCATCTGGCTAGCATGTGGCTATAGGCATCCGCGGGGCATTGCTTTGAGAAAGCCACATGATGTCCATTGCACATACAATTTTAAGTGGGTGATGATTATTCCTAGGGTTCTGGATCCTGGACACTATTTCCAGAAGTTTCTGAAAGCCACCCTGCTCAATGTGTTAAGTAAGTTGAGCGTTATCCATGCTGGGCTCACTATGTAAAGGACAGATGACCTCTTCCTCAGAGCATTCTGCATCTGGACATGAAGTCCACTCTGTGATTTTCCCCATACCCAGAGATGCCCCTCCACAGTGTGAACGAGAGCAAGCCATGACTCAGCAGAGCAGGCTGTGGGCGGTCATCGGACAGTGGCAGGGAGTGGCATCTTCATCGTCTTCATTCAGCCACACCTGGGCTTGCTGGCATGTGGAAGTGGGGCCTGATTGAACCTCCAGCATTTTTAAAGGGAGTCTGAAACCCACATCTCAATGGAATCAAAGTAAAACATCAATATCCTTAAATGTTAAAATGCTATTGCATGACTCTTTACATGGCCGCGGCAGGGGATTTCAGCACTTGATCCCAGCCTAGTACACACAGCTTCCAAGGGCCAGGCTCTGTCTTCTGCTCCCCATCCCCCCACTTCCCAGCAGCCCCAATGCTGACTCCCCATGTCGCAACTCTCTTTTCACAGCTCAGCATCTCTCTAGTATCCTGAAGGGATTTTCCCTCCCGTGCCCTCAGTTCCCCAGCCAGGAACTGTCTGTCCTCGATTTTAGTGTTGAGGCACCAACACACACTAAACACAGAAAGACAGATGCAGAAATAGCTGAAGCCACTGTTACACTGAAAACCGTTTTCTAGGATCAACTTGCTCCCAGGACTCCACCGTGTTTGCTTTTGGGCAGAAAGGTTGGGGGCTTTGCTTTCTTGTTACCTCCAGTGGGGACCAGGCTGATATTTCTGTTTTGAGTGCTCTGTGAAAGGAGACCCTGACTTCTGCTCCTCATGGGTCACACTCCGCTCCTCCTCACACAGTCCCCTTCTCCCCATTGGCTCAGGCACTTGTCAGTGACTCTTATCTGGTCACTAGGAAATGCAAGGACACATAAAAGTCAAGGAAGCCTCATAGCTGCTAAAACTTTCTATGCCTTACCTTGGAAATGTTCCTAGGGGACAAATCAGCAGGGTGGAGCAGAGAGCTTCCCGAAGACACTGCCTGGCTGGTATCTTAAGTCTGAGGGTCACAGCCTTCGGGTTCTCCAGGGTTGCTAAACCCCCTCTGTACTCCCATCTGCGATATTCTTTCGTCTGTGTGTTCCTCAAACACACCCAAAACGTTTAAAGGAGACCACCCCCAACAAAGAGCAAAGGAATTTAAATCTTCTCTAACTTAAGTGATCCAGGAAATATGATTTGACGGGCTAGCCTGACTGCTCTCACATCCAGTGACTTTTCAGACCAGGATGAACTTGTTCTTATTCTTTATGTCGTTTCTCCCTTCTTCCATGCCTCTGTCACTTCCCCAAAAGAATTTTGTATCTCCGTCTTACTCTCAGGCAGGTCTCTACAGCTACCTCTCCTACCCCTCGGAGCCACGAATCTGCCCAGCTGATTGTGGACGAGCCACCCCGTGGAGTGGGTCACACTGTGGTCTGAAGTCTGACTCTAGACTGTATGCCTCACCTGTCACCTTCTGTACTATTGGACCCCACGATTCCTAGACAACTTCCAGGGATTAGAAGATACATCACCCTGTGGGAATTAAGCTCTAAACTAGAGTCCGAAGTTGAGGATGCAGATCTTCACACTGACTCTCATGCAATGCGCTGGTGGTCATTTGGGGAGTTTGTCTCTGAAATGACTGGATGCTGCAAAGAGCATGTCAGTCAGAGGGAAATGCTCACTTATAATTCCAAAGGTATTAAACCAAAGGTTACAGAGGTAAAGGGCTCATAGCTGGTGGAGTACCATGCATTCTGGGGCCACCCTCAGAAGGTAACTTCTATTGCGATTGTGAGTCTCTCAGGCCATTTTAGACCAGTGATGTTAGTGCTAAGGTTCATCTCAACTAGGCTCAAAGCCCTCATGGGACATTTGGAAATACTTAGGTGTATTGTGGTGTGTCACCAGACTGGTGACATCACTGATATTTCTCAGCATGGCCAGGGACTAATGGGCACACTATAAAGCTTCACACATCCAGATCCCATACTACTCCCATGAGAAGAGTTTAGGTTCTGATCTTGGCTTCCCATTTGGGTCTTCCTTCCCCGAGAGAATGGGAGACACAAGCATCAAGACTAATTAAGCTGGCGAGGAGCGGGTTATGCTGTGACCCCGGCACTAAACATGCAGAATGATGGCAGTGAGTTCAAGGCCAGCCTTGACCTCAGAGTGAGACCCAGAGTGAGAAAACAAACGAGGAAGACTAGGTATGTGCTAGGAAATAGCCTGCAAGGTTACTCTAACAGCTCAGCAATCCCTGACTGCAGAGTCCAGAGCAGAACCCTGTGTGGAAGGCTGTGCACTCTCCATCTTCACCAGCCCGTGCGGATGCAGGAACAGGCCAGTTCTCTGTGTGGAAGCAGTTGGGGCTGTCCACTCTCCATCACCAGTCCCTGTGGATGCAGGAACAGGCCATTTCTCTGTGTGGAAGCAGTTAGAGCTGTCCACTCTCCATCACCAATCCCTGTGGATGCAGGAACAGGCCAGCTCTCTGATTGGCTGTGTTTGAGCTGTAAGCATGCTTTTGTGACTATGACCGAGGTTCATCCCTTGAAGAGCGGGACTCAACAGCAGCCATCCGTCATTTTATCCCCCCATATGAAGCTGCCATGCCGACTCAACTACTGGGCTTGATCCCCAAGTGTACTGAATCTTGCTTAAAAAAAATTTAAAAATCATTATTGTATCACGTGTATGTGCATGCAAATTGTACAAGCCTGCATATTTGCATGTGTGAGAATGCATATTGTGTTATAAAGCATATGTGGAGGGCAATGACAACTCTGAGAGTTAGTTCTCTCATTCCACCCTGGGTTCTAGGAATCGAACCCAGGCCTTGTGTGGCAAGCACTTTTCCCCACCGGGCCCCCTCACTGGCCTCCAAAGGACTCTGAACAGCTAGCCTTCTCTCCAGAGTTGAAGACTCACTACCAAAAATGTTGGCTTTTGTGGTTACTATACCTAAATACCCCCACCTGCTTTCTTCAAACAACAGAGATTTTTTTTTTCTCATCAATATTGAGGCTAAAGATCACAAATTAACGTGCTAGTCGAGCTGGTTCCCTCCAAATATCCCAGGACCAACCACCCCATGGGCTTCTCACAGCTCCTGGTTTCTGGTGCAGTCCTGTGCTTCCCTTGAGACTGATGTGATTCATCCCTGATGTACTCTGCGCAGCTTTGCTCTCTGCGGCCCTGCGGCTCCCCTCAGATGGGAAAGGCATTTATTACCAGACTCCTCACCTATCCTAGTCAGCGGGCCTTATACTGAGCCTTAACTTACTCAGTGTGTAAATTACCTAGGAGAATACTATTCAGCTGTTATGTGGATGATGGGATTATGTCTCTTGGAAGCTGCAACTGCTTTAACTGTCCTGGTGTTCAGCAGATTCATGGCCTGTGCTCGTAGGACAGGAATGAGGCCCTGCTAAGCTTCCTTTGGCGACAAACATTTCAGAGAAGCATCTGTGAGAGCCCCAAGCCGATGTTTGACGTGGCCCAGGCTCCCTGTAATAGGCTGGAGAAAGGCAGTGTGAGCTGCCACTGTGTGCTTTTTATACACAGGAGGAGTGGGGGAGAGAATGCAGCACACCAGCAAAGCGCAGCCGCAAGTTTATGATCTACCGTGATTCGCAGCCCAGGAGACGAAACAGTCTCCTTCCCCTGTAGATCTCTTCTGCGTGTGTGTGACTAGGATGCCCTCCTTGTGACTGGACACCATTTTCTCTTTCTGGCTTTACCCTCTGTTCCGTTCCTTTGTCATAAGAAAGGGCAAGGGTTTATGGCTCTGTTTGGCATTAGTGATGGGAATGCTCTGTGGCTAAGCTAAGAAATTAGCATGTGATTAGCTATTATAAAAACAGTAATAATGTCCCAAAGTCTTCATATGGCTTTCTGGGCCGTCTGTCAGGGTTCGGGTCAAAGGTCACAGCCTCACCGACCCCTTTCTCTCACCAGGAGCCATTCCTCATGTATCCTGTATGCCCTCCTTGTGTGTTCACACCAGTACTATCTGATTCCTGGTTGATTTTTCTTCATGGCGGTTCACAGCTTTTATTTCAGAAATACTGATTTACTGGCAATCTGCTTTCTTCTTAGATAACAGGCTCCAGGAAGGCCTGGCATACCCAGGACCTAGGACAGTGCCCACTCTCATGAGGCTTTCAATCCATAGATGCTGAATAAACAAGGTCTTGTGTGGATACACATGCTGCATGCTGTGGGCACACACTGGTGACCTCCTTGGAGCAATTCTGAGGAGCGGGTGCAGAGATGAGTGTTGAATGAAGCTGCTTGTTTGTTTCCAGCTGCTCAGCCCCGAAATAATTACACAGAAACAATATTGTTTGTAATATAATTTGGCCAATAGCTTAAGCATATTTTTGGCTAATTCATATTTTAAATTAACCCATCTCCATTAATTTGTGTATTGCCACAAGGCTGTGACTTACCGGGTAAAGTTCTGGCATCTGTTTCTGCCAGAGCTACATGGCTTCTCCTCACCCTGCCTTCTTTCTTCCAGCATTTGTAGTAATAAGAGTGGCGGGGCTGTGTCCCCAGCACCCCGGCTGCCTCACTAGCTTATGCCCCGAAATAACAACACACAAACTGTATTCATTTAAACACTGCTTGGCCCTTTAGCTCTAGCCCTTACTGGCTAATTCTGATATACCGATCAACCCATCTCTAATAATCTGTGAGCACTGGTCTTAGTGAGCACCGGTCGTACGGGGAAGATTCTAGCCTACATCCATCCTGGGTCGGAGCTTCATCGCGTGTGTCTCAGAGAGCAGAGCTGTGGAGTCTGAGTTCACTTCCTATTCCTCCCAGCATTCTGTTGTGTTTTCTCCACCCACCTGTGTTCTAACCTATGAGGGCCAGCCAATCAGTTTCTTTATTTTTTTAACCAATGACCTTCCTCCATCAAGCATTCAGTTTAGTTTTCCCTGCCTAGCTCTGTTCTACCCTGCTATAGGTCCAAAACAGTTTCTTTTCTCGTTAAATAAAAACAACACATAGACAAAAGGACATGCCACACTAGATGAGTCCCAATGACTTCCCAGTGAAGAGTGGAGGGTGTGGCCAGTGTTTGACACTGCTGAGAGACTTTGTTTTCATGCCTACAAAATGCTTCAGCAGTAATTCCTGTCCTTCAGAATTACTAACGTGGGGAACAATGGGGATTGTGCACTTATTAGGTATACATTTGGCAATTCTAAGCTCTCAATACATATCTGCTGCCATTGGGACTTCTTTACTGATGAGGATGCTGGTACCTAAGTATCTTGAGCAAGAACATACTCTTGGCAATTGGACCAGGCAGGATTCGAACTAAGATCTGTCTTCTCTGTAGTCAAAGTCAAGTATTGGCTATAATATTAAGTTGTTTGATGTGATGGCCAGTTTTACATAAACTTGACCTAAGGCAGAGTCATTTGGAAAGAAGAAACTTCAACAGAGGAAACATCTGCAACCAGATTCCTGGTGAACAAGACTATGGTACATTTTCTTGATTGATGATTGGTGTGGAAGGGTCTAGCTGACTGTGGGTAGTGCTACTCCTAGGCAGGTGACCTTGGATGACATAAAGCAAACTAGTAAGGATTGTCCCGTCCCTCTGTGACCTCTGCAGGAGTTCCTGCCTTCAGGTTTCTGCCTTGAGTTTATAGGACCCCAAGTAAAATAACTGTATGAACAGACCTAAAAAAAATTAAAATATTGGTCAGAGGGTGCAATATCCATCCGAAGGTTGGATGTCTGGAGCCCTGAGAGGTTCTTGTGTCAAGTGGATCATCTTGCAGGTGTTAGTCCTTGTGGGAAAATCATAATGACTGCCATGGGAATATTCCTTCAAGGTTGTTCCAAACAAAGGCTGATGGATTTCACTTGGTCTTCACTGGCATGGTGATGCATTAAGAGCAGGACAAGCTGTATCCATTACCCACAGGAAAGTGCCATTAGATCCACCGTAGAAGCTTGTGAGTTGGAACACTTACTTGCAGTAGTCAACCACGTCACTCATATCACGACCCACCCTTCAGCCGAGGCAGCTGCAACCCCAAGCTGTGATCTAGTCTCCCCCACAGTTGTCTATCTGCTAAGACGCCCCTTTCCATTACTCCATGGTCATGCGCTTCTGTTTCCAAACCCCAGACAAGCCCAGGGGTGATCCAGAGCACACTCTTGTTTCTTTGCTCCCAGCCCATCTCCTCATGTAGTTACATCATGTTTCACCTACAGTGACCAGATAGTAGGCTTGGAACACAGAGCTCTTACAGCATCTGGACATATTCAGCTATGCTGGAGACAAGGGTAGACCACTCCCTTTTCCATGTTCTCTGCTCTGTAAGCGTGACTCAGAGTGAAGAGGTCAGAGCATTCTGTTCACAGTCTGTACAGCAGATACCATCCTGGCCACCGTGACTGTCATCTGAACTTCAGTGCCACTGTTATCCCAACACTCTAGGCCAAACACTGGATCTGTCTCATCTTCTGCTCATCCTTTCTCACACAGCTTTTAGAACTTGAATCTATTGAAGAGAATCGACCAGTCGCTTGGCTGTATTAGGAGGAGATAAAAATAATTCGCTGAAATCGTCACTTATTTAGCTCCTCTCTGGCAGCTCTGCAGCCATCGGAACAAAGTGGCCACCCGTCCTCCTCACTGGCGACACAATGAGATGTCTGCGCACCCCTGCAGGGCAGTGATGGGGTGCGGCTGTGTCAGCGCTCTGTGTCCTCACTTCCCGACCTCCCGCCGGCACATTAATGACTCTTCAAGCTGCCCTGTGTTGTTCAGCTTCTCTCGCAGCATCTCTAGAGAATGGCCACATAGTTTTCTTATGAACTTCATCCTCTATAAAAAGAACCACTCATCCTTCTCTTCTCTGCTTGGTGAGACTGATATCATACCCCCGCCAGAAACCAGGTGGAGAAATTCCAAATTAATAAAACACTGGTTTATATTTCCCCCAAACTTACACCTCTTTTCCACACACATTGCATGTCTTATTTTATGAACAGCTTAAATTACCGCCACTTGTACTGTACCTAGATCCTTTTTTTTTAACTTGCTAATTTATCTACTAGCCCTGGGCCTTCAAAGGTGTAGCAGATGTGGGGGCTGGAGAGATAGCTTGGCAGTTATGAGCACTTGCTACTCTTTAAAGAGGCCCAAGTTTGGTTCCCATCACCACTTTGGATGGCTCAAAGCCCCACCATCTCTGTGAGTTCAGTTTCAGGGGTCCAGTGCCCTCTTTTGGCTTCTGCAGACACCTACACACACGAGCATACATGTGTACATGGGTGGGAGGGTCACATGCACATTTTAAACAGGAGAAGATGAAAACTTTATAAAATCTCATGGTGATCACTAAGTCTACCTCTGAAGGGCACAGCGCCCTTCTGCTTTGGACCTGGGACTCCTGGTTAAGGCTTCATGGAGACAGTATTAAATGCTTAAGGTCTTTTGAGAGCCATCCCGGGCTGCTGCCCAAGTGCGTGTTGAGCACTGGGCTGGAGACTTTTCCCTTAGAAGCGTCTCTGTTTTCCAGGAGCGAGAGAAATCAATGCTGAGATCTTTATTCAGCTCCTGTGATGTTTTGTGACTGTGGCTGGCGAGGCCCAGGACATTCACAGCTATGAATTCCCGCCATGCACTCTTTCCCAGGGTCTGTAGCGTGCTCCTCCGGGTCAAGGCGATGACTCTGTTGACTGATTTGTGGTCTGGATTTTGGTATTGGAGAAAGAAGATATCCATTGTCAAGTCTGTGGGAGGAAAGGAAGACTCATCTTGAAGTCCCGTTTAAAGGAGTTAAAGATGATTGCTGAGAATATGCCCACACATATACAAAAGGACCCTGCCACACCTACTTAGATAGGAACCTTGAAATAGTCCCAGGTTATTTATTTGGAAATTGCTCTCTATAAATCACATACAATCAAAGTGATAAGATGGGGGTGTTTCCTGTCAAAGAGGTGCCTGACTCTTCATAGTTACATCTGGCTGTTCCCAGAACCTTCCCAGCCTTGGAGGAAGTGTCCAGTGTGGGGTTTCTCACCTCAGCACTGTGACCCCTCCCTGGGGAATTCCTCACACTGCGCATTTACAGTATTTTGTTGCATTCCACTTGCTGTGCATAAGGAACCATGAGCATCCTCTTTCCTCCATTTGTGACAACAAAGAGCTCAGCAGACGCTGCCAGCACTCTCCTGTGGGAGATCACACTCCACTCCCGAGAGCCTTTGCTTCAGTGCAGGGTGATTCCAAAGTGCTGCTTGACCAGTCGCGGGGATGGGAATGACTGGGACTCAGACAACTCAGAAGGTTCCACAGACAGTGACCTGGCTCATTAGCACGGTCGTCTATGGGTTTAGGTTAAGAGCATCTGGACTTACAGAGTTCCTGAGTTCCTTTCCTAGCACCCATATTGGGCAGCTCATAGCTGTCTGAAAATCTAGTTCCAGGGGATCAGTACCATTTTCTGGCCCCTTGGGTACTATGTGCACATGTACAAACACATGCTGACACACACATACAGATAGAGTTAAAAATAAAAAAGGAAATACATAGTTTCTTTTTAATTATTTCCATTATTTTTGAGGTTATAATATAATTACATCATTTCCCCCTTCCCTGTTCTTCCTCCAAATCCTCCCATTTATTCCTCCTAGCTCTTTCAAATTTATGACCTCTTTTTTTATGAATTGTTACATGCAGTTATGTCTATATTTCTTAACGCCATCTGTGTAAACATCATAGAATTGCTGCTTCTCGTTAAGAAAAGAAAGACATTTCAAGAGATCAACAGCTTATGCTTTTCCCGATGGAGCTCCTAATAGAACCCGGAGGCGCAGCAGGGCCTGAGCGGCAGATGACTGGCTTAGCTTTGGAACCCGTCAGCAAACTATCTTGTGGCAGGTGCCTGCTGCAAACTCCAGTACTCAGAGAACCCAGAGTGCCTTTTAGGGTAGAAAAGGGGAAGGTTTCAACCCAAGCAGAAAGAAGTGAAATACGGGCCCGAGTTTGCTGGCTGCTCCATCGAGACCTCTAAGTGCGAGGCTTGGTGTCCCCATAAGGTCGAGGAAGTCAGGCCAGCTCTCTTATGTTCTTTCTAGTCTGCAGTCTCAGCCCTCCACCACCGCAGAAGACATGCCTGCTCCCACGACGGTGGGCGCGTACTTACAGACCTCTGTGTTTTCTTATCTTCTGCTCACTTCCCCTTTAACGGGGGTTTTAGACCTCCGTGTTTTTCATCTTCTGCTCACTTCCCCTTTAACAAGGGGAATGAAGACCTCAGCTCTCCCAGGCAGACGGCTGTTTTGTTTGGTCTGAAGTCAGATGGGAAGCCTCCAAGGAAAACTCCTTTTAGCATTTTCCAATTAGAAAAGTGCTGCGCACTGCACTAAGGATCCGCGTTCTCTCCCACTTTCCATTTACTTTTATTGCCATTATTTATCTGAGGAGATCGTATTTCAAGAAAGATTATTTTTTCTCTAACTGAAGAGAGGAAAATACATTTCTTTGTTGAAAAGGGGGGGATCCAGAAGGAAGAAATCCTCAGTCCCATAGGTGGTCTGTCATTTTGGAGCCACTGCATTTTCTACGCACGCACGCGGGTCTTAGGCAGAACAGTAGTGCATAAAAGCAGCTGGATAAGGCCCCGATTGTAGAAGCTTTCAGAAAATGCATTATTTACCCACTGGGCCTGGCGGGTTTACTCAGGGGAAGGCCAATTTTCTCTTTTTTTAAATCTTGCCTAAGTTTTTCTTAAAACAGACCGTTGCCTGGAATCGATGTGGACAGAAGCCTAAAAAGACAGAGCGCAGCCTGGCCTACTGGTACCTAAGTCAATGGTCAGCCAAGGTCGTGCCTTCCGTCATCAACAGAAGCTATTTTTGAGTGGCATGTATCAAACACAGCCAGAGGTCCAAAGCTCAGAAACTAAAACAATTTCGGGGGCTACAGAGATGAAACAATGGGTAAAGAGTTGGTACCTGAGCAGCAGGATCTAGGCTCAGATCCTCAGCATACAGGTCAAGGTCCAGCTGGGTGCTGTGCGTCTACAGTCCTGACACTAGGGAAAGAGATGGGATCCCTGGGGGCTCACTGTACACCTGCACAGACACACACACATGTGCGAATGCACACACACACACCACAACCCATTGACATACACAATCATAAAGCCAATAAACAAAAGCCTTTGCAATGAAGAGCCACTTAGTCCCCGAATTATGACAGGAGTGGCAAGTGTTGAATGTTCAGCGTCAGATGACGAAAACATCAGCCATTACAGTTTCACTTATGGGAGCCACCGACTGCTTGTATTTGCAGATAGATATATCGCTTATATTAAGCATATTTGATATGAAGTATAATCAATGTATTCGCCTGCCTTTTCCTCTTCCATTAATAGGCTTTCCTCTAGACAGAGTATTGCTATCCTGTCTGAGTTGGTTTTCTGCCAGAACTGTCTAGAAAGGACTCTACACAGTGCCCAGATGTAGCTTGGAGGCTGTTTCCTTAGTGGATGTATTAGTCAGAGGAAGGCTGGTTATGCTGTGTAACAAGTATATGCAGTGGCTTGACCTCACATAGGTTGTTTATTGCCAAGGCAAAACCTTCCATGGTTTTGAGAAATTCCTCAGGGAATAGTCTGTTCTGAGCAGGTTGCTCTGATCTTAGGTCTCAAGAATATTAAGATTGCAATTATAAATACTGAAGCAGTTACTGCAGGTCAGGGACTGCCACTTAGGAATGGTAAGCCACAACCAGTCATATTTCACAATTTGAAAGGATGGGAATAGAATTCTCTGTGAGCCTGGGAGATGAGAGAGCCCAAGAAATAGGGTCCAGAGGTGAGAAAAAAGAAGCAGTCTAGTGTTCCAACTGTTGAAATGTGTGAGGGCCTCAGGCCTGAGTGATCAGGATGGACCAGGCCTGATTTCTCCCGGATGAAAATGTGCACACAGGCATCTTGATGACTGTAGGGTTGGTTGCTCTGGTTGCCAGGCACCAGAAATGCCCATGTAAAGACGTATTTCTCAGCACGGCACTACCTACATTCTCACCTTACTATGTATCCTATTAACTCATAGACCTCAGAGTAGATGCTGCCATGGAACTTACGGACCACAGGGGAAAACCTGCCTAGACTAGCCAAAGTAGGATGCAACAGAGAGCCAATCACAGGGCAGCTGTCACACACATGATAAGGACATAGGCTCAAGGTGGCTATAAAGAGCACCGGAGGACTGAGCGCGGAGGAAGGCAGCCAGACCAGCTCAGACCAGCTGGAGTGAAGACTGAGAAGTAAGGCTCACAGTTCCCCATGGCAGCTTTGTAGTTTCCTTGTGTTCTGTCTGCACATGTGGCTAGACATGCCTTCAAGTGAGCCTGCGTGTCAGAGTACGTGAGGCTCATCATCAACGTGAGATGGAGCAGAGGCAGGTTCAAATTGTACAGAGACCTTTCTCCTGATCCCTTGATCTAAGGGGAAAAGCATTTTCCCCAGGCTCAGACATCGGTGGAACTCGCTGCACCTACCTTGAACTGTTTTATACCTAGTGAACTCCTCTAGGCAGTTGGACGTGCTTAACGAGGACACATCTCTGTGGAGGTCAGGGAAAGGGACAGCAGGGATGGTGACCGGTCACAGTGTCGAGGAGTGGCAGATTGCAAGCATACACGCGCAACTCACACTCCGCTCCTGTCCCTGCCGCCCTTTATGGGGTGGTGGATTCTCAGGGCTGTTTGTGTAGTCGCTTCTTGTAAATGAGCTCCCACTCTCTAACGCTTTACAGTAAACCCCCCTCCTGCCATCTGGTGTCCAGTTGTTTTAACCGGGTTTCCAGTATTTGTATCACTCACTTACAAGAACCTTTTTAACCTTTGCAAAACGAAGTAATTGAAGTCTACCCTCTCAGCTTCGCACTTGTGCGAGAGATGCTTTAAACCAAGGCACAGAGGGCCCAGAAGACGGGCCAGACCCTTCTTCCCCATTGTGCACCCTCTTCCGGCATAAGCCACACCTTGCCTGGAAGCAGAAGAAGAGGAAGAGAAATACTCATGTGTGCACATTGCCAGTCCTTAGTGCACACCGCTGTGTCACCGTGGGCAGGTGGACTATGATGTGGGTGGGTGGCTTTTTCCTATACACACAGCCAAGCAGCACAGAATACAAAGCATCTGAGATGCAGATAAGAATCTAGGTCCAAAGCCTTTGGCTCTTGCGCCGCACTGTCTTTCTCATCTCCAATTCTAATCACTAGAGATACTGCAGGCGTCCGAAAGCCTAAGGAGTGGAGAGCTCTGATTGTAAAAGGAAATCTGTAACTTTCTAAAATGGGATTTTCTGAGGACTGTTTCTGGGGAGAGTTTCAGATGCTTTCCTAAGGGGCCTTCCTTCCTGCTTGTCACCTGCTGTCTCTTGGTGTGCTGATGACGAGGACTGCCTGCTGAGAAATGCCAGGAACATCTCAGGTCGGCATGAGAATAAAGCCAGTTCTCACTAGAGCTCCTCTCACCTGGGGTTGGCTGCCCAATGAAGCCCGCAGCTGCAGAGTGAGGAACAATTTGAGAATCACTTCCATACTGTCCAGCCAGGCTTCCTTCACACCATCCCTCATGACCTTGATGTAAAGTCCAGCCCTTGGGGATCTTTCCCCCATTGCGCTACCCCCTCGCTCCCCCAAGCCCTGCTCTCTTTCCATCCTCACTGGCCCCTTCTCCCCCATTCTCTTCTCCCCTCCTCTCTCCCTCACTCTCTTCTCCCCTCCTCTCTCCCACACTAACCAGAAACACCCTAGTGAGCTGTGAACCCTTCCTTGAGGCAAAGGTCTAGTGCCTGGGCCAGCAGATGAAGTCTCCTATTCTTAGAGAGCTGGGGAGGCCCGGGACTGAATGTCTTTGACATTGTGGAAGAAAGGCATAGCCTAGAGATGGGGCCATCTGAAACAGTTCTGTTTCCTGCCAGTTCTCCGGTGCCAGAGGTTACCCTCAGGTGAGGGACATAACCAGGCTTCCTGGACCACCTCAGATTTACATTCTCCTTCACAGTCAATGTCACTGTTTTATGCATTTACCCTTCTTCTAAAGCCACAGAAAAAGTGTCCTGGTACCCAAGGAGAGACAACGAGAAGGGCAGTGTTGGCAGGCTTGAGGCTGTGCTGATATTGTTTTCTGTTAATGCGTGGAAACGATGCTCCACTTGGGTTTTCCTAAACCGGGAAGACGGAGCCTTGTGATTGAGACTGAAGGCGGGTATGGATGGGTCCTCCTGCGGCTCTGCCCTGTGGATGGGTCCTCCTGTGGCTCTGCCCTGTGGATGGGTCCTCCTGTGGCTCTGCCCTGTGGATGGGTCCTCCTGCGGCTCTGCCCTGTGGATGGGTGCGGCTCTGCCCTGTGGATGGGTTCTCCTGCGGCTCTGCCCTGTGGATGGGTGCGGGTCTGCCCTGTGGATGGGTTCTCCTGCGGCTCTGCCCTGTGGATGGGTGCGGGTCTGCCCTGTGGATGGGTTCTCCTGCGGCTCTGCCCTGTGGATGGGTCCTGATGCAATTATGTGTTAAAAACTTAACCCCACTTTTTGTTAATGGATTTCAGAGGATTGGAGGGTGGTTGAGATTGGATATGGTTTTCAGGGTGACACCCATGGTGCCCTTAGAGGCTTTGAGAGATGAGAGAGGAGTTGGACACTGTCTCCAGTCCCATGTTACAGCACCCACTTCACTGTGCCTACTTGATCCCAAGCCCTCGCTTGATACCAAACGGAAGCCGTCCCCTGACCCTGCACTCTTGAACTTCCTAGTCCCCAGAACCATGAGCCAAATAAACTTCTCTTCTGTATGAACCGTAGTCTGGGCATTTTGGTTTAAATCAACAGAAAACAGCCAAAGGTAGGCAACATGGACATGACCCACCCATAGGATTTGGTCCCATTGGAGACTCCGTAGTTTTAAGCCAGCCTTCGCTGCCAGTTCTTTCCTAAGTGATGCACTCCATCTGCATTGGTACCCAGAGCACTCGGAGAGAGCTGTGGTGCTGGGTGACAGCTGATGAAGAGAGGAGGCATCCATTAGCACCGTAGTGGGCTGGAGAGGAGGCTCAGTAGTTAGGAGTACCAGTTTCTCTCCCAGAGGACCTGGGTTCGATTCCCAGACTACACATGGAGGCTAGCAAATGTCTTTAACTCCAGCCCTAGCGAATCTGACACCCTTTTCTGGCCCCCACTGCTCACATGGTATCATTGGCCACACATGCAGGCAAACATTCGTACACATAAATATGATTTAAAAAGTGCCATAGCAGAAGAGTTTTTCTAGTTCTCAGATTAAATCACACTATCGAAAGTTCCATCAGTGGGAACAAGAGGCAGATCACCTGGTGGCACAGGCATAGAGAAACTACTCCCTTAGAACAGGGCTAGAGCCAGCATATCCTTGAAGCCCCCTTAGAATGGGGCTATAATAGCACGCTCCTGCAGCCCTTCTGCTCCCTTAGAACAGGGCTAGAACCAGAGTGTCCCTGACGCTCCCTTAGAACAGGGCTAGAACCAGAGTGTCCCTGTAGCTCCCTTAGAACAGGGCTAGAACCAGAGTGTCCCTTCTGCTCCCTTAGAACAGGGCTAGAACCAGAGTGTCCCTGTAGCTCCCTTAGAACAGGGCTAGAACCAGAGTGTCCCTGTAGCTCCCTTAGAACAGGGCTAGAACCAGCAAGGCCCTGCAACACTCTGCGGGCCACAGAATGGGCAGTTGGAAAGCAGCGAATCTGTAAAAACTACTCCTTTGTCTAAGGGGAGACTTAGAACTCTGACTGCCGGGACACATTTCTGCCATAGCCTGGGTGCAATTGCCCTTTAAGGAGGGACCGGATCCAGCATGAATTGCAGACTGTGCTGGAGCTCTTGTCCAGTGTAAGCAGGCAGGCCTGGAGTTTTAGCATTCGGGTGTTCCAAGGCAACGTTTTGCTGAGAAATATTAAGTGTAACCAAATATTACAGGGAACACACTGTTCCTGCAACATTTCCAGGGCGTCTGATCAATGGGGAAAATGAGAAGTAGAAATAAACAAAAAAATAAGACAGAGAACTGAGCAGGCCCAAAGGAAAGTCGGGCAGAAGAGAGGAAACGATTTTCAAAGTAAATACAGATAGCTGAGGAAAGGAAGCCGAATGGTAAGCAGAGAAGAAATGTCTGTCTGTCTTGCTCTGAGCCTGGGTCAGGCCAGGGGAGTGTGGTGGGGCCGCGCTGGGGATTTTCATCTGGAGCCTGGTCTCTCCTAAGCCCAGCTGTCAGAGGCAATGCCAGGAGCAGGGAAGACAAAACCCAGTCAGGGGTGGAGGTAGAGCCTGCAGGATAAAACAACCCAAAAGAACAGGAGCTGGAGGTCGGCTGCCAGCAGGCCAGGCGGCCGTGAGACCCAGCAGGATTTTGTTTGACAGAAAACAGGGTTCTTGGTGGAGGGTGTGGATCTGACTATTGACGCAAACTCGGAGGATTCACCCAAGAGGTTTTAGCTGGTCAATGGTGGGGTAGTTTCCCATACATCAGACCCTGAATGCACAGAATACCCTCTGGTGTGATAGGAACATGGAAATCATGATGCCTGCTGTAGAGACAGGAATCTCAACCTCAGCCATGTTGACACTTGGGGCCACATCGTTCTCGGTTCTGGGGCAGTCTTGCAAATTGTAGAAGGCAATGCGGTACATCCATGGCTTCTTCACAGATACCAACAATACTTATCCCTGTAGCATCCATCCAAAATGTGTTTAGACATCACCAAGTGTCCCTGGGGTGGGAGTGGGGGTACCCGTCACAGCCACCACTGACTGAGAAACCATACTATAGATAAAGTCACCAACAAAGAAACACCAACCCAGGAAGCCCACATGGTGACTCTGCAGTTGGATAGGTAGTGACGCAAAGGCCAGAACTTGGGAATGCTGGAACCATCTTGAGCTTTTCTCTAACAGCAGAAAAAGACAGTCCTGTCGGGTTAGGCCTTAGCAGTCGGGGGGCCTGGGTTCGAGCCTGGACACCACACCTTCTTTACCGCCTTGGTGGTAACTGCTACTCAGTTTTCTTGTGTCTTGATCTGTACAAATGGCTTTGACAAGGACAACCCCAGCCTCCAGGGAACTGGGCTGAGTCAAGCAAGGCTGCACAAAGCAAGCAGAGCACAGTCCAAGCAAAGAGTGCCATATCCGATTTCCTTGTGGTGTGACATGTCCTCCCTGGCACCTACGCCAGGTTGTTCTCCATGACTGCCTCCAGCCTGATGAGTCATTCATTTGTAGCTATGTGCTTCCTACGTTTTCAACACTTTCCACCAACCTCTTCATGTGACTCTCTTTTTCCCGCCTGGTAAGAAATAGTTCTCTCACATGTACACAAAGAAGGTGAAGAGTTCTCCTCCCGCAGCTCCGTAATCCCAGAGAGATTGACAGAAACAGCAAGGGCGAGCAACCTGCTGGCTGGAGGAGACTGCTAAGGCATTTGACAGTAAGGAGTTTCCTAGAGAAAACCCTGGAACATGAATCCGTGCACAGTTATGATATTGAACTCCAGATGCCCCAGGACAGCTTTGTACCCAGTTTACCAACGAAATGGAAGCTGACCCAGGCCCTTGGCAAGCAGTGGGAAGCAGGGGCCAGTTGTGACGTGGCATGATCAGAAATCTGCCGTGAGAAGATCGCACTGACGACAGATTGCAGTATGAGTTCCCAAGGCTGAGTTGGGAAAGGTTACGCAAGTCACTGCAGGGCAGAGTGCTTGAGATTCAGAACTGCAAGGATGGCTGTAAAATGTCGTTCTAAGTCATCATCTGAGTGGAATCAGGGGTAGAGAGCCCATTCCTCACTATTTGTGTGTGTGTGCGTGTGAGTGTGTGTGTGTGTGTGTGTGTGTGTAAGGAGCCACAGGAAGCCAAGGTTATTGGATAGGGGGATGGGGCATCACAGAAAGCTCTGGACCCCTCCCGTGCAATGAGTCTCCCTAGTTAGGTATTTTCCCTGAGTGCTGGAGCTGAAAACAAGGAATGGGGAATGGGGGAAATAGAAAATGTAGCTCAGACGTTTCTGTCTCATCCTGGGGATAGGATTCAGTTCTTGCCACTTGAATCTGGGATTGTAAGGTTCAGAGCAGTCAGGTTTTATTCTTAAAGAGAAATAGCAAAATGAGCACAGGGAGAGTTAGCCTTCTTGGAGAAGAACTTGTCCCAGGTCTGAGGCCAGGACAGGAGCCTTCCCTAGGTGGCACCGTTTTGAGGCTCCACTGTAGGATGAAGGACCCCGCTCTCGCAGCACCTCCAATGATTTGGAAAAATAAAAGGGTTCTCAGGCTTGCTCACAGAGATCCCCACACGGCTGAGACTAACTCACCCCAGTGGTAAGCGCATGCCTCGAACGCCCTGGTCCCCAACTTAAATAGCCCATGCCTTTAGCCAGCCTCTGCCATGGCCACATTCTCATCCTTGAGTCTTCCATAAATACACGTAGAATTAAAGAGACAAAAGACAAAATTCCCTTTACCTGGTTTCATGTAACTCGGGGTCTGAGGCCAGGATGGGAGGCTTCCCTGGACAGCACACTTCTATGAGAGGCCACAGGGCCCCTACGCCAGAGGTGGCCTCTGCAGTCTCACAGATTCGGAGCAATGGGCAACTAGCTGAAGGAGAACGGAAGCAGATTTTCTTTTCGAAGTCAAATCTTACCTCCTTCCTCGGTCCAGGCACAGCCAGATCTGGTCAGCCAGGAGCCTGCTGGGATCCCTGGAGTCTTGGCGGAGAAAGCAAATGAGCTGCTGGCGTGGGGCTAAACCCTTTCCCCTCACCTGGGCTTTCAGAAGGGAGCTGGGGCCCTGAATTATTGATGCCTAAGTAAACAGTTCAGAATATAGGAGGAGCCCCCTCCCCTCCCACCACGGGAGGGAAGAGGCAGTTACCTCAAGGATGACGGAAACTTAAAACCAGTTCACATGGAGACTTGGGCCAAATGCTGCCTACATATTGGAGCTCCTCTCTAGCCTGTCTGCTGAGCCCCATCAGATTATTTTTGACATTAGAACTGTGACTCCTAATCCAGAAGATTCTGAAAGTTAATGTCTAGACTGCATGGTGTGAGCATATGAACTTGAAATGGATTCTACAAACCTTTACAAGGGGAAAGAGGAAGGGGATGGAACAACATGGGCGGGGCAGGGGGACTTCTCTCTTCTCTCTGATCAGGTGATGGGGAAAGGGGGCTGATTGTGAGGATGCCTGGCAGGTGAAGGAAGGGAACAGGACAAGGGAAAGGACGAATGAAAGACAGTGAGAAGAACGATGGTCCATGGTGCTGAGTCACAGGGAGGCAGCAGGTGATGGCTACCGCCGCTCTCATGTTCCCACCACCACTGACCACTTGCACAGCACAACGGACCAGGGCTGGGTGCTAAACAATTTATATTTCTTCTCTCTTTATGGCTTGGGGTCTCCCTGCCTCTAGAACCAAGCTATCGCCATGGAAATCATTCCTGTCCCAGGGAACCAATGCATCTGAAGACCTACTGTGTGCCTGTGTTAGCTGCTGTGTGCATGCTGAGATGAGCAAACTGAGCTTCAGAGTTCCCAGGATAGTCAAGGGGCCATTGAGATTATACGACCGCTGTCTTAAACACCTCCATTTACTTTGAGTAACGAGAGATAATTGAACACACTCTGTACTCCCCATGGCTCTCACTGAGCCCTTGGAGGTTTCAGACCAGGGCTGCTGCCAAACGCAGCCCACCAGGGAAAGATTCTATGTTTTAAAAGAACAGTTTTGTGCTTCCTCTTTAGGGTTGGTTAGAAAGTAATATTCAAAGAAGTGGGCTTATGCAAATAAAGGTAAGATATTAAACAAAGAGAAAGCTCACATTGGCGGGAGGAAATACAGTAGCCATCAGTTCCTTTGTCAAGTATGCTTAAATCCTCATATCTAAATGAGAGGACCAGGTACTAGCCCTGAAGTCAGCTTCAGGGAGATGCTGAAGAGGCGCTAAGGCATCTAGTGGTGGTCAGAGCAGCACAGGGGCCAAGCTCAACCAAAGGCAGCTCATCATATGCAAATGGCACCCTCAGAGAGTACTGTGACATAGAGTATGGGGGAGTTCTGGAGCTGTGCCAGCGAGAAGACGCTGCAGTGAAGTGGGGAGATGAGAGGGCACCGAGGACGGGGGTGGGGGGGATTGAAAGCTTAAGTGAAAAGATTAGCACATTGAAGAGTGAGGGGTACATCTGAAGGTGGGACACAGCGGAGAGGCGGGGGACCTTCTTGGGAGACATGAGCAAGTATCTATTCACCCCAGCTAGGGCACTGATGACGGGCCAAAGAAATGGTCCCACCTAGGTCTAGCTGGGTGAGTCCACAAGTTAATTGGGATTATTTATGGGAACGTAAGTAGGGGCAGCTTCAAGGCATCTTTATCTTCAGGAAACCCAACCCAACATGGATGACAAGACACCAAAGCTGTCTCCCTAGAGTTCGCGGCAGAGCAGACGTGGCCCCACTGGAGAGTGTCCTCCTGCCCAGCAGTTCTTCACTGCTTGCTTTAACCTCAGAGAGAGGCCTGTGGATCTTCTTTCTTTCTAAGCTTCCAGAATTATCTAAGTTTCTTGAACTTCTTATTTATTTATTTATTTATTTATTTATTTATTTATTTATTAAAGATTTCTGTCTCTTCCCTGCCACTGCCTCCCATTTCCCTCCCCCTCCCCCAATCAAATCCCCCTCCCTCGAGACAATGGGGATGTTCTATCGGGAACTCACCAAGGCCACCTGGCCTGGGTCTGAAAAGGCCTGGGATAAAACCAGACTAGCTGAGCATAGCAGACAATGAGGATTACTGAGAACTCAAGAACAATGGCAATGGGTTCTTGAACTTCTTGAATCTTCTTTTCTCTCTCCTCTTTAGGAGCAAGCATTCCAGTTAGTAGGATGTAGCCATAGCACAGGAGAGTCTGACAGCATTGGGAAGCTAGGTTCAGTTCAGCCGTCATGTCAGGGCCTCCTAGCCTGGTCCACCATCTCTTTGCTAGAAGATCCCATCACCTGTCAGAGAGTTCCAGCTTCTCTCTGCCCACTCCCTAACTTATCCAGACTGTAGGATGGCCGGAGTGTGGCCTTCGGGTTAGCATGTCAGGTCATGCCCCTCTCCACAGAAAGCCTCCACCTAAAATACTGCCTCATGCCTCTTTCACCTGCTAATTGTGCATTGGTCTCTGTGATCCTCCTCTTGTTGTTCACACTGACCAGACTCCTTCTCACGCGAAAGACTCCAGATCCAACTGGCTGAGGACGTCTCTCTCCTGGCCCTTTAGACACCAGGCTCCTTCTCGTTAATGTGCCCATTAACCCTTCCTGTGCTCTGATGTTTGACCCAGGGTGGCAGTTCTACAGTGGTGGCTTCCCACAGCTTCTCACCTTAGCTGGAAAGGCAGCTGGGCGGATGATGGGCCTGTTGACATTTTCCCCAGCTATAATGAATGAGTGCTACCTGTTTGCTGGCTTATTGCTTGTCATTCCAGGTAGGAACTGAACTTGATAAAGATGAACAGTGGGTCCTGTTTTTCATCCTCAGCATCTCGCTGAGCACCTGGCACTTCAAAGCCACTCAATAAATATAAATATATGCTTCAAGAATGAATAAATAATGAGAAATGAACCCTGGAGAGGATACTTAGGAGTGTTTTGGAGAGCTGTCCTTGAGCGAAAACCTTGACCACATTTACTCCTGAGCTGGGCTCTCTCTGTAGTGCCGAAGAAGATGAGAGGCTGCCACAAACCGGGTTTCTGTTTTAGACCAACGCTGGTCAGCTGCCCTGTCTGTGGTGATGGACATGCTGTGTGTCTGCTGTCAATATGACAGCCATCAGCCACACGTGACAATAGGGTAGAGAAAATGTGACTGGTGCAGGTGAGGGACTGGATCTGCGATCTGAGGTAGCTTGAGTTAACTTGAGCCTGGTTTGCTCATGTAACTAGCCGCTGTGATAAGGGGCAGCTCAGCTCTGGAGATCCACAGCCTTCAGCTGGTGATGCACAGCCTTTGAAAATTTTCACTTAAAAAATAGTCTTCCTTTCAGTTAGTGTCACTTCTTTTGGACAAATGTCAATTCCTTCAAGGTTTCCTTCTAACTTATTTCACTTCCTATGCAACCATGTTTTTCCCCGACGTGACATCTGTATCAAACTCATGACCTGTGTCGTCATGCACTGAGCATGGGTAAGAATCTTAGACCTGAGGGGATTGTCTCTTCTTGGCTCCTCCTGAGCTTGGATATGGTATCTGTTACCTGGTCATACCACATTAGTTGCTGATGTCCCCAGATGACTCTCACTGGCCATGTAGAGCTGCTGCATCTCCTTCTACTGTGGTTCGGTCCCCATCGTAGAATATCTTATAGCCTCACCCACAGAGGATCGCCATCTTGTGCACCTCCCTCCACTGGATCCTCCGCCTGGGAATGTAGGACAGACAACTGCTTAGCTTGCTTCTCTGCTGCTGTAATAACCCTGACCCAAAGCCACCTGGGCAGGCAAAGGACTTGCTTTACCTCACACTTCCAGGGATTGGCCCATTGCAGAGGCCAGTCAGGGCAGGAGCTCAAAGCAAGAACGTGGAGCAGGAACCAAAGCAGAAACCATGGAGACTTGCTGGCTGTTGGCTTGCATAGTATGCTTCCTCGGACCACCTCTCCAAGAAAGACACAGCCCACACTGGGAACACCCTTCCACCTCAACCATCAACCAATCAAACGCCCCACAGATTTTCACAGTGGCCAATAATTAGAGGCGATTTCTTATTTGAGTTCCCTTTTCCCAGGTGACTGTGGTTAGTTTCTAGTTGACAAAGGACCACCAGTATTAGAAACTTGGGAAACAAGTTTTGAAGTTCTATCTAACCTACTTCTTGAACTCTGGGTCTCTTCTCTTTGCTTATTCCGCAAGGTGCCCCTCTCCAATGCCATCTCAGGGTGAGTTTGAGCCATTGCACAGAAACCCAAGTATCTGTCGCTTTAATTTCCTGAGTGTCATTGCCACTGCCACCAAAGTGTATGAGGATTATAAACCACTAGCCAAGCACAGGAGTGTCTCTAAAGGGCAGTTCACAGGTACCTAGTGACTCTTCCAGGTGACACACAGACACCATATGACTTGTTCCCAACCGACAAACCCCCTAGAAAGCCCTCTTGTCTTTGGTCATGGCCATGGTGGTCTATAAGAATCATCTAGATTCAGTATGGAGAAACAAATGGCTGTAGCAGCTCATTTGCTAAAGAGAGCTGTGTATTTGCCCATTTTTCTGTATTAATTATCCATGTATGCTCTCAGCACCCCACTAGAATTTGCTTCCTCAAGATAATAACTCCTGGAGGAAGGTGTAATGGGTTTTCCGTAATGACACGCTCTCCACAGTTCTGCGCACTTCAAGGAGGATGGGATGGGCATGATCCATACTCCAAAACAGTTTGCAGAGATGTCATTAGCGGTGGCTCTGCTGTTGGATAGTAAGACCAGCAGTACTCCACCGCGAGGTAGAAACACAGGCAGAGACCTGTGATATAGCTAGGGACTGAGGAAAACCTGGTCAGAGGGAAGAGTCACTTGCTACCCTAGTGACATGACAGAGGAACTTGGGGTCCCATACCACGGCTTAGCAGTGGGCAGCATTCACATGTTCTGTGTCATCACGGAATTGTGGCTGTCTGGGAGACAGCCCAGCTTCTATCTCATCCCTGCTCTCACCCTTTGCCATGTGTTCCTGTGAGTCATTGGTGTTAATAAGATATCATCCTCCCCGGGAGTCAGCAACAGATGGCTTCCAATAATGATGGCTCTGCTGAGTTTCAAAATACTGGGAGTGGGCAGTAGATAGCAGGGCATCTGGGGAAAGCTTGTCCCACGAGCACCAGAACAGTACCTCTCCTCCTGGTGTCTTTGCTTCTTCCGATCCATCAGCAGTTTTTTCATATTGTTAGGAGTTTGCAACAGAGCCTGGTACCACGGGAACTGAGCCTTCGGTGACTCTCATGCTGGGGCAGCTTTATCCCTCCTCTTTCATGCTCATCCTTAAACCTCTAGGCCTCCAAGAGGAGTCCATACATGAGAGAGGCAGAATGGTCCCTTCTTTCTGCATACATAAAGCCCTACCTCTACTGTTTCTCCATACTGACTCCCACTGTGGTGGAGGCAGTAGAATAGTGTTTTACTGTGCTTGGTAATGACCCTCTGACCCTGCTGCATCAGCCATCCTGATCAAAGGCAGGGCCAGATACCAGTCCACACACCTACAAACAGCTGACTTTTGACAAAGAAGCAAAAAATATGAAATGGAATAAAGAAAGCATATTCAACAAATGGTGCTGGCATAACTGGATATCAACATGTAGAAGAATGAAAATAGATCCTTATCTATCACCATGCACAAAACTGAAATCCAAACGGATCAAAGACCTCAAAATAAAGCCAACCACACTGAACCTCATAGAAGAGAAAGTGGGAAGTACACTTGAACGCATTGGCACAGGAGACCACTTTCTAAATATAAGCCCAGTAGCACAGACACTGAAAGAAACAATTAATAAATCGGACTTCCTGAAACTGAGCAGCTTCTGTAAAGCTAAGGACATGGTCAATAAGACAAAACGACAGCTTACAGAATGGGAAAAGATCTTCACCAACCCCACATCAGAGGACTGATGTTCAAAATATAGAAAGAACTCAAGAAATAGGTCATCAAAAGAACAATTAATCCAATAAAAAAATAAAATACAAACCTAAATAGAGAACTCTCAACAGAGGAATCTAAAATGGCTAAAAAACACTTAAGAAAATGCTCAACATCCTCAGCCATCAGAGAAATGCAAATCAAAACAACTTTGAGATTCCATCTTACACCTGTAAGAATGGCCAAGATTAAAAACACTGATGACAACTTATGCTGGTGAGGTTGTGGGGAAAAGGGAATACTCCTGCATTGCTGGTGGGAATGCAAGCTGATACAACCTCTTTGGATGTCAGTGTGGTGATTTCTCAGAAAATTAGGAAACCAAGACCCAGTAATACCACTTTTGGGTATATATCCAAAGGATGCTCAATTGTACAGCAAGGATATGTGCTCAACTATGTTCATAGCAGCATTGTTTGTCATAGCCAGAACCCAGAAACAACCTAAATGCCCCACAACCAAAGAATGATAAGGAAAATGTGGTTCATTTACACAATTGAGTACTACACAGGAGAAAAAAATAATGACATCTTGAAATTTTGCAGGCAAATGGATGGATCTAGAAAACTTCATATTGAGCAAGGTAACCAGACCCAGGAAAACAAATATCATATGTACTTACTCATAAGTGGCTTTTAGACATAAAGAAAAGAAAACAAGCCTACAATTCACAATCTCAGAGAACCTAGACAACAATGAGGACCCTAAGAGAGACATACATGAATCTAATATACATGGGAAGTAGAAAAAGACAAAATCTCCTGAGTAAATTGGGAGCATGGGGACCATGGGAGAGGGCTGAAGGGGAGGGCAGAGGAAGGAAACGGAGCAGAGAAAAATGTATAGCTTAATAAAATTAATAAAAAAAAATGGCAAGCACCCACAGGGTCCCACGATCCATAGCTCAGGGGCAAGCAACTTTGTTCTTATACCCTATAGAACAAGGCATATGGCGAGGGTGGAAATCTTTGATTATCCCCTGGTTATGGAACAGTATTTCTCTGTGGTCCCAGGTGGCTTCCGCCATCCCAGAAAGCAAGGTCCATATCCCAGATTTGCTGAGTCCCACAACTTCTCTGAACCTCAGTTTCCCTTTTGAACATCAGTGACTTTATTTTAACTACCCTAGGCTCTAGTGAGGATTTAGCCTTTGTTAGAGTTTCTGTCCACAGGAAGAACTAGTAAATGGGCATTGATATTGTGTTCCTGGCAAGCCTGTGGTTCTGGTCATCCCTGGGGTCACAAGCTCCTCAGAAAAGACACTGGAAATAGGGGTTGGGGTGGGGTCAGTGACAATACCTTGAGCATTAAATCCATGGAACTTATATAAAACGCTGGGCATGGGAGCCTGCTGTTTAATCCCAGCACAGAAACCAAGACAGAGACTCTGGAGGATGCCTGGACTTCACTGACCATCCCCCTTTGAGACAGTGACTGTCGGTATCTTAGAGGTCACCAACAGGGCTAATGATAGTCCCCATCTCATACAGGTTAGATGGTGTTCCTATGGAGGGCACCTGTGCTTGCCCTTGGCCTCTACACACACAGGAACCTGTGTTTGCAAGCGTGTGCATGCACACAGAAACACAGGTGGTAAATAAACAAAGTAAAGCGTAAAGTAGCTAAGAACACTCAACAGGCAGTGGCTCTGGTGGCTGAGATGTCCCGCACTCCAGAGATTTGATGTGGGCAGTCTCCTATCTCTGATGCACTCTGTAGAGGCGGGTTATCAAACCCCTCTCCCCTAACAGCAGCGAAGGAAGATTAAGCTCTTCCACCTGGCTGTTCCTGTCTATTTGGAACTCTTTGGTAAGCACCCCATACCCAATTTATTCGTTTATTTATATCAGTGTTGATTCATATGTGGATCAGTATGGGCTCATGTGTGTGTCTTATGAATGGGGTTATGATTCAATGTCACCTTTTTATCTCAGTCCATTTCTGACAGTAGGAATGGGTTCAGGGGCTCCTGGTTCCTTCCTTCATCTCATCCTTTGTTTTTCTAGCATTTTCTATAAACCTTAACTATCAGATGTTTCAGGTTTTCATTTGGGGTTCCAACCCTAGAATCTATCATCTAATTTCAAAGATTGGAGAAAATATCACCTTTAGCTTAAAAATGGAAAATTCACAGATGTGTCAACTTCTTGCCCATATTCACCTAGTTTTTAAGTTGGAGACTGGCCAGGAGACAGTTTAGAGCAGTGTAGCTGGAAGGCGCATTAGCTCTAGTACACACATTAGGAGTTGTACTTAGCATCTCTGTGGACATCCCCCCCCCCCGTCACTATAATTTTAGAGATCAGACATATTTAAAACACCTGAATTTATACGTGTGATTTTTATTCTGCCAGACCAAAGACCAAGTTTTCAGCGTGGACAGAGAAATACAGACACACATGTTCTCCGGGTCTTGAAGGAAGAACTTCCAGAATTGAGTATTATGTCTAGGTGTGTCTCTGAGAGTGCTTCAGAATGAGAGGCACATTGGAATTCGTAGGCCCAGTTGTGCCCTCTCCCCATCCACAGAGGAGTGAGCTAAGTGCAATGCTTTTGTTTGTGTTTGGTTTGGGTTTTAGGGTCCTGCTTCCTAGGCTGACCTCTGTGCAATAGGACACTGACTGCTCCTTCCTCCTGCCCCCAGCTCTCCTGTGTCACAAGCCCCTGCTTGATGCAGTGCTGGGGAGGAAACCCTGACTTTGTATGTGTGCAGGGAGCTTTCTCCTGACTAAGAGACATTGCTCGGCTCCGAGGCAGTTCTTTGCTGGCTGCCATTTCTCTGTGTTGGCAGTGTGAGCAAGGCTCAGCTGGGAGGTTCTGTTGGCCTCTCCTGTGCTGCTCTGTGAGCAGATGCCAATCAGCTGTCAGTACCAGTGGGCCAGGACTGCTCCATGCTCATGCCTGCCTGCTGCCTGGCTGGCATCCGGGTCCGTGTCCACACGCCCTCATCTTTAAGGCTTCTTGCTTTCAGCTGGACTCTGGCATCTTTCTGACGCAGCGACCTTGGTCTTAGATTGCAATGCTGAGTCACAGGGAAGCTTTGGGCATGTCCTTACCCTAATCTTTATTTTGTTGACAAAAAGGGAATGAATCAAAACTTAGTGCAGTGCCTAATGGAATGCTTCAAAGATCATCATCTACTATAACTATTATCATTATCCTAAACATTAATTTACCATTAAATCTGAAACACCCCCTCCTCCTCCTGTGGTTAGATGACTGGCTGACTGGCTCAAGTGGGCAAACATGATGCAGACGTTTATATGTCTGACCCATGTAAACATTCCCATGATCCTCCCACACTGTCTCCTTTCGGATAGATCAGCTAAATTATATAAAAATTCCAGACAAGAGCTGAGAGAGACTGGAGGATGAGAAAACACAGACTGGAAAGAAAGGCCTGTGTCCCTTCCAATGACAGTGGGGCTCTACCCTAAAACCCTCACTCTGAGGTTCAAAACAGAGCATTGAAGACACATTGAATACACTCCCCATGTAACATCATAGTGGGGGCTAGCCTGCTGCAGTGGATACTCCCCCACATAACATTCATAGCAGAGGCTAGCCTGCTGCAGTGCATACTCCCCTGTATTACATCATAGTGGGGGCTAGCCTGCTGCAGTGGACACTCCCCTGCATAACGCTATAGTGGTAGCCAACTGACCTGTGGGAAGCCGCTCATCATGCATCCATCACTGTTATTTGAATGAGTATATTTGTATCATATTAAACCACTAAGGCATCCATGCTTGCCTATTAAAGTGGCCAGTGACATTTATTCTCATTAACATTTATGGTAAGAACAAATCTTGTAAGAGCTTTTGTTGGTCATTTAACCCCAAGGAAACAGAAGCTTAACTGAACTGCTAGAGAATTGTGCAGTCTGGCTCAGAGTGTGTGAGGGCGTCCCCTGAGTTCAGGACGGATATGCAGGCCCATAGACAGGCAGTATACATCACAGTTACAACACACAGAGCTCCCTCCAGCACCCTGGCCAAGCGTGGAGTCTTAGTTCTTATTTCTGTCTTTGATTCACGTTCTTCTGTCTTAGGCTAGCCTCCACGTCTCATTGAACCAAGCCAGAACCAGCCCCCTCAGCTAGCCCCGGAAACCCTTCCGGAGAAAATGATTGCTTCAAATTGGAACATATTGACTCCCTGGTTCAGTTAGCCATAACTGAGTGGGAAAACCACCTTGTAGGAGACAATCGCATGGAAGGGAGGAAGGAGGGTCACAAAGTGTGTGTAGGAGAGAAAGTCAGTGGGATTGGGAGGAATTCTTGCTTGACTCTCTGGTGTATCTACTAGTTGGACCAATATTTCACATTTCATCTTTAAGTTCCTCACTGTTTCTGCAACCAGCCCCTTAATAGCTTTGGATGTATTTAATTAAAAAAGTGTACTCTGCATTTCTGTTGTAATTGAGACTATATTTGACTCTCCTTCATTCTATCTATCTATCTATCTATCTATCTATCTATCATCATCATCATCATCTATCTACTATCTGTCTATCTATCTATCTATCTATCTATCTATCTATCTATCTATCTATCTATTTATCTACCATCTATCTATCTATCTATCTATCTATCTATCTATCTACTACTTCTTCCTCTCTCTCTCTCTCTCTCTCTCTCTCTCTCTCTCTCTCTCTCTCTCTCTCCCTCTGAGACAGAGGTTCATACTTAGCTCTGATTGGCCTGGAATTCATAGAGAGTGATCTGCCTCTGCCTCCTTAGGGCTGGGATGAAAGACGTGTGCCACCATACCTGACCATTTTTTAAAACACCATCTTTAGAGCAGTTTTAGATTCATAGTGAAGTTGATGGGAAGGTGTGGAAAGTCCCCATAGCCTCCCTACCCCTCAAGTACATAGGGTTCCACATTAGCAGTGTCCCCCATGGGAAGGGGAATCCTGTTGTTATCAGTGAATCACAACATCCTTACACACCACTGTCACTCAACGTCTATAACCTATAAAAAATGACACCATTAAGTCATCATAGCTCGTCATCCATCTGTACATGCTCCAGATACCAACTGCGGATGGAGAACATCAGGAGAAAATTGTCTGGATTGAACACGTGCATTTCTTCTTGACATTGGTCCATAAGCGTTGCAGTCTGGTAACTGGTTACAAAGCTTTTAGACTGCACTGGATATGACCAGAAATCTAGAGGTGGGAAATTGCTGGGGAGCACGCACACAGCCCCTGCAAAGGTTGGGCTGCTTTTCATGAGGGATGTGTGCATCCTTTGAGTGTGAGATTCTGAAGGGGGAAAGGGGTCTTTACCGCTGCATCATCTTTCATCCAATCACCGTCAACTTTTGTGCTACTGAGACCTACTCAAACACAGGGGCAGAACTTTGGGTTGAATGTCCACATTTTCCTCCCAACCCGGAGACCTAGGGCAGTGTGTCAGGCATCTATCTCCTCGAGTCCAGGTATAGGAACTACATAAAGTATTTGCAAGGTGCTGTGTTGTCTCAATGCTGAGTGATGCTGCTTTCAGCTTCAGCTCGTGGCCTCCCCTGGGCTTCCTCTCAATCTCCCCTTTGAATAGTGCTAGACTCCAGCACTCAGCTGGATCTTCCACCGGCTCCCTGCCTGGGCTCTTGGCAGTGAGGCAGAGCAGCCAGGAGCTGGTTATCTCTCAGAAGAGTGGGAGCTGTTGTTTGCCAGTAGACTTGGCATGCCTGCTGCATGGGCAAAAATGAACTGTCATTTTCAATAAGAGTTCCATAGAGTTCGTGGGGTCAGACAACTGAGGATGATAAAAAAAAAGATAAGATGGTGGGGGAGGGGGGTTAGTACCATGCAGTTTGACATATTTAAGCTTGCATGCACAAGGATGAGAGAAAGAGAAGAGCCGCAAATTGATTAGGATTAGGAATGATTCCAGAGCCATTACTTGAAAAAGGTCAGAGGGGAAGGAGATGGAATTGGTTGAAAGAACTCACAAAGAGATCTCGCCTAAGAAAGACTGGGGGCTTCTGCCTTCACAGAGATGGAGGCTGTGTGCAGAAGACATTGCATTCAGCCTCAGGAAATGAAAGCAGATCCAGAGGGCAGAGTTTGTCAGCCTCAAGTTTCTGGCCTTAACTGAGGACAGGGAAGTCAGAGTCTAAGGACCTGTCATAAACTTCAGAGCTCAGTGGAAAAGGTGAACCCAAGAGGTAGAAATGTAGATTTACATAAGAAAAATCTGGGAAAACTCAATGAGACTAACAGCATTGGCTTGGCGGCAAGTCTTATTTACACCACGTGCCCAAGATGCAATCGGATGATGAGAATAGCTCTTGCTTTTGTACCTTGGTGGTGTACTGCAGCGAGACACCTGAAGCCTTAGGCATAGCTCAGTGGCCAAGGTGCCTGTCTCACTTGGGTTGGGTCTCAAGTCACACTGTTTGGGGGGGGTGAAAGATGGAGAGGGACAGGAAGAGGGACAGGGAAAGAGAATGGTCACTCAGACATGCTGCCTTGGGGTCTAGAGTGAGCGGACACAACACTGCAGGGAGAACTGCCAAAGAGAGCTGCTTTCCTCATGGCAGGTGCTCACCTTCAAAGCTGCGTCTCCGGGGGCCTCGATGAACCCCCAGTGAGCTTCCTCCAATTAGTTCTCATTTCTCCAAGGTTCTGCCACCTCTCAGAATTGTGAGGAGCTGGAAACCAAGTCTTTAAAACATGGGCCTTGAGGGATATCTCAGATTCAAACTAAATGCAGACCCATAGTTGTGACCTAGTCATGAGAAAAGCATCAGACAAGATAAACACGCTGCTCGTGGTCCTCAAACATCTCAGGGTCATCAAGGATGCCTGGGAAGGTGCTAGGTGAAAGACGGTACCGAAGGCACAATGGGATCCTCAACACAGCCGGTGCTGGGTCAGAAACGGAGATCTGGTTAAATGTGGGAACCAGTTCATAACAATTGCTGATATTGGATATTGAGTCTCCCTGCCTGGCCTGGAATTCCCTCCATAGTCCAATCTGACCTCAGAGATCCTGCTGTCTCTGACCAGAGTGATGAGATTAAAGGTGTGAGCCACAACACCCAATTTCTATGCTGGATTCTTGTTTACAGCAAATGCACCCCGCCATGTTAGCACAGAAGTAACGAGCACAGAGACCCGAGTGTGCGCGGAAACTCTCTGCACAGCCTGGAGCTCTTCTGTGAGTGTAAACTACTCTAAAATAGAAAACTTATTTTTTTTCTTTTAGAACAGCATATTTCGTGGTCATTAATGAACAGAGCAGGCCATTTGAGCTCCTCGGAGTGATCTAAGCTGACATAGCTCAATGGAAGGTCTCTGGTTTCGCGACTCCCAGCTGGCCATTACGTTCGGCAAATGGCGGGTTGCACTCTGCTGTTGGGCCATTTGTGTAACCTGAAATCGTTTGTAAGTCATTGAGAGAGAAATCAGTGCTAATGTTGAGAAAGCATTTGCGTTTGAGGGATGTGGGTTTGGAATTCATCTGGATGGCCTCCTCAAATCTTCAAATGCTGTAAGAGATGATTCTTTTTAGAAACTTCATTCCAGCCAACACTGCGGATGTCTTAGCTTTCCCTCAGTATGCCTCAAAATGTGTAAACTGTTAGGAAAGAAGCGACACTAATGACATAAACCCCTGTTTGTTATAAAAGAAAAAGATATATAATATATTATATATAACTAATTATATGTTATTGTGTATTATTTATCTATTACATATATAATGTATGATACATTTATAATATATATATGATATATTTATGTGTTGTATATAATTAATTATATATGTAATATATATATTTTTACATATGACCACTGTCTGCAGTTCTAGTTATAGGTGACCTGATGCCCCTTTTGGCCTCTACAGACCCTCTACTCATCTGTGCACAGCCACACACAGATAAACGTGCACACACACACACAAGTACATGTTTTAAAATAAAATAATTCTTAAAAATAAAAAAGTTCTTGTACAACATTCAAGTAACAGCAGAGGTGTTTCTTTTCATCATTAATATAGGACCTTAAAAAAAAGTGCCCGAGGATCCAAACTGCTCAAGTTTCTGGTGTGGTTCTGCATTTACTCATATTTGCTCAGTTCTCATTCTTCTTCTGTCAGTTCTTTGTTGTGTTAGGCTCTCTGTTCAAACTAGGGAGAGAGAGTCAAGGGAGACAACACTCTTCTAAATATGTAGGGATTTTCTGTTGGGAAAGAAAGTCCATCCCCCTGTAGCTATATAAACCTGGAAAATTCTCAACTATCATATTGGGTGACACAGAATAACCTCATAACCCACTGCCTCGACCAGAAATCTTAGTGATCTCTGTCCTGCACTGAGCACGCATCTGTGACAGCCACTGCTCAGCACTGATGCAGGAACACTCTCCCATCCTGCACTGATGCAGGAACACTCCCCCATCCTGCACTGATACAGGAACGCTCCCCCATCCTGCACTGATGCAGGAACGCTCTCCCATCCTGCACTGATGCAGGAACGCTTCCCCATCCTGCACTGATGCAGGACCGCTCTCCCATCCTGCACTGATGCAGGAACGCTCTCCCATCCTGCACTGATGCAGGACCGCTCTCCCATCCTGCACTGATGCAGGACCGCTTCCCCATCCTGCACTGATGCAGGAACGCTCCCCCATCCTGCACTGATGCAGGAACGCTTCCCCATCCTGCACTGATGCAAGAACGCTCCCCCATCCTGCACTGATGCAGGAACGCTCCCCCATCCTGCACTGATGCAGGAACGCTCCCCCATCCTGCACTGATGCAGGAACGCTCCACCATCCTGCACTGATGCAGGAATGCTCTCCCATCCTGCACTGAGCATGTGTCTGTAATAGCCACTCTTCAGTGCTGATGCAGAGGCCAGACTTCTTTAACTTGCACATCACTATCTCTACATGTATTTTCTATGATAGTAGAACAAAGGCCTGTAATGCTTTTGATATGAAATATCCCCAGGGGCTCCTGTATTTCCATACATTGCCCCTGAATTGTTGTGACATGGGGGTGGGGTGGCACCCTGAACCTTGAAGAGGTAAGACCTGGTTGGTGGAATATCTAAGGTCATTGAGGTTGTGATTATGAGTCATAGGTCAACCCTAAATCCAGTTTATGTCTTGCTCTCTGCTTCCTGATCCGTGGCTTATGTAGCAGACTGTGGTCCAGGCTTCTTCCCCTATAGTTAAAAGTCCGAGCCATCATACCTTCATATTGGTCTATACCGTGAAGCTGTGGCTGAAATACCTTCTTCCCCTGGGTTGCCTCTTGTCTGAGATTTGGATACCACCATCAGAAAAGTCACTGACACAGGATCCACAAGATGTGAACATGTGCCCTCATCCCTGGTGCTTTCTGTATGGTGCTTCACATGGCATGATGGCCTTTTCCATACATTATTGGTCTATGCCTTTTGAGATTGAAGTCATCATAGGCTGTCCAGCTAAAGCAGAGGAGACACAGACTTTAGACAAAGTCTCTAAGAGGCACTGTGTGAATGGTCTTTGATATTCTGCCACTGGCTCTGGAGATGGAGAAGTAGCTGAAAACCAAAGGATGCTGATACTGAATAGAATCTGGGGAAAGCAAGAAACAGGTTCTCTTTCTAGGACCTGCAGGGAAACAGCATCCTTGATCTTCACACAGGAAAACACACTCTGGGCCACCCACTTTCAGAACTAGAAGGTAGAGGAGTAAGTGTGTGGTGAAGTGTGGGTTTTCATCTTGGTGCCTACGACACCAAGATCACTTCTTGCACCAGCATCTAGAAAAGTTATGTGGCTTTCAAGACGTTCCCAGGGACATCTGAGAAGGGGGAGCATGCTGAGAGTCAGTGGAAGCCAACTGCTCACATCCTCTTTGCTCATCCAGGGATAACTCAAAACTATGACCCCTAGGGAGCAGGGAGGAGCCATGGGTACTTCGTAAAGACCAGGGCTCTGAACTAGAAAGTTTCTAATGCCTCTTCTGGTACTCAGTGAACATGAAAAGTGACCGAAAGGATGAGAAGTTGTAAAGGGAACTGTTCATGGGACTGGAGAGACGGCTCAAGTATTCAGTGGCATGCTTACTGTCCTTGCAGAGGATCTGGGTTCAGTTCCCAGCACCCACATGCCACCTAATGACCACAGATGATGCTGGTCACAGGGGATCTGTTGCCCTCTCCAACTTCCACAGGCACTGTACATAAATGGTGTATGTTCATACATGCTGACAAACATTCATACACATGAAACAAAAGTAAAAAAATAACTTTAAACCTGCTAAAAAAAAAATAACTTAAAAAATTGAACTGGATTTTAAGTCCCTGAATTTTCCTGAAGGAACTTAAACACACACGAGAGAGAGAGAGAGAGAGAGAGAGAGAGAGAGAGAGAGAGAGAGAGAGAGAGAGAGAGAGATTGTTGCTCTCATGCTTCCATGTCTTTTCATGTCTTCCTTCCTTCCCAGGTCCGGGGGGACTATCAGAGTAATTGTAATTATGTTTCATTCAGTTTACAGACATAGACTTACTTCTCATATATGGTCCTAAATATTCAGCTCCCTATAAAGCCAAATTTAAAGTGAACACCATTCAAGCATACTTGAGGTAAGTGATAACTCTAAAATGTGATTAGCTGAAGCAATCTGCCTTTAGACCTGGTCAGGAAAAGATCTAATAGTCACCCTCAGTTGAGTGTCCACGACCTCAACTCTACACTGAGTCCAATGGGAGGATGAAGATGTAGCTGCCTTGGTGGAACAGGCAAAAAAGCTCACACAAGCATTTCAGAAGGAGAAGGTGCTAAAGTCCCTCTGGGGACAGCATCTCTTGGGTGCCTGTTCAAGGCACTCCTCTGAGTCAAATATCCTTTAGGCTGCTACAACTCTAGGTTTCCTGTAGATCACTTAGGTATCTATCTCTTGGTACTTGCTATCACTCATGAAAAATTAAATGAGGGAAGAATAACTGTATTAACACGTCTAAATTAGTTTTTTCTAGGATTCTGGAAACTGTTCAGCTTCACACTCTTCAGACATATATGTCGATAGCTTTATTATATCATTTAATATTTTACTTTGCGTAACTGTCCTCTTTGTGCCCTCCTTCTGTTGGAGCACGGCCAGCACAATATCTGATTCGTGTTCGCTTTGTAGAATTGGTTCCTGTTATGCTTTGAAATATTGATTTGCCCCTCACTCTAAATGTAAACTCTGTAATGCAGTTTGTCTCTGGTCCTTCTGCCTGCCCCAGGATGTTTGCTAAAGATAAAACAAGGCCCGGTTGTTAAGTGAACGTTAGGAATAGATTCAGAGGTTCAGGGAACACAAAGCTTAAATCGCTAAAGGGCACCATTATTATTTCATAGTCTGGGCAGGGAGAGGTCTCTGCCAGCATCAGAATGGGCCCAAGGTTGGAGGAGTCCATCCTTCGAACCGTATTGAAAACATTGACTGCAAGTTCATTTATCCTTGGCAAGAGTCAACTTCCTGTTTTTGACAAAAATGGAATGAAGAGAGACTCAGAAGGCTTGTGCATATCAAGTAACTTATTATAAAAAATGTTTTGCTGAGTAAAATGAAATGAAGGCACATTTTTCTGAGAATAAATGAAAAGAATCTACTGGGGAGAAGGCTTAGAAACGTCTGGATCTAATCAGATACCCGGAGGCTGGTTGGGTGGGGACTACCACCCTTCTGTCCTTTGACTCTGATTTTGATTGTAGATTTGGGTTGGTTTGGTTTTCAAATGAATGGTACCCCTCAACTTAAAACCTATAGGTAATACACTCTATGATATATTTCAACAAGAAGACTCTACAAAAGTAAATGCCATCTCCATTTTCATGTGCATTTTTGGCTGCCTTGACATTTGTTTCCCTTGCTGGATTTTGTTCCTGAAGAGTGGTATAAACTCACAGGGAGTAACACTGTGCTTACAGGGGCTTGAGCAACTCTGTTCCCTGGCACCCTCTGTCCCTGAAACAGTACCCACTTCCTGCTCTCTTCCTTAACTCATTTTTAGATGGATCCCACAGAAATATATGAAGCATTTTCTACGCACCCAACCCCGCTACAGAAATGATGCCTCCATGTTTTTAAGTAGAAAGCAGATTCCCATGCATCTCCTAGAGTTTATATTTAGAAACTCTCCACCTTGACCCCCAGGAAGGGTTGTGTGCTTACCTTGAATCTGGTCAGAGTCTATGACTTGGTTGGCCAACCCAAAGTGGCCAGAGTGACGTGGCACACTTGCCAAGCAGGGCCCTGCAGAAAACCCCTAGTTCCAATGTATTTATATCCTGAGTGTAAACCATTTAAGTGCCCTTTCCTGAAACCACCCATTAGAACTTTGACTCTATGCAAAATCCATAGGTAGATATTGGTAAGATTAGATTTCTCTTTTTCCAAATGCTCAACCAAACAAATTTGATTCCAGGAACCATCAATGTCTGGGACTCAACAGTGACAAAAAGCCTCCATCTGTGCCTTCCAGAAACAAGCAGTCAGGAGGACAGGGAGAAGGCTGAGCTAGAAGCTGGTACTACAGGGTAAAAGTTAATGGATCCTCATGCAGAAGGTATCTGTGATCCCGGACAAAGGGAAAAGTGAATATTCACATATTAATGAAGAATGCAACTAGTAACATATACATTACTATTTTAATAAAAAAGTATCCCTCTGTATATCTATACATACATACATGTCTACAAACATGTAGACCTTTCAGGATGCCCTAAAAATAGGTTCTACTTTTATTACATATTGTGAGGAGACTTTTACCCTTGAAGGGAATAAATGACTACCCCTCTCAGGACCCAGTGGCAAGCAAAAGTTTGATCCCATCAACCTTCATCCTGGGGGAACCAGTGAGTTTATTGGCTTACTTACAGGGTGTGAAGGGGTTATGTGCAGGCTCATAGATGACCTTAGAACAGCCACACTGGAAGGAAGGGCTGCACCCAGCAGGGATGATGGCTTCCCAGGACTTTGTAGATGGAGACCTTTCCGATTAGTCCCTGTTTATATAATCTGGCCCCTCCCTGAGACCCAGAGATTGTGTGCAATTAGGATTGAATGGCATACAGTGTTTTAAGAGGGGTAGCTGGATGCTCAAGGGTCCTCAGACCCTCCCCAATGCATTCTCTGAGATGGTATCAACAGTCAAACCCAGATGAAATGACTTTTTGTGAGCATGCCCGGTTTAATTCTTGAAGAGGATGGTACTACTGGGCGTATTTTATTATTTAAGAATGATATATTGCTCTTCTAACAGCTGATTTTAGTATCACCACATCATAATTCTTAATGCCTAGTAAGGAATATGCAAGATACATGATTGAAAATCATTTTTTACTCAATTCCTACAGGTTTTGAAATAAAGAATTCCAAAGGTTTTACATTTCCTTACTTTCAAGACACTGAATTTTCTCTTTGGATTTGGGAAACAACTAATGATTTTATCAAGAAGTGGCCTCAGAGGTCTGAGGGCAAACCCCATGTCCCTCCTCCATCTCTCCAATCCCAAATTTTACCCCCCTGGAGGAGTGGAGGATCGCGACCCAGGACTGCTAACTGGAGGCAAAGTAACTCCAAGGCCCTGGCCTCTCCCCACGGCAATCCCTGCCAGTCCTCTGCCTTGTCAATTGGCAAATGGGTTGACCCCACCTTAGGCTTTATTACATATTGATTTAAGAAACACGCCTGACGAGATTACCCTTTCCAATCATACATGAGGCGGTTTGTGACTGACCTGAGTGCTAAGCTGTATTGTGTTCAGTGTGTGTCTGATTATGTTGGAACTGGGGTTCCAAAACACCTTTCTACTGCTTGACTTTCCGTGTTAGTAGACCCCACTTCTAGGGCTTCACTAGAGCAGTGTTCATGTCCACAGCCACACAAACATGCAGAATGTTACAGCCCATGGGTGCATGTGTGCACACATCTACATAGGTGCATGCACATTTTACATGTTGTACCCATGTTTGCGTGTGTAGAAAAAATGATTGGAGCAGGAGAGAATTTGGAAACCTGACGCAGGCAGCTCAGACAGAAGTTCTGTTTGGGGCATGGACCAACTCTTCTAAAAGGAATGATGGATGGGAAATGACAAGATTTGAACCTGGCCAGCTTATTCTGGGGACAGAGTAAGACTCAGGAGGAATTACAGAGGGCAATAGACAGCTAGGAAGGCCAGGCTCGCATCTTCCTATGCAATCTATATGTCTTTTGAATAGAAATCTTTTGGCAGCCAGACAATACTCTTGCATGCTTCACTGAGGCCATTTATTCATTCATGCCACAAGCACTTACTGAGTGCCTCCTCTATGAGCTGGGCAGGGAGTGAAAGGTGTGGACCAGCATCCATCCACAAGCTGCTGAGAAGCCAACTGCAAACATCAGCAGCCCTCAACAGGGCATCAGAGTCCAAGTTTCTGAAGGCCGACTTCAGGATGTCAGTGTATGCTAACGAAGCTCTCCTCTGGGGCCGATCTCAGTGTCAGTATCAGGAGACTGATCCAAAGGGAGTTCGTGTTGGCCAGTGGGTTATTTGTACCACGTAACCTGTGCAAGGCCATTTTCTTTACCCTCTGAGCATTACCTACTCTTTAGCAGGACTTAGGCTCCATCAGCAAAGAAGTGTTTCCATGTTCACTCTTCTCCCCTGCCAATCAAGACCTATAACATCCTGAATCTCTTGTTTGTCTTTTTGCTGAAGGGAAAGAGGCCACCCTTGTTTATATTTTGTGGGCTATTTGAATATAATGACATTGGAGGACTAGTTACAGGAAATATTTTTCTTGCAGATTTATTTTGTTATGTCTCAATTTTGCCCTGTGCTCAGCCAAGGAGGCTGAGAAAACAAATGCTACCAGCTCTGAGAAAACTGGAGGAAGAAATATTCTCAGAACCTGCTGCCTGGTGTGACCAGTGCAGCCTACAGTGGGACATGACCCCAGAGTCCAAAGCAGCAGAAGCAACCTCAGCATGATTGAGTTCTCAGTGTTATTGAGTAACTTGCCTCTTGTTCTAAAAATATTTCATTTTTATTACAATCATTGTGTGTGTGTGTGTGTGTGTGTGTGTGTGTGTGTGTGTGTGTGTGTGTGAAGATAACTCTTAGCTGACATAGTAATCATTTTTATTTCCCTGTATAAATGTCTGGCAATATTGTCTCATGGGAGAATACCTTACTAGTGTGAGTACTTTGTAATTGAAATGGGGCAAAGACTTGAGGAAATTGTGTATTTCCATTCAGTTAAGAATTAGAAACAAAAGCATTCATTCAAATTTGTTTTAATTTGACCACCCTCTCAAAAAATTATTTGTATTATTATAATCCTTACTTTCATAAGAATAAAATAGTTGGCGGCTGGTTAAAAATCACCTTCAAGATCCATCATTGTTCCTTTTCCCTTCCAGTTACTGACCCGAGAGAGCTCAGTCTGAAAATATCAGGCATAGGGAGTCTTGTATTCCAGCAGTCAGAATTGCAAGTTCAAGGCTAGAGGGGTTGATGAACCTATCTAAGAAAAGTAAAATTCTGTGGATAGATAGAGGATGGATATATAGTAGATAGATAGATAGATAGATAGATAGATAGATAGATAGATAGTAGATAGAGATACATAATGATAGCTAGATAGATACATGATAGATAGGTAGATAGATATATAGATTGATTGATAGATACATGATGCTAGATAGATACAAGATAGATAGATGCTAGATAGATACATGATTGATAGATGATAGATAGATAGACGATAGATAGATAGATAGATAGATAGATAGATGGATAGATAGATATACATGATGATAGCTAGATAGATACATGATATATAGATGGGTAGATAGATAGATAGATAGGTTGATTGATAGATACATAATGATAGATAGATACAAGATAGATAGATGCTAGATAGATGATACATGATTGATAGATGATAGATAGATAGACAATACATAGAAGATAGATAGATAGATAGATAGATAGATAGATAGATAGATAGATAGATAGATAGATAGATATAGACAGACAGACAGACAGACAGACAGACAGATGATAGATAGTTAAATTCATATCCTTTCTGGTAAGCTGGTTTCCCACACATTCTTGCCTGGTACACTGTCACTGTTGAGATTTCTCTACACTTGCACCTACCTTGGCAGTTCAGGAGTGCAGCTCTTCTTGCCTTCCATAGACTTCCCTAGAAGACCTTGCATCCCAAGAGAACAGCATTATGTTCTTGACAATGACCACCCCATATGCTGCCTCAGCAAGAGTGATATGGCAGTTTTGAGAAAGGGTTTGCTATGATTTAAGCTCCATTGGGCAGGAGCTGGACCCACATGGGGAGCTCGTGGGTGAAGGGAAAAGCATGGCTTCCTTCCAGAGTCTTACATCCGGCTGGGCCTCTGCAGGACAAGGGACTCGGGAGAATGGGAAGCACAGGTGCCTATGCATTTGAGTGTGTACGGGAGGGGGAGGAGTAGAGTCGATGAGCACAGCTGTCTGAACACCTGTGCTTGCTTGTGAAGGTGCGTGCAGAGGCTGGAGGCTTCCTCTATGATGTCTCCACCATTGGTGGGTTTGGTTGTTTGTGATATGATCTCTCAGTGAAGCAGCAAGGCCCCAGATCTACATGTCTCTGCCCTGCAGCTCTAGGCTTTCAGGTCACTGCCCTATACCTGGCTTTTCACATGGGTGCTGGGGAGATCCCCACTCGTATCTTCACGCTTGCTCCATAAGCACCTTACCTACTGAGACATCTCATATCACACATGGGTGATGGTTCTAATTAATAGACTGTCTTTTTATTTACTAACTGTCATTATAAAAATGAGTATGTTGGCATCGAAAGAGTGTTGTCTTGATCCATGTCAAGGACAGGTACTTCCCCAAACATTAAGTAAAACAGTGCACAACATCGGTATTAAAATGTTGAATTTCACACTGTTTATGCTGCTTTGATCTCCTGACAGAGCCAAATAATGTGAAAGAGTCTATTGACTTGATCTTTAGGAATTTGTTGTTAAATGTATGCACTGCTCTAGCTGGAGTGTGAAAAATACAAATCCACTCTTGCAGAGACAAAAGAAATTCTGCAGGAGCCAAAGAGATGTGTGGACACCGGGAAAACAAATGAAAACTCCAAGCTGATGAGCCAGAAAGCACTGCTGAGCCAGTGTGGTCTACACGTGGGTGGTAGTGAAGGGAGCTAGAATGCTCATGTGGCCAGTGGCAGGGCTGGGGCAGAGCCGTAAGGGACACCTGGAGGAGCGTGCACCACCCTGCATTGCTTCCTACTGCCTTACGTACATTCTGATGGGGTGTCACAAACAGTGCAGTGCGCTGGCTCGGTGTCTCCCAAGTTCGGGAATCTGGGTGACTAACAGGCTTAGGGCCTCTTCCAATGCTGCCAGCCAAGAACCACCAGGACTTGGAGCACCTGCAGGCTCGACAAAGAATAAGTCCAATTGAAGGCATTTATAGGCGCTTGTCTGGCCACCTTTAGTCTCTGCCAAGTGGCCTGTCCATTAAATAATACTTGAGGTGTCATGGCTTCTATCTGAACCAATAAGCGTGACTGTCGTCATGTGCTTTGATAACCTATTCTGGGTGTGGATTCCCGATGCTTTCTCTGTACTCTTCATTAGAAGCATGTCAGTTACAAAGTGCAAGGTCAGAGGCCATCAGCTTATAAAGCTGAGGCTGGGACTTCTTGAGTTCATGACCATTTCCCCAGACACTGTCCACATAAAAAGAGAGAAACATGTCAGGCTGGGGACTGCCCACAGTACAGGTGACTGGTGCCACCTCCTATCCTATTCATTTTCTACACAAGCATTGGCAGGTGGGTCACTAGGACCGTCATTTTCAAATAAATCACTGAAGTGGATTCAGGCCCTGCGATTTCTGATAGCTTCATACATTCCACACAGCACTTCAGAAATAACGCTAATTGTTTCGTTTTATTTGTCTTTCTGTCAGTATTTTGACTTGCCTCTATAATGGATTACCAAAAGAATGTGTTTCCTTTTCAATGGTTAAATAATGCATGTTTATTTTAGAAAATGAAGACATCACAGAGACTTGGAAGTAGAGGAGGACATAGCATATCTGATCCACTTAAACTGGCGAGGCTCCTGTTGTCGGAGCAGGGTGTGGTCAAGAGCACCCAGGCCAAAGCTAGTTTTCGTGGCTACCAAACACAAACAGCGAATCTTATAACTCCCAAGGGACCAGTAAGGTCTTACTGATTAAGGATTCCATTCGACAAGTTTCTGGGCGAAGGTCAGTAGTGTCGGTAAAGATGACAACAAGGTGACATCCAGTGGCTCAAGGTTAATGGCTCCTCCCTTATAATCCGGTTATTTTATAGCTTTGTATACAAAGTACTTTATTCAATGCTTTTATCTCTGAGCTAACAAATAAACAATTGTGACCAGCTTTGTGGGTAGAAATGTCAAGGTGGTCATTGTAGAGGTGGTTGGCGTATTTAGGTGGAGAGAGAATTAAAATTCTCACTACCTGGAGTACAGGGGTCTCAGTTATTTTTATACGACAGTCACTGATGTGTGTTAATAAAACCACATGTGCAGAGCCGTCAATGGGGGAAATGTGTGAAAAATGCAACAAACTTCTTTGCTCCTCGAATCCATAGAGCGTGCTCAGTAGGGAGGTACAGCCGTGGTTGACATTATTTGTCCTTTGTTGTCAATGGAGACATTGACAGTGTTTTCTCTGAGCTGTCATTACTTCAACTCAGACTAGGTGTCATTACGAAGTCCAAGAAACTGAATCTCTGAAAACCACAAGGATGTATTATGTCATAGTCCTAGAAGCTAGATGGCTCCAGACAGGTAAGGACAGGCCATGCTCCCTCTGAGGCTCTCTCTTTGCCTCTTCCTACATTTCAGGAGTGGGCAGTCATTTTTAGAATTCTTGGTATGTATTGTGTCTCTGTGATCTCTGCCTCTAGAGTCACAAGATATTCTTCCATTTGTGTCTTTGTGGCCATGTGGCTTTCGTGTGTGTGTGTGTGTGTGTGTGTGTGTGTACAGAACTCCCCCTCTTATATAAGACCATCCATTATGTAATGGATGATTTAATGGCCTTATCTTAAGTTGATGATATCTGTCCAGACTTTGTTTCCAAATAGAATTACATGCATAGGTGTTTGGGACAAAGACTTGAGCTTATCTCTTTGGTAGACATAATGAATTGCAGCAATTTTCTATATGGTAAGTGACCAAGCAAAGTGCATACCCATGGTGGTCTGCCTTTCCAGCCCCACTGGGCTCTAACCAGCATCCTATACTGACTTAACTGGCCGTGGACAGCACTTACCTGGGTACGATTTCTGCCCTTGATGCAGAATCTTCTTGCTAGTTAAAAGCTGCCAACAAACTGATTCTCTTCTGATGTATTTAGGATGAGCATTGCGGATGGGAACATTGTCCAGAGTCTCCTTACCAGATTAGGCTAAGCTGTGAGCTTGGCAAAGATCCTTTGGTAAGATGAAGAGCCACTTAATTTTTCCTAGACCAATATACACGCCTTAATTCTTAATTAATTACGTCTGATTCCCAAGATTGGTGGGGAATTACTTGGTGTTACTCTACATGGGCTATCATTGTGCAAGTCCTTTCATTTTTTCCTTGTGTAAATGTAACTCTAAATATTTACTGCTTCCAAAGACTTCCAGGCATAGGGGTGGAGGGGTTTGAGTCTGGAAGCAGAAGACAAATGAACGCGACGAGAGCGAGGCTCCTCTTTTCTGGAATGAGTGAGTTTGGGGCGGGAAAATGAGGGTGCCATGAAAACAAGAGGAAAGGGGTGAAAGACGTCACACAAAGCCTGGAAGAGTTTAGTGAACAGAAACAAGAATTTTAGTTTAATTCTTTAGGCTGTAGCATGAATATGAATTTCAATTCCAAGTAATATCTATATCACTTGTAAAAGAGAATACAATAGAGAGAGATCTTCTTTATGCTGATGCTTTTGGTGGGTACATGTGGTGGGTAAAAGAGACAGAGACACAGAGGCATGGAGATGGAGGAGGGCTGAACATGTGAGGATGCGTGTTCATTCCATAGTCAGTTCAGGATGCTATAACAAAATGCCAAAGACCATGCAGCTTAAATGCTTAAAAGAAAACCCATCTTATGGTTTTGAAAGGCTAAGAAATCTGAGCTAAAGGCATTGGCGGGTTGCTGTCTGGTGAGGGCAATGTCCCACCACACCGCCTGTTTTTCATTGTGTCTGAACACTGAGAAAGGAGGAAGCAACTCTCTGGGGGTATCTTCTAAAGACACTAAACCTGTTCTTGGGGTTCCACCCTCATGATGTCATATACTTATACATATACCCCTGTTTCTATTATCACATCAACAGTAGATACAATTTAGAGGTTCACAAACATTCCCCCTCTCTTTCTTTCCCTTCCTCTCCCCCCTCCCCCCTGTGTGTGCCTGTGTAAAGAAAAGAAGCAAAAGCCTCTAAAAGCAAAATCCCCCATGTGGGTTCAAGGATTGTTGAAGGAACAGTACACATGCTGTTAAAAGAAGGCATGGACCCATAGGATTTTCAGTTGAATTACAAATCGGATAAACCAATTCTGACCTCCAGTCTGCGTCTGTTCCACCCCCTCCACACCACTCTTAAGCCAAAGAGTTTGAAAAACTCTTAGGAAATTAGTCTAGTCTGTTTTCCAAAAGTCACAAATCTTCTGTAGACCTGTAGTAATTAGGGCCAGAGCTGAACATAAAAATGAATCTAGACACGTGGTTTTCAATAAAATAAAGTGGTCGCCCATATCTATAGAGCTTTCTTATGTACCAAACCTGGAGTGGTCAGCCTGACCTGGCCATATGGTCTTGCTTTTGTCCACTGTGAGGATCATGCAATCACCTAAACTGATCCAAAAAATTAGCTGGTAGGCCAAATAATGTAATTTTCTAGCAATCTGCAGGTTCATTCTGTCGACCAGTTAATTCTTTAGTCATTTAGATACTTGCCTGATGAATTAGCCTGGGGTCTCCAGAGAAACAGAATCAATTAGATATAAATTTATCTGAAAGGAATTTTATTATGAGGAATGGCTCACGAAGGAAGCTGAGACCCCTTATAACTTTCCATCTGAAGATTAAAGATCAAAGGAAAACCCAGGTTTTAATTTAGTCTACATTTGAGAATCATGGGAGCCAAAGGTATCAAACTTGGAGTAAGGATAAAAAATGGGAGTGGATAGGATACTGTGGGGAGGGGCAGGAAGGGATGGGATGAAGTAAATGAGACAGGATGGGATGAGATAAGCCAGTCCTAGTGGGCAGGCAAGAGCTGAGTGGAGCTAATCCTCTCGTTTGTTTTCCTGAGCGCCACAGGTTGAATGGTGTCTGTTCATCTTGAGGAGGGAAATCTGGCTTATCATGTATGACAATCCCAAAGCTAATCTCATCTTGAAATAATGTCTATCTGAACACCCTATGGTCAATTTTGCATTCATTTCAAATATTCTAGGCTGGTAGAAGTCCCAGCAAATGAGGTTGTTCCTGCTCAGTTGGTGAGCAAAGTGACAGAGAACCACAGTGCCGATGAACTATCGCCCGGGGCTCTCGCCCACGGACATTTGGTTGCTAGCTTGGCTTGGTTTCCCATTTTTCTGCATATCTGAGGGATTCTTGGTGTAGCAGAATGGCTGAGAATTTAAAATTTGGAATGAAACAGACCTTTCTCACTCTTCTGCCGCATCTTAACTTCAGGAGTGTCAGTATCACTCTTGCTGGTCTTCAAGATCTCTCATAAAACCAAATTAGCAATACTTTCCTGTCAGAGTAGCAGTAGGTGACCCATGAGATGATAAATGTGTTTAATCCTAGCATGCAGAAGGTAGTTTTTAGTTCTCAGTTATAATTATTAGTGTCAAAGAGGAATAAGAGCATCCTGGGGAGGGGGGGGAGTCCATAACAAGTAAGCTTTGCGTAACACACACCCATCCCTACAAGGCCTGGCTTCTCTGTTTCTTAAGTCTGGTTTGGCCAATGGAAAAGGCCAATGGGGAGATTTTAGATATGATACTCAGAAGATCAAAGGCCTCAGCCCTGTCCTCATTTCCCTCCTAATGACACTGTCCTCACTTCATTCATGCCAATCAGAGGTCTTTCTGATCTCTGTCACTCCACCCAAGCCCGACACTGAGGAAAACAGCATAGGCTAGGCTGCTTAGAGAGAAACTTGGGGACCTAGCTCTGCACCCTGGCTCAGCTGGCCTTGTTTATCAACACTCAGGCTGGGATGGAACTATAATATGCTCAGACTCCAGGTGGGGAGAAAGTGAAAGACAGCAGAGCCAGGCTGGTCCAGGGTTGATGCCGGGGGCTGGGGCCAATGTCTGGCAACCAGTCAGTCAGTGCCTAAAAAGAAAACAAAGAAAAGAAAACAAATTTTAAAAACACGGCCTCAGCCGTTTTACCACACAATAATTGCACACAAGGAAACTTACTCCTGGCACCTGGCCGGGAATGTAATTACTCTGTTTCTCCTCTCCAGGGAACATAATAGCTTCATTGTTTGCCTGGAGAGACAGCAGGAGGAGCTACCATCAGGATGGGAGCAGGGTTGGGGAGAGAGCCTGAGAAGGGAAGGTGTGGCCTTTGATGTGTTTCCAGGCCCAGGTCAGGGACCTGGGCTGTGAGAAGTAAGCTTGTAGGAGATCTTTGTCTCCTCACCTGTGAAGACAGTTGTACGGTTGCCAAGCCTCGCCTTTATCTGCACACAGCATATTAAATCAACAGTTCAGCTGTCATCAGCGGGGTCCTAAATCAAAGCACACACTTGGGTTTGACTCTATCGACGCGCCTCACTGCAAACGCAGGATCAGATCTCTGTAGGCTGAGATGACTCCATGAGATCCTGGGGCATGTGCCGGCTCTCAGTGAGGCTTATCAGACAGACATTCTCCAAACACGGTCTTCTGGCGCAAGTGAAACCATGCTGAATGATGTTTGATGTGGGGGGATGTCAACTAACTTTTGCTGCAAAGGTAGGGTTGCAACAAGCCGTAGCCTCCATCCCAGTTTCTCTGGAAGGTCATCCTTCCAGGGACAAGGGGGTGTTGACGACGTCCTGAGAGTGACCGGGAATGTTAAGAAGTCTGCCTGGTCTGGTACGGAGTCATGTGCATATAACTGTCTAATATAGAGGTGACACGTGACTTAAGTACAGGTGATGAGAAAGGGCTAAGAAAGAGGCCTCTTTGTTTTTCTTGGACTTGGATGGGGAATGATCAGACAGGCTGTGATAAAGGAGAAGCCATCATAAATAAACGGACCCTAGAGAAGAGCGTGGGGGTTTGAAGTCTGTGGGAGCGGTAAATACCATTAAAGACAGGACTGTACAACTTTGCTGTCTGTGACCCTCGTGAAAATCCAGCTTTACCCTTTGTGTTTTAATAGCAGCTTTCTAAGTTTTGAGTGTAAGATTCATAAGACTTCATTCAACATGTGAAAAAAAACTAGAAAAGAGAACTTTTTGTCATTTATCTATGTGAGCTATTGTGGTTAGCTATAAAAATCAACACTTAAGATGAGTTTGAAAGTTGAAGATACTCTCATTGTGGGCCCCACCTTTTCAACCAAGCGCTGCATCAGACACTGGAAGACACGTGGAACTCCATGACAGAGCACTTTAAAAGGGCTAGGCCCTGAATTGTGCTACTTCGAGATCACAGAAGGGGGCAGTTTCCAGTTGAAAGGCCATGTGGGTTTCCTTCCTTTCCAGTTTGCTTCTGAGGGCCTTGTTGCATCCGGTAGGCCAGATGGTCTACACTATCTAAATTCGTCTCCACACTGAATAGACTACTTCTTAGGCAGGATTATAAACCTGCGGATCAAATGCAAACGGCAAGCAAACCTGCCCAGGCCACAGAAGCTCTTACAACTTTTGTCTTAATTGTTTGATGCTCATGTACAATTAAGTTCAATAGACACCAGTACCTGATTTAAAGAGACCTGTAATCAGGCCATTGTACTGTAGCTTCACAATTGATTCTGAAATTTGAATGTAAGCTTTTATCTTCAACCACCGTGTATTCACACACCCCTCTCATTTCCCTCTCTTTGAACTCCTTGTCCCAGCAGGTGGCAGAGTGCAAAGCTCATGGCTGCCATTTTGGCGACAGACTAATTGCACAAAGAAATGCAATGGGTGATTTCTGGTCGACTTGGTGGCAAAATACATGCAATGGGTGACGTCTGGTCAGCGTGGTGGCACAATGCATGAGAATCTTGGATGGTTCCATTTAAAACTCCCTTTTCTAATTCAACGTTTTTTTGAGGCAGGGCCCCACATAGCCCAGGATGGCCTTGTATTTGCTGGGATCCCCTCCCTGCCCCCATTTCCCAGATGCTGAGATTATCAATTGGGAGAAGGTTAAAATTTAAAAATATAACATAAAATAAAATTAATTTTTATTAAAGTAGGTCTAGCTCCGATGGTCTTATGTCATTCATATGGATTCTTAGAGCTAAAAAACCAATGTTGGCTTGTTACCATCTACTAACTCCAGTGTGTGTGTATGTGTGTGTGTGTGTGTGTGTGTGTGTGTGTGTGTGTGTGTGTGTAGTATGCATGAATATGTTTGTATATCCTTGTAGAGTCCAGAGGTCTATGTTGACTCTGTTTCTTAATCACTCTCCATCTTGTATCTTAAGGCAGGACTCTCACCAAACCAGGAGCTTCCTGGTGCCCCCACATCAGTGCTGGGTTTATAGGTACACACTCTCACCCAGAGTTTACGTGGGCATTGAGGATCTGAACTCAGGTCCTCACCCTTGCATGGATAGGGACCTTAGCTGTAGACATCTCCCCAGCCCTGGTTTCGGTTTGTTCACTTACATTCACTTCCTGTCGCATGCTTCAATCCAGGATACTACACTGCATCCTTGGTGTTACTGTCCCTTTACACTGCTACATGACAACGTCTTGTTCATTCTTCATGTGATATTTTCTTCTTTTAAGAATGCCACAGAACACCTAGCAGAAGCCCCTTCAGCATGGATGATTTGGTCTGGGCTAGTGGTCTGGGTGGGGACTGTTCATCCCTGAAGGGAAGTCACACAGCAGGGGGCGAGGCAGCCGGTCTCATCACAGCCATAGTCAGGAAGCAATGGGAGCTGCTGCTCAGCTCACTTTCTCCTTCCTAGTCAACCGAATACCCCTCCCTGAGCATGGCATAGCACTGACTACGTTCAAAATAGGTGTTCCCACTTCAGTTAACATTGTCCAGAAATTCCCTCACAGACACACCCGAGAATGTGCTTCTCTGATGTTCTTGGCTTTTCTTAATCCAGTCAAGCTAATTAGCCGTCCTGCCTTGCTTTTCATGATCTCGAGAGAGTCTCAGTGGGCCCTAGCCTAGTACCCTGTAGAACAGCCCTTCCTCCATCACTGTTTGCTGTTTTCTTCCTAGAGTGGGAAGATTCTATACGCGATAGGTCAGAGGCGCAGGGCATCTACGTGGCATCAAAATGATTTGATTTCCATCAACATTTATTTGTAGAGAGTGGAGTTGTGGGTATTCCTTATTCCTTGGGCTGTAGTCAGATAGCATGCTACTTGTCTTGGTGTAGGGACTGAGCCAGAGGCAGCCATTGGGAGCCCTTACGGTGTGCCTCCTGTTCCTCTAATGGTGTCCAATTCGCCTTCTCTTTACAAAACAGTCTCCCCTTCGGGCACTGCCAGGTGTGTATGACTGCTTTGTATTTTCACTGTCTCAACCCTCAATCCAGTAATTATCCCTGAGGTATGCTCACAGATTCTTTTAAATAGGAGAATAGAAAAATAAGCATTTCTTTCTTTAAACATGGTTTCATCACTTAATAAACACATTACTTCAAAAATTTCTCTTACTTAAAGGACTTGGCAAATTTCTAAGGGTTGATTTTCTCTTGTTGAGACACGGTGAAATTCAGTGAATACTCTTGTTTACTGGCCATCAATACCCAAAATATAAAATGTTTTTTAAATTTCTATAGGGATTTTATACCTCGATAGGTTTTATAACATATATTGCTTTTCTGATTTGTTGCATTTTAGCTTCTCTAATCATTTTTCTGAAACATAAAATTTGCTTCATTGTTGCATTGGTCAGAGTGTGCTAGATTGTACCAGGGCCACAGAACTCCCCAGTTCCCACTGGCTTCTGACAGCAGTGATTCTTTCTCATTCAGCAGCCCTGTGTACCTTTGGTGAGCGAGAGGCCCTGTGCCGTGCCACGTCCTCTGAGGACTTGAGGCCACACAGGCGCTGTCGTCTTGAAAGGAAGAAAAGGCAGAAGTGAAACATGGTTTGCCATACATGATTGGCCACAGCAAGTCAGAGGCTTCGCAGGTTTGTCCCGGGAATCCTGCAGAGAGAGAGCCAGAAGTGCGGACAGAGAGTCAGGTGGTTGCCATGCTTATGGGTCCACACACTCTGGGAACCCAGCTTTCTCCAATGCTGCTAATGATTCTTTAGTTCACAAAATAGAGTTCCTGTGTTACAAGACGTCAAAGATTCCACATTTTGCCCACCCTCTACGAGTAATCTTAGCTCCGATGTCAGTCAGAGCTTTAAAGTTCTTCCTTCAGCAGATCGATGGCCTCTGAGAATCCCACTCAGAGAAGGCTGCATGCCTGTCACCTGCTTGTCCCCAGTCTGGATGTCAGCCCACACAGTAAACCTATGACTGGGCTAACTGATGTCATCATTGTAAAAGTCACGTGACCGAAGGTGAAACCAGCGATCCGCCATGCTTGATTACCTGTGATCTCTGCAGTGGGGACAAGCATTATCAGCTGACTCCTGGCCTTTCTGCCGTCCGTTCTCAAGCTAATAAGGCTTTTAGTCTCCACTTTTCTATGAGCCTTAAAACCTCGCATGTGCTTATTCACCTTCTAATCATCTTGTGTTAGTCTCATGCTATTTTATTATAAGAAGATTTAGAGTTCACGTGTTTTATCACGTGACTGCATCTCTGTATTGTCTATGGCTGTCTTTGCAGTAAAGGACCAAGTGACCGACCATCTTGTGCACAGATACCACCATTTTCTCTGGTTGATCTCATATCACAGACCCCAGAAGAACAGCTAAATCCAGGAGTATTAAGGCTTCTCTGTTCTTACCGCCGGGTGCTTATCAAAGCGATTGATTGCAACTGTGCTCTCGGCCAGAGTGTGCACCTGAACTCTCCTTGGCATTAGTCATCGCGGGCAGCATTATTTTTAGTCATCTCTTGAACAACAAATTAATAGCCCTTATTAAGAGAAATAAAGATGTAGAAATGAGAATGGATTTTTGAATTAACGTGATATCATCTCGCATTTTAATTGGAGAACAGTACACCATCTATTTGACTGACAAATAGCTGTGATTAAAGGTTAGACAATATTTTGGTTATAATAGGTCCGACATCAAGGTAGCAGCCTTTGCTTGTAAAGCCCTGTGATCTTATCACCCATTTACTGAGTAGCTCTTTTAATTGCCTACTTTTCAAACACACAAAGTCTTATGGTCACAATTTTGTTTACTTTTAGAAGACACACAATACTTTTCTATAATAAAATGCTAATAGCACACAAGGAATGAACTTAAGAACAATCCATATTGGAAGGAAGGCGCTAATAGAAAGTTTGAGATTTGGGAAAAGCAATCAACTACAGAATAGCATGTGTTGGTGCCTGGGAGCTGATTTAGCAGTTCAAAGTGCATTCTACTCCTGCAGAGGGCCCAAGTTCAGTCTCCAGCACCCTGCTGGGTGGTTTACTCGTGCCTATGGCTCCGTCCCCATGGGATACAACACCCTCCCTGGCTTCCATAAGCAGCTGTGCTCATGCAAACAGTACCCCACATACACATACACAAAATAAAATAAATCCTTAAATATGCACACACATATATATACGTATGACTGATCCTAAAAGTCATACATATGAATATATATATTTTGGTGGTTTAGAGCACTCGCTGCTCTTAGAGAGGACTTGGGCTCGGTTCCCAGCACCCACATGGTGGTTTGCCACTACCTGTAACTGTGGTTTAAGGAGATACACTGCCCTCTGCTGACATCAACAGGCTTATGCATGCACACGGTGCACACACACAAGTAACATAAAAAATAAATATTTAATAAAACCTAACATCAAAAATCAGAGTTAATTTCAAAAGGCATTATTACATTTTCTACATAGGAAGTGAATTCCAGCCTTCATTTTCCATTATAGAAAGTATCTCTAGAGTTAGTAACTGGATATTGCTGTTTACTTCTGAGACAGAGCAGTTCTGTGACTAACAGGAAAGCTGAGGACTGCAAAAGAGAGTGAGTTTGACCCCTCTTGCTGGGCAGTTTCAGAGATTCTGTGGTTTACCTCAAGGGACCAATAACTCGTGTGTGAATTGCCTGCACGGACACACACACATCCAAACAACTGTTATAACAGGACTAATGACTTGTAACTTGTGTGTGACTTGCCTGCATGGACACACACATACATGTGCACCCAAGTGACTGTTATAACAGGGCTAGTGACCTGTAACTTGTATGTGACTTGCCTGCATGAACACACGTACATCAAATGACTGTTTTAACAAGGCTAGACAACACTATTAACCACAAAATCCACAGTTGCTATAACTAAGACAGTTCTAATTATTCCACCACAGAAATATAGAATCATCTAAGCACATATACGGTGCACATACTTCCCGCATGAATTAGCTATTTACATTCAGAATGGTCTATTTCATTATAAGATGATATTTCTTATACGCCCAACTTAGGTTGCCCAAAGATTGCTGGCAAACATTGATCTGAGGCCTAAAAAATAGCTTCATTTTATGCTCAGATATCTGTCCAGCCAGCCTGGCTGCTTCCTATGCCTGTCCTTTGATAATGGAAGATTCCTCAAAGTTCTTTCAGAAACCTTGAGACTCATCAATAACTTTATTAAAATGGTGATAGCATATTTAGGGACAATGACTGTAATAAATATGGTTGTTTTATCATGACCATTTAATCTTGCTAAAGAGAAATGGTTTATGGGAGAAATCATTAAATGAGATCAATGGGACAAGTGCTGTGCTTGCTCAGGTTGTTGTCACGGTATCGTTTTGATGTCTGTAAAACAAGGGCACAAAGGATTTACGGGGATGTGGCTGACAGGTCGTGTTGATAGTGAGTGATGCCCACTAAGTAATTCCTAATCCAGAGCCTTGTATTGCACCTGACACACTGTACTGGAGTAGATGCTAGCTAACTGTGATTTCTGTCATGGTGGAGCAAGAAAGCCACATATATAGTGGCTTATAGCATTCATTGCCTGTCACCTTGCAGTTCCTTTGGGTCAGGAGCTTAGACACACTTTGAGATTTCTGCCTCAGTGTCTCACAAGGATGTCATGAGGGTGTTGACTGGGACTGTCATCTCATCTGAAGCTTAGCTGGAGATGGATCCACTTGTGCGGTCTCATGCTTGCCAGAATTCAAGTCCTGGTGGCTTCAAAGCTAAGGGGGTTGTTGTCTTACTGTATGCAGGGTGTCAGTTGGAAGTCTTACAGGGTGGGCTCTATACTTCACTCCTGGAGGTTTTGTGTTTCTCTGTTGTTTGAAATTCTCCTGGTGTGACCACTTCCTTCCTTAAAGCCAGTGAGGACAGAGAGAGAGAGAGAGAGAGAGAGAGAGCTAGTGGATGATGGGATGATGTAATCGTATATAATTGCTGATCTTACATGTCCGGCCATCTTTGCCACATTCTGTTGGTTGGCAACAAGTCACAAGTACATCCCTGTTTAAGCCAGTTCATTAGAGATTAATTTACAGGGATTAAGGGCACGTGTTAACCTAAAGTCTCTCTAGCCTTCCTGAAGGAAGTCAGAGTGCACCAACCCCTTACACAATACATTATTGCTACTGCAGAAACTGGCTAACTGTTCTCTTATTCAGGTTTTCGTTGTTGTTATTTTGCTTTATATATACCTACTCCAAATGGCACTGGACCCGTAGAAACTAAACATTAGTGATTTCCCTCTGTGTCAGCATCTTGACGGGTATTCAGTGGTCTAGCCTCATGAGTAACAATGAGGCTCTTTGATAGCCGCAGTATAGGAAAAGCAGTTAAATGGAAATACATCACAGCAGAGAGCTTGCTGGGAATCCGCTTGGCACAGGCTTTGTGCCAAACACACACAGTGCCTGCCACATGTGTGGTCGAATTCCATCCCAGGGCGGTCCTACGAGGTCTCTCCCAGACGTCTGCTCCACTCGGATGCGGACCTCTAATCCTCAGCATATTTGATTGGCCTGGGGTGGTCACAAGCTCTTGAAGGGCCCTGACTGGAATCTTGTCGAACAGTGCAGGACCAGTCAGGCAGGGTGGGAGGATTTCCAGGGCCTTGCTCCTTGGGCTATGCAGTAAGGGCTGAAGAGACAGTGTGGATCTTAACTAAGAGAGCTGAAGTCTGACCAACTGAAGAGGCACGGAAGTAAAACTAGCAAGTCAAATGGGGAATTGGGAGCCAAGGGTGCAGGCGTTCACACTTCTTGTTTCAACAAACAGTAACTGAAATGTGCGGGCAGCGCACAGTGTAGTGGTTAAGCACACTTGCTGCTTGTGCAAAGGACAAGTCTTTGCAGCCATGCCAGGCAGCTCACAACCACCGGTAGCCCCAGATCCAAGCTCTTCTCTGGCCTCTACAAACACCCCCCCACATGTACACACACACACACACACACACACACACACACTTTCTAAAAAAGAATGAAATGCATGAACCTTTGCAGAGATTAATTCTACTAGGAAAGACACAACTAAAACTTAAAAACTAAAATAAAGCCATAGAAATACTTTCATAAAGCAAGCCACATGCCTTCCCCACAGTGCAACAATTCCATATAGATCTAAAGCAGAGATATACATTCGCTTACACTGTATTGTTACTTTCCCTGGGTTATCGTAACATATCTGGGAAAAGCAACTGAAGGGAGAAGTTTCTTGGGCTCATGACTTGGAGGATGCAGTTCATCAGGGCAGGAGAGACAGCACTAGGGATTTGTGGTTCTTGGACATATCCCTGTGGCAATTGAGAAGCAGAGAGCTCAGGCTGAACCAGAAGCAGCTATTACCTCTAAGGCCAATCTCCACCAACTCAAATCCTTCAACCATAGCCAGAAGCTCCCAAACAGCACCACCTACTGGGACCAAGTGTTAAAACACAAGAGCCTGTGGGGAACATTTCACATGCAAGACATATCTATGGAAAGGTATTCAGGAGAGTAGTCTTAACAGATTTATTCATTAATGGTTAAAACTTGAAAACATCAAACATCTGGCAATTAAAGAATGAATAAACAATTTGATTATAATTACACAATTGACTATCCATGGTCATTAAAAAAGATCAATATCTTTCCATCAGTGATGTCATGAATCACAAAGAATTCCAGTTGGTGAAGAAATTTTACTTCCTGAGGACAAGCTGTGGATGGGTTGTCTTCCTCTGTTGTTCAACAACAGTTAAAGCAAGTGAATGGCAAGAGAATCAAAGCCATGGTTATGTCTTCAGATGCAGGAGGCTGCTTAGAGCGCTCCATGTGGGGGATGTGGGAAGAAGGAAGACCCAAGGTGGGCATGAAGTGCCCCGACAAGAGGCTGGGAAAGTGAGCAGAGACAGAGACAACCAAGATCTCAGAAGTGCTAATTCTCCTGATGCTTTAAGTGGGAGGGTGGGAGGAGTTCATTTGGAGCTTAGCTAGGCCTCACTCTGGTCACAGAGCAGAGCAAAGATAGACAGGTAGACACTGATAGCTCCGGTGACAAGGACCCTTGGCAGGATGGGGGAGTGACAGATTTGGATGCAGGCTTGACATGGCAATAGCTTTCGCTGGGGAGCTGAGCATGGGGTGGTGCTTCTTGCTGGGGAGCCTGCGTAACCAATGGCACACATTTCTGAAAGGCAGAAGGTGGAGAGAAGATGGGGCTTGGTCTGGATTGCTTTGAGTGTTTGAAATCTGAGATGTCTGTTCCACCGGGGAGAGAGAGTGCAGCAGTTAATGCAGTTCCACAGGGAGCCAGTCAAGTGTTTGCTTACCCTTGGGAAAGGTACCTTCTCCCCCAGGCATGTGGAAGAGGGGAGAGAGGACAGAAGGCCACAGCTGAAGAGGGCCAGCATGGTTGTCCCTTTGTGAAGGCGAAGGCCCCTGTCCCCTAACAGGGAAGGGAGACCCCCCTTCCCAGTTCCCCTTGCTCTGCCAGGGCCAAGAGAGTGCCTGCTTTATCCGTCTAGGAGCGGCTCCTCCCACCCACCCCTCTAAAAGTAGGATGTCATGTTTTCTCCTCCTGGGGATGAAAGAGAGGAGCTTGGAAATGGATTGCCTTATTAGCCTACGCTAACGCGCTGAGATATTGCCGTGCACGTATGAGGGCAGGCAGTGTTCACTTCCGTCAGTGGGACCCTGGATCAGAAGGAAGGACAGTTCTTATGCTAGAGTGGAAGCAGAGGCAAGGCCTGGCCTTGAACTTGTGTCTAGGAGGCTCACTGCACATCCACTGCCCCAAGGACATGGTACAGTAAGTAGCAGGGCCCCGGGCTCTGTTCTCTGCCCAGACTGTTTTGTGTATCACCCTGGTGAGGATCCTCTTCCGTCTCTTCCCAGGGACAAAGGGGCCATACACTACATACCCGCCCAGCACCCTAGACAGACCGTCTTATGTAAATCCAAATGGCGAATAGTGCACACTTTGTCTCGTGCCCATCCAGTCCTAAAGGTCTAAATTCTCTTTTAATATCATTCATTCCTGAATTAAAGATCTCTGAGTGATGTTTCCATGGAGACACCAGAATGGTGACAATACTGTCAACAGGTTAGAATTCAGGGAAAATGTTCCGAAAGGAAACTCCCTAAAGTGTGTTCTTTAAACCAACCCGATGCTGGGGTGTCGGCTTGCGCTCTTTTGGCGATCTTGTCGTGGATGGTTATGTTTTTACAAAGTATCCAATCCACTTCGATGAAACTTTAGACTTCTGGATCAGTTTTCTTGCCTGCAGCACCCATTTTTCATGAGCCTTTTTCTAAGTATTTTGAATTCTAAGAAAACGAAAACAAGAAATGTAGATGCGTCAAAACTTCCTCCTTTTCCAGAACACACAAGCGCTCCTGTGTCACAGCTATCTCTCTTCCTCTTTCCCTCCGTACATGACAGTACCCCCTACTCTTCCCTTCCAGCTCAGCGCCCTGGGAACCAGCTCCATGGGCTACCATAGTAAAATTCCACAGATGTCTCATGGCACAGTTACAGGAACTAGCTACTGACACCCTGGATGGAGGCAGGCCACTGGGATTGGGCCCCTCCTGGTATCTTCTAATCTTGGTAGCAGTTGAATATCCTTATTGCTTCTCCTCATGTGGCCATATTGCCCAGTCTCTACTGTGTGGCCATTCCCCCTGTATATATGTAACATACATGTTCTGCTTCTTTTTTTTATTGAGAAAAGGAAAAAAAAGTTTCCCCCTCCTTCCAGCCTCCCATTTCCCTCCCCCTCCTCTCACTCCTCTCCCCCTCCCTCTCCAGTCCAAAGAGCAGTCAGGGTTCCCTGCCCTGTGGAAAGTCCAAGGTCCTCCCCCCTCCTTCCATGTCTAGGTAGGTGAACATCCAAATTGGCTAGGCTCCCACAAAGCCAGAACATGAAGTAGGATCAAAACCCCGTGCCATTGTCCTTGGCTTCTCATCAGCCCTCATTGTTCGCCATGTTCAGAGAGTCCGGTTTTATCCCATGCTTTTTCAGTCATAGTCCAGCTGGCCTTGGTGAGCTCCCAATAGATCAGCCCCACTGTCTCAGTGGGTGGGTGCACCCCTCCTGGTCCCGACTTCCTTGCTCATCTTCTCCCTCCTTCCGCTCCTCATTGGAACCTTGGGAGCTCAGTCCAGTGCTCCAGTGTGGGTCTCTGTCTCTACCTCCATCCATCATCAGATGAAGGTTCTATGGGGATCTTGCATATCACCATTGTTCTACTTCTTATAAACACACTTTAAGACTAGGGCCATTTTCTCTCCCACCCCCCTTCTATTTAGGAGGTTTTTGTCTGCATGTGTTTATGTGCACCATGGGTGTGAAATAACCACAAAAGTCAGAAGGTTGTGGATCTCCAAGAACAGGATGTGTAGACGGCCATGGGCCGCCATGCCTTGGTCCTTCGCAAGATCGGCAAGTGCTCTTAACCGCTGAGCCATCTCTCCAGCCTTCCATAAATATCCTTAATGAACTACTTACTGAAGTTTCAATGCTTACATTCCTCAAGGATACTTAGGTTATCCTTTAAAATAGAACGGCCCGTGAGGACTATGAGGAAAGCTCAGCTCAGTGATTCCACGTACATCTGTGAGCAGGCAGACAAGCCCCGTTCTTATGCACACATACACGGGTACACATGCCAACTTTTCTGCTTTTTCACTTACTGTTTTCAAGAATTTAATGAAATTCATCTTGAAATCATTCATGAGGCCAAGGAAATGTTTTATTTCAGATTCTCCCTCGCTTCCCATTGAAACGTAAACAAAGCAATAAGGAGGGCGGGAAAGGGAAGGGAGATGACAGAAAAAGAAAGGAAGAAGCTGGAAGACCTGCTAACAGAATGAACCTCCTTCCTCTTCTTGTCTTCCATCCTGTCCCCTGTCCAGCTCTTGTGGAGGGACTCTGGGGAGGTGCTTCTGGGTGGAGGATTGCATAGAACACTAGGGTAGCCAACAGCGTAGATTTGAGAGGGGCTGGAGCTGCGCTCCCCTACTTACTCGTAGCGTGTCTTGAGTTTCGTTAGTCAACTCCCCTCAAACTGTGGATGTGATCTGGGAATGGAGAGATGTCTGCAAAGTCAGTAGCCAGAGTTGGGCATCTAGTAGTTGTTTAATAAATGCCAGCTGGTTGCTAGGCAGCAGGTAGTTGATGTGCTGGCGCACTAGCTCTAGTTTCAAAGTGTTGTCTGTCCAGTGGTGTGTTCTCAGTTTAGACATAATTTGGAATAGATAAACGTGGGCCAAATAATATTTTTAATTAGTAGTTCTGTTTTCACCGTGCCTTGTACATCTGATAACTAACACGGAGGACCCTAGTCTTCCTAGTTGATATTCTGTGAAGCCTCTGCCTTTGACATTGATCTTAGCAAGAGACAGACTTTCGCTCAGAAGGAACACAGGGCCTGGAAGCAGGTGGATCTACGTGTGACTTTAGAAGTCACGGAACACATCAGAGCCTCTTTCCTCATCTTAAAACAGGACTTGTTAAGAGCTAAGAGAACGGGACCTTAAATATTATGACTCAGACCTTCAAAATAAGTTGAATGTTGCTTATTTTCCATAACTGGTGTCCATCTGCTTCACAGCTTCCTTTTCCCACTACAAAAGGGGAAACAAAACCACCCCAGCCTGGTGAGTGTGTGTGCTGGAGGGAGGAGGAGTTTAAGCAGGGGCCTATGTGAGCAGGAGGAGGTTGGAAGGGGAGCATGTGTGAGCAGGGGCCTGTGGAGGGGGAGGGAAAAAGGGGGTTAGAAGGGGAGCATGTGTGTGCAGGGGCCTGTGGAGGGGGAGGGAAAAAGGGGGTTAGAAGGGGAGCATGTGTGTGCAGGGGCCTGTGGAGGGGGAGGGAAAAAGGGGGTTAAAAGGGGAGCATGTGTGAGCAGGGGCCTGTGGAGGGGGAGGGAAAAAGGGGGTTAGAAGGGGAGCATGTGTGAGCAGGGGCCTGTGGAGGGGGAGGGAAAAAGGGGGTTAGAAGGGGAGCATGTGTGAGCAGGGGCCTGTGGAGGGGGAGGGAAAAAGGGGGTTAGAAGGGGAGCATGTGTGAGCAGGGGCCTGTGTGAGCGGCTCAGTCCAGGCTTGAAACCTTCCAATTAACTCCATTATCAGTTGATTTGAAAACAGTCAATCTTTGAGGATCTGTGTTCAGTCAGTTTGGGATTCTCGCCCAAGGATCATCAAATCCTTATGTACAAGTATTCTGTCCTAAAATCAAGGTGGAATTGGCAGGGGTTCGAACCATTCTGGGTCCTGGGGCTGCCTTCTGAGTTTTTACAGTCTGCCCAGCAGCTGGGCATAAAATAGTATAAGGTAGAATAATATGGCTCCCTTGCTGTGAAATGTCTACAACAGATGAACCAATTAACAAAGGATAGAGGGGCTGTTGAGTTGAGAGCATTCAGTGCTCTTGCAGAGGACTGAGGTTGGGTTACTAGCACAGGTCACAACCAGCTGCAACCGCAGTTCCAGGGTATATGATGCCTCTCCTGTCCTCCTGGGGCACTGTAGACAAATAGTGCACATGTACACCCAAGCATACATGCATTCACATAAGGCAAACAAAGTGTTGGAAGGAGGTGAGGGTAGATTCAGAATTGCCAAGGGCTGTGTGAGGGTGAATGGAGAGGGACTACTGATGGAGTTCTCTTTGGTGGATGGAGTTTTCTAGAAGTAAGTAACTTGATAGTTGTATGTTAAGAATATTGCAGTTGTTCAACTTTGCATTAGAAAAGGATGAATTCTTCCAAAATGTAAATTGACCTCAGATTTTAGAAATAAGTCATCAGAATTTAAATCTCTCTCCATGCTTTAGATATTTTGTGGATATGCAATAACAGGTGGAGTCACTGGTCCTGTGGGAAATGACCGGCTGTGCTGTGGGTCTGCTTCTTAGCTGTTTTGTTGCCCTGATCTATATATGCTTGCTACTGATGTATCAATGCTTCAATTATTAATAAACCTCAGTCCTATCTTCTCTCTCTTTCGTCTTCTCAGTGAATATTTGAGCTAGTCTAGATAGTGCACTCTTGTGTTATAAAGCTGGGTTGAGACTTTGGAGGAATTTCATCTTCTCTATGAGTTCATCTGGGGAGATCTGCAGTTCTTTCTGTCTTAGGGATTCTATTGGGAAGATGAAACACCAGGAGCAAGAGCAGCTTGGGGAGGACAGGGTTTATGTCATCATATAGCTTTTAGTCTGTCATCCAGGGAAGTTGGCGTAAGAAACCAAGGCAGGAACCTGGAGGCAGAAACTGATGCAGAGGTTATGGAGGAATGCATATTACTGACTTGTTCCGCATGGCTTCCTTGGACTTCTGTCTCATACACCACAAGACCACCATCAGGGGGATGGGGGGCACTGCCTATTGTGAGCCATGCCTGGCCCCATCAATCACTAATTTAGAAAGTACTACAGACTTGTCTACAGTCCAATCTTAAGGAGGCATGTTCTAAACTGAGAATGCCTCTTTCCAAATGACTCTGACTTGCATCAAGTAGACAAGAAACTAGTCAGGATAGTTAACATATGCCTTAGTTAGGGTTTCTGTTGCTGTGAAGAGACACAATGACCACAGCAACTCTAATAAAGGAAAATGTTTAACTGGTGACTTATAGTTCAGAGGTTCATTCCATTATCATCATGATGGTATTCAGGCAGACATGGTGCTGGAGAGGTAGCTAAGAGTTCTATATATTATGTAGGCAACAGGAAGTGGTCTGCCACTCTGGGAATGGCTTGAGCATATATGAGACCTCAAAGCCCTCAATGACACAGTTACTTCAGCATGGCCATAGCTACTCCGACAAAGCTATGCCCCCTAATATTTTTACTCTGTGTGAGTATGTGGGGGTCAATTACATTCAAACTACCACAATTTAGTTAGTCTTCCAGTACCTGAGGATGTCTATTGCCTAATATAGCTGTTGACTGTTTTTAGCAGAATTTTGTGCTTTCATTCACATCTCATAATTTTAGTATACAGACTCTACATGTTCTTTTGTTCAAAGAAAATATAAATATTTTATATTATCATTACTATTATTATTATTATTGTGTGTGTGAAAGAGAGAGAAGGACGGGCAGGAGAAAGACCCAAGCTGAGCATGGGTGCATGTGTCCCAGGGCTCAAACACGTCACAGCATTCCTGTAGGACAGTTTTTGAGAGTCTGTTTTCTACCAAGGATTGAACTCGGGTCGTCAGGCTTGTGTTTTCACTGTAGTCTCCAGCTGCCCGCTCTTTGCAAACACAGAGCGCTGCGTGTCAGTCATGCAGACAGCTACTCTGCTTGCTGACTTTACTCAGTTCTAGGAACTATGCTTATTGTGGTTTCTGATTCCATGAGGTTTTCTTTTAGTTTATTTAGTCTTTTATTACATTTATATATTTAACAGTGGGAGGAAGGGATTCAAGCTATGACATGTATGTAGACATCAAAGGAGTCAGTTCTCTCCTTCCACGTGAGTCCTGGGAATTAAACTCAGGTCATCAGGATTGGCAGTAAGCACCTTTACCATCTCCACCCTAATTCCCTGGATCTTGTATGTAAACATTAATTTGCAAATAAGGGTAGTTTTATTTCTTTCTTTCCTATGTGTATGTTTTCCATTGATTTTTCTTGCCTTACTTCAGTGGCTAGAAGTTCTTGTTCTATTTTGAAGAAAAATGATAAAGAAAACAGTCGTTCTTGCTTCATTCCCAACCATGGAGCATAAGCATTCAGTCTCCCGCTGTAGAGTACGACACCCTGACTCACTTGTAGCCTCTGTCTTTGGTAAGCACCGTGCTGGACTAATCTGTGATACGTACGAGCTCTTTGCAGAGGAGCCTGGTGGCTTTTTCTAGACTGGGTTCTGGGAAGTGAGAAAGAAGGCTTCCGTCTTGCGCGTCTTCCTTCAGGTCTCTGGTAGTTTCGGGCATCAGGCTCCTGCCTATGTCTCCATTGCATGAGTTCTTCTTTGTTCTATGCAGAAGAGAACAGAGTGCTTCCCTCCTTCCTGAGGTCTGCACAGGATAAAGTTCCCTTTGTGGTCTCTTCTCCATGGTATGCAGATCCCTGGGGATCTCTGGGACACTTGCAAAGGGTCCACAAGGATTAAAACCATTTGAAGAAATACTGGTCTGTTACCTGCCCTTAGAAAAAATATATTATGCTCATGTTTCAGAAATGGGGGTGGTAAATTATTGGCACCTCTAGCAATCAAGCCACTGCTGCCAGATTTAATTTGTTTTGAAAAACAGCCAACGTGGCCGAGAAACAAGTCAGCTTTTTAAATAATGCCATTGATGAAGCAATAAAGATTATTAATGCCATGAAATCTGAAGCTTTGAGGACACGTCTTTTCCATATTTTATGTACCAATGCAGGAAGTAGGCATGATACACTCATGCCCCACACTGGACAACAATGGCTATCTCAAGGTGTGGAAGCAAATCCTGAGCATTCTGAACTTTCTCTCTTTAACAATCTCCTCACTTTATTTTGTTAAGATTTATCTTACTTATTTTACCTATTTGTGTCCACATGTCTACATGAGTAAATGGACACACATGTGCCTGTGAGTACACAGAGCCCCGAAGAGGGTGTTGGGTCCCTTGGAGCTGCAGATGCAGGCATTGGCGGATCACCAGGCTTCTTCCATGAGTGCTGGGGTCTAAATCTACATTTTAGGGTTGTGAGGCTAGTGATCCTAACTGCTGAGTCATCGCCCCAGTCCCCAACTCCGTTCTTCTATTAAAAAATAACTACCAAACTACAGTTCGTCAGATCTGTGCTTTTGGATGATTTTATGTTTAAAAACAAAACCAAACAGAAAAACACGTGGCTAGACCTGGGTCACAGGCTTGTAATCCCAGCTACTTGGGAGACTGAGACAGGAGGCCCACAAACTCAAGGGTCTGGATTGACTTCAAAGTGCGTTTAAGGCCAGCCCTACCATGTTACTCGAAAGTAAAGGCAAATGGGGGCCAGGGATGTCAGTTAGTGGATGAACAACTGCCTAGCACACACGAAGTCTTCTATTCAATACCCAGTGCTTAAAACATAAATAAATAATGCGTTTTTAAAACACTAAGGCAAACTATAACTTCACAAAGAACAACAGAGACTTTCACTTGCTTGACAATGATAAAGCTTGAATTTACACGTGAAAGTTTGAATCTTTGTGTGTTTATTTCTACTACCATGAACTGTTCTCCACTGACATAAAGGTGTCTCTGTTGAGAAGGATGGTTTCTTTAATGGATGTGGTCCCTCTCTATTGACTAATGAGAGTTGCCAGCGTTAGGCAGATCTGTGTAACACTGTAGATGTTGTTTCCTAAGTGATCTGTACTTCAGTTACAAAGCATGCAGGAGTGAAAGGTGCATTTAAATCACAATTGGATTAACTCAGTTTTGCATGACAGCATAAAATTCTCTTCTATATTCAGACTCCATACTACAACTAAACTTTAAGAAAACCACTTGTATGGTGTCATGCAATATCAAATAATCAGCAGTCATCTCCAGGGGACGCTGGGATATGTCGCCCATTGAGCTGTATGCGTGTGCGGATGTTTTCCTCTGAAATGTCTCCCCAAGTCACTGTGGTACAGTCTGAGACCTCAGCTTGGTGCTGTGGGAAGATAGTGCAGACAACTTTGGATGGCCAGGCCTAGCAGAAGGCTCTGATGACTGCAAGCTCACCTTTGAGATGGCCTGTGGGGTCGATTTGCTCCAACCATGAGTTGAGCAGACTTCTCCCCACCATGCTTTCACCATTTTGTATTCCCAGCAGGCCAAAGACAAGGGTCCAAACAATCACGTGGACCAAAAGTTCCACAACCGTGAGCAAAGGGAAACCTCTTCCCTGGGCATGTGACTGGAAGGTGACTGTGCCTGCTTGCCCAAGGTGAATTCTCTCCGTTCTGTTTCTGGTTTACAAGAGCTAGTTCCAGGACAGGCTCCAAAACCACAGAGAAACCCTGTCTTGAAAAACCGAAAAAAAAAAAAGAACAAGAGGAGGAGGAGAAGGAAGAGAAGCAGCAAGAACATACTGAAAAGAAAAGCAGGAGTGAAAATGTCTTCTAGAACACAAACATCGAAGAGGCTTATGAAACATGGAAAAACCAGCAACTCCTCATAGATGCCTTTGAGCAATATCATTGTTTCCTTAAGAAAGAGCACATCATCTCCGAATTCATGATATTTACATGAATTTGCATGTATTGAATTTAACATTGTTATAAAATAAATTAGTGAGTGTTTTTAAATCTCAATTTTAGTTTTTAAATGTGGTGATGATTATTGATAGAAGTGTCACATGTAAACAAGCAAAAGCTGTTGAGATCCCAGTAGCTCTTAGCTGGGCAAAGGGCTGCTGAGATTGCAAAAGATGAAGTTTAAGGTCTTGCTAGTAATGTCTATATGATTTTGTAATTTCATTTGAAGGTGAGCTTTGAGATCTAGTAAATTCTTTCCTCTCTTTACAAACTTAACCCTCAGATCTTGTCTGCCTCCTGTAGATGAACAAAGCCACTTTTGTTTGGGGCAGTGTTGGCCTTTTCCTGAAGCAATAAATGCTTCTCAGCCAGGCTGTGGGGTAATAAAACTTGTAAGAAATTAAAAAAAGGGGGGCGGTTACTATATTACCACAATGACATGGGCATGAGATGGGCCGGTGTCTCTGGGGACCACCAGTGCCTGCAGAGAGTAGAAACTCAGGTGTTCGCACTTCTATGCCTGCAAGGTAGAGATCCGTGTGCAGCCAAGTATGAGGGCCTGGAGTCTCCCCCAAGCATTAACACTCCATGCTTTCAAAGTGGCCATTTCCGAAATCAACTGTTCGAGACAGCCACAAGGTCTGAGGCTCTTAGCTAGCGAGGTGTTAGCTGGAAAAACAAAATGCTGTCTTATCCTCTGGAGACCAATGCTTTTCAGACCTTGGTTATTCACTGAAAGCATCTAAGGTGCTTTTAAAAAGTACCGGTATATGGGCTTCACTCCAAGAGATTCCGATTTAAATATCATAGGGAGTGAACTGGACATTGGTACTCTAAAAACTCCCTGTAGGTTTCAACCAGTAACCGAGAGAGTGAGCCACTGGTTAAACTTCTAGGATTTCAGACAAAATCCTCTGTGTCTGTGCATGCATTCAGTCATCCATTCATTCAAGCGCTTGCTCTATAGGTCAGAATATATTTATGTTACTACTCTGCTGCATGCTTCCCAAGGTTCAGAGAGCACCACAGAGACAAGGGCTCGGCTCTCGTGAGGCTGCTAGAGCTGAAGGGAAACGGACTAAGCTCATACACGCCTGTACCAGGTGATTCCGAGTTAGCACCCTGAAGAGGAGCGCATTGTGGGGAAGGAACACAGAGGCTGCCTGTGCTGAGATAGGGCCATCCTGGAGTCCCCTCTGACCAAAGAGGAAACTGAGGACCATGAGAGAAGGGTCCAGGCAGCTACCTGAGACTGCCAAGGCAAGGTCAGGGAGCCTCGAGTACGTGGGGGCCAACAAATGCTAGGTATGTCTGAAAGAAGGGAACACTAGCTGGGGAAGAGAGGGCAGAGACAGAGAGAAAAAAAGAGAGGGAGGGAGGGAGGGAGGGAGGGAGGGAGGGAGGGAGGGAGGGAGGGGACACATATGGCATTGGGAAAGGTCTCCGCTTTTCATTCCCAGCAAGAGAGTTGGGGGCTGTGCCATTAGGAGCCCAGTTCTACCCTTCTCTGATGTTGTCTTTAAAAGGTCACTCAAGAAAAGACAACAGGGCCCCCAGTCACACAGAAGAATTAGAGGGCCGCTACCACACTGAGAAGCAGGCAAGAGGGTCATGGTAATAAAAGCAAGGAGGATGAGCTGGAGTTAATCATTGGTGGATCTGAGAATGATAGCTAGCACAGGCCTGCATGGCTCTGTGACTCTGTGCTGGGGTAGCATCTCTTCTCCCTACACAAATCAGTAACAGTGTGGAGAAAGGCAAGGGCTCTGGTTCTGAATGAGAAACTGAGGGCAAGGGAGTGAGTAAGGAATGACAGGTAAATAATGTCTGGAACTATGCAGTGTCCCCCAGCTCTTTAGAGTCCAGGCTCAGGGAGCCATCCATAAAGCCAAGACAACAGGCAAGAGCTAGCCCCACAATCCTGGAGGCTTACAGCCCAACCGTGGAGTCAGGCTCCGAAGGTCAGCAGTACATGTTAACTTCACTGGGTAGCACATACTCATTGCTAAAAGAAGCAAAAGAGGCCATGAGTGTGAGTGAGACCACCCTTGTCACAGAGTGAACGTGGGGTCCCAGGGAACTGGAGAGCAGGCCGTGGGGCAGCCTCGGCTCACTCTGTGAGGACAAGGAATCTAATGAGCATACATTTCGACATCAAAGTAGAAAATCATTTGGTGAACCAAAGAGTTTGGGTGTGTTAGCTGGGGGCGGATGCTTGGAGGCTGGATTTGAGGGAATCGAAGAGTTAAACATGAATTTGATAATTTACAGTCGTATCATCAGAGACATTAAACACCCATGTGATGGTTAGCGACCCCATAGCCTTCTAGCACAGATAATGGAGATTAGAGAGATAGTAACATGATTTCAAGGTGATAGTTAAGCTTATTAGGAAAGCAATAATAAAACCTTCGTGAAAAACAGGTCAAGAATACAGTTCTAATTTAATAACAAGCTGGATTAATCGGCTCGTCTTTAGAAGGGCTTTCATAATCACAGAGCCTTTGAACTCGATGGGGGAGTTAACAGTAATTATTGTCAATAAGAGCAGAGATGGCTTTGAAATAATAAGGCATTAAAATAAGGTGTAAAAGCAGCTGAGTGGCTTCCATTTGTACAAAGCAACAAAACAGCTTGGGGCCAAATGTGTGCCCTGCCTAGGAATGGCTTGGGCAGAGCTGTTTGCCCACCAGGGTAGAGTGCACTCTTGCATTTGTTTTGTGGGTGTGGCTTAGACAAAAACAACTCGGAAAGTATTTGAATGCCAAACTCTCAATATGCCCAACTGGTTCAGGGAGTTTAAAGGGTGTGCACACCTAAGTTGGGGTTTTTAGTCAGGCCTACATCCCTCATCATACTAGGTGGGGTACCGTGAAAAGTAATGAGACAAATATAGCCTAGATGTCCCCCAACTCTCCCTCCCTGTGTATGTATGCACCTGCGTGCATACACACACATGTGCACATGCATGTGTATTTCTTGAACCAGAAAAAAAAAATCTCAAATCTAAATGTGATCTCTCTGAGGAGGTTGTGGCCGCACTGAATGGGAACAAAATCCAGAAAAAAATGTCTCCATAAGTAACCTTCGCCCACATAGTATCCCCAGACAGGGAACTGTGGGTGATTAACAGGAATTGACTGTAACCTCATATAGCAAAGCTGTGCCCTGTAAACCCAGCCTCCACCCAGGACCCACCAGCATCCAATCAGAACGGCCTTCACTTGCAAGTGTGAAGTACAGAATTGAGTATTGCGTGGTGGGGACACTGAGGCTGAGATAAGACATCTCTACTGAAGGGTCCCTTGGTCCAGCTACCTTTTATTTTTCCTATTTTTTTAATAAGTGTGTCAGAGTGCTCTAGCTGTAGCCTCAGTAAACTCTCCTTCTTTTGTGGTGATATGATGGGTGTGCTTGTTTACCAAGCCACCAATGCATCAGTGTGATGGGTGTGTCCATCTACCAACCCACCAATGCACCAACACATCAGTGTGATGGGTGTGTCCATCTACCAACCCACCAATGCACCAACACATCAGTGTGATGGGTGTGTCCATCTACCAACCCACTAATGCACCAACACATCAGTGTGATGGGTGTGTCCATCTACCAACCCACCAATGCACCAACACATCAGTGTGATGGGCATGTTCATCTACCAACCCACCAATGCACCAACACATCAGTGTGATGGGTGTGTGTCCATCTACCAACCCACCAATGCACCAACACATCAGTGCGATGGGCATGTTCATCTACCAACCCACCAATGCACCAATGCATCAGTGTGATGGGTGTCTTCATTACCAATGCATCAACATGACTGGGAGACAGAGGAAATATAAATGCTCTGAGATTTGTGAGTGCGTCCATGTGCTAGGGCTTCTGCTGCTTTAGTGGGAAGATCACCCATGTGAGGGACAGGGCTGGAACTGGATCATCTTCAGTTTCTAGACGCTCAGAGGCAAGGATGGTGAAAGACAGCGGAATACAGAGTAGGTGTAGGGTGCAGGAGAATCTGATTCAACGCTTCCCACAGCTGCTGTTGCTAGCACACCAGTAACATGACTGCTTGCTGATTGAGTACATGTCTAAGCATCCAAAGAGGGTCTGGGAACACAAAACAATGGCAAGAGGGGCACGACTGGGGTTCTGCTAGCATTCATAGTTACATTTGGATCAAAGTATGAAGTCTGCGGTGTTTAACTAGAAGTAACCTTCTAGGAAAAGCACAGAGGAAATAAAAAAGAAATGAAGGGAATGGGGAGGAAGGAAAGGGAAAGAAGGAAGGGAGAAGAAAGAAGAGAAGAGATAAGGAGGGTGGCATCAGGAAGGGAAAGAGGGAAGGAGGAAAGTAGAGACACAAGGGAGGGACAGAAGAAGGAGGGGAGAGGAGAGAGGAAAAAGGAGAGAGGGGAGAGGAGAGAGGAGCTCCACAGGTAGAATTGAGCATCAAAGCAGGAACCCATCAGTAAACAACAGAGACCTGAAAAAGTTGTGTGTGCCATAAAGATAAGAAACAGAGTGTGCCCTGAAATTCTTAGGATCTCCAGTTGTTCCCTGGGTGAAAAGAAGGCAGGGTCCTACAGGCCAGCCCTGTGCGACAGGGCTTTGCAAACGGGAAACCACCCATTGTATACACACCACACCACCCCATTGTATACACACCACTGCAGCCATAACCCTCTGAGCGCCATCAGGAGGAACAGACCAAGCTGCAGTTCTGACAGAGAAGACAGACATAAGACCCACCTGTCACTGCTTTGGGATCTGGGCCAACAGTTGGGAGATGCTCTGTTTCAGACCCCTAACTGAGATGTGAGCTGATTGTGGGCCAGTTACTAGATCTCGTCTGTTAGGCACAGTGCCCTGACGACTGAGATGGGAATGGACCGCCTTGTGGTTGTGGGAGTCTGTCACGTTGCTTTATTTTATTGGTATATAAGTGTCAGGGAGCTCGGAGTTAACCCAACTGAAATCAAAGCTCTCTCTTCTTGAGGGAGGCATAACTAACATTATGTTTATTGGTGGTTTTGGTGGGTCCTGGTGAGGGCTGATCATGGGATCCCAGGACTGGTTTGGCACGCGCTGCGGGAGCCCTCCCCTTTCCTCATACCCACACCCTGGCAGTGGTTTAAAAGTGTGGGCAGGTGTGTCCTCTGATAGTTCCTTTCAAAGTTCACCGACTGAAGGATGCCCAGTGGTGTAAATCAGATGCGCCCTCCGGGATAGCTAGCAGTTCCTGCTAGACTTCATTTTTTAAAGGTCCACAGCATAGTCATAATTTGAACAAAACCCATTTTGTGTTCTAGCATTGCTAACAGAATAAAAAAAAGCAAATTAAGTTTAAATTAAACTTAAGGAATTTTCGTTGGCCCCAAGGACTAATGTATTATTCTGGTGTTTTGGTTGAGGAAGGGGAAAATGGGGATGAGTCCAGGCAACACCGACAAAGACCAAAGATGCTCATCTCGGGTAAAGAGGAGACCCGGTCTTCTTTGTAGATGGATATCGTGTGGATGCATGTACATCATGAATGTACATGTGTACGCATGTGTGTACATGTGTATGTATGTGCGTGTGTATGTTTGTGTGTGCGTGTATGTATGTATCACTGCATGTGTGAATGTTTGCACACATGTACCGCTGCACATACAAAAGGAAGAGGACACTTTTAGGAGTTGTTTTTCTGCTTCCACTGTGGGCACCAGAGGTCAGACTCAGGCCATCAGGGTTGTATGGCCGGTACTTTACCCTTGAAGGCACCTGGCCATCCTACCCCAGTTGTTTCTGTGATGGGGTTTGTGGTGATTATATGTGAACTTGGAGGATATTTGGGGGTGAAGTTAGGTGAGAAAGCACCCATCTCTAAGGTGAGTTGTCCTCTTTCGGCAAAAGGCATAAGCTGACGGGAAGCCAGTTCATGCCGCCGAGAGTGGAAAACTCCAGCGCACTGCTGGCCTGGCTCTAACCTGCCGAACCTGCTGGACAGACCTGCAGCACCCTCCCCCTCCCCCCAGGTCTTCATCTGCAGACCTGGACTGCACATTTCAGACACCTCAGCCGGGTAACCACGTGTCAGTGCTGGATAGTCACGCTAATAACCATGCGAGCCCAATTTGCTGCCATAAATCACATGCACGTACACACACACACACACACACACACACACACACACACACACACCCTACTGACTCTGTACAGACCCATGGGAATTCCTAGATAATTCAATAGCTCCATTTCTAACGTCCTTCAAGGCTGCCTTGACTTTGTGAAGAATCTACGTTAACCCATAGATGCCTTGGAAGGTCACCTGCTAATTATGAAGGTTATGAAGAGGGAGCACTATGTTTACCAAGTACCCACGATGCGGTGTAGCATACATTACATAACAGGTCTCATTTGGCCTTCATGATGCACTTCCCATGTGGCTGGATTCTGGAGAGGAGCCCCACACTGGCTTGTTGATGGCCATGCCTCCGTGCGTCCACTTGTCCATTCTCAGCGCATACGCACGCATGGGGGAGAACAGCCTGCTCTCTCTTGCCATCTGAGGTCACTGATTATAGTGGATTGGGGCCCCACCCTTATCAGTGTCCTTAATTACTTCTTTAAGGGCTCTGTCTCCAATAGCCACTTGGAGTTCAGAGAGTCAGTGTTGGAATTTTACAAAACTTTGAGCATCCATTTGAGGATAGCCAAGTGCAAAAGCTGTCTGTTGCAGAGGGAAAGCGATCAGAATTAGGGCTTTGCTTGGGTAGGACTTTTGGGTGGTAATTAGCACCTACTGAGTGTCAAGCACTCTGCCGAGCTTCACTGATATCGTTACAGTGGCTGTTTAACAGAAGACAAGACAGAAGCTCAGAGAAGCGAAGATGCTCAGCCTAGGGAAGTAATCCCACTCCTGCTTCTGATCCGAAAGATCCACTTGAGGGGATTGGAACAGAGCCTCACGGGGGAATCAAGCGAAACATTGTTACATTTAGCAGCAATGAAGAGCTCGCGATCCAGGGCAGATTTGGGTCAAGCCTGGCAGAAGAGAAGAAATGTCCCAGTCGGCAAGTGGAAATGCAGACCTACCCTCAGATCCTACGACACACAGTGTCAGAGGCACCGAGGCATGAAGAGCAGTCAGGCTACAGGAATCAGAGAATTCTGAGTTCATGGTGATAGAACAGAGTGGAAGGATGCTGAGGGGAATCTCGGGCCCTGGCTGTTCTCATGAAGTAGGGCAAGCTCTCTCGCTATCCCAGGGAGGGCATCAAATTTTCACTGGATCGGAAGCATCAGTCAACACTGTCTCCCGTGGTCCAGCTGCCTTTCTTGAGCATTGGGCCGAATGCCCTCACCTGCCATCCAGGGCGGAGCATGGAGGCACGTGATCTGGACGCAGCGTGTAAAGGGCTTTGAAAGGAAGTGTGGCACACAAGCTGTTTTATGGTGAGGTCTTGAGCATGATTGTATTCTTCCTAAATGATCCCTACAGGGGTTGAGGCTCCTTTTGTATTTAGTGGCTGGTTTCTGAGGTAGATTTTATATTTCAATAAAAAACACAATATAATGCCTTAACTAGTTTGGGACGCTTTTCTTAGACATCAAAGTCATGGTGTCTAAAACCTCTAAACCAGTTTCTTTTGATTCTTCTTGCATCATGTTAGTGTGGACTGTCAGGGTTTCAGGAAGCAGAGGCAAAGGAAGCCAGGGTTACATGTGAATATGCCATAGATATCATCCCTTATTTCAGAATGCTGTTCCTTCATTCTTGGAACTTTCTGGAACTAGAAAGTTAAGAGAGTTGGCTCCTCATTCCCTGAAGGTTGCCCTTGGCTCCAGTGCTCAGCACCAAGTTTTGGCTGCTCTTGGCTATTCCTGAATTATGAAGACTTTCTTCCTCATTCCAGACCTGAGACGTGTGCAGGAAACAGGTTGCTGCTCATCATCAAAGGGCTTAGAGCCAAGACCTCGACACACGTATGCCAAGGATGCTCACTCTTGAGCCTAGTTTAACAATTCGAATGTGTATGTGGCAACATTTGTTCCCCAAAAGCATAATCATTCCTGCATTTCCTTTTAAAAGGTGCCAGTACCAAAGAGAGAAAGAAAAAGGGTGGCTGGATGAATAGCACTCTTTATGATGAAGATGGGAGCGGTACCCAGCAATTGTCCCCAGGTTTCCACATTCCCAGGGGCAAGACTCCATGAAGCTTCAGACTAGAAAGTCCCATAACACAGTCGAATCCTGAGAAAAACCCGAAACTCAGTCCATACTTGCAATTGCGTGCTCTGCCTATTGTCGCTTCCTGACACCACCGAATCACATTCTTTTTCTGATGCTGCCAGCAGTGGAAGATTTGCCAAAGCACACAAGTAGAAGGGTCAGCAAGAAAGCATAGTCTCACAGATCCGTCACTAGGGCATGGCTTCTCTTGTGCTTGGCTTGAGGCAAGGGTGGAAGGTCACCAGAGAGGACCTGTTCCTAAACCGAAATATTCTGCAACACCCAAACTGGTTCTGTTCAAATTCCAAGACCTAGCAGACATCACATCAGACTTCTCAATGGGAAGGAATCAAGTCATTTACTCTAAGAATGACCAGATCTGGAACCCGAGACAGCCCGCCTGTGATAGGTGTTGGTAGTGTGGGATGCAAAAGATAGGACCTGCTAGGGCGGCCAGGAACATCAGCTTCGAGACTCAGCAAGCCAACCGCAACAGAGCTGGAAAGCATCTGTTTAAAAGAAGCTTCCTCCAGAAAGGGCACATCGTTGTCAGACTTCAAACTCAGTCCGGGCCAATGTGACTGGACTGCTAAAAGCTAATGCATTCCCATATTGCTCTGCAGTGTCTGTAGCCTTCAAGTCTGAAATGCAATGACCTAATCCTTCAGCTTGCTGGCTTCTTCCTGCGATGTTCATCACAGAGGAAAATGGACGAGTAAGGAATGTTTAGAGATCCAGTGAGCATCAGTTTAGAGATGAGAGGGCCTTGGAGTCCATCAGAGAAACCATGGTTGGAACGCAGGACCTGTATCCCAGGTATTCAGAAATTTTAAAGAGATTTTGGAAATATGAATTTTAATAGAAAAATTCCAAAGTTCCAGGCCCATAAATCTGTCTGTGCCCAGGAGGACTCCAAGAGATAATGACTGTAGTTTTGAAATGTGCTATCCTATGGGCCCTCTTAGCAGTGACAGTTAATCGCTGGTTCTGAGTATACAGACAGTAAGAAATGAGGTCTTAACATCTGCTTTATTTGGGACAATTATGCAATTTGCATATACCTTTTCAATTATATCCCTTTGAGTCACTTCTGTTGTGTCATTTCAGCAAGCATTGTCAACATTTCCAAGTCTGCAGTGTATTAAGAATGAATATAGTGTCCACACATGTAAACTATAGAGATCTGGGCGTCATACAGGCTGCTTGTCCACAACCTAGCGCTTACGTGACAGCTGTCATGTATATTCCATCATCACTTTAGAAATCTCATTATGCAAACTTAAAATGTTTTATTTAAATTTTTTATATACTTATCCATGTGTTCACCATTTTTGGTATAAATGAATCTCTGCTGAATATTCAACAACTTCTAATCAGCTCAGGACCTTCCTAGGCTTACTTGGTAGTGAAAGTGTTTTGGCAAATAATTATCAGAAGCAATGGAGAGATGGCTTAGGGCCAGGAGCACTCTGTTCTTGCTGAGGATCCGAGTTCAGTTGTTAGTACTCATGTTCTGTGGCTCACAACTGCCTGAAACTCCAGCTCCAGAGAATCTGATGCTCTCTTCTGGATAGACACATACCTAACTACACACACACACACTTACACACACACACACACACACACACACAGAGAGAGAGAGAGAGAGAGAGAGAGAGAGAGAGAGAGAGAGAGAGAGAGAGAGAGAGAGAGAGAGAAATCATAAAAATGAATCTTTAACAGTTAGTTTTGTTTATTTGAAACTGAGTTTAATCTTTAAGGCTATTTTTCCCTAGCTATAAAAGCCTTACTTAAAATGTTGTTTTCTGTAGTTGTTTTAGCAGTATTGGTCCACTACAGCTTTGCTTCCGTGAGTGCCTGATGACAGATTCGTAGTCATTTGTGTTGCTGTTCCCTTGTATATGCGGTGTGCCTTGTTTTTAGACTCTCTCTTCTCTCCCTCACCTTCAAATTCCTTTGGATTACTCACCATGAGCCCAACTATCTTCTTTTTTGAGTTAAGGATTTTTTGGACTTCTCGAGTATCCCAACATTTCTTCACCAAATTTAGGTAACTTTCGTTTAATTGCTTTAAAAATCTTTGCCCTGTGGTTCCTCTCTCCTCCCATACATAAATTATGTAGCTTCTAAGACTTCTTAGTTTTCTCTAAGCCAACCTGGTTGTCTCTCAGGTCCTCAGACTTCACTATGTTTGCCTCCCTTTCGCTTCACGGGCTTTTTCTTGTGCCATCATTTCCTGCTTGCTGAAACCACCCAATGATAATTTCAGTTCACGTTGCCATAGTGGCTGCATTGCTATGACCACTGCAGCGAAGAGAAACTACTTAAAGGAGGGAAACTTACTGTGGCTCATGTGTTGAGAGGATTTGCCCCAACACTGCAGGACATGGCGGAACAGACCGTTCATATTGCAGCAGTCCAGAAAACAGAGAGGGAGGCATGGACAGACAGCCATGTGTAACTCTCAAAGTCCCACCCTGGATGGCCTACATCTGCTCACTTAGGAAAATGTCACAAACTTTCTAGGATCCCCCAAATAGCACCATACCTCCTGGAGACCAAACTTTCAAAGCCTGTTGTTGACCTTTCAGATCCAAACCACAAGGATTAGTATTATATTGTCTTGTCTGAATTCCTCTATTTGCGTATTGCTCACAGCTTCCATTTTTCTGGGGAGAAATGTCTGAGACTGGGGACTTCTCCATTGGTTAAACACATACTTCCTTTATATTTTGAATCATGTCGAAGATATCTACCTTGAGATCTTTGTAAATCCCACTCTCTGGGTCACTTTGGTAACATATGCTGTTAGCTCAATCTTTTCTTCTTGGGTTTATGACATTATTTCACAGGCCTAGTGGTTTCACTTTGTGTAAGTAGCAATCCTAGGCATTGTGAGGGCTACATTTTAGAAATAGGAGATTCTGCTAGTCCTCCAAAAGAGTATTAAAGTTTTTGTTTAAAGCAAGGTGTTCCCTTGATCAGCATAAAAGTCTAAAATGCTGTCTCTTTTCTGGTGTGCAAACTGAGATCTTTCTTCAGTTCTCTTGGCCTCCCCTGGGCATCCTGGAGGCTGTCCCAAGCATTTGCAGTTCAAGGCTCATCATAGATGTGGGAAGAGTTTATAGGAAGAATTTTAGATATTCTCTGTCTCCTGCCTGATTTGATCTGCTCAAAGTCAATTTTCTTTTTCTTTATGCTAGAAAGACTTTTGCTTTCCGTCCAAATTCCTGTTTGTTTGTTAATTTGTTTATTGTGACTGTATCTACCTAGGCCACCCAGGATGGTCTGGAACTCACTCTATAGCTCAGTCTGGCCTCAAACTCTGAGTGTGTGTGTGTGTGTGTGTGTGTGTGTGTGTGTGTGTGTGAATGAGGCTAGCTCCCGACAGTCTGAGATATTGTAGAACCTATGGATGTTGGGCCTGGTGACATTATTTAAGGCTGAACAGTGGAGCTCATGGATGGTAGCTTGATTTCAGTCCTAGCCCTACCTGCGTGCTTCTTGTGTGTGAGCACATTGTCATGACATGAAGATAGTAAAGCTACAGACCTCGGGAAAGGAAGGCGCCTTTTTAGCTTGGTCTTTTACCTTCAGGTAAGGACCAGATACCAGCTACAAAATGGTAGAGCAATGGTCTAAGAGGAACAGCTGCCTGCCACCTCTGTAGTGTCTGGTGATGTAAAAGATTTTTTTAATGTATGCGTGTGCTAATGCATACAAAGATGCACATATAAATCACAGACTTCCCATTTAATGAAAGCCTGTGGCCATGTGAATATGTTTCAGCCTTTAACATAGACACCCGGGCTGTGTGCCCAGCTATGACACACTGCCCATGTGTTACAAAGTCAATTCAATTTCACTTGTTAATATTAGTTACCATCATTCTAGATTGAAAAGCAGCTTCCTCAAACATTGCCCTGAACTCCAGAGGCCCTGAATAGCTCTTGCAGGCATCTGGCACTTTGATGTAAGGACTCCATATCCCTCCCCAATAGTGTTCCTGGACCAAGCATTTGAATAGGCCTTTTCTCTCCATGCCATTACAAATTCCTGAGTTCAAGGATCATGTCTAATGGTTCTTAAATATCCTGGTTAATGTGTAGGCCAGAAGCTCGTTCAACCAAAGCCTCTAAAAAGTTGTCGATGTGGTCAAAAATGGACTTCAAATTTTATGGAAAATGTTTCCAGAGCAAGAGAAATATTCACTGTTGTGTTTGGAAAACGAGATGGGTAAGTTAAAAAGCGTGGTGATGAGAAGCCCTCCTTGAGGGAAGTAAGTTTCTGTAGCTCTCGTAAGCTCCATGTGAGATCACACCCTAACCTCAGTGGGGAAACAGTAACAGACAAGAGCAGAGAGAACAGGACAAGCTGAGTTTCTCACTGCTGCGCCTTCTTCTCAAGGCCTTTCAAGGCCATTCACTTCAGCAAAGTTAAGCTGTCTTCTTTCTTGATTAGGTTTGTGCCTTTCTCTCTTTCTCCCCCTGACCCCACCCCAGCTCCATTTTTAAAAATAAGTCAGACAATGGTCACATTTCCAGTTACTAGTTGGGTTCTGAGCCAGGCAGCTGTTCAAAAACATCCAAGCGGGCAGCAAATGGCGCCGATGGAGTTAAAGGTGGTGACTCACTGGGGACATTCTCAGCAGGTCAGCTGGAACCTCCCTGCTGGGCAGAGAATGCAGCCCCCCCCTGGGCAGGTGCCAAGGCTGGGAGCAGAGCCCAGCATGACAGCAGCCTGCCTTACAGTGGCCACTGCTTGCTTCCCTGTTCTCAGTTTTCATGATTCTTTATAAGGTGGATTTTTGTCTAACGCAATCCTGACCCGTGATGGGAAAAACAGGCTGAGCAGCTGCTGGCTGAAAGAACAGAGGGAGGCCGGGTGTCTGCGCAGGCTCCACACAAGTCGTCCTGCGAGCTTTGATGATGACTTTCCATATAAAATTATGCTTCAAGGACAGGAGGCTGTGCACTTCCCATGCCAGCCAGTCTTGTTCACAATCTGTGGTTTTCAGAGATCCAGGACAGTTTTGTTCAGTCAAGAATGTGTTTCTACAAAATATTATAACATTAGAAGGTGGCTCAATCAAACAACAATAAAGGTGGAATCACAACCAGCGAAGGGAAAGAGAATAAAGCCGAAAGGCACTGAATGCCCTTGCGGCTTGTGAGCCGCTCTAACTTTAGAGCTAACATAAAGGGCGTAAAAGTGGCATCCTGTGAGCGCATTATCAAACGGAACTGTTGGGGAAGGAACGTAATGGCTTCACCAAACCCAATTCTGTTTCAGACTTTCATTTTAATTTTATTTTTTCTTTAAATTGGTCTTAAAAAAACATTTAAAGGCAGACCTCTTAAATTTGTTCCTTGCAGAAAGATGATGGTTCAACAAACAAGGAACAATCATTTCTATTGCTAGTAGTCATTAGATTCAAATTCCATTTCTCTAAAATCGGGGGACAAGATCCTGCGTTTTCCCCATAGTTAAAGTGATCTTTTCCCACTGCACTTATTTCAGAGAAAATTCTGATTGCCAGTCTGTGTCCACTAGAAGCAAATTCATTTTGTGATAAGCTCCCAAAATTAAGTTTGAAAGAGTAAGAAGAGAGGTGGAATTTTTTTTAAAAAAATCAATTAATGATTTGTTCCTCCAGATAAAATGTTTAAAGTTGAGTTTGACCAATTAGATGAGAATTTATCATCTAGTGTGTTTACAGGGAACGTAAGGACAGGAAAGGGCTTTCTGAGGGGCTGCCTCTGAGAAAACCTTCTCTGAGTTCAAGACAGTAGCCTGGCTGCCTGCTGTTTAGAACAGCGGAGGACAGGGGGTGGGGCGAGGTGGGGTTGCCAAGAGCAGACACTAGATAGTTAATAAATATCAGTGGGATCCATCTTGGTCACAGGAAGTCGAGGGATGACGAGGAACATCCTTGCTTCTTGGTGGAAGAAAGGACAGATTAGTCATTAGGAATCAGTAGAAGGGGTGGAATTCAGGTGATTTAAATCACAGGTCCTAAAGCCACTAAAAGGCCACATTAATGGGGGGAGAGGAAGTTGTAGAAACCAAAGAGGATCGTGTGAATAAGTCTGATTCAGCCTGTGTTGGGCTCATTTCTGGATATGGCAGCCAAAACCAGCCAGAGCAACAGGGCATCGGGCTCCCCAAGGGAAAGGAGGGCAGAAAGGGTGGGTTTGAGCATCACTCTCCCTGCTGAGTCTTCCAGCTCCTCCCATATTAAAACGTTCCTTCTACACCTGCCCTCCATGACATCTGCACTACAACTCCAGTTTAAAAGTAGGCGGGGAAACTGTAGTCAGGGTATTAGAGGAGAACAGAATCTATTTTCAATAGGCAAAATGTCCAACACAGGACGGGAACTCCACAGCACACATCTGTGGGATCAGCCTTCTGTCCGCAGTCTGGTCCTGCTGACGGTCAGCCCACTCCTCACCCAGGGCCTATGACTGTGACCATTCATAGGAGATGGAATTGCGAAGAAATCCCCAGATAGTGTGTGTGTGTGTGCAGTGTGTGCAATGTGTCTGTGTAAGTGTGTGAATGTGTGTGTGAGCACATGTGTGGTATGTCTGTGTATATCTATGTGTTTGTGTGTCTTTATCTGTGTGAGTGTGTGTGAATGTCCATATAGTGTGTTGTATGTGTGTCTGTGAGTGTGTGTGTGTGTTTACAGAGGGAACACTGATCACTTTAGAAAGGTAAATACGCTGGTAAAGATTTTACTGCCTAATTATTCTTTGTATGATTTCATTTTCCTTTCAAATAACTTTTTAGCTTGAAATACTCATCTCTTGACATGCTCTAGTTTATAAGAAATAACTAGTACCCAACAGTGCCCGCCTGAATTCTACTGTAACAGTCGTCATAGGTAAGGACTGGCTAGCCTTCTCTGGGGAGGTGGGATGGCTGCAAGAACCCACCCCAGCCCGTATGCCTATTCACGTTAATATTTGTATACTTATGTATCCATATATATATGGATATACATACATATATATATATGCATACAAATACTCAAAGTCTAAAAGAGATTGAAGTTGGGAGGATTTCTTAAAGTGCATCGAGATACTCCCGTTGCTTTAAAGCTGAAACTGGGTCCTGCTGCCCCTGCTTCTGTCCCATTGGCTTATTTCCATATGACATGAGACCAGAAGCCCACATGGAAATCAGTGCGGTGTTTGTCACATCTATATCAAGTGTCTGAAGTAATTTCTTATGAGCAGTCCCATTTCCCCCTGGCACTTCCTGTGTTTGGTAATGCAAACAGGCAGAACATTGTGTCATTGTGTTGGTGACACTCCTTGCGAAAGACAGGGAGTATCGAAAGTTGGAAGCAGGAGCTAATGGGACTTACTAATGAAAGGGAAGAAACGAGCTTGTTCACACTCCCCCATCAGGAGGCCTCCTGATCTCAAGGTATGAGGTAATTCAGACTCCATGTCACCAGTGCCCTCCTTGACATGGCCACGTCCCGACTGCCCCGTGCTCGCTTTCCCATTTTGTACAGCAAGCCGTGGGACTGTTGGTGAGCCGATGTGTGGGGCGTTTGAAAGAGTGCAAGGTGTTAACTGCCAGAGAAAAGAATCAGATTCTGTGTTAGGCCATGACTTTTGAACAGAGCTGTCTTCATTCCCAGCATGTGCTTTGTGTTGTGATTCTTATTTTCCAGATAAGAAAACAAGTTTGGGAGAAGAGTCTGAGACGAGGAAGCTAAACCAAGGTTTAGTGCCACTCAGGGTATCATTTCTGGGTCACTGAGTTTTCTTAACTGTGATGGATCAGGCCTTCCTGGCTGTTGCAGTTCAAAAGCTAGTATCACCACTCACACCAGCTTCGTGGGGTCAACACTGGGGAGCGTACCTCCTGGTTCCAAGGCAGCATTTTAAGGAACATTCTGATTGCCTTTGTGAAATTAAAATACAAGTCTGACTTAAACAGAAGATAGTCAGCCTCGGAAAGTGACTCAGTGGCTAAGAATACTTGTGCACAGGGTGATGATGTGAGTTCAAATCTCCAGAACCTGCATAAAAAGGCTGGGTGTGGTCACACATGTACCTGCAACCCCAGCACTGTAGGGGAGACAGAAGCAGGAGGTGGAGGCTTGCTGGCCTCTAGCCTACCAGGATCAGTGAGAGAGCCTGTCTCAGATTAATAAGGTGGAGAATGTTTTCCTTGGCAGCCACACAGATATGTACCTGGGTACACACACACACACACACACACACACACACACGCACGCACGCACGCACACACGCGTACATAGGCTGCTCACATACACAAGAAGAGTACATTTTTTATGATCTTACCCATTGACTTAGAAAGGAAAATGCCAGGAGCATTTTAAGTAAGAAGCTATATAAACACCTTCCCAGTGACTGTAAAAGTCCCTTAGGGTCACACGGCTCAGACCTGATCACTAGGGTTACAGCACCCACAGGAGAATGCGGTGGTGCAAGACAGACCAACAATAGCAGTGAGCGGGGTTATTGACCTCAGGGCTTCCTTGATCAATGACAGTCATAGTACTCAGTCCACTTGGGTATCAGGGCTTCAATAATCTATTGGATTTTATTCTACCCTGATCACACAGTAGAGACTAACCAGACAGTGGCTGCATTCCTGGCTTGAATGGCACCAGTCACTCACCAGCTCTGATTTGGTTCATTGGTGCCTAAAGTCAGTGGTTAATCAAATACTTCCTTTTCTAACTGGCTGCTTTAGAACTAAGGTTCTCAAACTCAGTGACTGGAAACAGCCTAATAATTAGTGAAAAGGAGATTTTATAAGTGTTTCTGATTCTTGGTCTGTGGTGAGCCTTTAGTTTGCAGTTTAGAAACCCTAGAGGTGGTACTGATATCTGGGGCCTAAGGACCACACTTGGAGAAAAAGCAATCCAGTGTAAGTAGATCATTGCTTTGTCCTTGAGTTTGCTTCACAGAAGAGACATGAGGAAAGGCCAACTTTCGTAAGTTCCCCCCTGACTGTCTTTCTATAGGGATAAGCTGATTTTACATTGGCAAACTATGGTGCAGGAGAATTGTCTGTATTTTGTCAATCGTGTTATAAATAAACGCTGATTGGTCAGGTAGGAAATATAGGCAGGAAGACCAGACAGGAAGTAGAAATGATGTAATGAGAACAGGAGAATTCTGGGAAGGAGGAAATTGATTCCTCCCACTCCTGCCCAGACCACCGAAGCAGCAGGATGTGATCTGCCCCACTGAAAAAAGGTACTGAGCCACATGGCTAACATAGATCAGAAAAATGGTCACTTCTATTCAAGCCCCTTGTGGTATGTCCAGTAACTGTCTATTTTAACCCAATCCCACCTGTCCCTTTCCAGGAGTCTGCACGTGCTCTTCCCTCCACTTTCCCTCCACTTCTCTCCCTTTCTGAGAGTCGTCTTCCTCCGTCTGCACCCTGATTCCACCTTCCCATCCAGGCTCTTGTGGGTGAGAGTCTGCATTCATTTCCTGTGGGAGCCAGACATGGCTAGTTCCACCCCTTTCCATGTAACCCCTCTGCACTCACGCTCTGACACGTATCCTCAGTCACCTACTGACTTGGCTTTAGGTCTGGTACTTGTTGACTGTACGACCTTAAGAAGACTTCCTTTCTGAGGCCCAGATTCTTAATCCATAAAATGAGGATGATGAATAGCTACTTTATGAGACAGTAGCAAGGATTAAGTAGGACAACATGCAGCACTTGGTTCAGTGGTGATAAAGAGTCGTGATCAATTCGTCATCCTTACCAGACAGCCTTCCAAGCAAACTTTCGGGAAGTCAGGCATTACAGTTCAGCAGTGACTGAAGCTTCGAGCTTGGTTTGATCCAAACAGGGGGCTAAGGTTCTCCCTATCAGTAACTCTTAATCTCATGCTTCAGACCTCCACTGAGTCTTTAATCCTGCTCCCCGACCCCACCTTTCAGGGTCAGAAAAGCTGATGGGAGGCCAAGGCTACAGAGAAAAAGGAGGAAGAATAAAACTGGGGAGCCTGCTTGGGGTTCAGTCCATGGAAGTTGGAGCAAGTAGCACTTGCTGGGGAGAGCTTTCTTTGCATTTTGCGAAGCCTGCCAGCCCTGCTTTATTCAGAAATGGACAGACTATAAAGGTGGAAAAGGGGTGTCTTGAAAACACAAGTGTTTCTCATGGATGTAGGGCCATGGGCACACACGATCTGACAGTCAGTGGACCTCTGCTGTGATGCCTTTCCTTCAGTCCTACCGCCAGATGGGGAAACAAGAGGCCACGAGAAACCGCAATTTCCCTAGGAATCTTACCTTAGGTGGAAAGGCTGGAGCCTGGTGCCAGCCAGAGAGGAAGCTGGTCTCCCAGAAGGAGATCTCACCTAGTGCTGCCAGCTTGCCAGAATACCTTGTTGGAGGGATTAGAGTCCAGACAGTGATGGGTCAGTGGTGGCCAGGGCCACCTTGACCCCAACTGCTTAGATGATCATGTACCCTGACTCTCTAAAATTCACTCTCACTCCAGGACCCAGAGCATGGGTTCGAGAGAGTCCCTGAAACCTTCGAGAGAGTCCCTGGGACATCCCTTTTCTCAACATGGCCACACTGAATACATTTCCTTTTTCCATTTCTTACTATTAATTTAGATATCGTTCAGTTCTTCAGCTTAACCTATCTTCTTGGGGTACACGTTGTAACCCCTAAGTTCAGTAGCACCTCTTCCTGTAACTACCCTTTCAGCATGACAGATTCGATGAGGGCACTCACATGCTCCCTGACGACTCTTCCTTCCTAAAACATCACTGCCGTAGCCTTGGGGGTGGCCGAGAATTTCAGTTGAATTTTGGGAGGACGAAATCTTCAGGTGGTAGCAAAAACCATAGAGGCTGTTTGAGGAAGGTGGGGTGTGAGATGAGAAGAGACCAGCTTCTTAACATGTGTACAGTGGGGGCCCCGACCTCATGAATCACCGAGTAGGCTCACTTAATCTCAATTTAAAAAATTATAACCATTTTCATATGGCCACCTCAGCCATGAGAGTGTAGCCAATCTAAAATGAAATACATTTATGGAGGGAAGTTAGCCACACATGAGAATTATTTTCCCATGTAGCCACGTGATTTCACTGGTTGGGCAAGGTCGATTTTTGTTTTTATTCAGTGTTGACAATTGTCAACTAGATACAATGCCTTTTGATTGGTTGTGACTCATGTAGGATGCTGGTCCTGCAGAGTCACCCAGCAGGCTTGGCTGCTGCTTAGGCCTCACTCTGGTTCTTAATAATAAAGTACAAACTTCAGGTCAGAGATGTGTCCTTTTGGTTACGTCAGCTAACAGCTATATCAAGCCAGGGAAATAGTTTCTATTAGCACACGGTACAGGACATAATATTAACACCTAATCTCAAAAAAGACAACTTGAATCTACTGTGAATCTGGCCATAATATTACAATAAGGGCATTAAAAAAGTCTGAAAGATTATCAAATTTATAAAATGGGACGACTGGAGCTAACGAGGGTGATGGAAGCATGCTTCACGGGTTCAGAAATCTAGGGCATCTAGACTGTCTACACACGAAGCACCTACACAGCCCTGTGATTACAGGTTAGCGGCAGAGTGGGCTAAGAGCAGAGCTCGGGGTCCCGACACTGGCATGATTTCTGAGTGGGACGTTGTCATGCACTGACATCAGACCCTGGCCCAACTGTCTGGGCTTCTCTGAGAAGACACACTGCTACTGATTCTCACTTCCTATCTACTGATGAGGTTGAAGTCTGTTGCCCTTAGATGAGGTTTGCAGCACTTTCTGTCCCCGTCCTCTGCTCGTTGCATTCTGACCACACCATCTCGTGAAGCACATCACATCTGCAAGTTTAACCAACCTAGGATATTTTTAAGCAACTGCACTGAGTATGCATGGATTTTTCCCTTGTCATGGCTTCCTAAATAATATGGTATGACAACTATTGACATCGTGCTCAAATTGCTTAAGGCATTATAAGTAACCTAAAAATGATTCAAAGTATAGTAGAAGATGTGTTTAGGTAACAGGCAAACCATGCCATGTTTTTTCAGGGACTAGAATACCATGGATCTTTCTAGAATCAAGCTGTTGCCAATTTTGGGAGACGGCCTTCCTTCTGCAGTGATGCATCTTTGATTGTGACCTTAAGTACCTCAGATCTTTCCTCCACACAACCCTGGGTTTGGAGGGTCCACAGTCACCTTCCTTTCTCATCCTCAGGTGAGCGAGCTTACTCCAATCTGAGTGGAGCCTCCATACAATCCCAGATTCCCTCTTGAGAAGGATGCTGAAAATCCATGAGAGACACCTAGCAGAAGGTGTTTACCAGAAGCCTGAAGGTAAACACTGGAGTGCTGTGGCCTCAAGCCAAGGAATATCCACCAGAGAAGATAGGGAGTTCCCTCGGAGCTGCTAGGAGTGTGGCCGTGCTAGTTTTGATTTTGTTCCTAATAAATGATGGACCATTGGCTCCTGACCTATGAGAAGATAAATCCTTGATATGTTATGACAGCTGGTTTATAGATTACTTTGTTACAGCAGCCAGAGCTAACTATACCTAGAGTAATCACGGTCTAGACACGCTATACGCATGCTCCTTCGCTGGGCCTTTGGGTGTTCACTGATAGCTCAAGGCAGATGTTAGTATTTATTCTCTGATACAGCTCATTCACTAGAGTCAGATTAGCATGGATTGGTCACTGAACTATGTACTGTGCCCAAGACAACGAGGAAACATTTTCTCTACTAATACAGATCACCCACCCCTTCTTCCATAATCCTGCTTCTCCTTTTCCTGTCCTGTAAAGGTCTTCTCCATCTCTCCCACTCCTCAATGTTTCCCTTGCCATTCCTCCCAGCCCATTCTCTCTTCCCCTGATCCTCTCTTCTAATCTAAGCCTCAGCCTCGGTTCCTCTGCTTGTCCTAACTCTTCACCGTGGTTTCCATCTCTACCCTCCAGCCAGGTTCCTGTCTCTGACCCTGCTTTTCTCCTGACCCCAGGATGTTCCACATTCTACAGCTGTAATCTCACCACACCGAGGCTCCAGGGAACCCTTGCTCTCCTCCTTCCCTCTTTTCCTCCTGAGGCTTGGGCACCCAAGCTTTCCCCTCTTGTCCTCCTCAGGCTCCAGTGCCACCAATGCCATTGCTGCCTTCACAGACAATGCAAATGAGCTCCCAAATGACTTCACCAACATTACATGTATCAGAGATTGGCTAAAAACCAAAGATAATCCAAGAACAGCCTTGGCGGACTGACATCTAAAAAGGCCCAGATTTCTGCCCTTCTTGTGCCCAAGTCCCTTTGTATTGTGACCATCAAAAAGCAGAATATGTGTTTTCTTGATTCTCTTGCCTCGATTTTTGGAAACTCCCTGTTTCTTACTCGGCAATGGCTCTGAGCAGAAATTAATACCTTGTCAGGTGGCCTCCGTGCAAACATGCCTGGGCTGGCATACGGGAGGGCCGAACAGGTGAGGGAGACTGAGGCAGCATAGCCTCTAGCCAGGCAGCCCCAAACATGGGAGCCAGCTCAGCTGCCACGGACAACAGCTGCCTCCCCGAGTTAAAACCGACACCAATTCAGTCCCACGAGAACTGATTGGGTAACAGGTAGACTTGTGAGTGTGGACAACTGCTTGTTATTTTAAACCATTACATTCTGAACGGTTACATAACAAGAGATAACATACAGGCGAAAGTAAGTGTTAGCTATTATCACCAGTTCGCAGTATAAGATAAAATGCTACTGTCTCGGCTGGCATTTTCCATCGCCTTCAAAAGAGCCTGCCACTTTGATGTTTGCCTGGCGCCCTGCATGCGGCACCTCCTCTCATTCCCATTGTTCCACACAGCACCTTGCCCTTCATCTTATTTGTATGCAAGCCCGTGGGCTGTAACAGTCAAGCCACAGACTCTGAAGCCAGACTGTGTAGGACTGTGTCCTGACTCCACCACTTATTAGCATATGACCCTGGCAAGCTCTTCGCCTACCTGTCTTCCCGTTCCCTTGACTGCAGATAAGGACAATGGTGGCACTACCTGTGTAAGAAGGGTAATGGGTGCTGTGAATGCCGGGTCTTCATGTTGTCCCCTAAGTGAGGGAGAAGAAAGGGAAGGGGACGATATCTCTCCCCTGCAGCAAGCCGAGTGCTCAGGAGCCAGCCTGCTCTTCCTTCCTATCTGCCCGCTTAGGTCTAACACACTGGCTATCATGCAGTAGGTTCCACAGAAACAGCCAATATCTCTGGGAGTCAGAGTCTTCCCACGGGAGTCAGGTCCAATTTGTCAACAAGGAACTAGGCAGCAGTTTGCTTGCTTATACATTCAAAGGGAAGCTCATTGAAGATGACAATGTCTTGGTAAACATTCTAGGCTTTGGATGCTAATGACTTGTTTTGGTTTTCTGTGTAACAAGTCACTCCAATCTTACTTCCTTAGAGAAATCCACAAGGAGGTAGAAATCCACCATAATTCTCACATAATACAGTATGGGCTGAATCACAGTTTCAGTGGGGCTAGTCCTTTCTTTCAGGCTCTCTTGAAACACCAGTTTCCTTGTGTTTCCTGGTTTCCTGAGGAGCCTGCTCTCCTTGGCTTTATCCTCCCCATCCCATCCTCAAAGTCTGCCCGATCTCATCTCTGATTCTCAGTCTATAGGTAGAAGACCACGCCCCCTTTATGAACTCTCTAATGGCCTGAGGTTCACCTAGGTGGTCCTAGCTGCTTGCCCACCCTCACCGCTCAGCTCTGTCTCATAGGCAAGCTCCCTTTCTCTGTGGAAGGTGGCCCGGCCACATGTTTGCAGATCCCCAAAGCTTCGGGGGGCATTCTCCTGCATCCTGTAAGAAATAATATATTGGTGACTTGTCCAAATGATACCCAGAGAATACCACCAGAGCCCCCAGGAGAAGCCTTGAACACAGCGCTCCCGTCTATCTTACGCCATTCATGTGGTCCCATGAATGGAGACCCCTGGAGTTGAGTGACACTGGGAAGAGGAATAACTCGGAGGGAGTGTCCCAAACTTCAGGGTTCTGCCTAAGTTTAAACCTCAACCCCATGGTTTGCAGCATAAGCTTTTCTGTCTCCTAACATCTCCAATACTTTTAAAAGCTCGATTTTTTTAAGTCCTACCTGTAGCATAAAAAGCTCTATATTATGAGACCTTCTGTTATAAGGCCTTGCTGGAAGAAAAAATGGATTTAATCCATTCTATTTTAAAGTACTTGTTTCTAAACTATGCTCTAAGAAGTTACTTCAGGATTTTTGTGTTTATTCAATTTTGGCTTAAAATATTGAAATACTTTAAACTCTACAATAAACAAAAGCCCCTTGACACTTTATTAGCTATTTTTAAAAAATTATTATTTGTATAATTTGTTCATGCCCATGCATGTGCATGTGTTTGTGAATGTGCCTGTATGTGCCTGTCTGTGTATGTGTGCAATCATGTGTGTGTTATGTGTATGTGTGCAACCATGTGTGCGTATGTGTGCCTGTGTGTGCTTTTATGTGTGGGTGGGTGCAATAGTGTATGCGACCATGTGTGCATGTGTGTGCCTATATGTGTATGTGCAATCGTGTGTGTGTGTATACAATCGTGTGTGTGTGCGTGTGTACTTTCCTGTGAGTGAAGTACCACAGAGGCCAGAAGAGAGGAACTAGACTCCCTTAGGGCCAGAGTTACCGGCAGTTGTGAACTGTATGGCATAGGTGCTGGAAACAGAACCCAGGTCCTCTAGGAGAGTGGTACCCAGCCCTAACCCTCTAAGTCTCAGCTCATCACATATGGAATTCATTTTTGCTGTGCATGTTGGCACACTCACATGCCTGCATATTTTGAGGATTCAGAGCATATAATCTTTGGAGACATTCTGCTTCCTCCAAGAGATCATGGGTGAATTTATATTTATTGTAGAGTTTAAAGTGTTTGAGGTAGTTTAAACCAAAATTTCATTTCTTAGAACACAGTTCAGAAAACAGTCTCTTTGCCCTTTGACAGCCCTCTCTCTAGTCCAGCCCAGTCCAGCCAACTCTGACATCCTAGCTGTTACTGTAGTCTACAGCAGCCAGTGCTTAGGGGCTGATTGCACTGTCTCCTGCCACTGTGGTTACCAGGGAAACCATTTGACACCACAAGGTAGTCTTAGACAAAAACGCAGCAGAAAGGGCTCTGAGTTTATTTCTGTCATGAGTCAAAACCTTTTCCATATTGTGCAACAAAACATCAACAAAAATAAATAATATTGCTGTGATCAGACACAGAGGCGCTAATCACATGCCAGACGGTATTGTAAACAGTTGACTCAACACAAATATTAGTTTAGATAAACTTCGTGGTGATCTTGAAGGAAGGTTCACTTTATAGATGAGGCAAGTGGGATAGGAGGAGGTTACCAGGTCTCCCGAGGACACACAGCTGAGAAACGGCAAAGCCAGACTGTACTCTTTAGAACGTATGCCAGCACTAACATTTCACTACCTTGAAAACCTGTGTGCTTCTCCCGAATTTCCCTTTAGTAACAACATATGGAGGAAGGTCAAAAGGATTCTCGCTGTTCCCTGCAATGCTGGTAATTTTTCTCGTGGCCATAACAAAATCCCTGACAACCATTGTGAGGAGAAGAGTTTCATTTTTGTTTCCTGGTTTTAGAAGCTGCAGTCAGTTTACCATGAAAGGAAGGCACAGCTACACTAACGTCACCCAGTCGGTGTTGGGTAGCAGGTCACATCGTCAGGAAGCAGGGGAAGATGGAGGCTGGCACTGAAGCTGGCTTTCTCTTCCTCCATTTCATTTAGTCTGGAATGCCAGCCCATGGGAAGGTGCCAACCGTAGTCAAGGCAGGGTAGTCTTTCTCTTAAGTTAAATGTCTTTGAAAACACCATTCCACATGAGCCCGGAAGTGTCTCCAAGGCAGTTCCAAATCCAGTCGACAGCGAGGATTGGCCAGCACACCTACTTCATTCAGTGATAGCAGTGGGAGCCCAAGCGTGGAGAAGACGGGAAGCTTCTTCAGTGTAGACAAAGGCTAGATTGGAGAGAAAGCCGAGACTGACGACAGTGATGGTGTCTTGAAACTATCATGAGCTAGAATTCTCCAGGCAGCAGAGAGACAAGGAACTTAACAGTCTTACTCCCTTTTAGGCAAGAGAGCAAAAAGCAGGGGTGCCTCCTCAGCTCCCCTAACCTCACCCTTACCCATGCGTGCTGGCTGAGAAATGGCAGAGTCACTTAGAGCAGAGACTTCATGGCGTGTGTCCATGTAAACACAGAGAAGAGGTGGGCTCCTCCAAACAGGCAGGAATTAGAGCGTACTCACTACTAAAATTCCACTGTGGTCTCGTACATGTCATTTGCGTGTTCTTATAGTGTTATGGATCTTACATGTTCTACATTCTCCGATCTACCTTATACGGAGACCCAGGGACATTGATGTTTGAAAGCAATGGTTCTACTGTTGTGTCCACTTCTAAGCCACTCCTTTGAGAAAATGAGGCTTGGTGGTATCGTGTCCCAGCGCCCTCACTGTGGCCTCCATAAATCATTGAGAAAGAGAAAGACAGACGTGGTTTGATTTTCTTGTTAAGCAGAACTGTACACATTTATTGAGGTCCCACTGATAAAGTCTGCTTGGTTTGGTTTTATTTCCCAGCTCATAGCATTGCCTCCGTTCCCAGGATCAAACCATGACTGATACATATTTATATCCTTGGTAGATATTGGAATTACAAATGACTGATGCAGAGGAATGTCCATGCCAGAAAATTACATAAGCTGCTGACGGCGTTTTGCTGTTCTTGGAGGCCGAGTGACCCAGTCAGCTGTTGTGAAACTCAGAAACTGTAGGATCACCCAGACAGCTTTTTAATCAGTAAAGAAATCCAGCCCAGCCCATACTCACCAGGTCAGAACTGCTGAAGACAAGGCCCATGAAACACCATAAAACTCAGAACAAATACGACAACTTAGGATAAAAAAAATATGTTGTTTGAAAAAGTACTTCTAAATTCAAGAATTTCAGGAAGATTTATAAAAGTTGTTTTCACACATTGTGTTGTGTTCTCAAGGCAACAAAAACAAAGCAAACAAAGTCTGTGCTCTGTAGAAGGTGGTAGGGGCAAAAGCACATGGGGCAGAAGTCCGTCTTCTGGGATTCCCTGGGAGATGCTCACTGTGGGGAGATGTGCTCCATCGAACATGAGCCAAGAGGAGGAGCTTCCCAGCAAAAGCTTCCCTCCAGCCACTTTCCTCCTGGAATTCCTGACACCCACACATTGCTATCGCCTCTTCTTGGATATTCGGTCTTGTTTTGAAAGCAAGTCAGACTTCCAAGAGTCTTTGTCATTCCTTATAGCATAGGTGGAATATCCCAGAGTGTGGGACACTAACCTTCAGGAATCTGTGATACAACCTGTTTCAGACAGTCTGATGTCAACCTGACAAGCTACAGTTATCTAAGGGGTGGGGGAGCTACCCCCTTCAAAAAATGTCTTCAGAAGATTGGGCTGTAGGCATTTTCTTAATTAATGATTGATTGGGCAGGGCCCAGTCCATTGTGAGTGATGTCATCCTTGGGCTGGTGGTCCTGGGTTCTACAAGAAAGCAGGCTGAGCAAGCCAGTAAGCAGCACCCCTACACAGTCTCTGCATCAGCTCCTGCCTCTGGGTTCCTGCCCTGCTTGGGTTCCTGTCCTCACTGCTTTTGATCATGTGCTGTTGTACGGAAGTGTAAGTGAAATAAACCCTTTCCTTCTCAAGTTGCTTTTGGTCATGACTCTTTATTACAGCAATAGTAACCCATCCTAAGACATAGCCCTAATACTTCCAGAAGTCAAAATGAAGAATCTTACAGGACTGGAAAGGAAAAAGGTACTTGCTTAGAGAATGTTTGCACAGCCAACTATAAATGACTCGCAAAGGGTTGTTCATGTGACACAAGGAAGAACAAAGGAACTATTTCGCTAATCGTGATACCCATAACTACTGTGTAGGAATGGCCAACCAACAGAGAATTAGAATACAATGCCTGTATCTGATGTAGCCTCATAATGAATCAGAAGGTGTGTACAGCTCAGCCACAGGAGGACACTCACCAGCAACACTCTGAATAGCTAATTAATTATTTAGCATGTCAGTCTAATTAATCTAGCAACTAATTAAAAGACTGGCAAAATTTACTTTATTGGCAAACAATCAATAGTTTGCATATGCGCTATTGACATATTGTGTAAGACGCCTTGACCTAACACATCCACTAATAAATCCTATCTTCTTGAAGTATGCTAAGGTGAGGCCCGAGAGTCACATGAACCCAGCAGACACTGGGAGGAGACGCTGAAGCAAGCATGTGTTTAGGAGTCGCGCGGGAATGTTCTCCTGATACTGATCTCACTGCCAGTCTCTAAGTGACTCACAGGCACCCTGAAGACCGAGAGCGAGTGAAGGATTCCTGGTCACGCTCAGTGAGCCATAAGCAGTGAGGAAGGATGGGAAATGTCCGTGGATATTTGTGCCTGACTCTCAAAAACAAAACAAAAAAAGTAATAGCACAAAACAAAGAGCAAACAAACAAAACAAAAAGATCCGAACAAGATTAAGATAGTCCAAACCTTTGTGTTAATAGCATGGCCCTGCAACCCAAGTCACTGCTGTACAAAGTGACATACCTGGACTAAATTTGGGAATGGAGGATCTGATCCTGTTTACTTTTGCTTTTTGCCCCAAATCAAGTTTCAAATAACTTTACTTTTCTTTTTCCAGTTTTGAAACCAGCAGTGCAGACTACAGTCCCAGACAACACACTGGGTAGAAGCACTGGGTAAAGCAGGCCCTGAAACATGACAGTGCCGAGCTCTCGGAAGCCATCTGCCTAGATGCCTCTCCCTTCATGCCTCAGGTTATAGAAGTAGACTCCCATAGAATGGTACTCGGCTTTATCACTTGAAGTGTTGACAGCGCCTTTCTGTGTTAACATGTACACATGACTGCCACAGTATTTTAATGCCTTTTGTATACCACGATGTTGAGTTATGCTAAAATGTATTTAAGTATTCCTCAGCTGGTAGACTTAAGAATTATGGTCAACTTCCCAGTGCTCGTGGGACTTCTAATATGCATCTCTGTGCAGTTCTTCGTGGAAGTTCGTGCCCTTATCCACAGGATACAGTTTTTTATTGCATTGGTTGTTAGATTGATTGTGCTCACATACATGCACATATGAGAACTCAGGCTATGGCACAGAGACAACCTGCTGGGGTGGCTTCTCTCGTTTGGCCATGTTGGTGAAGGGGATCAAACTGTGTCATCAGCCTTGGCAGCAAGTGCTTGTCACTCAGACATCTCAGCAGCCTGGATCAGTTTGTAAAGCGGAGTTGCTGGGCCAAGAAGCAGGTATGCCTTAAGAATTGCCTCCCATTGCCTTTTGCTCTTCTACCAAGGTACCCCTGCACTCCGCTCATCCACACTGGCACTTGAAGAGCCCTGAAATATTCTTTCTGATAATGATCCCAGCCCACCTAACTTTCTTGCCAACTTGACTGGACTGAGATGTTTAAGGACTTAATGAAGACCCTCCGGGGATGTCTGTGATGATGTTTCCAGGGGCAGCTAGATCATGAAGTCCCTGACCTAATGAATGCATTAATCCTTGATGCATTCAGAACACCTTGGCCTTATTGGAAAATCAGGAAAGTTGCTGATGGGACCTATTTGGAAGACAATTAGGAGCATGTCCTTAGGGACTATGTCTTGTCCTGCCTCCTTTCTGTATTTCCTTTTTCCCTTTTTGGATCCCCAACTACCAAAAGTTGTTCCTCTCTGCCTTTCCCGCCATGATAGACTGATTGAAACCCTGAGTTGTTCTCTTGAGTTGTTTGGTCATAGATAAAGAAATAATTAATATACCAGATATTGTTTTAATAAGCCTAGAAGAATTGGCTGATGCAGTTCCTCACAAACAGCAAATGTCAGGGCCTTTGAATTCTGGAATGAGGTATTCAAAGCCTCCTGCATATCTGAGGAGCATAACAGCTACGAGTGAGTGTCCGTTTCACCCCCACTGGGATGTTGAGCCTGATGTCCTCCCGTGGTTCTATCTGGATCGTGCCTACTGTAGCCCCCACAGAGATGCTGGTCCTGTTTTTGGTTGTTTTTTTTTTACCACACAGGTTTCAAAGTACAGCATCCTCTGTACAGATGCTGTTACACTATGCCAAGCTCTGCTCGCTCAGAGCCTCTTTCCTGCCAAGACCCCTCTGTCCATCTTTGCTGTCTACTGCTTGTATGAATCAGAGCATCCCAAGCAGACATATACCTACCTGCTATGTGCCCCAAACTGTAGGTGGTACTTTGTATACCTACACATTTCCATCTGGAATGTAAGGTTAGAATGCTCTGCAGTGAGGGACTCAAGCCTCAAGATGCAGCCCAATGGGATATCTGCGGTTGGGTTATTCTTTCATTCCCATCTGTCTAGTCTCCCATTCCTTTTCTTAGGGATCTTTGCCAAAAGTTAAAATACACGAAAGCCCTTGCTTTCTGGGAGAACCAAAACTGAGATGTTGCCCAACCTGAAGAGCTGTACTGAGGAGAAGCAGCGTTAAACAGCTCCCCCTCCATCCACCACTCTAGGAAAGACATGCCAAGTCCCTCTTCTTCAGGCAGAGAGTTGGCACAGGTTTGGTTAAGGACAGCAGGTGTTCGAGCTTCCTCTGAGAAAGCCAATGGCAACCTTGAGCTAATGGTTGGACAGCAACTGTGAGAAGCACCATGGGAAGCCGTACACCCAAAAGCTGTTTGAGTGGCTCAATTCTCCGTGTCGTTTCCAGAATATTTAATATCTATGCATATACTATGGCTGATTTCCAAAGATTGATTTTAGTTTTTATTTGTGTGTGTGTGTGTGTGTGTGTGTGTGTTTGCATGTGCATGTGAAGTGATAGTAATCACCTAAGGTAGGCTGGGAACTGAACTCCAGTCCTTCCCAGGCACAGGGGCCACTCCTTAGCGCTGAGCCATATCTCCAGCCCTATGATGGATAACTTTTAACTGGCTTCCTTGACTAAGTAAATTTGAATCTTCTGTTCAAAGACACAGAAAAATATAAATCCCCTCTTTGAGAATAAAATTTCATTAAGCTTCCCTCTAGCTTTTGTTTCTATTTTCCAGCACTTTGGAAAAACAGAGTGAATTTTTGTTTCTATTTATGGTACCTATAAGCAATCTTGAAGTCAAAGGTCCAGAAATAAAAACTCAAAATACAAACGAAGATGTTTATATCCTTAATTTTTTCACTCTTTTTAGTTTAAAATACAAGAACAAAACAGGCTGTCTTCCAGCACAGTGTAGCGAAAGTTTCTGTGACGGCCCTTGCTCACAGTGGTGTACCAGAAAAAGGAAGGGAGGAACACGAACAAGCATTGACACTTGTCTCTGCTCTGTCCTGTTTAACCTCCCATTCCAGATAAGACACTCCAGAAAGTTCCTCATCCCAACGGTGCTATGTTGCTTCTTTCCTCCACACCAGTTAGAGGCCTGTCAGATACATAAAACCTCCTTAATCAGAAACTTTCTGCCCACGGTGGACAATCCCAAGGCTGCCTGTGGCTGGGAGGAGTGAAGGGGGAATTCAGGGCTTGAGGGGGGGTTGATGAAACCATATGAATTGGATACTGGTAAGGAATATGCCAAATGAAGTGAATTGTGTGATGCATGTGTGCCCGTGTGTGCATGTGTAATGTGTTGTGTGTGTGTGTGTGTGTGTGTGTGTACACATGTGCTTGTGTGCACATTGGAATGAAGGCCAGCGGTTGGCATTGAGAGTCTTCGTTGATTACTCTCCATCTTATGTATTGAAGTGTGGTTTCTCCCTTAATACCTCTAGCTATTTGGGCTTCTATGGATTGTCGGTTTGTCCCAGGGATCCCCCATCTCCACCCCCAATTGGCTAGGATTGCAAGTGGACCACCACACCCTCCCAGCATCTATATGGGTGCTGGGAACCCAAACTCTGGTCTTTGTCTTTTACTTCATAGCAGACATTTACCCACTAAGCCATCTTCCCAGCCTGGAATTGCACAGTAAAAAGTTTATTATGTGTGAATTATCTCAACTAAGAAATGCAACAACAGGAAGGCATTCTAAATATACTGATACCGTTCCCTGGGGGAGGGCTTAAATACTATATTCACCACTTTTAAATTTTTATTGTTGTTGTTATAGTCTGGAGAAAACCCAGTAGCAGGAGGCTGGCACCTATTGCAGGCATGGCCTTACTCAAATCTGACTATTTGCCTTCTGATGTTACAAGAACCAAAAAGCATCCTTTGGACTCCAATTCTGAATCAGCCCTTGCAATTCCACCCAAGGGGAGGCCTTAATGATACAGCAGCATGTATTAGTCTGAGAACCAGGAAACCTGACTGCTTTATTCCCCTGACCAACACTAATGTTCTCGCTGTCAGAGCACAGGTCTTCAGAGCAAATCCTCGGACCCACTGCTTGCCCCGAGCTTCTGAGCAGCAGAGACGCGGTTAATATTCTGCCGAGGTGCTGTGCAGGCTTGGCTTTTATTCACAGGGAAAAAAACCCTTCCCAGCTGGCAGCTGAGGAGACAGCCCCTCCGGGGACCAATTATTTTATTTTGCGTGGTACATAAAGCAACAGGCCGCTGCCAGCCCCACCGGGAGCCGCTCCGCTGGGCTTCCCTACCCCAGGCCAGGCAGGCACTCAAGACTCGAATTGCTCTTTATGTCAGAAGTCTTGCTAATGACACAATTAAGTAACTGGGGACCGCGGAGAAGCTCTTAATTAGGTAAATACTGCTTTCTGAGAAATGAGAGCCTCGCTTCAGGCCAGCCTTGCTGTCAGCTTGCTACAGGATGCTCACTCAGTGGGTAAACCAGGCTGCCTCCTGACCATTCATTTCTGCCTGATTCTTTCTTTCTCCAGCCCTGCAGAACATGGTTCACTGTGTTATAATAGTACATGATAGTATGTATGTATGATGTATGCATAAGAAGGGATAACTCAACACCACCCAGGTGCCTGTCTAGTTGTTCTGGACAAACTAAGTTTACACAGATTTAGATTAATTCCTTGTCTAGAATTCCTCTGTCTGGGATGGGGTCCTGAAATGAATAAAAAGGGGGGGGGAGGAAAGGAAGCGGAGACCTGCATTAATCCCTCTCTGCCTCCCAACTGTGCATGCAATGTCACAGTGGCCTGACTTCAACCTGTTGGACTGTATCCCCTCAAACTGTGAGATAGACTAAACCCCTCCTTCCTCAAGTTGCCTTGTGGGGCATTTTTAAAAATTTTTTTTAACAGCAAAGAGAAAAGAAGCTAATTTGTTTCCTCTCTGGCCTCGAGGAACAACCAAGCATCACTTCCTTTTCTTAATCATCTTCATCCACATTATTTTAAAGCTAAGGTCATGAGTGGTCGTGTTTAACAACTGCAAAAGGCAAGCCACGAGCAGCATCAGCATCAGCTCACTGTCTCTCTCTGAACTCTAGTCTAGCTGGAAGATGCAAAGAATCACTTCCTACCTACCAAGCAGGGAGAGCTCATGTTCTCACGCATACCTTCTTTCTTCCCCATTGTTTTTATTTGGGTGGTGTTTTTTTTATTTTTAGTATGAAAAGCAGTTGTCTCACTATTAGGATCTGATGCAGTGTGTTCTGAGCATTCCTCCCACCATCTGAGGGATTTGTCTCTTTGTTTAGAAAAAAACAAGCAAACGCGGAAGTGTACATGTTCAGCTCATATACTTATTTATGTTATAAAGTGATGAGCTAAGGAGTTCCCTCCTAACTATTTACCAATCCAAAGACTCACACATACAAATTGTTATATAGTGCTATGATTTTAAGTTTGTACCCCCAGCCTCCCCAACTTCATGGTTTGGAAACCGTCCACTGCCACAGTGTTGAGAGGTGACCGGATTCTTGATGATCTTCCCTCAGGAAGAGTCACCATGGTGGGACTGCCATTATTATTCTGAATGGGTTTGTCCTAGAAGGGAACTCCCCTCTCTTGTTTGCCGTTCTCTCTGCTGTCTCTTCATCGGGTGCCTTCTACCGTGGTGAGGTGATAGGTCACAGAAGTCCTTGCCAGACACAGGCCTTTCCTTTCAGCCTTTTTTTCTTTTTTTTTATTGATAAAAGGAGAATAAAGAAAAGAAAAAAAAACAAATTTCCACCTCCTCCCAGCCTCCCATTTCCCTCCCCCTCCTCCCACTCTTCTCTCCCTCCTCCCACTCTTCTCCCCCTCCTCCCACCCCTCTCCCCTTCCCCCCACTCCTCTCCTCCTCCCTCTCCAATCCAAAGAGCAGTCAGGGTTCCCTGCCCTGTGGTAAGTCCTAGGTCCTCCCCCCTCCGTCCATATCTAGGAAGGTGAACATCCCGACTGGCTAGGCTCCCACCAAGCCAGCACATTGCATAGGATCAAAACCGCGTGCCATCTCATCAGCCCTCATTGTTCGCCATGTTCCGAGAGTCCAGTTTTATCCCATGTTTTTTTAGTAACAGTCCAGCTGGCCTTGGTGAGCTCCCAGTAGATCAGCTCCACTGTCTCAGTGGGTGGGTGCACCCCTCGTGGTCCCGACTTCTTTGCTCATGTTCTCCCTCCTTCTGCTCCTCATTGGGACCTTGGGAGCTCAGTCCAGTGCTCCAGTGTGGGTCTCTGTCTCTATCTCCATCCATCGCCAGATGAAAGTTCTAGGATGATATGCAAGATATTCGTCAGTATTGCTCTAGGATAGGGTCATTTCAGGTTCCCTATCCTCAGCTGCCCAAGGAACTAACTGGGGACCTCAGCTTGGGCACCTGGGAGCCCCTCTAGGGTCAAGTCTCCTGCCCACCCTAAAGTGGGTCCCTTAACTAAGAATTGTGGTTCCGTGCTCCCCTATCCAACCTTCCTTTATCCCGATCCTCCTGTTTCCCCAAGTCCCCCCTCCTTCCCTTCTACCTTTTCTCTCCCCATCTCCCCTTACCCCCATCCCACCCCACCCCCAAGATCCCACTTTTCTCCCCGGCAATTTTGTCTACTTCCCTTATCCAAGAGGATAACTATATGTTTTTCCTTGTGTTCACCTTCTTACTTAGCTTCTTTAGATTCTCCTATTGTAGACTCCGTGACCCCTAATTGGTTTCCTTTCAGCCTTTTACACCCAGCCTCCAGAGCTGTGGAGAGCTCATCTGGCTCTTTAGAAATCACCCTGGCTCAGGTGTTCTGTTACGACAGCACCGGGCAGGCTGTGACCATATTTATTAGACCCATGTGCATGTCTACTTCATCGTTTTTATATTTCTGTCCCATTCTTGTACCTGACTATCTGAACTCATCTTAAAATTGGAGTTCAAACAGACAAGCTGTACTGCCTGGGGATAGGGATATTCACTGTGAAGATCAGGTCATCGGTAAAGCCATCAAAAAAGCCCTTGCTCCTTGACCTTCAATAGTTCTCAGGAGACAGAGACAGAGACCCACATTGGAGCACCGGACTGAAATCTCAAGATCCAAATCAGGAGCAGAAGGAGAGAGAGCACGAGCAAGGAACTCAGGACCGCGAGGGGTGCACCCACACACTGAGACAATGGGGATGTTCTATCAGGAACTCACCAGGGCCAGCTGGCCTGGGTCTGAAAAAGCATGGGATAAAACCGGTCTTGCTGAACATAGCAGACAATGAGGACTGCTGAGAACTCAAGAACAATCGCAGTGGGTTTTTGATCCTACTGCACATACTGGCTTTGGGGGAGCCTAGGCAGTCTGGATGCTCACCTTATAAGACCTGGATGGAGATGGGCGGTCCTTGGACTTCCCACAGGGCAGGGAACCCTGATTGCTCTTCGAGCTGATGAGGGAGGGGAACTTGATTTGGGGGAGGGGGAGGGAAATGGGAGGCGGTGGTGGGGAGGAGGCAGAAATCTTTAATAAATAAATAAATTAAATAAAAAATAGTTCTCAGTTGTGCGCAGTTATATTTTTCTCTAGTTGAAATCTTTCTACGTCCACTCTCCTCACTTTTCCAGCTATAAAACTAGGATGGTTGCGGGTGGGGACAAAGCATCTACCCACCCATTTGTCTCCTGCTAGATTGTGACCCTTACTCCGCACGCTCCGCGGCTGTCTCTGTCATCCAGCCGGCTTGTCTCACTGTCCCTCCATCATGGCATCTTCCTTCGCAACCTTCACGGTTGAAGCCCAGTTCTCTCCTGTCTTCTCAGTCTGGTCCATCTGATGCGTGTTTGCATTACACTCAGTTCCCTGAGTGTTCAACCCAAGCCCTGCCATTCATTCTCTGCCTCCAGCTAGGTCTCTGAAATCTCGGCCCGTCTTAAATCACTCTGTTTTCCCCACTGGCTGTTCCTAGGTCCTGCTCAGCTGAGATTCCTCCATTGTGCATTTCAGCTATTCTTTGCAACTCACCCAGAGCCTCAAGTCCTCTCTGTCCGTTAACCCAGGTTCAATCCCTCAACTCTACTTTTCAGTTCTTGATTTTGTATTTTGGGCCTTCATCAAAGAAAGTCTCATTGTTTTAGAGACCCTACTCTTGTACAGCAAGGTCACACTCCCACCCACCAGCCTCGCTCCCTTGGACTGTAGACACTCCACACAGAAGCCATTACTCCCACCTTGAGACCCCAATCTTAATACTACCCTTGCCTTCGGTCCACCTGGAAAGTATTTTTAAAGGTATTTTAAAATGTGTGATTCATGCCTGTGTGAGTGTCTTCAGGCTTATGGGTATAGGGAAGTCGAGCACAGCTGTGGGGAATGTCTTTCTCATTCCACCATGAGATCCAGGGACTAGAACTCAGGTCATTTTGCTGGACCGGCTCTCACCTGCTCTGAGCAGAATGGGTGAAGACTTAGGTTGGAGAGATGAGAGAACTTCCCCTCAAGGTCGGTCCTCTCATGCTGGGGCAAAGGGAGGAATAGGGCAGGAAAGTGACTTTACTGTCATGAGACAGGAACACGGGGAGCAGCGGGACCCGGGGACAACAGAACTCTCAGCTGATCCTCCAGCCTTCATCCTAAAATGGCACCAAGCAGCGTGGCTCTCTGCAGCTAATGTCACTCTCTGGCTCCATCTGTGGTCCCGTTTCAACCTCAGAGGAAATCCAGCCATGGTCCTCTGGCTTACCTCCCATGCCTGTTCTTTGTATCTGTGTGGAGAAGATCAAACCTTGCCTCCCACTGGCTTCTTCCCTTTTGTCGTCCTGCCTGGGACTGGTCCTCTTCTGACCTCTTCCCTGGAGAATCTGGAAGGGCTCAGTTCTGCATTCCTGCTTTATCTTTTTGCCCCTAGACTTTCAAAGACTAATTAGAATGAATTACATTAAATAAAGGACAGTATAACTTTTGTTAATTAATTGTAGTAGTTATAAAAAAGATGCAATTAACTTTTTAGGTCTGTACCCAGTAAAATATATAGAAAACAAAAATTAATTAAGTCCCTTCACACCATTCTCTTCCCAGGCCTATGGCAGGAACCATCCCCTTGTTGGAGCGGTTTTCATTCCTACATTTTGATTTATATTTAATACATGTTTATTCTAAAATACAATTATGTATGAATTAACATATGTAAATATTAGACTATGCTCTCATATTTATGTCTTCTGCAAATTACTCTGATATGATACTTGTCCGTGTTGATACATGTAGTTTATTCTTGAGCTGTATTCTATTGCATCTGTATCTATGTATTCCCACATAAGAGTCAGACACACCCATATATGTGAGATGTGTCTACAACCCCCTATCTTGATGTTAAAAAAATTAGATAATGTAAGAAAATGTTGCCACTATTTTCCTATGTGTATTCTGGCATCTGGCGTGTGCAGGAAATGATAGGTTACTTGAATGGATGAGCAGAACAGCTGTCGTTGGTTCTTAATCTACAGAACAGCCCTGGGCAAATGTAGTGTGTCTGTGGGTATGAGAGTAGAAACAAAGACACTAACTCAGCATGACCAAGGTAGAACACAGAACTCTCATCTCATCCCAAGCATAGCCACCATCCACAGCAACCACACCTAGGCAGGAAAGCTGCGGGAAGCAAAAGGTTTGGATTTTCCATTCATGATATTCCATTCATGATATTCCTTTCATGATATTCTTTACCATTTGAAAAATCTGCTTGTGTGTCGCTTTGCATTTCCAAAATGCCTTTGCTCATCTCACTGTCTTGCTTTTCTTGTTAACCAAATCAGCACAAGCTTGGGCAGATGACCCCAGAAAGCCATGTGATGCTGGGGCTGGGCCCAAGTCCGACTGAGTTAGCCGGCCATGACAGCCTGTACTTTCCCTTCTCTCCCCTGAGCCGTGTTTTTCTCTGCTAAAGTCTGAATGCTAACAACTGTGCCGCGACTCTGAAGCCAAAACCACAATTGCAGGGCTCCTGTTTAGACCACTGCCTGGTGTCGCCAGTTGAGAGAAGATGTGGTTAGCATCTGACTGTTAGCATTTCTAGTGTTTCAAATTAAAGTAGCTGCCACGTTTCTTCTCTAGCAAAAATTAATTTGGGATTGCCACAGGAGTTAAATGACATCCATCCAGATATTTCTACCAATACCGCCAATTAAGCGTCCGCACCCTCAAAGACTCATGGGACAGTGATTTGCCAACATTCAGTCCTTACTGTATTTCAGTGTTCTGACTAAATATGAAGGAAACTTTCGCATTTGTCAGGTTATTTGAAACGTGTTGTCTTTAGCTGTCATTAGTGTTTGACTTGTGACATTCTCACCAAAGCAGAAAAGTCAAACACACCGAGATGCCTGGGGTGTTTTTCTAATGGACAATTGAGAGATTTTGCTTGTTTGCTTTCTTCCTATCAATAATTATTAATGATGATAAGAATGTCCCAGAAGACATGCTGGTGTGTTCATAGACAAGGTACAGAGGGAGACATTCTCTTCTAGAATCTTCTCTAGAGTAGATAACAAAGTGGCTTCTTCTACAATCATATGTAAAATTGTTAGAAGTGGCCAGACATCCTTGTGCATCCTGTAGTCCCAGCTCTGCAGAGGTTCAGATGGGAGGAGAGCAAGTGTGAGGGCTGGCTGGGCCATGTAGTGCTGAGACCCTGTCCCTGGGGGAATATGTATATATGTCCTTAGAGTCTGGCGTGATGCTCAGATGCCTCCAGTCTGTGCTGGGAGATCCACAATCTCTTGCACAACTCAGGCCATGTGCTGACTTTGAAATGACAGACCTATGGCTTACATGCTAAGTCTCTGATAACAAACAATAATAGATTCAATTTGCCCAAATTAAGTAATAAAGACGTGTGTCCATGTTTTAAGAGATAAGGTCAAGCATTGAGAAAACATTCCTGGTAAAGGTTTCTAAGAAGTCACTTTGCTCTTGTTTCTTAGTTGATTATCTGAGACACAATCTCTATACCAATTGCTAATCACAAAACCAGATCGAAATCTGATTCATTTACATAGAACCTTGTGAAGGTTTGATGAGAACTGTCCCCACAGGCTAGGGTATTTGAACATTTGGTTCCCAGTTAGTGGCGGCCAGGAGGTTCTGGAACATTTGGAAGGTAGATTCTTGCAAGGGGAAGTGTGTCACTGGGGACAGGCTTTGAGGCCTTACACCTCTTTCCGCTTCCTACTTTTCTTCCTGTTATTTCTGTGTTTATGGAAATGCGATCCCCTAGCTTCCTGCAGGCAGGCCACGCCTTCCCTGTCAAGACTGACATCATCTCTCTGGAGCCTTAAGCCACAATGAACCCTGACCTCCTGGGGTCACTCTTGTTCCCATTGTTTTATCAGAGTAACCGAAAGTAACTGTATCAGTTACTTTCACCAAAGCTCCTTGTCTTCTTACTGTCTTCTTAAGTGAAGCTTAGATACACTTTTTCAAAATGTTCTCATAGGAATTTATTGTCTGTTTTACGATGTACTATAGTGTACACAAAGATGCATGCAATATTTCATCAGTTTTATTATTGATTACATGTTGGAGTGGCAATATTTATGATGAACTGGGTTAAGCAGAATACATAATTAGAGTAAATTTTGTTTTTATTCTCTTGTATATAGAAGTTTAGTTATTGCCATTTTATCTTTATTATATATATTTATGGGATATAGAATAGTAGTCTGGTACATGTAGATAATGTATAATGATCCAATTAGGACCCTTAGTCATTCTTTATACATTTTTTCACCTGTAACAATTATACATATTATGAGGTTCATTAGCTGTGGTTATTGGTAAATGACTTCCATTCTTACAGAATCGTGTGTTATTCATAAAACACAGAGACGGCATAGAGAAGTACCTCAGCACAATGAGATCAAACACACACGTGGGCGCTAACGACACGCCAGCATCCATTGTTCCATCGCTTGTCTGGTTTGTGAAAGAAGAGCTATGAAAGCCATCCACATTTACATAGACCTTCAGATGTAGAATTTTCTTCAGAGCTGTACCAATAGCATTAACTAATATTTATTGTTTGTAAGGTCTTGGAATTATATGACTGTCATATAAGAGAGAGATGAATAGGGCCAAAAATGTTGGATAAATAACACTATTTCAACAGAAGACAGACCATGGAGAATTAAATCAGGAGGCCGTAAACGAATCAGGGGAGGCAGCACTTCTGGATTAGAAAATATTAAGGAAGATGTATCCTTGGAGAAACTAATCATCATTTTAAAGACATAGCAGATTTGAGAAGGCTAACAAGTTTGAAAAGGAAGATTCATGTACCTAAATGGATCACTTAGTGACACCCTGAGCCTGTGGCCAGCTGTGCTCACGTGAAGACCCTTCTCAATTAGAACTCCGTGTGTGTGTGTGTGTGTGTGTGTGTGTGTGTGTGTGTGTGTGTGTGTGTGTGTGAAGGCACACATGAGTGCAAGCATATGTGAAAGCCAGAGCTCACCCTCAGGTATTGCTTCAGGCATTGGCCATCCACCTTGCTTTTTGACACAGCGTCTCTCACAGGGACCTAAGGCACCCTGGCCCGTTAGGTGAGGCTGACCAACCAGGGCATCTTAAGGATCTGCCTGTCTCCCTCAGTGCTGAGGTTACAAGGATATGCTACCACACCTACCTGCTTTTTACATTGTACTTTCCTGTAAATACCTTACCAATGAACCCATCGCCTCAACTCTGATAGACTCCTCTGGATATAAAGTGTATTGGGGAAGAATAAACTGTGGCTCCGTGTAAATGACTCTTTCATTTGCACGGAAATGTCTCGGCTACATGTTGGGGAGAAATGGTCTTTTGAAGTGGTCTTGAAACAAATTCTTTCATTTAAGAAAATGCCACAAAGCCCTTAGATATACAGAGGTCCGACACCAATGTCCTGGCCACTTCCTAACTCAGAGAATTGCATTGTGATTATCGATGTCCCCTTCTTGTGGCTCTTTTTTCAAAAGATAAATGACTCCGGTTGGAATCTAATTTCCTCTTAGAATTAATGTTGCAAAATTAATGGGCCACCTGATCACGTTTCAAAGGGTAAATAAATGACCATCCTTGGTATGGGTCAGGGTCAGCGGTGACTCCTGCCTGATTCACAATGAATGAGCACAAGCCAGTGGACCTGTGGCCGAGAAGCCATGAGCCGTCCTGAGGGCTCAGGAGGAGTAGCTGGCGAAGATGCTTTTCTTCTTCCTAATCTACTCAACAGTTGCAGTTCCAGGAATCATTAGAGCTGAGGTTGCTACGGGAAGGCAATGTGTAGCTTCATGAGCCCCCTAGCATCCTTTGTACATAAGCACCCCAGTGTAAGTTTCTTTAGGTACTGGCCAGTTTTCCCAGTCCTAGGGTAGTGTGTGTAATGAAGAACGGGCTCTGTATTTGTGGCTAAAAAAAAAAAGGATGAGAGGGAGAGAGGCAAAAAAGAAGATGAAGAATAAAGGAGAGAAGGAAGGGGGAGAGGAGAGGGGGATAGGAGAAGAATAAGAGAAATGCGGAGAGAAAAGGAAAAGGGTCAGGAGTCCCCCAAGAAGAGCTCATGACACTAAAGTAGGAGAGAGTTTGCAAATTCTAGCATACTTGAGGGTTCCTGTTCCCATTCTTTAGGATATACAATAGTGAGGGAATTTACTCATGACCTTCTAGCAGTCAGAGCGAGATCCAGAGGTTACAAGGATATGCTTGTAAGCCCCAGGATCCAGGAACTGATATTGTTGCAAGGTTCCCATGTGAGTCCTGTTGTTTCCTGCGAAGACCACAGGAACCATGAGTGAAATTCAGACCTGCCCACCTCCCCATACAACAGATGTCCTACCTTCAAATTTGACACTCCATCTGGAACAGAACTTGGGGAAGGTGGGAAGAGCAGAGTGCTGTAGGGATTTCAGTACTGACTATGATAAAACCTAAAATGGAGCCCGAGCTGGGCCCATTCCTTCTTTCCGATAGAGGTTCTGTTGTTTGTTGTGCTTCTGAACCGTGACCCATACATGTTCTAGGCTTGAGGCTATATTCAGAACGGGTTCAGTCTGTCTTACCTTTCTAAGACAACCACATCTAATACTCCAGGCGATCCCACCCTGGGACGGACAGACGGAAACCAGGGTCTCATGCCATTCTGGCTGGTTCAAACTCACTGTATCCCAGCATGGCTTTGAACTTTTCCCCCTCCTGTCTCTACTCTCCAAGTGCTGGGATTACAGGTCTGTGCCAACAAACAAGTTTTATATCAGGCTGGGTGTTGCATGCTGGGTGAGGAATCTACCAACTGAACGGCATCCTCCTCACGTCCTCCTTGAGGTCCTGTGGATCTTCTGATCATGGGAGCTATTCAACCCACGTCTCAGTTTCTTCCCTTGTAAAGTCAGGTACAAGAGTATGACGGGATGTTCTGCAATTGGACCTGTTTTACAGACTGGACTAATGTGCGGATTGACATGGAATGCTTTGGTCACTAATTATAAACTATTCTTACAGTCTTATATGTTTAATTTCTTAAATATTCTACATAGCTATTTTACATTTATGCAGTTCTTAGACCATATACTTCTTTGCAGCTTTATCACAGAAGCTATGGAAAATGATGACTCATTGGGCTGTATAAAAATATACTGAGCTGAACTCAGGCCACATCTAGAGCTGGAGGGCTGCAGCTGGAGAAGTCTGGCTGTCTGTCAGCCTTCATCCCAAGCCTCAGGCTGTCCACAAAGGACTGCTCAAAAAGCTTGACAAACCTTGAATACCTCCCAGGCCCCATTCTCTTGGAAGACTGTGATGTAGGACCCCACCTCTGCTTTTGGAAGCGGAGCACCACATGGAACACTCTGGGGTTCAGGTTTAGAGGCATCGCTTCCTGTCCCATGGTAGTGTCTAGAGCTCAGCCAGACTCCTCAAACCACCCCCCCTTCAGCCTTCTGAGAACAAGCAGGTGAAGCATCAGGGCCCAAGTCTGAGTTCTGAATCCCCACGGCAGTGCTACAGGCTGCAGGTCTGGACAGCTCTCCTTGGTGGACCTGAAAAGTGTGCTGTGGGCAAGTTCAGAAGGCTGTGCAGTCCACCCGCAGGGTGGGAAGGCAAGCCCTCAGGACTCGCTCCTTCCACCCTCACCACATGACCATGCTGGTCGACACCACGCATGTGCTTGAAGTTCCGTGGTCCACCACCCAAGTTCTCCCCATATTTGTTGTGAGGAGAAATAAGACCACGTTTACATGTGGTCAAGGCTGGCACATGAGCAAGCACCAGCACTCCTATCCTCACAGTCAGGACAACGGCTGGCAGAGGCGTTTCGTGGAAACAGCAAGGCCTGATTTCCTCCGCTAGGAAAGTCTGTCTTCGCCCAAAGCCTCTGTGGCACTTTGCATATGACATTCCTCGTGACCTTTAGCTTTTCTTCATGAGATAGCGCAAAAGGGTCGCCGACCTTGGGAGGCAGGACACACTGATGTTCTCTTATACAGCCGTCATGCAATAACCACCATCTATGGATAAATTAGTGACAATCTAAAGATGCCATTAAAATACGTAAACTGTCTCAGAACCAAACTTGAACAGAAGCACAGAGGTCGCACTTGCAGCTGCCACCTGCTTCACTCCACTAAATGTCACACGGGGGCACAACCCCCGAACAGACCTCGACACAGAGAGCAAAATGTCGGCTCAGCACCAGTCCCGTTTCTGCGATGGTGTAATCAGGGGTGTGGCCATTCCCTTCCAAGCCACTCCCAGGCATATCATATGGCTCGGGGACAGGCATGGTACCCAAACAGTGACAAGTTTATTCCAAACACATGCATGCAGCTGAGCCCGTAGGCAGTGTTACGGGACCAGGGCGTCCAGAATGAACTGTGCCGTGGAACGCACTGTTTATTAAGGGACAAGTCATAAAAAGCGCTAATTGAAGCTGACATGCATATTATCCTGTACATGGCAACAGTTGTTTATGACTTAGAACAGAGGTCAGCGAGCTTCCTCTGCAAGGGCCAAATAGTAAATATTTTATTCTCTGTGGCCATCTGGCCTCTGTCACAACCACTCAACTCTGTCACCATGGTATAAAAGAAAGCCGACAGGGATAATACATAAATGAATAAGAGTTGTTCTAATAAAACTTTATTTATGAAAACAGACAGCTGCCTGGATTTAACCCACAGGCTGTGCTTTGCCAAACCATGAAATTCTTTATAGGAATATTTTATTACTGATGCTGTTTAGAATTGCTGAAACTTATTGGATATTTTGTTTATAAACTCTCTACAGAAAAGGTACGCCAATTCTGAAAGTGAGGTCTCTCCCCACTGCCAGCCCTTCCACGGCTCCCGTCATTTTCATCTGACTCTCGAACACACACACAATGCCCAGTTAATCCTGGTGGCCCAGGGACCTAACAGCAGGCCTGTATACTAAGTATGTTCAATACATATGCTTAAAGTAAATTTACCCAGCTAAAGTTAAATTTCGAGCAAGGCTTATGTTAACCAGCTATATAGTTCATTCCATGTAGACCCCACAGACTAATGAAAATAAATAATTTTATATAGAGTAGGTAAGCCTGGTTATAATTACATCCCCCATCCAAACAACCACCTCTTTATATACTACAAAACAATGTGCCATAAGCCGTAAAATAAAGAAGTCACTTCTTTATATAGTGAGGTAGTTTTATTTCAACAAATAAATTGAAATTGTCCTTTCTGCCTCTTTTTTTTTTGGCATCCATCTTATCTTTTACTAGACTGGTCAACACTTCCTACCCCACTTGGGTCTTGCTTCTCCCTCAGACTTTGGGACTTTAGCATTCCCCCTGGACTGGGCTCTGCCCGGGCAGATTTCCCATGGAGCAGTTCTCTGGCGTCAGCATTGTGCTCTTCCCTGTCTGTGACCCCTGCCAACTGTCCAGAAGCCGCTGGCTGCACCCCTAGGAGAGCAGGTGCAGTGGTATGATCCTCGCCTTACCCTCCACCCTCTCCACCCTGAGGTGCCAAGTCTTCCTACGTGAGTTTCAGCTAACTGTTGACATTGGTTTGCCTTGTATGGTGTCAGGAGGACACCTGCCCCTTGTCCAGTCTCATTTGCTGAGGCCTGTGAGTTTCTTGGCTTTAATATCTGCCCCTCAGCCATCAATGCCTTTTGCATTGTGCACGTATATATCCTTGCATTTGTCTTTTGGGACCTATGAGTGTTACAGAAGTTGTTAGGGTCAGAACCTGGGCCCTGGCAACCCACACAAACTAAACTCAGACATATATGATCAGTGGGCCAACAACACAGACAAGTTTGAGAAGCAGAAATAGGACAGTTATTCAGTATGGCCACATCAGGAAGAGGGACAGTGAGATCCAGTGACCCTTCAAGTCCACTGTCAGGGTCTTAACAGGAGGTTTACACAGAAAACAAGGGTAATGTGTAGAATTAAGCAGACCCAGTCATGGCATGGCCACGCGCTTCTCTGACCCAGCTTTGTCTGGGCTCCAGTCCCACCTGAGAGGGGTTCTGATACGAACCCATGAAATCTTGCTGGAGACACATTTCTTCTCTAGCTGGAGTCAGGCTTCAGCCAGCCTTTTCTTTCCCCCTCAACGTGGGATTCCTGGGGAGTTATAATTTCTAGGACACCATTGTCTCAGTGATCTGAGAGCTGACGTGTAAGGTTTAAGTACTTCTTAGAACATCTTCGCTCCCACTAGGACATGTACACAGGGCAGAAACCAGATGGGGAAGAGCTCGGGCCAGCACCGGAACAGCACAAAGAGAGTTTCCTGAGACAGTCAGCCTCTGCAAAGTGTTCTCGCAGTCACAGTTTGCCTGGCTGTTAAATGGGAGCGGAGTGCAAGCAAGGGCTTTGTGGAATCAATGCAGAGAGCTCACGAGATGACAGACACACAAGAAAGACATCGTCCAGCCCCTGCCCTGCTCCAGAACTCTATGGTGACAGCAGTGTCTGTCTGTGCAGTGTCTGTGCAGTGTCTGTCTGTGTAGTGTCTGTGCAGTGTCTGTCTGTGCAGTGTCTGTGCAGTGTCTGTCTGTGCAGTGTCTGTGCAGTGTCTGTCTGTGCAGTGTCTGTGCAGTGTCTGTCTGTGCAGTGTCTGTCTGTGCAGTGTCTGTCTGTGCAGTGTCTGTGCAGTGTCTGTCTGTCTGTGCAGTGTCTGTCTGTGCAGTGTCTGTCTGTGCACTGTCTGTCTGTGCAGTGTCTGTCTGTGCAGTGTCTGTGCAGTGTCTGTCTGTCTGTGCAGTGTCTGTCTGTCTGTGCAGTGTCTGTCTGTCTGTGCAGTGTCTGTCTGTCTGTGCAGTGTCTGTCTGTCTGTGCAGTGTCTGTCTGTGCAGTGTCTGTCTGTGCAGTGTCTGTGCAGTGTCTGTCTGTGCAGTGTCTGTCTGTGCAGTGTCTGTCTGTGCAGTGTCTGTCTGTGCAGTGTCTGTCTGTGCAGTGTCTGTCTGTGCAGTGTCTGTGCAGTGTCTGTCTGTCTGTGCAGTGTCTGTCTGTGCAGTGTCTGTGCAGTGTCTGTCTGTGCAGTGTCTATCTGTCTGTGCAGTGTCTGTCTGTGCAGTGTCTATCTGTCTGTGCAGTGTCTGTCTGTGCAGTGTCTGTCTGTGCAGTGTCTGTGCAGTGTCTGTCTGTGCAGTGTCTGTCTGTGCAATGTCTGTCTGTGCAGTGTCTGTGCAGTGTCTGTGCAGTGTCTGTCTGTGCAGTGTCTGTGCAGTGTCTGTCTGTGCAGTGTCTGTCTGTGCAGTGTCTGTCTGTGCAATGTCTGTCTGTGCAGTGTCTGTGCAGTGTCTGTGCATTGTCTGTCTGTGCAGTGTCTGTCTGTGCAGTGTCTGTCTGTGCAGTGTCTGTCTGTGCAGTGTCTGTCTGCAGTGTCTGTGCAGTGTCTGTCTGTCTGTGCAGTGTCTGTCTGTGCAGTGTCTGTCTGTGCAGTGTCTGTGCAGTGTCTGTCTGTGCAGTGTCTGTCTGTGCAATGTCTGTCTGTGCAGTGTCTGTGCATTGTCTGTCTGTGCAGTGTCTGTCTGTGCAGTGTCTGTCTGTGCAGTGTCTGTCTGTGCAGTGTCTGTCTGTGCAGTGTCTGTCTGTCTGTGCAGTGTCTGTCTGTGCAGTGTCTGTCTGTGCAGTGTCTGTCTGTGCAGTGTCTGTCTGTGCAGTGTCTGTCTGTCTGTGCAGTGTCTGTCTGTGCAGTGTCTGTCTGTCTGTGCAGTGTCTGTCTGTCTGTGCAGTGTCTGTCTGTGCAGTGTCTGTCTGTGCAGTGTCTGTCTGTCTGTGCAGTGTCTGTCTGTGCAGTGTCTGTCTGTGCAGTGTCTGTCTGTGCAGTGTCTGTCTGTGCAGTGTCTGTCTGTGCAGTGTCTGTCTGTCTGTGCAGTGTCTGTCTGTGCAGCGTCTGTCTGTGCAATGTCTGTCTGTCTGTGCAGTGTCTGTCTGTCTGTGCAGTGTCTGTCTGTGCAGCGTCTGTCTGTGCAGTGTCTGTCTGTCTGTGCAGTGTCTGTCTGTGCAATGTCTGTCTGGGGCAAGAAAGCACAGCATGCATGGGATGGTTGGGTTCGATTGTCTCTCTGCCCAGTGGACTCCCTTTGCTGGGGTTTTGACTGTTAGATCCTTGTGGATTGCTGATGAATCTGCCATGCGTGGTGACCTGTGTGACAGGCTGTCCTGCCCACCCTGCAGGACCCACTGCAGTTCTCCTCACAGGTAGTTCTCCTGTTGTCTTTGTCTCTCTTCTGGAGCAGCCCCCTGGTAGTGAAGCATGAAGTCACCAGTTCCCAAGGTCGGGCATGGCTGACACCCACCTCTCACCCCCATTCTGAGGCAGAAAAACATTCTTGTCTTTTTGTCGGGAAGATCCCAGCCATGAGCAGTGTAGTCCAGGGACTGGAGTGACGCCATGCCTTTCTCCTGGTACCTGGTTGAGAGGAAGAATGAGCTATCAAAGAGAACAACCTTATGGGCAGAAGATGCATGGAAGCTCTCTCAGACATCAAAGGGAACCCTGCCAAACCGTCAGTCAGCATTCCATTGCTGTGATACAAAACCCAAGATGTTTGTCTCCAAGGAGGAAAAGTACTTTTGGCTCATGGTTTCTGAAGGTTCAGCCCATGGCCACTGACTCATCACTTTAAGCCAGAGAAGAGGACAAACATCATGGCAGAACAAAGTGGCTTACCTTATCTTACCTTATTCTGGTCAGGAAGCAAAGAGATGTAAAGGCTGATGTCCCAGCATCCCCTCAAGGGCACACTCCCAATGACCTAATTTCTTCCCTCCTGGACCCATCTTCTACTTGACTCCAGAGGCTGGGGTGTAAGCCTTTAGCTGTAATACAGATCCTCGGGTAGACTACCTTCCTGGGAGGACCCACTTTGTGCTGAGTCTCGGCCAACGGAGACTCATGGCCAGATGTGGTCAGGTGGAGGGCAGCATCCAATGCTAAGAGTTTCCCATTTTAAAGCAACTTTCTCCAGTGCCTGGCTATGGGACATACTCCATGAGCGATTTTTACCAGAAGTTTGAGTTCCCATGTGCTTGGTTTCCCAAGCTTTCTTTCTGAGTCTTTACAGCATTCCAGGAAGTCAACAGGGAGATGTGGGGAAAGTGGGTGCTGAGTTTTGACCCTAAGCACTGAGCTGGAGTGAGCAGCTCCCAGATACATGCCAGCCTTTCTTGACCCTGTCTGTCATTCCCCCTGCAGCTCAGCACGGCTAAAACACAATCCCTGGGGTCAGAGCCCTGTTTCCAAAAGAAGTAGTTTCCTATGGCCGCTGGATGGCTCCTCTCTGCTCAGCACCTTTTACCCAGTTCACTCTGGGAAAAGAAAGTTCTAGGGACAGCAAAAGCCACCACCCACAGTACCCAGGAGCTGGGCAAGGACAGAGCTGGGTAAGAATTAATTTTCCCTCTTAAATAGGAAACTCAGAGAAGCAGATGGGACCAGGACTTTTTCCCTAACCTGGTGCCAGTGGAGCACAGACCCAGAAAAGAAACCAATAGAGAAGAGGCAGACGAAAACTCAGCACAGAATGACCCCATATGGCTGTGCAAAAACCCGTCCTTCCATCCTCCAATCTCAGATGGGCAAGCAGCCCAAGCAGGCACTGTGGGACTACATAGCACTACTAGATTGAATTCCATCTGCCTGTTCCTCATTCATGCCCTTTAGGTGCTCCTGTAGATATCCAAGCACAGACCACTCCAATCAGAGGGCATCACAGGGCACGGATTCCCGTGCCTGGAGCCCTGAAAGGTCTCCTTTCTGCCCTCTTGAGCCATGCAGTCTTTATCACAGGGTTCCTCTTTGAAGCCTGCTTTTCTCTTCCCTGAAATGGAATATAACGCCCTTCTCCATGCTCTACAGCCCCTGAGACCACACACCGGAGATAAGTGGCTCTGCCCAGCAGGAGCAGCCCCTCATCCATGCTGGCTAATGCTTTCTTGAAGATTTACTGGCATTTTGAATCATTGCTAAAAAGAAGCACTTTCTTTTTTTTCCTGCTTTTATCCCTCCTCCCAAGATCTGATGATCATTCAGGATGTAGAGGGCTTCTTTCTCAACAATTACATGTGCAACTCTTACACATGACTTTTGAAAGGTATGTGTATGCGTGCATTTTCATATATAGACACAATATGTAGCCTAAAATATAAAATTCCAGTATGTGAAACATTCTGGAATTTGTTCTTTGGTGGATTTTGTTGTTGTTGTTGGTTGATTGGTGGGTTGTTGGGTCGGTGGGTCAGTTGTTTGTTTGTTTAGTTGGTTGATGGGCTGGTGGGTCAGTGGGTTGGTGGGTTGGTCGGTTAGTGGGTTGGTTAGCCAGTGGTCAATTGTTTGATTGGTTGGTGGGTGGGTGGGCTGGTGGGTCAGTGGGTTGGTGGGTTAGTGGCTCGGTGGGTCAGTTTTGGTTTTTGTTTGGTTGTTGGTTGGTGGATTGGTGTGTCAGTGGGTTGGTGGGTTGGTCGCTGGGTTGGTGGCTGGGCTGGTGGGTCGGCGGGTACGTGGGTTAGTGGGTTGGCAGGTTGGTTGCTGGGCTTGTGGGTCAGTGGGTTGGTGGGTTGATAGATTGGTGGGTCGGTGGATTGGTGGGTCAGAGGGTTGGTGGGTCCGTGGGTCGGTGGCTTGGTCTGTTGGCTGATGTTTGCTGCAGTCCCTGGGACAGGACCTAGTAAGAACTCTACCCCTGACAGATATCCCCAGCCCTGAGCCCTTCCACTCTGTTTACACGTGGCAGAGATGTTTCATGATATACTTTTCTTCTTTCTCTTATTAATTAAGTACTGCACTACAAACCGGAGTCCATGGTGCCGTATGCAACACTAAAATATGCACCATCAGTGGACCTCTCTGAGCTCATGAGTCCCTAAAAGACGGGCAAATTTAAGATTTTATGAAAAAATACCCTACATTTTACCTTCTAAGATGACTCCTTTTTGTCGACCACGGCAGGGAGTGTAGAGAACAATTCCCCAGGAGTGGAGTGGGCGTCATTATTTATGATTGACAGTTGTCACACAGAGAAACAACCTTGGAAAGTGATTGCTTACAGGTTCTGGACAAATAATTGTCTCTGCTGCTGTGGCCCTGTGAGCACTGAGTCAGACACCGCCTTGATGGTAGTGAGCCGCCCACTCCTAACGGGACTCTTGTCTCTGCTGCTGTGTACCGAGTCAGACACCGCCTTGATGGTAGTGAGCCGCCCACTCCTAACGGGACTCTTGTCTCTGCTGCTGTGTACCGAGTCAGACACCGCCTTGATGGTAGTGAGCCGCCCACTCCTAACGGGACTCTTGTCTCTGCTGCTGTGTACCGAGTCAGACACCGCCTTGATGGTAGTGAGCCGCCCACTCCTAACGGGACTCTTGTCTCTGCTGCTGTGTACCGAGTCAGACACCGCCTTGATGGTAGTGAGCCACCCACTCCTAACAGGACTCTCTCATGTTGTCTGGAGAAAACAGGAATGTGACTTTCATGGTTCAAAACATGCATGTTCCTTCCAAGAACAGTCACATCTGAGTCAGGAGGCCAGAATTTCCCTAATAAATTCACCGGTTAATTCTTTCAGTTCCTCTCTCCCATAGGCTGGCGGGGGAGGACAAAACGATTCAGGGCTCCTGAGTTCCAGTCTCCTGCTAATTTAAAATCTCTGTCTCCCTAGTAGCTCCTCCATTAGGGGTGGGGGCTCATAAACCCATCCACCCATTCTAAAATGCCTACTGTCTTAATCTTATGCAGCAACCTCTTGTTTTTTTTTTTTTTAGACCCTATCAAGTGTGAATTGTGCTGTTTTTATGTTTCTGGGTGGTGGGTCATCCTCCAGAGCATGGTGGACCTAGCAAGGACCACAGCCTGAGTGAAAACTGACTCCCACCCACAGAGGCAATCAACAGCTGTGGTTGCTGCATAAGGGAAGTGAGGGGGGAGGGAGTCTTGAAAGAGCTGAGGGAAGAGGAAGAAGTGGATCTGATCCAAATGTATCCTATGGAATGCTCATTCACAGAGCAAGAGAGATGCTGCCGCCCTGCCCCGCCTCCGTGTGTGTGCATGTGCGTGTGTGTGAATAAGGTATGCGTAGGCTATGGTGTGTGTATTGTAGAGGTCAGAGGACAGTCTCAGATGGTCTTCCTTCCCTGTACCTTATTTGAGATGGCTCTTCCTTCTTGGGTGCACTGAATAGGCCATGTGACTCTCATACATGTATGACCTGGTACCATATTTGATACTCTAAAAACTTCATGGGCATGAATGTATGGTGCATTTTTTTCATATAAATGATGCCTTATGTGTGCATGGATTTATACATTTTCTGATCTGAGTTTTTAAATTAATTGTTGTTTGAGAATCACATGCCTATACATGCGTTATAGCATTCCAATTGCCCTCAACTCTCCCCTCTCCTGTGCTTCCCTCTGACTCCTGTCCCATATCACCTTGTAGTCCCCCCCCCATATTTTGCCTTTTTATTTTGTTTGTGTCCTTCTGAATTTTATTAGGTCAGTCTGTTTGACCATGGGAATCAGACAACCTAGTGGAGCCTGGTGGTCTCACACAGCTTAAGACATTGGCTCTCCCTCTCCCAGAATTCATCAGTAGCCAGCGGTTCATCCATAGGTACTATGAGCTCCTGCCCGACCGTGACTGACAGTTGAGAGGGCCTTGCTTGTGCAGAGCTAGTGTAATTGGTGACAGGGTCTGTGTATACTAGGACGCTGACTGTGTAACGATTTCGATGCCATTGTCCCTGTGTGACCTTCTTGCTCTCTTCTTCCCTCTTCATTGTTCTCTGCCCTTAGGTGGAGTAGCGTAATTGATTTGTTTGGGATGAGTCCCTATCCATCACTTGTTCTCAGCATCTTCATGACAACGAGTCTCTGCATTCACTTCTGCTCACTATAAAGAGGTTTTTCTGATTAGAGTTGGATCATGGTCCTTGGCCCAGGAATTAGACAGAGATATTTAGAAAGCAATTTGAAATTACATCTGTGTGATGTAGGTTTAATTGTCAACATGACACAACCTAGACTCGTCTAGGAAGAGAGACTCAGTGAGGGACAGTAAGGTCAGGCTGTGCCGGCCGTGGCTGTGTCTACAGAGGGCTGTCCCCATGGTGGGCAGCACCCTTCCCTGGTTTGGGGTCCTGGTGAGAGTGAGCATAGAAGCGGGCCTACGTGTATTCACTTTCCTCTGCTTGACTGTGGATGGTGTGACTAGGCATTCTGCACCACTGTCACCTTGATTTCCCTGTTGTGATGGATGGCAATCTGGAATTGTGACTGAAATAAACCCTTTCTCCTCTAAGTGGCTTTTAATTGGGGTGCTTTACCACAGCAGTCGAGTTGAAATCACTGTGCTAATTCCAGTTCTCTCTGTTGTGCGCTGTCAATGATGTTTGTGGTTCAAGACATGCCTGCTCAGCGTGGCCTGTTGTCACCCCTCCTTACTACGCTAGTGATGGACTCTTCTCCTTCTAGAACCGTATGATGAAATAAAGCTTTCTTTAAGCTACCTTGGCTGTGGTGTTTTATCCCAGGAACAGACACAAAACTACTACAGATAGCCCAGAAGGAGATCATAAGCAGCACAGCTCAGTTTGCTTCCCTGGGAGCCGGCAAGCATTGCCTGGATTTCAGTGCATGTGTCGCATGAATTTCCTCCTGATACATGCTCCAGATGAGATGTATTTTCAACATTTGAAACTTTTATCGATGCTTTTCTGACGAATGAATGAACCCATAGGTGCAGCTTCTGCCTTGAGTTGTCTATGGTACCCATGTGCTTTCCCCTCTCATCAATCTTTCATCTATGTCCCACCTTCTTTCTGGGACCGTTTCCTCCCCTGGGCGTGTGCTCGAGAGAGGCCGATTAGTGGGGGTCTGGTGGGAAAAGCTTCTCTCGATGTTGTTCATCCGTTGTTCACTTTGCTGAAAGGCATTTCCACTGGGCAGCCTGCGCTAGTTAAGGTTTATTTACTTCCAGCTTCTGTGATAGGATTGTCCTGCCTTTGAACTCCCACAGCTACCCTGTGGGGAAATCAGATGCTTCCCTAATTGTGGCTCTTTGGAGGCCATTTGTCTTTTCTCTCTGTCTTTCAGGTTCTCAGATGTTTTAGCTTGGGATTCACTCAAGAGCCCAAGTCTGAAGATCGGTAGTCTTGTCAATTGAAGAGAAGTTTCTGTGTGTGTGCTTTCACCATTGTCTCCTTCCACAGTCGGACTGAACACGCACACACTGTGGTTTTCCACTCCCGTTCCTCCCTCCCCTCCACCACTTTCTCCTACTCGTCTACACTCGGCCTCTTTCTATCATTTCATCAGCTCTTTCTCGGCCACATCTAATCTGTCCTTCATCTCTGGCCCGAGTTTGGAATATTATCACAGATTTATTCTCAGGGGTAAGCTTGCTTCTTTTCTGATTTATCTGTTTGTATAGCTTCATTTACTTAGGTTTTCAAGTCAACTTTTTTTTTTTTGAAACCTGCAAGTGTGTCTCTGTTATGCTTTGTCCAGCATCTGCTGGGTGTGGTCTCTGCAGGCTCTCACTCACAATCCCTTGTTTACTTATCTGTTCTGGGATTCTTTTCCCTTCGCTTTACACTTAGACATTTTGGAACTTTCTTTGAAGCCTGAGGCCCTTTCTTTGAAGCGTGTGCCTCTCTCAAAAGCATTCCCTTTGAAGGTGCTTTCGCCTTGAGAAGATCTGCATTTACTCCTGCCAAATACCTGGGGCCACTGCCAATCTGGCCTCAGAATGTCAAATTCTCCGCTTGATGCTCTGCAGCCCACATTTGTGCGAGGACCTGAAGCTCAAACCTGTGTGGAGGATGAAATAAATTCTCGGAATTCTCAGAGAGTACTTCTTTCTCCTCTTCCCACAATCAGAATTGATACAGGATAAGTTCCCTAGACACATGCATGTATATATTTAGTTCACCCTTTCACTAATGTTGCCGTTCTTTGAAGACTTCGGTGTGATATGAGGTCATCTAGCCATCAGCTGACCATCAGACCAAACTCAAAGTTCTGGTCCCCAAAGCCGTCGGACCGCCTTCAGCTGCAGATGGCTCTGGCAGTCGCCTATCTGGACTGTGTTCATGCCTCGCTTGTGTTTATTTATATTCTTTGTGACCTGACTTTTCCCTAAGCCAGAATCAGAAAAGCATTCTATTCTTTATAGAGAGCAGTTGCTTGCTTTGAAAAGAGAAAGTTTTAGACTAGCCTGGGGGCATGATGCTCGTAGGCCCTCACAGCTGATGCCATCAGATCGTCCATGGAAGTAACATGCTTTGTGTGAGCGGAGTGGGCAGAAACAGAAGGGAAAGAAGACAGCTAACGGTTATGGGACCCCTGCCATGGCACAGCCACGAGTGTCATGCTCACCCACTACTGTGAAGCAGATGTTTGGACCCCCAAAGTGAAGAGCTAATCCGCTACACGGAGATGACGCTGCCGCCCACCTCCACTCCCCCTTGGTGGATCAGATCTTCATTCGTGACCCTCTATTTCCCATGGGAACAGTTTTTTTTCTGTAAAACTCAGTGTCTCCTTAACAGCAGAAGACAGAGAGTCCTGTCTCCTTACTCTGTGACAGACATCCTGGAGACATTCTAAAGGTCTAGACAAGGAGGTTTACTGCCAGTTTCTACCTATTTATCTTTTATCTATCTTTTACCTAATTTTCTCCTCTTTATGCCTTTCTTTTATCTGTCTGTCTGTCTATCATCTATCTATCTATCTAATCTATATGTCTATCAATCTGTCTATCTATCATCCATCTGTCTGTCTGTCTGCCTATCTATCTATTACCTATCTTCTATCCTCTTTCTTTCACCTAACTATCCTCTATCCTCTATCTATCTCCTCACTAGTTGTCTATCATCTGGCTACTTACTCATTATGTTTCATTTTTATATCTATCAATATATCATCTATTTACTTAACTATCTATCATTTATCTCCAGCTTTGTTTATATGTAAGTCTATCTTATCTATTCTCCTTGAAAACTGTAAATAAGCCCTTTACATAATCTGTGAACAGAGACTATGTCCTTCCATTCCTTTGTAGCATCCTCATATCCCAGCACAATACTTAAAAAATAACACATGCTCACCCTGACTCTGTGTACGTTCTAAAATGCCTCTGAATGAATAATCACCATTATTCATCATTACAGAATCAAGATATGCTCACAGTTGTCAATGCCACGCTAAATCATACTGTGTTGATGCCTGTGCAGGCACCTGTTTTGAAGATTAGGTTTTGGGCATTCCAATCCACTCATGCCATTTCAACCGCATCTCTTTCCCGCCAAGTCAGCATCAGTGTCCATGGGCCTGCCTGTTTATTTTAGCACCTCTTTCATCCCTCTCTGGTATGTGAAAGGGTGTGAGTCACGCGGTCAGCAGATCTGAATGCAGTCAGCTCGCATTCCCTCGGGTCTAAGAGCAGAGACATATTCCACCCCAGGACACCTGTTCCCAAAGTCATTGTTTGCTGGGGACACTCCAGTATGCAGACTTATTGCCATGTGCATCTTTGCAGTCTTGTAAATCTATAGGGTTTAGTGAAGGGTTATTTTCCTGTAAGAGGGAGACTGTGTGTGTGTGTGTGTGTGTGTGTGTGTGTGTGTGTCTGTCTGTCTTAATAGTCTGTTCTTATGAATTCACTTAAGAAAGACACAGTTTTGTTTCCCTTTAGGTGCTAGAGTCACATGATACTCTTCTGTAGGTTAACGTCCATGATTGGCCTTGAGAAAGTCTGTTTCCATCCCTGCTAGGTCATCTTTAGAAAGTTTAACCCTGAACACAGCAGCTCACCCATGCCCTTGCTTGCTTCCCAACCCTAAAGAGAGACAAAATGTCAAGAGTAGGTCTTTTTGCTCTCCCTGCCCGCAATCGAAGCCTCGACCTGTCTTTTTGATGTGGGGGCCGGATCTTTATAAACACGGTTTCTCACCAGTTTGCATACACGGTCCCTCGTACGTGAAGAAGGCAGAGGCAGGGTCACTGTCTTGAGATAAATCTCTTGAAGCCTGAGCCTCCTTCCATCCATCTCATGTGAGCTGCAGAGCAGGCTGGAAGGGCAGGAGCTGGCCTCAGCACTCTGAGGTTTTGCCACCCTGTCTGAGGCTGTGCCCTAAAGCATACAATGCCAGAAGGAGTTCTTCCTCTGGCTGCGTGGCTCATTAAAGAATTTTGTTTAAAAATGAATGCAGTTTGATTTAACCTCCTCTGACAAAATTTGGCTACAACTGGAGCCTCCAGAGCCAATGGATTGAATATCTGTCAATACAAAAAGCATTCTCCAAGGGTTGTTTCTGTAAAACAATTTTCTAAAAAATATGTTTTGTGTGTCTATACTGCATGTGTGCAGTGCCAGCAAGGCCAGAAGAGGGCACTGGATCCCTTGGGACTAGAGTGACAGCTGGTTGTAAGCCACCATGTGGGTGCTGGGAAGCGAAGCAGCCTCCGCAGTAAATGCTCCGGAAATACCAGGGAAGGAAGTTACTGGCAGGTCAGATGACCAAGGGCAGTAGCAGCGAAATGCATCAGGGTCGAGGAGCCAAAGAATATCTTACTAGTGAGAGCTCTGACCATCAGGAAGTATGTGGCCAGATACAAACTGCTAAATGGGCCCTGGGCTGGGGAGATGGCCCGGCTGATAGAGCCCTTTCCTTGCCTCCACCTTTAGGATGTAAGCTGGAGCCCTGGCACCCACATGGGGGAAGGAGAGAACGGATGCCCATTCAGGGCAGCTCTATGGCACCATCAGAAACGAATGCGTCAGTGGGCTCTCATAAATAAATAAATGATAAATAAAGTTTTCCAATTTTAAAATTGCTAAAAGTGACTGTAGTTTTAACTATGGAACCAGTAACTGTTAATAACTCAGACTCATTGTAATGAAGTTGGATTTTCTTTTCCTGAGGAAGAATGAACTGGTTGTTACAGATCACTGTAATCGCCAGATGGAATGGAGACGGGAGAGACAGATCACTGTGACAGAACATAGCACAAAGGCTGCATCTTCTGCCTACCCAGGAGCTTTGCCCAACAATATCATCTTGGCTGAAATTCTGTCCATCTCATAGAGGCCTCAGCTCTGGAAATCCTCCCCTCACTCTCCCACCCAGGCTTCAGGCATCCTATGGTTTTCTACTCTCTGCTGGTTCCTGGGGATGCCGCAGTGAACATTTCCAAGAAGAAAGACATTAAAACATGGTGTGCTTGCCTGTATGAGGACAGATTCAGAAGGAACCAAAACTAAAGGCTAGGTTTTCCCCCAGATTGTGAGGAACATGCTCGGAGAGCCAGCTTAAGCCAGTAGAATACTATGCTGAGCTGCTGTGAGCAGTCCCTCATAGTCACATCAGACCCGTGAAGGGCCAAGTCTCTGCACACGTGTCTCTTCCCTTCTGCAGGGTCCTGACGTAAAGAGTAAAGAGCTGCTGCATCCAGAAAACTGAAGAAAGGCCACCAACGCCTCAACCCCAAATGTGAGGCCCAAGACGAGGTTCACATTAGGCAGCCACGTGTCTGGGAGCAGCCACGAGTCTGGGAGCAGCCACGAATCTGGGAGCAGCAATGAGTCTGGGAGCAGCCGCGTGTCTGGGAGCAGCCATGAGTCTGGGAGCAGCCGTGTGTCTGGGAGCAGCCACGTGTCTGGGAGCAGCCACGTGTCTGGGAGCAGCCACATGTCTGGGAACATCTGACAATCAGCAATACTAACACAAAGCTTTGATGGAGCAAGAAGTTATTTTTATTTCAAAGGCTAACATCTGCTACATCTTTCCAGAGGTGTCCATATTGCTTAAATTCTATCCATTCAGCTCATTATTTCTTGAAAAAAATTATAAATAGATTTCTGTGTCTATGTGCCCCCCGTCTCAAAGGGAGAAGTTATTTATGTGCATAAAATTTGGGTTAAGAGATAAAGCTGCACCTGGCAGTGCATTTAACAGATATTTCTGTTGCACAGGGTTTGAAAGAGTGTCATTTAAGGTATTTACTTGTTAGATACAAGTCGTCAGTTTAAAATTCAGGGATATTGATGTATCTTAAATGACTCGTCAAATAGAGGCAATGGTACCCAACTCTTGCCAGCCAGGCTACCTTGGTGATCTGGCCTTGAAGATGCTCCTCCTCTCTGTCATCACATACACATGCAAGGTTGAGAAATGGTTTAAGGTAACCATTTAGAGCTGATCCACCAAGAAATGGTTCAGATAGCCAAGAAGTTTGCTAAGTCAGGGGCTGGGACTCTCCATGGGGCACCAGAAGAGGCCCCATACCAACTGGCCTCTGTATACAGGGCATCTCCAGGAGCCATCCGAGCCTGTGGTCCTTAACAGCTGCTAAATCTTACAGTTGTTCAACGTGGAGGAGAGCTTCGCTGTGGTCTCTGTATGCACAAATGGCTGACTCGGTGACGCATGGCCGTTAGTTTCCAGTCCTAAGGGAGGAAGACACAGAAGTGATTGCAAGCATAAGGACTTGGCACTGCGGCCCCAACCTAGAATACCCTGTTCTCTTGTGGGGTCAGACAAGGTGGGACTCCATGGGTCCTGGAAGTACAAGCTCAGGCTGCTTTGGGGGCTCTGCATGGTTTCTCAGGGTCTGGGATCCTCTGGACTTTAAAGGCCAAGGGAAGACTCAGTTTTGGTAAACACTGTTATCTAATCTTAGCCTCTGAGCTCTTGTAAGGACCGAAATGAATCATTTCCCGGCACGCTGCACCTAACGAGACCAGGAAGGAGGAGCTGGAGCAGGACAGCTGCACATCGGAATATCATTTCAGACATTAGGCCTCCCGTGGCCTGCATGTCCGAAGAAAGTCCCGGGGCCAGGGCTCTCGAGTTTCTTGCTCCTGTAATGACAGGAGGCAGGGCTCCCTGCCACATCCCAACACCAGCATAGCTCTTGTATCAGTTGCACTACTTGTCTGCACACACACACACACACATGCACACACACACATGCACACACACACACACACACACACACACACACACAGAGCTGTTCAAACCCAGAAGACAATGGTTAAGAAAAATCAGACACTAAACCCCAGCCACCTTTCAAATGTCTACACCAAAGGACCGCCGGGGTTGTCCACTCCCCAGGGGAAGTCACATGGAGAAGGTCCTTCTGTGGACCTGGCTCATCCCACATGACACCGGCATGGCAACGTGACTGAACTATGGTGCTGTTGGACTGCGCGGTGCCTGCCATGCTGGAGCTCCACACCCATGGTCTGTCCAGATTGGCCAAAGCCCAGACTCCATATGGACCAAAGACAATTTGAATTTGGTTCCCAAGCTTCCCTGGGCATGTTTTAGAGAAATAAACAGTAGACGGGCACAGGAGAATGGGCACAGGAGGGTGGGCACAGGAGGATGGGCACAGGAGGATGGGCACAGGAGGATGGGCACAGGAGGGTGGGCACAGGAGGATGGCACAGGAGGGTGGGCACAGGAGGATGGGCACAGGAGGATGGCACAGGAGGGTGGGCACAGGAGGGTGGGTACAGGAGGGTGGGCACAGGAGGGTGGGCACAGGAGGGTGGGCACAGGAGGGTGGGTACAGGAGGGTGGGCACAGGAGGATGGACACAGGAGGATGGCACAGGAGGGTGGGCACAGGAGGATGGCACAGGAGGGTGGACACAGGAGGGTGGGCACAGGAGGGTGGACACAGGAGGATGACACAGGAGGGTGGCACAGGAGGGTGGGCACAGGAGGGTGGGCACAGGAGGGTGGACACAGGAGGGTGGGCACAGGAGGGTGGGCACAGGAGGGTGGACACAGGAGGATGACACAGGAGGATGGCACAGGAGGATGGCACAGGAGGGTGGGCACAGGAGGATGGGCACAAGAGGGTGGGCACAGGAGGATGACACAGGAGGGTGGCACAGGAGGGTGGGCACAGGAGGGTGGGCACAGGAGGGTGGACACAGGAGGGTGGGCACAGGAGGGTGGACACAGGAGGGTGGGCACAGGAGGGTGGCACAGGAGGGTGGGCACAGGAGGGTGGGCACAGGAGGGTGGACACAGGAGGGTGGGCACAGGAGGGTGGACACAGGAGGATGGGCATAGAGGGTGGGCACAGGAGGATGACACAGGAGGGTGGACACAGGAGGGTGGGCACAGGAGGGTGGGCATAGAGGGTGGGCACAGGAGGGTGGGCACAGGAGAATGACACAGGAGGATGGGCATAGAGGGTGGGCACAGGAGGATGGCACAGGAGGATGGGCATAGAGGGTGGGCACAGGAGGATGACACAGGAGGATGGGCATAGAGGGTGGGCACAGGAGGATGACACAGGAGGGTGGGCACAGGAGGGTGGGCACAGGAGGGTGGGTACAGGAGGGTGGGCACAGGAGGGTGGGCACAGGAGGGTGGGCACAGGAGGGTGGGTACAGGAGGGTGGGCACAGGAGGATGGCACAGGAGGGTGGGCACAGGAGGGTGGGCACAGGAGGGTGGGCACAGGAGGATGGCACAGGAGGATGGCACAGGAGGGTGGGCACAGGAGGGTGGGCACGGGAGGGTGGGCACAGGAGGATGGCACAGGAGGGTGGGCACAGGAGGGTGGGCACGGGAGGGTGGGCACAGGAGGATGGCACAGGAGGATGGCACAGGAGGATGGGTACAGGAGGGTGGGCACAGGAGGGTGGGCACAGGAGGATGGCACAGGAGGATGGCACAGGAGGATGGCACAGGGGGGTGGGCACAGGAGGATGGGCACAGGAGGGTGGGCACAGGAGGGTGGGCACAGAGGGTGGGCACAGGAGGGTGGGCACAGGAGGATGGCACAGGAGGATGACACAGGAGGATGGCACAGGGGGGTGGGCACAGGAGGGTGGCACAGGAGGATGGCACAGGAGGATGGCACAGGAGGGTGGGCACAGGAGGATGGGCACAGGAGGGTGGGCACAGGAGGGTGGGCACAGAGGGTGGGCACAGGAGGGTGGGCACAGGAGGATGGCACAGGAGGATGACACAGGAGGATGGCACAGGGGGGTGGGCACAGGAGGGTGGCACAGGAGGGTGGGCACAGGAGGGTGGGCACAGGAGGATGGGCACAGGAGGGTGGGTACAGGAGGGTGGGCACAGGAGGATGGCACAGGAGGGTGGGCACAGGAGGGTGGGCACAGGAGGGTGGGCACAGGAGGATGGCACAGGAGGATGGCACAGGAGGGTGGGCACAGGAGGGTGGGCACGGGAGGGTGGGCACAGGAGGATGGCACAGGAGGGTGGGCACAGGAGGGTGGGCACGGGAGGGTGGGCACAGGAGGGTGGGCACAGGAGGATGGCACAGGAGGAATGGCTCTCGTACTTTCTGCCTGGACACTGTGGCTGCCCTGTTGCTACATCTCATTTACCAGTGAGCCTTGTCAAATGCTCTATAGTGCGATGTGAATTCACATACAGAAATCTATTTATAGGAGGGGTATTTCTGTTCTTTTATAATATTTATAACATGTTCAATAGATTAGTGCATCTACTGTTACTATAGTGAAATACTCCAGGGTATGTACTTATAAAGACAAGAGGCTGTTATAGCTCATGGTTCTGAAGGTATTTGAGGAAGACAGCTGAGCAGTGACCCTGGCTGCATCAGTTCACACTGGACGGCACCACAATAGCAGGAGTGGAGGTGGGAAGGGCTGACCCAATACCAGACAGGAGCCCAGAATGAAGACTTTTGTAGAACAATTCAGCTTCCTAGGAATGTGCTCAGAATCTCATCTGAACTACTTGCCTTTCTTCCCAAGGATGCAGAGACACAGCAGGCTCTGCCTTGCACGGTTTCACTGCGGCTGGCATCTTCACTCTGAGAACCAGGCTTCTTCACACTGACACTTGGGCAAGAGGTTCGAGCCACATCAAACCGTAGTTCTGAGTGAGCCTTCCAGCTAAAGAACCCCTAAGTAACACCAGGGAAACTCATCATTCTAAACACTACTAGTGTATGTCTTCATTAGATTCTCTTAGGGAAGCACCTTTGAGGCTCCCCGAGATCCATGCCCCCGCCATGTTTTCACAATGAAATTCCGGATCGTTAGAGCCTTCCTTGAAATGTAACTGTAAGCAGCAGAACACCAAAGTAGTAGTAATGGCCTCCACGAGTGAGCGGCACGGAGGGTAAGCCATCCTCAGGATTTTTCTAGCACTGAAACACAACCCACTCCTTCAAATCCCACCACATGGACCAAAGCTCCAGTCCTCACATTGCTACGCCAGGTGTTTAACAAGAGACCAGGGCACCGTTATGCCTGTCCCTTAGGTAAATGCTAGAATCTTCTTCACAATGACCGAGCCCACAGTCCAGGGCTGCCATGGGGCACGGATTTTGCAAAGAATTTATTACAGCTTTGATTCTTCATTCCACTGGTCAGAATTTATCCAAACCCTGCTCCTGTCTAACTGCAAAGGGTGTTGGAAAATTTAGTAACTACAGATGAAGACTTCTAGGATCCGTGAGAAGCACTCCTTCTCAGGACTGGGGACTGTGCCCTGCGCCCTCCAGGGTCATTCCTCACTTCCTGCTCTGTCCTACTCAAACTTTTCAATCCCTTCTGTTTCAAGGTACTAAGGGTGGTAAACCTTGCATGTGGCTTTATAATCTCAACAACAGTGGCTCTCAGCTGTGGGATAAGAAAGTTCCCAGGGCAGAGGATCGGCAAGATGAAAAATAAGCCTGCTCCTGGCTCCAGAGCTCCATGATGAAGCCTAACCCGGAGCCAGCAAGCACTGACGCACTGTCCTTTAGACAGCACAGGAAGAGAGACCCATGCAGTGCCAAGGTGGGGGAGGCCATGCAAGCTGACACAGGGGCAATGAGTAGGAGGGACTGTTGGGATCATAATGCAACTGAGTGTGGGTCTTAAAGTACCCCGGGGTTCTGAGGGACTCGCTGAGTTTTTCTGTGTCTGGACCACTTCATGCTCTCCGTGGATGGCAGCCTCAAGCTGTGAGTCAAGACAAACCCTTCCTCCGTTAGGTTGTGTTCATCAGGAATTTGTCACTGTAACGGCAAAGTCATTGACATAAGACCCCTCGCTGGCGTTTCTGTAAATTTTGCACTCTAGACCATGTTCACTTGCTTCTCTAGCCACCAGCATGTTTGTGACTATGGGGGTCACACCTGGGTATGCCTCATAGTCAGCAGGGGGCTTGGAACAATCCACACTCGTGTTCTTTGCTGCCGTGTAATGTCCATCAAACCTGACTCTTAATCTAAAATCCAGAGCTCACAGCGCTCCCTGCGCATGCGTGCGGCCGTCACTGCATGTGGAGGTCAGCCAGCGCTGGGCAGCCTTTGTCACCGTGCCTGATCCCATTGTTACTATTTTAGACAGCAGCAGTAATTTACCAGCAAACCTTGGCCTTGGGGGAGGGAAAGATCTGTGTTCTCATCCACATCTGGGATGGCTGTAAACCCAGCACACGTTTGTCCGTACCAGCGATATCTCCAAAATAGCCAGGTTCCCACAAAACAGAAAAAGCAGACAAGGCAAAAACATCTCGGTCCTGTAAGGGGAGTTGCTGAGGTAACGGGTTTACTCGTTGTTTTTCCCCCGGTTAGTGTTTAGACAAGGGGAGGCTCTGGTTACCAAAGCAAAGAACAGACTATGCTGTTTCCTTTTCTCTTGCTTCTCTTCATCTGAAGGTAGGTCCATAGCCCTGCTCAATGTTCCAGTCCTTTTAGTTTGGATAATTTATTAGGTGAAGTTTTAAGAGTCTAGGATATGCTCTTTATTTTTTTCACATCGATCTCTTTGCGGGTAAGTCACCCTTCCAACACGAAGTCAATAATGAAATCAAAGGTTCTGGGTTGAGTCTGATGGAGCCCTGTGTCAGATAAATCCTTGCTGTGTTTGCTACCATTCTCGCCACTGGGACTAGATACTGAACAGATGCAGTGTATGGAAGAAAGGGGCTTGTTTTGGCTCGTGGGCAGTCTGTTTTGACCGGGAAGGTGTGGACGCTGGAGTGTGAGGCAGCTGGCCACAATGCATTGTGGTCAGGGAGCAGCAGGGAAGGATGCTGGAGCTCCGCTCACTTTCTGATTTCTTTTACTCAGTTGAGCGCTCTGGGCCCATAGGATGGCACAACCTACATCTAGGATGGTCCATCCCATCTTAACTGAACTTCTCTAGACAATCCCTCACAGACACATCAGGAGGTCTGCCTTATCAGTGATCCTGCCTCCTGTCAGGTAACCAACCGGAACCATCACCTTCTCACAAGGGAGTGGAAATCTAATTTCCTCCCGTGATCAGACCAGCAAAGATGCTCAGCAAGGGTGGCAGCTCCCATGCTTTCGTGCTAAACATAAGTCAGTAGTGTGGTAGGCAGGGGCAGAGACAGCATCAGTCTGGTTTAAACCACAAATTTGGGTGACTTAATTTGCTTGTTACTCTCTTGTGTGTAGTCTACGCATGTATGCACGGGTATGGGTGGGATTGACCTTGGGTATGGCAGAGGTTGTCTTCTTTTAACAGTCTCAATCTTCTCTTTATGAGACAAGATTCCTTCTTGAATCTAGAGTTCACCCGTTGGGCTAGACTGCCTGTGTAGCAAGCCCTTGTCTCCTCAGCAGGGCTGGGGTTATAGGCACCTGTTTTGGCACTTGGCTTTGCAGTGGATGTTGGGGACCCAGAGATAGGTCCTCATGCCTGTGTAGTAAGCACTTTGTCCATGGAGCCGCCATCTTAGAACCTTGTGATGGTTTTGTTTGTTTGTTTGTGGTCCTGGTGTCCTATGAAGTTGTTGAATTTTTTTAGGAAACACAGAACCACTTACTGTGGAAAGTGCACATTAGACATCTGGGTTGGTGGTGATTCACTGTTTGGGATTTAGTAATGGGTATTCCAAGAAAGAAACAAGGAACTCACCAAATACAAGGAAGGGAAGGACCCATGGACGCATACGTGGAGGTGGCCACTCTATGAGGAAGGGAAAAACCCAGAGACCCATAAGTGGGGGAGGATGCTCTCTGAGGAAGGGAAAGACATAGACCCATAGGTAGCGGTGGGCATCTCAAGAGTGAGATTTCCAGACCACAGCCTTCCCAAACACAACACAACTTCATTTTTGTTCTCTCATTTCTGTGGCTCCTGGAACTGTGAACCGTTTACAGAGTCAGGAGAAGTTTTGCTGTGGCATGAAGCAATCTGTCCTCTGGGAGTCCCCAAGATAGCTGAGGTTCGAGAGAGTTCCAGAAACAACAGTTCTGGCTTGCTGTGGGCTTGCTTTACTGTTGTGGGTGCATCTGCTGGAGAAACTAAACAACGGGGCTGGAGGTTTTCAAGTTTGCTGCATGGGAACACTCACGCCCGTGCAAAACGAGTTGTTCTTTAAACGCCGGTAAAACTACTTCAGAATGTTCCTCTCACAGACCAAAATACCACATTTTAAATTCACTGTCCCTTGGCGATTTATTTCTAGATTATCTGAAACAATTCGATAAGGCAGATTCTTTGCTTTTACTGAACTGATCCACTGCTATTTGAATTATTAGATTACTGAGTCTTAGAGATACAACAGTTTCTACTGAGCACGCTGCAGTGCAAGATGACACAGACTGGAGAAAATTTGTTACTGAGTTTTGTGTCCTGTGCTCAAATAGCCTGTATGAGGTTCCAGAAGATTCCAGAAAATTCAAGCTCTCCAAGCAGGAGGTAGACTGTGCCAGACCTGAAGTCGCAAAGGCATGTCACACTTTCTCTGACGTGCGATGGATATTCTTACACGTCATTATGCCAATCAGTGAATTCTAATAAAGGAGTCCGGAGAAAAGGAACAGCTAGAGTACAACGTGAGGAGACTTTCTGACCGGAGACACCAGAGAGGCAGCCCTTTCCCTGACAGGAGCTTTCTGTATGGGAAAGGCAAGAGGAAGAAGAACTGACTTTACCAAGGGAATAAGAGCTCAGAGTCTGCGGTTTGAGTACAATCCAGCTGTGGGACCGTAGCCTCTTCAAAGATCTCCCGTGACACATTCCTCAGACACCCACCAGGGTCAGTGAGATACAGTGCTGGGTGCTGGGAACAAAATTCATGGAAATGAGGGACAGCTCTCCTGCTGGCATCTCACCAGGAGACCTGGACAGAAAGGCACCTGAGAGCAGTGTGGCATTCCACGACTTTCTCCCCCACTGCAGACAGCGAGGTTCCAGGTCACACACTGAGCCTGGGGTCTGGGAAATGCTCTTTTCCTGGGGACATTCTGTTCATTCTTCTCATTTGCAAACCACACCATGGGACAAAGCCATTTCACTCACTGGGGAAGAGAAGGTCCTTCCATGGAGGGAAGCACACCATGATGTGGGGATGTGGGAACCAACACTCCCCAGGTACAATAACAGGTGTCCCTGTGAATGGCCTTTGTCCCCTATCAAAGACCACAGTACGTTCTGAACTTGAAATGCCCTCCATAAGTCCATGTCTTTGAAAGCTTGATCCAGTTGATGTATTTAAATGTAGAATCTTGAATGAGTTGGACCAAGCTGGAGGAAATGGGTCTATAGGGGATAGCCTCACCCCAGCTTCCCCTATGGGCCCCTCCTGCTTCCTCATTAGCATTGTACAGCAAGGTTTCCTGGTTGTGTTCCAATCAACCCAGTTCCCTCAGCCACCGTGATGGACCGGATCCCCTGAGCTATGAGCCTGAATAAAGCCCTCCCTGCTCAAGTTTCTTCTCGTTGGGTATTTCATCATAGTGACAAGACAGCTAATGTGGATAGTACAGGATGCCATCTTGTTCTTCTTTGGTCTCACACTGTAGGAACCCAATCCCGAGACAGCTCCTAATTGGGTTTCATGAGCGGATGTGGAAAGAAAGAAGAACAGGGGTGTGGGTGGGAAGAGCAAGGAAAGAGATGAGCAGAGAGAGTCCAGGGGGGGAGGCAGGTGTGAACGCTGCTCTTTCTGCCTCCTCAGCCACTGGATGGAGCTCTGTCCACAAACCCCTGCTTTCCCCCTCTCCTATCTCCCTTCTTCCCAACTGTCTGAAATTGTCAAAGTCTCTGAGATGAGGATTATAATCACACCTCCACTGAGCTGAGCTAATCCAAGGAGAGGGTTCACACTTTCATTGAGCTGAGGTAATCCAAGGAGATGATTCACACTTCCACTGAGCTGAGCTAATCCAAGGAGAGGGTTCACACCTCCACTGCACTGAGCTAATCCAAGGAGAGTATTCATACCTCCACTGAGCTGAGCTAATCCAAGGAGAAGGTTCACACTTCCACTGAGCTGAGGTAATCCAAGGAGAGGGTTCACACCCCCACTGAGCTGAGGTAATCCAAGGAGAGGGTTCACACCTCCACTGAGCTGAGCTAATCCAAGGATAGGGTTCACAACTCCACTGTGCTGAGTTAATCCAAAGAGAGGATTCACACTGCCACTAAGATGAGCTATCCAAGGAGAGGGTTCACACCCCCACTGAGCTGAGCTATCCAAGGAGAGGACTGTCTGTTAGAACAGATACCGTGCAAATGCATCAGCATTTCTGTTTATCTGTCACCTGACTGAGACAGGCCAGAGCCCCCACCATTCTCTCCTCACTTATGTCAGCAAATGCTGGCTTTCCACACGATGCAGGCCCTCCGCACTTGGGCCTCACCTCTGTTCCCAAAGTAAATAGAAAGCCAGGTAAGCATATGAATTCTAGCAAGGCAGGAGTGGGGGTGGGGGAGAGAAGGAAAGGAGGAACAGGAAGGAGAGAGCGTGTCACTGAGATGAGGAGATTAAAGTGGGATCAGCAGGAGCATGGGAGTCGGGGTTTCTGTTTCTTCTCACCTCCTTGAGTTTGCACGTTCCTGTGCAAGCCCTCACTGCTGCAGTTTCCTAAGCAGAGCAACCATGACAGTCTGGGAAGAAAACAAGATGTCTCAGTTTCCTCCACAGAGAACCCCATCCCTTATCCGCAGAATTTGACCCAAAGCACACATGAAAACAATCAGTGGGATGAAAAAAAGAAAAAATAGAATCCACTTCAGACTTTGCCCAGAAATGCTAACATAGTGGCCTTTCTGGGCTCAAACCAGAGAGGCCATCCAGGTAAGCGCATCTGCATCCCTGAAGTGCTGGCAGGCTTCAGTTTCCATGGAGCTACAGAGGCAGGAGAGTGCAGATAGGTGCACAGTGCCCAATCCAGTGCTCGCCACCAGGAGACCTGAGTCCTTCATGCCTCTTGCTGTGTGTGTGTCTGTCTCTATGTGTGCCTGTGTGCATGTCAGTGTGTGTGCATTAGTGTCTGTGTATGTCAGTGTTTCTAAGGCTATGTGTGTGTGCACTGTGTGTCAGTGTGTGTCTGTGTTTGTATGTGTCTGTGTACGTATATCAATATATGTGGCTATGTATGTGTATGTCCATGTGTGTCAGTGTGTGTGTGTGTGTCTTTGTAGGCATCAGTGTTTGAGTCAGTGTGTGTATCTGTATTAGTGAGTGTCTGTTAGTCAGTGTGTGTGTATCTGTCTGTGTGTGTTTATGTCAGTGTGTGTGTGTATCTCAGTGTGTGTGTATATGTGTGTGTGTCAGTGTGTGTCTATCAGTGTCTTTCTGCATCTGTGTGTGTAGATGTCGTGTGTGTGTGTGTGTCTGTGTGTGTGTATGTACATATAGACCCAGAGATATATGCTTAGAACATTGTCTGTCCTAGCTTTCCTTCCTAAGACTTACCCTATAGTATTCAGGGCTGTCGATAAATCAAAGGCCTTTCTCAGAAGCTCCTTCAGCGTCCAGACAGGACGGTGGGAGCTGCCTGTGTTGAGCCTGACAGACGCCCACTCAGCCAGCTGCAGGCTATCTAAGGCCATATCCCAACTGTGGCCACTTGCCCAGAAACAGGCTCAGCAACTCGCCTCCCTGGACAGGAAGGAAGTGCTCTGAACAGAGAGGACAGGCTTCGTGCCCGCATTGGGGGTGGGCTTGGGAATCTTCCTCCTGTTCCATCTCCCGTTTGCCGGGGAGCACAGTAGAAGTTGCCCAATGACTGACAGACGGATCTGGACCTTCCCTCCTTTCCTCTTGAGGCCAGTCAGGGTTTATTGTGTTCTTAGAAGCAGCCACCGCTCTTGACTTCCTGTGATCAAACATGCTTGTTAATGGTTCTTAGTAAAAGCCAGATCTCCCAGCGCATGGCTTTGCTGCACATGGACCGAATTAAGAGCAGGAGACTGTTTTCATGTCTAGAGCTAGCTAATGCCAAAACAAATGTACATTAAATACTGCCGGACACGCCGCCATCTCTTCCCTTTTTACCCCATAGGGAACAATGGGTGCCAGTGAATGAAGAAAGGAGTCAGAATGGCAGGGACTTGAGATCCTGCCTGGGGAACGTGTTGGGCTCTCAGAACTTCTGAAGTTAGCCCACTATGTTTGTACTCCCTCGACTCTGTTTTAGGGGTGTCAATTTACAGCATGTGGCCATGCTGAGTAAAGCCTCTTCCTTCATCTGGACTCCCCGGTTCTTGGAGGGACCCACTCAGAATGTGTTTTTAATACATAGCACCTCAGAAAGCTTACAGACCTCTTCGTGTTGTTATTTAAAGTACAGTATGTCCAAGTTAGGTTTTTTTCCAGGGTAACCCCAATAATGAGAGAAAGCATGGAGTAGGCAGGCATTCACGTAAAAATGTGTTTGTGTTCATCTAAACTTCCGTTGACTGGGTGTCCTGCTTTTTTGTTTTCTTGTGTTTTGTTTGATTTGGCAACTCAGAACAAGTCAGCTCACCGGGTAACGTGACCCTTTGAACATAGAGTCGAACCCATCCTAGACAGTGATTATTTCTTTGAACTGTTTTATTGCTTACCTGCTTCTAAATGGGAGGCACCAGAGTGGCCGTTCTAACTCTCCTGGTGGGACGTTGCCAATTTGCTATCAGATCACAGGAGACCAACATTACCAAGCTGTGATGAGAATCTCCAGACTGCTTCTAACACCTTTCCTAAGAAGTTCATACCTATTGAAATGAAGGGGGGGGGGGGGATTTAAGTTCTAGCATGCAACTTTCTACGTCATTCTAATCTGAAAATCTTGAGTGTGAAGAGCAGGGCTGTATTTCTGTCTATGAGATCTAGAGTCAGGAACAGTGCCTTCACTGACAGAGGAGTGCCAAAAGATGGTTTCCTCTAACTTCTTCCAAATTCACAATGTTATAGAATACAAGAGACCGGGCAGTGTAAGGGATTTAAGACTTCCAAACTTCCTTTCCAAATTCGCATGCCAATGTCAATGGAGCCTGCTTCTAGTTTGCAAACATTCCCAGATCCAGCACTCAGGATCTAAATTTAAACTAAATGATCACCAGTCGGAGAGGCTCTATGACAGGAAGCTTTCTGAGTCAGCAAGAGGCTTCGGCCTGGGCCTCAGCTCTGCCTCCACTAAACGGCCCAGCTGGGAGCTGGGGGCTGCCGGAGATTCGGCACCATCTAGAGAGGGACCCTGCATGCAGGATTTCACACTCTCCTTGGAGGCACGTGTTCTCTTAAACCTCAAAAGGAACAGAAGAATTCCTGGGAGTGCCTTGTGGGTGCACCGTGGTGTCGCTGCCCCGTGGAGCTCTGCTGCTCGCCTGCATGGAGAACCTCCTGGGAAACTCAGAGCCATGCTTTATTTAGAAGGCTCAGTCTGTGAGTCATGAGACACCCCGCTGTGTTTTTCTTCTTCCGTCTTCCTGCCTCCATAAACATTTATGTGAACACAGGATGTCTCACTGGGTTTCCAGAACCATCTGCCACAGCTGCTCACTCTCCACCTGAAGTCATCAACTTGCACAACAAGAAATGTCCCTTGTTCACTTTCAAGTGTTGATAAAGACGCAAAGTCATGGCATGAACAAGATGGGAAGACAAAGAGCTGACCCTTGGGCAGCACGGGCCTCTTTGCTCGGTGGGTTCTCATGAACTCCAGTCAGTCCTTGAGAGTCATTGTTTAACACTGGCACAAGGCCCGTGGGCAGAGGCACAGTTTTTGTGACATTGGTGAGATTCCTACCCAAAGAAATCACCAAGAACTTTATCTCCCTCAGGATCCTTGGAAAAATTATTCATTTTATTTGGGGGAAGGGGGATGGGAAGCCTCAGGCATCTTAGGAAGCAGACTAGAACTTTCCGCTCATATTTTCCTTCAAAAATTCACACTTCAGTCAAACCCTTAGGTAGCTATTTATTGAAATAGAATTCTCCAGACCTAAGACTTCCGGTATGAGCTGGTTTGGTCTTGCTCCAGACTTCTAAACATTTGAGGAAAAGACAAATTCTTCTGTGATCTCTCTTTCCTCTCTCTCTCTTCTCTCTCTCTCCTCTCTCTCTCTTCTCTCTCTCTCTCCTCTCTCTCTCTTCTCTCTCTCCTCTCTCTCTCTCTTCTCTCTCTCTCCTCTCTCTCTCTCTTCTCTCTCTCCTCTCTCTCTCTTCTCTCTCTCTCTCCTCTCTCTCCCCCCTCTTGCCCACAAAATGCCTTTCTTAATTGCAGTTTCCCAGCACCCCTTTTTACAGCAAACAGCAAGCCAGACGTTTGTCATTTTTGTCTTTCCTCCAATGCAGAGTCATCTGTTCTCCGCTTGGCCTCCAGCGCGTAAGACTGCTGGAACCAGGTTTCCCTGGCTGTTGACTATGGCACTTCCCTCCATCAGGGCGATGGAAAAGTCGTGTTGCTGAGACAGCAATGCTTAAGAGACAGAAAGCATCCCATACTCCTTCATCTTCATTATGAGCTGCCCCTAAATGGGCATCTTTGGAACTGAGGACAGCAGTGGGATTCGGGGATGGGTGTGAGCTAAAAGCCAGCCACCTAAGTTTAGGTCTGAGTTCTGCTTTATCCTAGATGTGTGGGCTTTGGGAAGGGGCCTTGCTGCTAGGTGGATGAACTCTGTTTCTCGTTTACCCATCTCTAAAATGAACCTAAGAGTGGTACCTAGCTCTCGGGTTTTGTCTGTGAGGATTGGAGAAGATGCTCTTAGACACACAGAACTTATGGTGAAAACCCCGTGTTGCTACTGCTGGGCATTTGGGCCTGAGAGGAGATGCTCAAGGGGTGACCACAGTGACTTTGCACACCATAATAGTGAAGAAATGGATGTTATTCAAACACATTCCTTTGATAAGACCTTATGAGCACTTTCTCCGTGCTAAGTGCCACCTTGAACGCAGGAACAAGCCAAGCTAAAGATGCGAAAAGTGCTTCAGGTAGCTTAGAGCCTTGAAGGAAAGCTGAGGGTGTGGCAGATGGGACAAACTGTCTTGATTGGAGAACTTTTGGGATGAGTCCAGTTCCATTAGAGGGAAGGACCAGCTGGGCAGGTGGATGGACTCACTTGTGCACTGGGAATAAACACTCACTAAGGCATTACGGAAAGCAAAGATGAAGGGCTGTGGAGATGGCTCTGTCAGTGAAGTGTTGGCCAGGCAAGAGTAAGGAGCTGAGTTCAAGCCCCAGAACCCGCATTCAAAGGTATTTATAAACCCGGCACTGTGAAGGAAGAGACAGGTTCTAGAGTATTTTTGAAGTCCTTTAGATAGCCCCAGCTGCTCATGAGCTCCCGCCCTGACTCCCGACACTCACTGGGCAGCCGTCCAGCCTAGCTTACTCAGCAAGTTCCAGGCCAGTGAGAGACCCTGTCTCCAACACAAGAAAGTCCAAGTGACATCTGAGGAAGGACACCTGAGGTTATCCTCTGGCTTGTATATACACACATGTGTATATACACACTTGTATATATACACACATGTACGTGTGCTGCAGGACAGCTGAGGACAGACACCTGAGGTTATCCTCTGGCTTGTGTATGTACACACATGTACGTGTGCTGCAGGACAGCTGAGGACAGACACCTGAGGTTATCCTCTGGCTTGTGTATGTACACACATGTACGTGTGCTGCAGGACAGCTGAGGACAGACACCTGAGGTTATCCTCTGGCTTGTATATACACACATGTACGTGTGCTGCACCTACTTGTTCCCATGTACACGTGCAGACATGCCCTTCAGATATGTTTTCTACCACCCGCAGGTGTTTATGGAGTCAGAGAGGGAAATGGAGGGACTATGGTCTGAGGGGACAGTCTGGGTGGCAGTTTCTCCAGGTTAAATGTAAGCCCAATAGAAGGAACCTGAGCCTTCTTGGAAAGTGCCAGGGCGTGGCAGGAAGGTCTAAGGAAAACAGTGAGCAGACATCAAAGGCATGAACCTGTGAGGTTCAAAGGCTAGGAGGGGTGGTGGGCTTGAAGAACATGAATTCAAGGTAAAGGGAGTCAGAGATGACACCATACAAATACCAGGGTCTTGCCCGCATCTGTCCAGTGTTAATGCCTTTATGAGCACAGTCCTGGCTGTTCTGCCTGTGATAGCCCTCTTGAAAGACATCTCTAGAGTCCTATCCTGGGCAGTGTTTCTCCAGACCAGTCTCCATACCTTTGCTAAAAGTCACTCTCTGAATAATATCATACAAGTTTATTAATAAAAGAAAAAAGTGAAAAGCCCTGGGCCAGCCGTAGAGACCATTGACGTTTCTTGGATTGACTCAGTTATGGTGGCGGCTAAATTTGGTTGTCATTTTGACACAAACTAGAGTCACCTGGGAAGACAGAACCTCAACTCATAAATAGATTCCATCAGACTAGCCTGTGGGCAAGTCTATGGGGGAACTATCTTGATTGAGGTGGGAGGATTCCCAGCCCACTGTGGGTAGCACCATCCCTAGATAGGCCTGGGCTGTATAAGAAAGCACTTGAGCAAACTGGTCAGTCAGTTCTTCTCTTTGGTTTCTGCTTCAAGCTCCTGCCTTGATCCTGCTTTGGTCCCCCGCCCTCCCCCCTCCCGTGGTGGACTTTAACATGCAAAAGAAAAAAGCCTGTCCTCCATTAAGCTGCTTTTGGCCAACAACAGAAAGCAAACTAGCAGTTGTTTCTCCAAACAGGAATCTTTAACTGAAGTGTGTAGTAAATGTGCATCGGCTCACTGTTCTGACGCATCTGGGTATATTCCAGCGGTATTTTTAATTACTCTTCATGAAACACTTTTATTTGTATTAATATTCTAACTCTATACATTATTCTTTTTCATTAGATTTTTTAAAAAGAAAATACCAATCCAAATTCCTACTCTCTCCCCTCCTCCCATTCCCTCCACACATCCTCCCATCCCACCCCCTCTAATCCTAAGAGAGGGTAAGGCACTTTGCTTTGTGAAAAGTCCAAGGTCCCCCTACTACATCTAGTCTGAGCAAGGTATCCATCCAAAGAGAATAGGATCCCAAAAAGCCAGTACATGTAGTAGGGATAAATCCTGGTGCCACTGCCAGTGGCCCCTCAGTCTGCCCCAGCCATACAACTGTCAACCACATTCAGAGGGACTAGTTTGGTCCTATGCTTGTTCCTTCCCAGTCCAACAGGAGTTGGTGAGCTCCCATTAGTTCAGGTAAACTGTTTCAGTTGATGAACCCTTTGTGGTCTTGACTTCCTTGCTCAAATTCTCATTCCTTCTACTCTCCAAAGGACCGTGGGAGCTCAGTCCAGAGCTCCGATATGGGTCTCTGCCTCTGTTTCCATCTGTTGTGAAACAAAGGTTCTATAGTGATATTTAAGACAATAATCAGTCTGACTACAGGCCAAGGCCAGTTGGGGCACCCTCTCCTCTACTGCTTGGGATCTTAGCTGGGGTCATCCTTGTGGATACTCCAGGTAGTATTTTTAAAAGTCATGTTTCTTATCTAAAATAATTATTCATATCAAGTTGTGTTTTTCAGTGTTTATTGTATTCCTAAGATTATTTTACATATAAAGGAGAATTTTCATACTTCTTTAAGATCTATATCTTTAAAGTTATTCTGTGGGAACCAATGAAAATTCTGGATATACATTTCAGAAAGATTCATATCTTTACTCTATAAATTTGGGAGCTCCAGATATAGTGGGAAGTAAACAAGAAATATCCATGTTAGCATTGCTTTGATGTTTCCTCCAGTTGTCTAGGTGTCTTGAAACAATATATACAGCATATATCCTAACTCTCAGTGTAGAGCCCTTAAGTCATTTCTAGGCCTTTAATTCAGCTCAGGCCCCATCAGCCTCCCACAGTCGTTTCTGCTGTCAATTTGTTTTTATATTGTAATTTGCCTCTTATATATCAATGTAACTCGTATGTCAGACGCAGGCTATGGACCATGTGTTCTCATCTCGTAAATCCAGATCCCAGTGTGGTCCACATAGTATTTTCCTCCTCTCTATCCTTCCTTTCTGCAGTTCCCAAAGCAAGCACAGGCTCCAGAAGCTTGATGCTGTCCAGCAGTTCTCAGCTGCGGCTCAAGCTGTCGGAAAAGGCTTTCTGCTCTGCGCTCATTCCTCTGAAGCTGTAACTGCTGCAGTTTCCATGTCCTCGCACTGACTCAACCAATGTCCGCAGGGGGATTTCCATCCTCTGATGCTTAGTTCACTTTCTTTGCTTATTCATTCCCAGTTGCTCAGGGGATGGAGCCAGGATATCAGTGATTAATGACTCAGTGCTATTTCCGGAATCCCCACGAGCTGCCTTGCCCCTCCCTTTCCTCCACTCACCTGTCAGACATAGCTGTGAATAGCGCGTGTGCCTCTGGGTTGCCGGGGCTCCAGAAGCTGCAGTCTGGTCAGAGCCCTTTGCTTGTCCTACTTGAGGGTTTGCTTCCTCTGAGTGAGCGTATTGTCATCTTTAAGTCACCCATGACCTTCAAAGTGCCTGGGTAAAATGGAGCATTTGTGTTTGACAACTATTTATTGAGTGATGGGCATGATGTCGTCTTGAGACATCTTAAAGGACATTTTGTGAATTAGTTTTGTTGTAATACAGAAAGTATTACTTAAAGAAGAAAATATCTTAGCCTTATATCTAATAATGTATTTAAATGTCTTCTAAATAAGTATATAAATAAATATAAATAAAGAAGTGAAGGTGATTAAACAGAATGAACAGCTTCATCACCACACAGCCTTGATGGCCTTCATTCTGGTGATTTGGACCTTCCTATACCACACCCTGTGTTCTACTGCCATTGATATTCAACCCATTCATTTAAACTTATTTTAATCTTTCTTGAAAAAGGACATAGATGATATGAGGTAAGTATTGCATTGGGTCCAGTGTCCCCAGACAACTCTCTTTTTTTTTTTACATTTTTTTATTGAAAAAAAAATTATGCCTCCTCCCAGCCTTCCATTTCCCTCCCCCTCCTCCCGCCCCTCTCCCCCTCCCCCCACTTCTCTCCCCCTCCCTCTCCAGTCCAAAGAGCAGTCAGGGTTCCCTGCCCTGTGGAAAGTCCAAGGTCTTCCCCCCTCCATCCAGGTCTAGGAAGGTGAAAATCCAAACTGGCTAGACGCCCACAAAGCCAGAACATGAAGTAGGAACAAAACCCCATGCCATTGTCTTTGGCTTCTCATCAGCCCTCATTGTCCGCCATGTTCAGAGAGTCCAGTTTTATCCCATGCTTTTTCAGTCACAGTCCAGCTGGCCTTGGTGAGCTCCCAATAGATCAGCCCCACTGTCTCAGTGGGTGGGTGCGCCCCTCGTGGTCCTGACTTCCTTGCTCATCTTCTCCCTCCTTCCGCTCCTCATTGGGACCTTGGGAGCTTAGTCCGATGCTCCAGTGTGGGTCTCTGTCTCTATCTCCATCCATCACTAGATGAAGGTTCTATGGTGATATGCAAGATATTTATCAGTATGGCTATAGGATAGGGTCATTTCAGGTTCCCTATCCTCAGCTGCCCAAGAAACTAACTGGGGACATTGCCCTGGGCACCTGGGAGCCACTCTAGGTTCAAGTCTCTTACCAACCCTACGGTGGTTCCCTTAATTAAGTTATGTGATTCCCTGCTCCTCTATCTAACCTTGTTTTATCCCCAATCATCCCGTTTCCCCAAGTTCCCCCCATCCTCCCCTTCTCACTTTTCTCTCCCCTTCTCCCCTTACCCCCATCCCACCCCACCCCCAAGATCCCAATTTTTTGCCCAGCAGTCTTCTCTATTTCCCATAGCAGGGATAATAACTATATGTTTTTCTTTGGGTTCACCTTCTTATTTAGCTTCTTTAGGATCACAAATTATAGACTCAGTGACCTTTATTTATGGCTAGAAACCAATTATGAGTGAGTACATCCCATGATCCTCTTTTTGGGTCTGGGTTACCTCACTCAGGATAGTGTTTTCTATTTCCATCCATTTGCATGCAAAATTCGAGAAGTCATTGTTTTTTTATGGCAGAGTAGTACTCTAATGTGTATATATTCCACACTTTCTTCATCCATTCTTCCATTGAAGGACATCTAGGTTGTTTCCAGATTCTGGCTATTACAAATAATGCTGCTATGAACATAGTTGAACAAATGCTTTTGTCATATGATAGGGCATCTCTTGGGTATATAACCCCAGACAACTCTTAGAGTCATCAATTCACTAGAAATATTGGCAAGATGCAACATGGAGCCAAACTCATGGCTACAGTTGATTATAGTGGAAAGATGCCAAGGAAAACCAACAGAACAGAAAGGTTCATGGAGTGAGACAGGGCAGAAGCCAGGCACAAGCATCAAGGAGTTCTCCTTCATAGTATAACCACACAGAATGTGCTTCCCTCCTCCACCAGAGACCTCCAAAGACACAGAATCAAGGCATACTCAAGGTATTCTTTGGGCTGTTTACATGGGAACTGTTTCCCTGATGTACATGAGAATTCCAGGATCCCAAACTGAAGCCCAGTGCTCAGCACACATCATCTTAGGTCCCCGAAGGTTTATACACAGCCAGCCTTCTTCTCAACTAGAGACTGAGACACAGTAAAATGTTGTAAGGAGGCTGCTCGTCTGTCCCAGCCGCCCAGAACTGAAATAATCACATAGAAACTGTATTATTAAAATCCCTGCTTGGCCCATTAGCTCTAGCTTCTTGTTGGTTAACTCTTACATCTTAATTTAACCCATCTCCATTAATGTCCATTAATCTGCACATCACCACAAGGTCGTGGCCTACCAGCAAAGTTTCAGCACATCTGTCTCCAGCAGCAGCTACATGGCTTCTCTCTGACTCTGCCTCCTTTCTCCCAGCATCCAGTTTAGTTTTCCCCACCTAGCTCTGTTCCCCTATAGCTCTGATATAGGCCCAAAGCAGTTTTTTTATTAACCAATGATATTCACAACAAACAGAGGAATCCGACATCAGTATAAAATATAAGTCTTCAAGTTTGCAAATGGCAGTTAAGATGCTTCCTTTCCGAGAAGGCCTTCCTAGAAAGAGCTGCACATGAGCATCTGTGGATAAGTCCTCATCATCTTGGTCAGGGTGCTGACCAGCATCTGCTGTCTAGAGAAGAATAGACTCCCAGGAGACCAGGTGTTCAGGGGGATCTCCTCCAATGGCCTCACTCCCACATCACTTCCTTTCTGTACTCATGTGTCTCATCACCTCAGTGTCTACTTTGGAATGTTCTAGATTCCCCATGGGAGCACTGCAAGACTGATGTCATTGTTCAGACCTGAGCATTTCCTGACAGAAGCCTTCTTTGTCTTCCTCATAGAAACAGGTCCCTTGTTCTACCACATGTTCTAATTTGAATCTCAACTGCAAACTCCATGTTGGCAGGAATCCTTACCTATTCCTTTCGATTTGGGGGACCTAGAAATTTCTGATTCCTTATTTGGAGATCATTCCACTTTTCTGTGGAATGACTTAGCACCTTTTAAAGTTCTCTTATTTACTAATATGTCTCTTTCCGTTCCAGAATCCTCCTCACTCTGGGATGTGAGAGACAAGAGATGCGTCATTTCTTTCTGTTCCTCTAGTTGCTATAGTGGCAGCAAACAATAGCAAGTTCCCTTAACTGTTTAATGAGCTAAATGAGGGTGCACACATACGTCTGTGTACGTGTGTACACGCACTGAGATGTACAGAGTGAGCTTTTCAGAACCCCAATTCCTTGTCCACACATTCTAGTCTGCTTGAGAGAAAGATGAGATAATGTTTTCCCCCGAATTGTCTCCATCAGTTAGAGGTGAGAACGTCTGTATGTCCACAAGTACGTCATTCTGCCCATACCCTGTGGCTGTCACTGTGATGTCACAGTGACAGCAGTGTGTTTCCAGATTCGCCATATTCACAGGTGACTAGCATATATTATAAGGTACATAGGTATGTGCAAATATGTAGATCCATGTCACAATATATATGCCTGACATAGAGCATGAGACTCTTAATCTCAGGGTCATGGGTTCTAGCCCCATGTTGGGTGCCAAGTGTTGGCGATGGCGTATTCGATAGGTATGCTAAAATAACCAGACCAGCTCAAAACAACAGATATGATTTAATAATTGAAAACGGGGAACTCACGCTACCAGAGAAAATCCAAAGTCCAAATGGGCCTGGCGATCATTGTGCATGCGGAGAGCCCACACACCTCTCTACCCCCATTTATCTATCTAACTGGCTCCAGGTGGCCACACCCAAGCCAGATGTGATTGGCTGAGCTTCCCCATCATCAAAACTTGTCATAGATTTCATTCCTTATGGTGGGGAGTTTAGTCGAGCCTGTAGTGTCATAAGAGACATACATATGGGGGGTAGGGTGGTAATTACTGATCTCTAGCTAAAATTTTTCATGAAGATTTGAAGAGGGTAGAGAAAGCATTCTGGGGACATTAAGAGTTCTGCACCACTGAACCATGTGAGTCAGGAGGAGTCAGACTTTCCAGGGAGGATGGGCGTGAGGAGACCTTATAAGGAACTTGGATTTTGCTTCCTATAGGATGGTAGCCACCAATGGCTTCCTTCAAGCAGCATGCCATATTTGGGTCTTGTGAGGACTAGATAATTCTGGTGCCCCCAGTGAATGACTTCCAGAGAAGCAGTGCTGATGGTGGCAGAGGAGTGGAGAGGCTCTGCACTCCAGGCATGAGATAATTGAACCCTCCTGCAAGCTGATGGAATAGTTACACATGGCAATAGGAACAGAAGGCGGGTGATATCGAGACATCAATATACACCCAAGTCAGCTTGGAGGCTGGCTGGTTATGGATGAAGGAGATGGCAGGCAAAATGTAACCCCTTCTGCTTCTCTCCGCTGTTAGTGAATTGATAGAGAACACAGAGGAGAGCATAATCGTGGAGAGATCGTGAGTTTGGTGAGGAACATAAAGTGTGAGGTATCTGTGACTGACTCAGCACAGCGTAGCTGGCTGGGGATAGAACTCTGAAGTCTGCTACTGAGAGCCAGTGTTCAGTGTCCACAAGGGAATAATCTGGTCATAACACACTTGAAAGCACACAAGTAAATGAAACCCTGGTGAATGAGCAGGCAAAGCCAAAAGACAAGAGGTGAACAGTCAGACTTTGGGGCAACAAGCAGAGTGTCACTGTTGAGCACAAGGAAATGTTTCTGAGACTGAAAGAGGCTGAAAGCAGAGGGGGAGGCTATGAAATGGAGGAGAAGGGAAGAAGCAGCTTCAGAGAAGAAAACTCTCAAGAGCTTTGCAAGATTTTTAGGGAAAGTCTGTACTCCTCAGTTTACCACACAAAGCCCTCCATTTGGATTTGGTGGACCCCTGGACTCTTCTTTCTTATTGCTCCATCATTGTCAAGTCAAGAGTTAGGGACCAAACTTGACATTATAATTTTCAATAAAAATCTATTGTGCCTCCCTGAAAGAAAAATAGTGCTACAATATGTTGATGAATCAGACTGATGTTTCTAAGGAAAATATGAGAAATGAGGAAAGTATGCAAGCAGTAGAGATTGCTAATTCTACAAAGGTGTGGAGAGACAGAGCTAATGGGTGCTGAGAAGAAAGGTCAATCTGGGACGGGATGCCGAAGCCAGGAAACCTTGGATGCCATAGTCCAAAAGGCAGGATGCTATGAAAACAGAGAAACATCTGGGTGGAGCCAAGATCATGAGTGTAGAGGGCTAGAGGAAGAGAGAGAAAATGCCGTTAAAGGCCAGGCTTGTGGTCCTCAGTCAGAGAACAGATGCCCTGTGGGCTGAAAGAGAGGCATGGGGTCAGAATGGGCATGCCCAGGACCTTTTTCACATCTGTTTCAACATGTTGTCTGCTCACACCCATTTCCTTATGAAGGTAGTAAGTTTTTCTATCAAAACTGAGGTGTTTGTGTGTTGTAATAAGGGTGGCGGGCTGCATCCCCGGCACCCGGCCACACCCATGGCTAGCTTTACCCGAAATAATTACATGGAAACTGTATTCTTTTAAACACCGCTTGGCCCATTTCTATCTAGCCTCTTCTAGGCTAGCTCTCGCACCTGGATTAGCCCATTTCTAATAATCTGCTGTAGCCCATGAGCTGGCTTACCAGGAATGATCTTAACCTGCATCTGCCTGGAATGGGAGAACCATGGCGACTCACTGACTCAGCTTCGTTCTCCCAGCCTTCTGTTCTGTTTACTCCACCCACCTAAGGGTGGGCCTATCAAATGGGCCTAGCAGTTTCTTTATTTTTTAACCAATGACCTTCCTCCATCATTTGTGGGATTGAGTTCTTAAGGGAATGATGAAGATTTTTAATAGACGTTGGAGGGTACTGGACAGCTAGCTACCTAACAATCAGAGAAGGGTTGCTGGTAATGTGAAGAATCCAGCCATGACTCAGACAGATGCTTTGAAGTACTGGCCCTGTGCTGGAGTTCAGTTGAGTACAGAAGGTTGGAAGGCCAAGAGGTTTGTGGTACTTGATCAAGCCGTGGGGAAAAGGAGATGGAAAAAGATTCTGAACCAGCTGAGTCAGCCAACGTCATGGTGGGCCAACAGAGTGGGTCATGTAGAGGAAATAACGCAAAATGACCAAGTAGACCATTTCTGCTTGCTAATTCATGGATGGAAAATTCCAATTTTTGCCCTAAGAAGTCCCTAAGAATGTGCGAATGTAAAAGGGGCCACTAGAGATACAGAAGTGAAGAAATAGAGAGGAGTCGCTGGAGAGATGGCCCCGTGGGTCAGTGTGCTTCATACCAACCTGATGCCCTAAGTTCCATCCCATAGCCCAGGGCAGAAGGAAGAAGCAAACTCCCAAAAGCTGCCCTCTAACCTCTACACATGCACCACGGGGCACATATACCTGTGTGCTTGCACGCACACACACACACACACACACACACACACACACACACGCAATAATAAACTCTTTTGGAAAAAAGAAAGAGGGAAGAAGTAAGTCAGGGTGGCTGTAATCCACCTGAACCCCAAATTCCCAGGCAACAGTGGATCACTTGAACTGGAGTAGAGGGGAAATGGTGTCTCTGCTGTCAGATTCACCACTGGGTGGAGAGGTGGCAGACAACTGGGGTGGAGAGAAGTGGCCTAGGGCAGCCGGAAGAGGAAGCAGCCTCAATGAAGCAGTACGATTTAGCATATTCAGGAGAAGAAGAGCATGCCCGGTCCATCTCTGGCACCTACGCTTTGGAAGGGTGATTGGCATTTTTGCTAGGCCTGCAGAGAACTGGAATACATTGAGTCTTTTTTTCTCCAAAAGGCTTGGGTTACAAAGAGTTCCTGGGCCAGGCAAGCTGGCGAGCACCTGGAATGCCAGTCCCTGAGAGGAGGGAGCTGGGAGGTTGGAAGTGCAGGGCTATGCAGTGAGTTAGGCCAGCCTGGGATACACAAGACCTTGTATTAAAAAAACAAAGCATTACTTAATTTAAATAAGTGCTTCAGTAGGTTCTTTTGTTTGCTTGCTTATTTTTTGCTTTTGTGAGATTTTGGTCAATTTGCATACACTTAAAGAGCTGTCTTGGAGATGAAACTCAAGTCAGAACATGGAAACCATATGTACTTGGTACGGACCACATAGAGTTAGCCTGAAGGTAATTGTATGTAATTATTTTGAGTCGGCCTGAGTTTTCAGTTCAGCTTGCCACCTGAGTTTAGGGGTAGAATTTTCCATTTGTAGCATCATGTCAGAGCTCAGAAAGGTTCAGGATTGGGAACATTTTGGAATCCATATTTTTGGATTGGGGCGATCCACCTATGTAATGTTCAAATAGAAAACAAATCGTCCCACCAAACAGAAGCCACATTCTACAGCCAAAATCCCCGCAGTTGACTCTGTAGCGCTGTTAGCTGCCTACAGACACTCTTACTGTCTTCAGCAAGCATGGTAACCACAGCAGGAAGCTCCAGCAGTCATCGGCACATGTTTATATCTAAGCCAACATGATACAGGCACGCTCACATTTATGAAGCGTGTGTCTGTCTTTAAAGGATTCATTATAACTTTCTTTTTTGTGTGTGTTTTTATGGAGATAGTATACATGCATGCTTATGTGCGTGCATCGCTGTAGGTGCATGTGTCTCTCTCGTGTGTGTGTGTGTGTGTGCATGCATGTGTGTATGTGTTTATGGAGATAGTATACATGCATGCTTATGTGTGTGCATGGCTGTAGGTGCATGTGTGTCTCTCTCTCGTGTGTGTGTTTATGAAGACAGTGTGTCTTTATAGAGACAGTGTACATGAATGCTTATATGTGCATGGCTGTAGGTGCAATGTGTCTCTCATTTGTGTATGTATATGTGTGTGTGTTTATGGAGATAGTGTGCATGCATGCTTATGTCTGTGCAAGGCTGCAGGTGCATGTGTCTCTCTCTCTCGTGTGTGTGTGTGTGTGTGTTTATGGAGACAGTGTGTCTTTATAGAGACAGTGTACATATATGTGCATGGCTGTAGGTGCAATGTGTCTCTCATTTGTGTGTGTATATGTGTGTGTGTTTATGGAGACAGTGTGCATGCATGCTTATGTGTGTGCAAGGCTGTAGGTGCATGTGGAGGTCAAAAGGTCAACTTTCAATGTCATCCCTCAGGTGCTTTCCACCTTGTTTTGAGACAGTCTCTCACTGGCCTGAAATTCACAGCTAGGCTGGATAGCCAGGGAGCCTTTTGGATCCTTACATCTCTGTGCCCTCAGTTCTGGGATTACACTATGGCCAGCTTATTTTTACCTGACGTCTGGGAATATAGCCCAGGTCCCCTGCCTTGCTGGTGATTTTCTACACTCGAGCTGTCTCCCTGGCCCCTGAATTATAAGCCTCTTAAAACAGCTTTGCCAGTTAATTTCAAATAAGAATTCAAACCTAGATTTTTTTTTAGTAAGAATATTTTTCATTAACTTCTGCAGGATGGATCCAACTTGTCAGTGGTTTTGAGACAGATAGCTTTGTGTGCAGCTAACTTTCTTCTATGGGGAAATTCCGATGCTAAAAGTGATATTTAGTCTATTATCAACAATAGCAATCTTGCAAATATTAAAATCTGGTTGTCACTTAAGATTAATCATTGATCATTTAGAATGAAACACAATTTAAACCCATCAATCCACAAAGCACCCCATCCAAATAAGTTACTATAAGACCACAGCATCCCACAGGAGCAGTTGAAACATACGGAAATACTCTGCCCATCACAGAAAAGTTCTTATCCAATAATCATTTTATGTAGAAACAGCACTTTAGGCAATGCAGAGTTTCACACCCTTTGGTGTTGTTCCCAGGAGTCTTTCAAGAACTATTCCTCTAGAAAAGCAAAGCTGGCCTAGGGAGGCAGAGATGGGTAGGTGTTTGCTCTTGCTGGCGTTTGATTCCTTGGAGCATACGGAGTCATTTAGAGATGTCTGTCAATTCTGTCAACTTCTCTAGAGCTTCAGTTCCTGGAAACTGAGATCAAGAAGGATTATCAAAATAATCACAGGAACGTGCGGAATTAGCATTTTGGATATACCTGGCATTATATCAAGTGGCTTTTATTTGCCTTTTTAACATCCTTACCCTGAAGATTGAAAATCCCGAGATAGACTCTTTTCTTCTTCCCACTTTAAAGAGCAGAGAAACTGGTATCTGGCAGTCTGGTTCCCTGGCTCAAGGTGCAGGCCTTGCAAGCCTGAGGCCTAGGATCCCTGGAAGCCACAAAAGATGACAGAAGAGAACCGACCCACCCCACAGAGCGATCCTCTGACCTCAGATCTTCTGCCATGGTATGTCCCCATCCCCCAGTGGTGACCAATAAAGAAAAGGTTTGGTTTTTTTGAGTGAAAAAACTGAAGCCTTGAGGATTGAGTAAACCAATTTGCAAAGCTATCAAAGGTCCAACTGGGATTCGAATCAATTCCGCCTCCACATTCTGTGTTCATCTCTGCCTGTAATCCTAGAAGGGAGACCAGGGACAGACACGCAGGGAAGGAAGACTCGCAGACCTTCTGATGGTCTTAGGTGTGCAATTCATTGACCACAGAAGATGAACATCAACTGCCCCCAAAAATCAGAAGGTGAAGAAAATTGTAATTCATTAATAAATTATTTCCTTTGATGTTTTCTTAAGGATTTGTCTATGTTTATAAATATTAAGCAAAGCTGGAGAAACAAACACAAAACTCATGGTGCCTGGTTTCTGCACAGAAACCTTCCCTCATGGCCTGCTTCAGTGTTTCAAGCATAGCTTTGGCTTGAACCTTAGCTACCAATAATGTGCTGCTTTTCTCTTCCCGATCCAAGGGTCCTGATTTCCTCCCTCTCTCCAACCCCCCGCACTTTACACCAACCTGTTAGGATATTCCAACCAAAATGGCTCACAGATTCCCAGTGGGTGCTGAAAACACATCAGATGGCATCTTCCTGGGAGCCAGAACTTTATCTGAGCTTCGCCAGCCTCAGATGTAAACAGAGGGGACAGGAGACAATGACTCTGAATGAACAAAAACAATTTTCATGCCTGTCTTTGAAGTACCTTGTCTCAGGAGCTGAGAGCCAGACAGAATAGATGATTTTTCTAATTCCAGAAGTCCTTCAGAAAACAAACAACAACAACAACAAAAAAAAAACCAGGGCCTACGCTTGCGACCCAAGATTTATTAATTCCATGGAGAGAATGGAGCTGGGGGGAAAGTGATGAAATTATATTTTAATTAAAATTTTTTAATAGAAGGAAGCAGTTACAGTTCTATGTCAGAACGCTTAAGGGCCATGGCAAGCAAAACCAAAGCCTGGTAGTAAAAGCTACTCTCCCAATAGAATTTCAAAATGAAAACTGCCCTGAAGTATAATATGAAACACTAAATCTATCTATCTATCTATCTATCTATCTATCTATCTATCTATCTATCTATCTATCTATCTATCTATCATCTATCTACCCATCTATTATCTATTTATCTTATCATCTATCTACATATCTATTTAATCTATCACTTGCCTATCCTATCATCTCTCTAGTATGTATCATATTTATTTATATATATCCATATATGTGTGTTATATGTCAATTTATATGAGTATTTCTCACCAGTTTATTCTGTTATCTATCTACCATCTATGCATGTGTTTATCATGTAGACAATTTATCTTCTACTTATATATCTATCTTATCATCTCTATATTATATATCATATATTATTTATATATACCCTTATATCTATATATCATCTATCTATTCATCGTCTGTCTGTTCTATTATTTATCTGCTATCAATCTATGCATCTATCACATATCTATTCTGTCTATAAAACTATATATCTTTTTGCATCTATAAATTATATAACCCAGCATTTCTTTATCGTGTATTATCTGTCTGTATATCTACCCATGTTTTCTAGTACCGTCTACCTATGTGTTTATTGTTTATCCTACTATCTATGTATCCACTATGTATCTATTATCTATGCCTTTTCTGTTTACCTATCATATATCTATTCTACTCTCTATCAATTCATCTGTCTATGTCTGTAGTCTGTCTGATAAACTATATATACTTATTATCAATGTGCTCTTTGATGGGGAATCTCTGTCAGCCAATAATCTTTAAGACATTGAACTAGGTTAGGGTGTGTCTGAACTTTTGGGTACCTGGAGAAAATCGTTGGCCTGCCCATGTGTGTGTGTGTGTGTGTGTGTGTGTGTGTGTGTTTCTCATGCTATATAGTTGAGGTTGGACTTTTTGTTTTGGTTTTGTGAGTTTGTTTCTTATAATAAAAAATGTAATTAAATTATCTTAGAGTTAGCCTGGGATTCTTTGACCCATGTGTCTCACCCCTGTCAACATGAAATAATTGGTAATTTAGTGTCAACTTATTCACACTAATAATAATAATAATAGTGAGCAATAAAGTAATACTTATGAGCTATTATTTGTGGATGATTTACATTGATATAGTTTCTTGTATACTGATACAAGTTCAAATTATATTTGTTATTTCTGCTTACAATATTTGTACACCTATGCAAAGATATTTTGTCAGATTGTATGCATGAATGTTTCTATCTCTATTTAAGACATTTTGTATATTGATACAATTTTAGGATATATTGCAATATATATTGCTATCTCTGATCAAAATACTTACACATTGTTTACATTTTGAGGTTATTGTCCTCTTTTACTGCACAGTTATTTACAGATTATTTAATATTCTGGTATAAAGTCTTAGTCTTTAAGTTATACAGGTATTAAGTATTATAGGTCAATACTTATTAATGTTTGTTATACATAGTCAGATTGATCAGGTTCTTTAGATACATAAAAATTGTAGTCTATATAAATAGGTAATCTTCAACCACTTCAAGGATCTGTAGAACATGGCATTTAAATAACTTAGGGTTCTGTTGATGTGAGACATGATTGCTCCTGATGGCAACCGATCTATTTCCGAGAGAATGTTAAATACCGAAGACACTCCACTTGGACCTTGTTTTCTTCTTGGCACAATTGACCTTTGGGCAAGGAACTGCCCATGCCTCGACCACTGATAAAGTACATGGTATATAACCCGGACAAAAAGAAAAAGATTGCCAAACCTTACCAAGACAGTGTAAAATGGTTCTGAAATTTTTCCTGCCTCTAAAATTGGTCTGTCAGTTACGTTAGGCCTTAGCCAAAATTGGTTGCTTCAACATTGCAAATGAGACTTTGGGTGATTTCCCAGGTAGCCAGTTGTCTCTGTCATCTACTGCACATTTTAAAAGCTGCTTGATTGCACTTCCTGACTACTCAAGTAATATTATCTCCCTTCTCAGGCCTTGGATGGGGTTGAAGATTAGATAGTAGTTACCTTCTTCTTATGATTTAGTCAAGCCATTTCCAATGTAAGACTTAAACTCATTAGGATAGGTTGTTTATTAAAACATTTAGTATGTATCCCTTGCTTAATATTGTTTATGCTGGTTGTAATCCTAATTTTATAATTGATATCTGTTCCTAGTGTATATAGTTTTGTTTTGGGCTTAAAACTCTTTTATTTAGACAAAAGGGGGAGGTGGTGGGGAATCTCTGTCAGCCAATGATCTTTGAAAGTTTGGACCAGGTTAGGGCATGCATGACCTTTTGGGTACCCAGAGAAAACCACTGGCTTGCCCAGGACTCACTCTCTCTCTCTCTCTCTCTCTCTCTCTCTCTCTCTCTCTCTCTCTCTCTCTGTGTGTGTGTGTGTGTGTGTGTGTGGTTCCTGTGCACTACACAGCTGAGGTTGGACTTCTCATTCCTGTTTCGTGAGTTTGTCCCTTATAATAAAAAATATATAATAAAAAATATATAATTAAAATATCTTAGAGTTAGCCTGGGATTCTTTGACCCACATACCTCAGCCCCATCAACAGCTCTCTTTTTATATATTTATCTAAATAAATGTCTTTTATATTGATACAATTGGTGCCTGTTTAGAAAGGATTTTGTGTTAATAAAATAATCTATAACCCAATTTTAGGGTATGCATAAACATACAGCCAAGGTTTTTGTATACACCTGCAAAGGCAATTTGCCTTTTATAAAATGGGGATGTCTTTTCATTTTTAAGTCAGTCTGATATTCAGAGTTAGATATTTCGGTTAACTTTTGTTACACACCAAATGCCTGTCAACATGAAAGAGAAACATAGAGCAATTTTCATAGAACTCCCTGATCTGGGGGCTCCTCTTCTCCATTAACAAATATCCAAATTAATTCTACTCTAGGGAGTTTGAAAGTCACCCATCCCCAGAATCCTTTGAGGGAGGCCAGGTGTGTCATGCTATTTCCGCTCCGCCCATGGCAGGACTCCCTCAGGGAGGAAGTGCAGTTTCAACATTTGTGCAGTGAAAAACATCAGCAGATGATCCAAAAGCATCCAGAGTCATTCTGCAGGACACAGTAACATTTCAATAGGATACAAGACCTATCTCCCTGTCTTTCTGAAAAATCGCCCTCTCCCTCTCCTGTTTAAACAACAGCTATCTCGGATTTAGCGATTTCACATTGGACGCAGTTCAAACCATACACACAGGGAGGAAAGTGCAGCTGTCAAGGGACCAGCGCAGTCAGAAGTGCCCCAGACAAATGGCTGCACATCACTGGCTGCCTTTAATTAACAGCAGACTCTGGGCTGGCTTTATACACACACACACACAGACTTCTGCTACTTTAAACAGAATGATTTGTAGCATTCTGGCTTCTACAGTATCTACCCCAGTGGAGACAGAGGATGTTCATGGAAATAGCTTGAGCCAAAGTTCAAAGCAGATTACAACATCTAAGGGATACCTTGAGATTCTTATCTTGGCCCAAGAAGAAGGAGTCAAGCTTATTCATTGTTGCTGCTAAAGGGCCAGGTCTTGTGAAGTGGGGTTGCCCAGTTATTAGTAAACTGTATCGTTAGTCATGTGACCTCATTTTCAGGACATTTTGTCCTGTAGATAATAAACAAGTGCATTAGTCTGCAAACAGCCTCAGTTGAGATAATCTTTGAAAGCCCTGTTTAATGAGAGACTTCCATTAGTGAGCAAAGACATTCTTTAGCAAGTAAAGGCTTCTTCCATGAGCAGATACTTCTGTAGTCATGAAATAGCAAAAATGCTGTTACCTGAAGATACTTTAGAGGTATACCCTCTGACTCTTTCATTATATAGGAGAGGGGAAGAGAGGTAGATGAAGAGGAAGAGGGAGAGAAGAGGAGAGGAGGAAAAAAAAGAGAGGAGGATGAAGAGGAAGAAGAAACAAAAGAAGGATGAAGGCAGAGATTGCTCATTTGTTTCCCAACTGCTCAGACCCGAATAATCAAACAGAAACTATATTAATTATAACACTGTTCAGTAAATGACTCAGGCATATTTCTAGCTATCTTTTACATTTGAATTAACCCATTTTTGTTAACCTATGTATCAGCACGAGGCTGTGTCTTACTGCTAAGTGTTCAGCATCTGTCCCCTTTGGCAGCTACATGGTGTCTCTCTGACTCCACCTTTGTCTCTATGTCTCTGTTCTGATTTCCCACCTGGCTTTGCTCTGCTAAGCCCTTGGCCGAAACAGTTTTATTTATTAACCAATGGTAATAAAACTTATTCACAGCATACAGAGAGGAATCCCACATTATTTCCCCTTTTCTGTCTAAATAAGAAGGAAGATTTTTAACTTTAATATAATAAAATTACATATATAAAACAGTAATAAAGCAGGAATCATAGTAACAATATTTAGTTCATTTACATTTGACAAATTAAGGAAAATACTATATCATCTATCCTATATTTGTGAGTCTAAAGTTTCATATATAATTTATCTTTTATCATTGCTAAGGAAAACTATAACTATCCGTCTTCAATTCTTCAAGGCCTCAGAAGGATATAATATTACCTAAGTTAACAGGAAGTACATTGCAAGCAATTTCCAAAATTCTGGAATTAACAGAGATATTTTGCAGCCTGGATAGTCACCCAAAGTTCTTCTGTAGCATTGGGGCATCCATCTTCAGCCTACAGACCCATCATATCCAGCAGACTTTTCCAGGAGGCAGGAAATTTGAAGATCTGTTCTGCCTTGTAATAGCAAAGTTCATCAGTTGCTTTATTCTGTGTCCTGCAGAATGTCTGGCAGTTTTTTCTGTGAAGCAGGAACCCTAAAGGATTGTCTCACCTTTTCTAGGCAAGTTCAGCAGTCATTTTTCTGTGGGTCCTATATGTCCATTTTATACAGCTTATTAATCAAGCAGTCCAGAAAAGAACAGTTTCTTGCCCAAATCGCTAACAAACTCCATAAGAAGCCTCTTCGATGCCCATCTTCCTCTTGAAGAAGATTGGTGCTGCCAGGAGATATATATCATTGTTGTAAAAGTCTAAGTTTTTAAACATTTTAAATGCCATATTCTGTAGGTCTTTGCCAATTTGAAGATTATCTAACTGAAATATATCTCTATATTTCTAGAAAATCTAACTAACCTGACTATAAGTTTGACTATTATAAATGACTAATAATATGTAATTTTATATTATACATTACATTTTTAAGTGAGCTGCATAAACACTAATACCTTAAATAAGAGTAGAAATATACATATAACAAAATTGACCTTAAATTTGTATCAATAGACCAAGACCCATACCAAAGCAAATCATATCCCCCTTTAAATGAAAACATTTATAAACGATCATTTTGAGATTTGGGTGTGGTTTTCTCCAAACTGGTTCCTGCTGTTTGTTAGGCAAAGTCTTTTTAAGATTCATGCAGACGTTTTGGGGAGTCTAGTTCCATCAAACCACATTAGCCTAGAAGGAATGCATAGGTTCTCATCTTCTGTTGAAACAAAAGCAGAACCTCTTTTCCAAAGTAACATATCCTTAGACTCAAATTTTGAAGTCAAGATACCTTTATATTAGTTTAGGTTAATAGCTCCCAGATTCAAATGTCTCTCTGCAGTCAAAATATTCAAAGAAAACACAATAATATAAATAAGCCAGACTCCGTAAATTCCATCTTCACGTGGCTTATTTTTCTTTACTCCTTTAATCTATAACTGTCTGTACTCTTTTATATTACTTCTAGTGTCTCTTTAAAGACATTTACTTTTTTTTATAACTGTCTGCATTCTTTATCCTTTCTTCCCCAAGCCTATGTACATTTTTTAAAATACACTGTGATCCGTTCGGAGGTTTGTTTTTGTCTCAATCTGTCTTTATTGCATCTCTGTAATCATTTTCTGACCAGGAGCACTTCTTAAAATGCTAAGGGGCATGGCTAAGACTCAGGCTGCTTTGCCTTTTGGCCCCACTCAGTTCAACATGGTGGAGGTGTGTTCACCTCTAGCTCTGTGAGCCATGCTCACTGCCCCAGCTCCAGGAACACAGCCTGTCTATGTCACCATTAAGCAACTACTAGCACGCTGTGCTGTTCACAAACCCCATTTAAGTGCAAGACCTTCCCAAAGAGCCAGAGTTTTGTGCTATCAGCATGAACCAGGAAGCCAACTCTTAAAGAAGCCACTCAGTTTTTGCTGCTAATGCTGAGTCAGGAAGCCTTCTCTTAAAGCCTTCTCTAAAAGCCTCTACTCCCTTCCAGCATACAGAGCCTATCTGATAAACTGAGATAAGCTCATTTTAAGAAGCTGTGCTTAACTCTGTTCTTTTGCATCTAGAATTCCTTCCCAAGCTCTCTAAGTTTTTATGTGGACATGGTTGATCCACATTGGCATGCCTTTTTGTAAGCAGAGACTGCTCATTTGTTTCCCAATTGCTCAGACCCAAATAACCACACAGAAACTATATTAATTATAACACTTTTTGGTCAATGATTCAGGCATATTTCTAGCTAGCTCTTACATCTTGAATTAACCCATTTCTATTAATCTGTATATCAGCATGAGGCTGTGGCTTACTGGTAAGGATCCAGCATCTGTCTCCTTCTACAGCTACATGGCATCTCTCTGACTCTGCCTACTTTCTTTCTATATCTCTGCTCAGATTTCCTGCCTGTCTTTGTTCTGCTAAGCCATTTGCCAAAACATAACCAATGGTAATAAAACATCTTAACAGCATACAGAGGGGAATTCCACTTCAGAAGGAAAAGAAGGAGGAGAAGGATGGTGACAAGGAAGACAAGGAGGTGGGCGAGGAAGAGGACAAAGAGGAGAAAGAAGAAGGAGGAGGAGGACCAAGAGGAGAAAGAAGGAGAAGGAGGATGGTGACAAGGAAGACAAGGAGGTGGGAGAAGAAGGAGGAGGAGGACAACAAGACCAAATAGTATACAAGGCTCGAGTTTTCCAAGAGGTCATGGGGCTTTGTGCATAAGTTGTCCACATCTGCATTCAAATGATTACTGCAAAAGAAAAGGGCTCGGCAGCGAGAAAGCGTTTAACACCTGAACGCGGCTTATCAGGTTAAAAGCTAGCATTTCTCTTTCCTACCAGAAAAGTTCCAAGGACGATGTCCACTGTCTTGGTGGCCCATCAGCCACTGAAGAAAGCAGAACTTGAGTCTCATCTCCAAGCTGCTTGAAATAACGTATTTCAGTCCATTCAGCACAGTCCATTGGCTCGGGAAAGAAAGACTTCTCACCACAGAGCACTGTGCTTCTTCACTGGCCTTATTGTTCTCCAGAAAGAGTGCAGTGTAGAAGCCTGGAGTCATGGCCTAGTGAGGACCCACTCCTGGATCCCGGTCTTGGGTCCAGCATAACCTGCTTGGTAAACTCTAGAACACCCAGCTCTCTTTGTCTTGGTTTCTTCATCCAAATGCCAGAAAGATGGAGTGGCTGTCAGAATTGAATGCCACCGTGATAGAGCTGAGATATGAGAACAGGCTGGCTGTCACTGCTACTATTGGCCTTCACTCCACTCTGTGTAGTTTCCAACAGCATGATGCCGACACCTCCAGGCATCTTCCTGGCTCTTTATTGTTCTGGTCCATCATCTTGGATCCGTTACATTTCACTAAACATTTTATGTTTTCTGGGAAAGAGAAGGCTTTGAAATAGTCTCTCAATTTTAATAAAAGTTGCTTAATTTAAACTGGAATTCAAGAACATACATATAAAATGTCACTCAGTGCCCCATTTGGGAACATCAAAGGGACCAGGTAGAGCACTGTCTTGTCCCTGTGCAGGATTTTTACATCCCCACGTGAGGCCAAGCTCATGCCAAGATTACTGTGGGAAAACAGTTCATAGAGTTACAGAAAACACACAAGGGCTGACGAGATACCTCAGTGGTCAAAGTCATTTGTCACTAAGTCTGACATGGTGGCATAAGAGAACTGACTCCCACGAGTTGTCCTCTGACCCCCTTGTGCTTGCTCTCCCACGTGTGTGCACAAACGTGCATACACAATCAATCAGTAAAATTAAAAGAAATTCACTCAAGTTTTAGTAAATATGTATTCGCACAGCTTGAGAATACACGTAAATGGGATATTCTGATTAGTCACATGACTTTGTGGAGAGGTTACACTTGCATCATAGCCAGAGTATCAAGCATTGATAAACTGTAGTGGGTTGGGAAAATGCGACCAAGGAGGAAGAGAGGCCCATTCCTTGTGTCTTAGTTAGAGTTTCTATTGCTGGGAAGAGTACAGAAGCTCTTATAAAGGGAAACCATTTAGCAGGGGTAGCTATGATTAGTCCAAGCTCATCATAGTGCAGCTTGGTGGCATGTAGGCACACATAGTGCTGGAGAAGGAGCTAAGGGTCCTACATCTTGACCCTCAGGCAACATGGAGTGGTCTGAGACACTGAGCATAACTTGAATGTGTATGAGACCTCAAAACCCACCGCCACAGTGACCGACTTCCTCCAACAAGGCCACACTCACTCCAACAAAGTCACACCTCCCAGCCGTGCCACTCCCTGTGAACTTATGGGGGTCAATTACATTCAGACTACCATACCTTGTTTGTGTATGGCCCATAGATATGTATAGTTTTATTTTTATTAAACTAATAATAGAGACTTTCACAATTATACAGTTGAGGCTATTTGTAGCTGAATGCATCTGAAATATTTATAGGTAGAATCTTTATGACAAAAGTGTGCTTGCTATTGAATTTAGCTGTAGCCAAGTCACACAAAGTTCTTGTATAATTTAATTTTCCATGAACCAAAAGGAGCTTCTTACTCTTATAATTTAGAAGTTTGGGGCTTACAAAGATCAGTTAAAATCAAACTATATCATGGCTAAAATTGTAAACTCCCAAGTATCACCTGGTGCACTGGTTACCTTTGTTTCTGTAATAAAAACCATGGCCCAAAGTGACTCATGGAAGAGTTTCTTTTTTACTTATGGTTCCAGAGGGACAAGAGCCCATCATGGCAGAGAAACTTGCAGTCATTGCAGTGAGAGCAGGAAACTTAAAGATAACATTGTAGGAAGTAGAGAGTGAGCTAGAAGTGAGGTGAGGCTATCAGCTCTCCAAGTTCACCCCCAGTGATGCACTGTCTCCAGCAAGGCTGCACAATCCACTTCCATAACCTCTCCAGTGTTTCCAGCATGCTCCTAACCACCACGCCAGGGTTGAAGGTAGAATCCGCCACTCACATGGTGGTATTCTTTATTGGGTTAGTTAATATCCCTTAGTGTTCATCTGTTTTCAGTGTGAAGTGGGGTCCAGAAGTTAGCACCCATGAAGCACTTTGAACTGTGGAGCGTTCACCTAGCTCTAGGAGCTGCTGACATCGAGATAAAGCTAGTTTGTACCTGTGAGTAAGTCAAAGGAGACAACAGTGTCCTCTTGACTAGAATAAGCCCTTGAATAGTTATTTCATGTGCTGCATCCAACTGCTACCAGTTCTCTACAGCACAGATTTAGAAGCCCATGTCTGTCACAAGGAAGAGACTTGAGAATAATCTATGTGGAAACTCCACACCGCTTACACCCTTCCACCATTCTTCCATGATGAATCCACTGATGATTCTATGGATGATGTGCGTGGCCCAGAACCTTCTAGAACCCTCAAAAACAGTGAGTGATTCTCAACCTTCCTAATGCTGAAACCCCTTAGTATAGTTCCTTGTGTTATGGTGATTCCCAACCAAAACATTAATTTTATTTCTACTTTGCAACTAATTTTGCTACTGTTATGAACTTCAGTGTAAATATTTGATATGCAGAGAACACACCTGTAAAAGGATCATTTGGCCACAAAGAGATAAAGACCCACAGGCTGAGAATCACTACAATGCTAGCCTCTGGAATTGGCCTCTGGAAAGATGTAGGATAGAGCCAAATTCACACTGACACCACTTGGCTAACACTATCAGTATGAGGCTGCTCCGGATATTGGTATGGAAGAGATGTGTGAAGCTTCTAATGTAAGTAGGGAAAGGGTGTTGGGTTCTATAAGCCACTCAGGTTTGAGAGGTGCTGTGTTGCTCTAACTCCGCCTCTTGCACTGGTTCGTGTAACGATCTAACAGGGAAAATCTTCCCATTGCACTTTCTAATCAACCAGATTCCTAATGTGAGGATTATCACTTGCCCCTATTTTTAGACACATTTTCTTTTGAAAGCAACAGGAAAATCCTTGGGATCTGGGACTTGAATACATAGAGTGAATTAAGGACCAATCAACACTCCAAGGTTGGAACTGTGATCACAAGTCTCTCTCCATCCACATGTGAAGATTCTTATGCACTTATGTCTGCTTCTTCATGGATTAAAAAAGTATGAACTTTCTTTTAGGCTTACATGACAAGTGTTTCCTTTTAACACTTCAATAAAAATACACAGAAATTTTCCACAGAGCTGATAGGCTGACAAGCAAGACAAAATTTCCACCAATATTTGAGTCAGGCCTCCCAGACAGAACACAGAGTTGGGATAAGAAAACAGTTCTCTCTCTCTCTCTCTCTCTCTCTCTCTCTCTCTCTCTCTCTCTCTCTCTCTCTCTCTCTCTCTCTCTCTCTCTCTCTCCCCTCCCTCCCACTCCCTCTGTTTTCTCCATTTGTCTGTCTGTGTTCTCTCTCTCTCTTCTCTTTCTCCTCTCTCTATGTATATCTCTCTCACTCCCTCTCTTTTCTCTTTATAAAGTTTGGAAAACAATAAAATCTCTCCAACTCTCTTAAGAGTATCTGATCAATGATGAAAATATCCCTCTGCTGTTAGGAAAAATAATACAATAGCCCCTGACATGGAAGAATATCAATATAAGAAATGACCTTAGAGCACCTTCAAGTAAAGCATCAAAAGGCTTTGATAATTTAAGGCAGATAAAGTGACATTTCTTTCTGTTTGCTTTGTCATAGAAACCATGGGCACAGTCTCTGGTATTTTTGCCCTGGACCTTGGTTCTTATAGAAGTTATTCATGGGAAACTACTGTTAGCTTGTCTTCACTAGTGTAAGACCATCATTCATTAATAGATCAGATTCCCAGACAAGTGTTCTCTTCATGCAGTCCTGGGAAGCTCTTAAAGGCTGGTTTGGTTGTGGGTCACATACATGTGAAGTATATGTCATAACACTTATTTTCCACTTCTTATGGATACCATTTGCCCTGCTGCACTGCTTACTAAGCCATTGGAAGATTTCACTGGTGAGCCAGATGTGGTGGTACAGGAAGGAGAAGATGTGGTGGTACAGGAAGGAGACTGAGGCAGGAGATGACATGTTTAAAGCTAGCCAGGGCTAGAGAGTGAACTCAAGGCTAGTCTGGTAGTACCTTCAAAATTTAGAAGAAAATAGAGATGCTAGAGAGATTGTTTAGTAGTTAACAGCCCTTTCTGCTCTTTGAGTAGACCTGAGTTCAGTTCCCAGAGGTCGCTTGGGGATGAGGGGTAATCCGACATCTTCTTTGTTGTCTTCAGATACCTTGCACACTGGTGGTACACGAGAGAGAGAGAAACAGAGACAGAGACAGACAGAGAGGAGAGAGAGAAAGAGAGAGAGAGAGAGAGAGAGAGAGAGAGAGAGAGAGAGAGAGAGAGAGAGAGAGAGAGAGAAATAAAGAATTCTTCAAAAAGTAATAAAACCTACCTCCAGGGCCCTCGGGGTAATCCCCAGCTCCAAAAAGACTGCACCTTTGTGCATAGAATGAGTTTTTAAATGGGTTTAAATTTGACCCCTCATGAGGAGCAACTGCAGAATCAATGGCAGAGCAGCAGCCTGCCCGAGTGGGTCTCAAACTTCTTCAAAGGCCAGAGTCAACAGAGACAAACCCTGTTTTTCCCTAAACACCCTCCTTGGACCTAGCACAGACATGCACCCCTTACCTCTGCTGTGTGGTCCTCCAACCACAATTGCAGAAATGAGAAAAATAGTGATGGAAATACAAAATGTTTCATCCGTGCTGATGTTATCAACATAATGACATCACCGGAAAGAACATTTTGTCACCACGCCTCCAGGTCTCAGGGTTGCCCATGTTGTCCCATGGTCAGTTCCCATTTTTGTTCACTATCCCCTAGTTCTAAAGTGTATTCCCCTCACACATTTTACTCAGCAAGATCGCCTTCAAGAAACTGAGCCCCATGGCTCAATTCTGAGTCTTCCACATGGGGAGCCCCCTCCATTGCCTTGTTAGGTCCTGACACAGGTGTCCTTTCCCCCACCACCCATGTTAACTGAGGTGTCTTTCTTTAGTGTAAGCGAGTCCATTGGGTAACCCCCAGTGACAGCTCCTCTGCTACTCTTCCTTTGATTGTTAGAGCTGTACGTTTTAAGTCTTTAATTCTCAGTAACCCGAAAAGTCACACATGCAGTTGCCAGAGGAGCAGTTGTGCGATTCCAAAGCCGTTGTGGCATGTGCACCTTCCGGCAGCTCCATTTGACGCCCTTCCTGTCGGTGCCTTGAGCTGCATTAGATCTTTTCTTTCAAATGGCTTCCTTTTTCTCTTTTCCCAGAGAGCCCTAATCCATCTCTCCCGCACTCAAAAAGGACAACAGCATTTATTAAATGTCCTACTTTGAAAATCACTCTGAATGGTATGTCCCCTATGAAAAGCAGTCTAATGCTAAGAGATTCCTAACACCAGCACACACTCCAAAAACGGAGTTTACATGTTAGTGGAAGCATATAAACGTTGTGTTCTATGTATCATGTATGACACAATAAACCCAGTTAGTAATATACCTAAGATTCACTAAGAAGACATAGACCTTGTGTTCTCATCACATATGCTTATGTTGAGGTATATTTGAGTCAGTGGATATGCTAATTACCTGTGTGTTAAATTACTTTCTTTGTGCTTGTACTTGACAAGAGCCATGTAAGGAAAGAAGGTCTTATTCTGACTCACAATTGGAGGTGACAGCAGTCTGTGAGAGCAGGGTGGTCATGGCGGTGGGAACACCAGGCAGCTGGTCACATTGTGTCCACAGTCAGGAAGCAGAGGAATGGATGCTGAGGCTCAGTTCACTGTCTCCTTTTCATCAGTCAAGCGCCCAGCACATAGGATGGAGTAACGTGTACTCAGGTGGGTCCTCACACCTCCATTAAACTATTTTAGAAGCTCCCTCACCAATACATCCAGATGTTTCTCTCCTATGCAACTCTAGATCTCATCTAAGCTGATAAACAGTACTCTGTGAAGTTACAGATTTGGAGATGGGGCATGACAGGTGGTCAGCCATGCTGGGTACCACACCCATCACAGCCCAAGGCTCTTCTGTAGACTTCTTGATTATTGCTTTCAATCTGGGACCCTTCTGGTACCTCACACACGAATACCTCTGGATTTCTCCAGGGACCAACTTCTGTAGGTGGATTTATTTGTGGGTTATCTGATTTTACTTGGGTTATCTGTGTCATGGGCATTGAAGGCATCCCAATGCCTGTGCACAGTATCTTCATAAATTGTATAGTATGGGAATATTTCTGCTTAAACACCCTCAACCCACTGGGGAATTTCTGAGTCCAGTTTTTTCTTTCACTCACAGTTTTCCCTAACATAATATTTTTATTAATTATTCATTAATTTCAAAGAATGCACCCTGATCATAATTTTTCAAACATACACAAAATGAAAATGGTAATACAGAAACTACCCACATTCACTGCCAATGATTTATTTCCAATAGTTTTGACTATTTGTTATTGTAATATATTTCTACATATTAACCTCTTTACTGCATCAATTTTATTTTTATGCATTTTGTAGCTATCAGTTGGTTTGATTTGTAAACAGTCCATATATAGATCATATTCAGGAGTTTAGTGTTTTATGTGTTCAGGGGTGTGTGGAGGTTTTGAATATGCAGCAGCCAAGAATCAATGCTAAAGCAAATGTGTAAGAAACTCTAAGAGCTTCGGGCAGAGCACCTCGTGTAGCATCCTGCAACTCCATGACCTCCGTACTGAACCCAACTTGGACACTTTGTACTGAGAATGCCTCAAACCAGACCACAAACATACTGACAAATTCTGCCCAAACGCCTTGACTCAGACTCCACATTATTGTATGTTATGAATTGTCTTTTTTTTATTGAAGTATGTACAAAGTTTTCTGTGTGTACAGAGGCATAATGGTTCAGAGCACAACAGAAAGTTGAGGCATTCAATAGTTCTCTGCTATTATTCCTGAGTGAGAATCAAATTAGAACCACACAGATTGTGTTGAAGATTGATTTAAGAGTTGCTGGTTTGAATCACATTAAAATGCCTCAGCGTTGTCTGACTTTGGATCAATGTAAAATTTTCAGCCATTTCGGGAATGGCTCTTATCACACTTCTGACATTTTATGCTTATATGGGGTACCACTCTCCGCATCAACAACTATTGAGTCAAAATATCAGTCAATGTTGAAGATATTCTATATCTGTGCTACATCACACATTCGCCAAGATTTAATTCTTTATGAAAAATAGATATGTACATCACCTCACTGGTATTCTTTTATAAACAGTAGACTCATATTTCCCCGAAGAAGTGTTATAAAATACATTTCTTTATTATTTGTTCTCACCTGATGTTTAATTTGATGGGTGGGTGGCTGTTTGTTTGACACAGGATCTCATGTAGTCCAGGCTGGTCTCCAACTCACTGTGTATCTGAGGCTGGTTTTGAACACCAGATCCACCCATCTCTACTTCCCAAGTACTGGAATTAATTCTAAGCATGCATCACTATGGCCAGATAAATGTTATACATCTGTATGCAAGAGTGGCTATAAAATATTTCTCAGGTAAAAAGATGGGCCATGAGTGTGAAAATCTTAAGTGTCTTAGAACCATGAAGTGTACAACCTGCATTTTAGAACAATGAACTCCATCAGCCCTTTCTACACTCGCTATCATTGCCTGGTGCTTGGCATATCTCTCTAGGATTGCTTGAGCTTTTTGAACAAGCTGGTTAATTTAAGCACTTTGTGCTTCATCTTTTCAGCCACCCCAGCTTCCATTTTTTCTTTAACTGAAGTTCCACATGGCTTTGACATGAACTTGTTATTGGCCACAGAGTGTGGACAGTACGAGCGCAGAGACAACTCACAACAGGTTGAGCCTGGAGGTTTTTCTGCACCCAACCCCCAAAGGTTTCTTGGCCCGGCCTGGCATTGCCCATTGGACACGGGGTAGAGCTAGAATGATAGGGACACCTGTTGAAGCTGTGATGCACAATGCCCAATTCAAGTCTCCTGTGAGTCACACAGAGCAGGGTCCCGCCCAAGCTGCCTTTGGGCCTGTGTCACAGGATGCCGAGCTGTGCACAACACTTCTGCGCATGAGCTGGTACATTCCGCTGCAATAGGCAAGTTGTTGTTGGATTTTCAGCTTCAGGAGCCTGCCAAAGAAAAGTTGAAGAAGAAGAAAAGAATTTGTAATGAATGGCCCTCAGGACTGAAAAGAACCGCTTGAGAAGCTGTAAACATAAAAGCAAGTTGCGTAGATGTCCTGGAACAAAGCCGTGACATCTCAGTGATAAGTTGCCCATCTGTGAATATAGAGAAACTCTGAAGGGAGAGTATTCTGTGAAGCAAGGCATCCCCAGGGTTTTGGGACCTGTTCAGTAGCACAATGTCCACGACAATGCTACATGGATTCACTGCTCCTTCGCTCCTTGCCTAAGGCTGATGCTTAAACACAGGTTCTAGGTCCTTGCTGAGTATTCTAGAGCGTAAGATCACAATGGCTGAAATCCGTGCTGAGATACCCTGGTGTTCACCACATAAAGCTGTGAGGCTTCAAGCAGGGAGCAGATGCATAGTCACCAGGCCGCTGAAATCGGAGAATCTGCTGAGAGTAACTATTCCCACTGTGGGAAACTGAGCAAGAAGGATAGAACACATGTGAGCTGGCAACCCCTGGGCTTGAAACGAGCAGATGGGAAAGAACGCTGTCCTGGAGTCTGTTAGAAGAGGATGGAAAAAAGAAAGTGAGCCAGGTGGTGGAGACACCTTTAACTTCAGCACTTGGGAGGTAGAGGCAGGTGGATCTCTGTGAGTTCATGGCCAGCCTGGTCAAGAGCAAGTTCCAGGACAGCCAGGACTGTTATAGAGAGAAACCCTTTCTCTTAAAACCAACCAACCAAACAAACAAACAAAGAACCCACCAAACAAACAAACAAAACAAACAAAAAGAAAAATGAGTGGAAGGAGAGCCTGACCCACGTGGCCTGGTTTCTGGAGGAGCCAGTGAGGCAGGGAGCAGGAGGAACCATTGTCTGAGCTGATGATGCAGATGGGACACTCAATAATAAGGTGATGCTCAGAGCATTGAATGAAGGTCCCTGGAGCAGTCAGAGATTAGTATTTGGACTCATCATATGAGAGAGAAGAGATTGTTCATTTCCTGGGAAGATTGTTCATTCCTTGGGAAAGGGCAAATGTTGACTGAGTTTTCTGTCCTGCCCACTTCCCGTAGTCATTAGGTCCCAAAGAAATCACACAGAGGTCTACATTAGTTATATACTGATTAGCTCAGGCTTCTTATTAACTCTTATAACTTATATTAGCCCATTATTCTTGTCTATGTTAGCCAAGTGGCTTGGTACCTTTTTTGGTGAGGCAGTTACATCTTGCTTGCTCTGTGGCCAGGTCAGGACTGCAGACCAAACTTTCCTCTTCCCAGAATTCTCCTGTTCTTGTTGCCCTGCCTCTACTTCCTGCCTGGTTGTTTGTCCCGCCTATACTTCCTGTCTGGCTACTGGCCAATCAGTGTTTATTTAAAATATAATTGACAGAATACAGACTATTGTCCCACACAAGACAAGGCTTGAGGCCAAGTGGCCCTCCAGAGGCAAGGCCACTCTTAACCTTAACACGAGTCATGCCCTCGTGTTCTACAGACCTAGCACTAGGACCCCAGCAGTTAGAACACCTGCATCCTCAGGCCCTTTACTTCTCTGCTCATTCCAGTGTCGGGCTGCAGTGCCAGCCTCCTAAGGGATGAGGTGGATGGAGCTGGTAGGAGCTCTAGGCTGAGTTTGGCCTCTGGTTGTGTGTAGCAACCCAGCTCCAGTAGTGACTTTCCAGGGCACCCACTCGTGCGTGGGGTTTGATGTTGAGTAAGGCAGCTTATGGAACCTGGCATGTGGGTTTCTAAGGGCATAATGAATGCAGGCTCTCCCTCTAGCCTTCTGAGGAACCTGGCTGCCCATGGTACCTCACAGCAGAGAGGCAATGGTTGGGAGTACTATGGGGAGGAAGACACCATCCTCTGACTTCCCACCCCAACCCAAGATGGACCATTGCATGTGCCCTGGGCTGCAGCGAACCATCAGCATGACGAGTGGGAGGCCTGTCTTTGTCTTCCCATGTGGGCTCAAGCTGTTTCCCATGCCCGGGGGTACTGGAGACTTTCACACCTCTTCCCTCTGTTGCTCCGATACCTTCCACATGTGGCACACAAGGAGGCCTAAACCATTTCCTTCTTTTATGGTGCTGATTGATTTCATATGCCCACTCCATGTGGGTCTGTGCTGCCGGAGGATCTTACACACCCATCTGCGTGAGCTTAGCAAGGGCAGAGACCTGGAACCACACATGACAGAGCTCTGGCTCTCCACTCCCTGGCAGGAGTACCCTCTGGTGCAAGCTCTCATCCAGCTGAGCGTGTAACCGTGAAGTGGGCGGCCACCTAAAGAGCCTCCCTTAACTCTGGGCAGATTGCATAACCCCTCCAGCCTCGCTTTCCTCAACTGTGCAATGGAGCTAACAGCAACATGTTTGATAAGGATGGGCTGGGAAGACCATGGTAAAAGTCTCAGGCATCATGCTCCACACTGGTTAGCCATTAATCACTCCATCGAGAATTCTAACATTTGCCATTGCGGTCTTCATGCACTAATACATATGCACACCTGTACCCCACAAAACCCTTCACTGCGCACCCAGGGAGGAAGATGAACAAGAAAGGGGACATGGGGTTCCTGTGCTCATTTGTCTGAGACCAACCTGCAGAGTCTCCAGTAGCTGGCCTCCCCTCCACCCTGCTTCCCGCCAGCTGTCTGGGCCATGTCGACTTCTCCCACCACCCAGGCAGCCCCATCCTGAGTTGATTTAGGGAAAGCCTTTCATGTGGCCCCCTGGATCTCTAAACCCTTCACGGAGCAGATTTATTCATCTCTGTTCCCAGGCCTCTTTTAACTCAGCGCTGGGGTTTGATTTGTCCCCTGCACTTCCCAGCTGAGCCTCGAGATGGGGAAGGTTCTGCTGATGGTGGCTGCAGATGTTCTAAAGCAGTGTGTTACAGAGTTCTTATGGAGCACAGCTGGCCCCCAGAGCAGGGCAAATGGGGCGCAGAGGGGAACGCTCACCTAGTGCTTAGCTGTGCTACTGAATGTGTGGCCCACACACTTTTATTGTTTGTTTGCTTGTTTGTTTGCTTGCTATTAGAAGGGATCATAGCCATGACAATTAGGAAAAACATATCCATTGCAAAAACATGGGTTACTTGGTTTGCTTATTTTCTTAACAGATGTAATGCGTCCTTGGGGTTTTAATATCATTGAAATCATAAAAGTGGTGATATGAACTCTGCATGTCCCTGGCTGCTCACTCTGTGATATCTGGCAAGGTCACTATTTTATCTAAATGACTACTTAATGACCTGAAAATGACAGTCTGTACTTTTCAGGTTGGATGCACAGAGGGAATTAGAATGGCATAGATAAGCCACTGTGCATGACACACAGTAGGCTAACTACCCAAATCAATGAGTTGTACTGAGTCAGGCTGTAGAGGACATCTTTCAGAAGGGTCCCTGTTCTGCAGGACTTGCAATCTAGATCCTTTGCATCCTCACAAGCTTATTCCAATAAGGTCTAGACAGTATTTTTGACTTTATAAAACATTTGGTCTCTAGCAACCATTCCACTCTGACCTCACAACCCCAAAGCAGTTTATGTGTGACATGTAATAAATGGCCATGACTATGTGCCAACAAACTTTATCTGTTAAACACAGATAGCAGGGTGCAATGTGGTCCATTGTCTGTAATCTGCTGACCCCTTTTGGGGAATAAAAGTCCAATAGGCAAAATGAGAACTATAGAGCAGTTGATAGAGTTCTAGTGTGGCATGAACAAAGCCCCCAGGTTCAATGCCCTACACCACATAAACCTGGAGGCATGCCTGCCTGTATCCTAGTACTTGTAAAGGCAGGAAACTCAGTTGTTCAAGGTTGTTCTATGGAGAGCCTGAGGCCAGCATTGGCTAGGAGAGACCCTGCCTAAAAACAACTGCTTGAGATTTTGCAAATGGGAACATCTAGCACAAGGGAGCTGTGTTCATCCTTTAGTTTCGTAGCTTTGGATGTCCTTTGTGAAAATTTATCTTCCTAAAAATATAAGGGCTCAAGTCTCCTATCCAGAGACCTACCATGTGAGAGCTACAGCCTCACTGCAGGGAGAACATAGGCCCATTTCCCAGTGTGCTATGAGCCATGAGCCTCTGGACTTTTTTCCCCTCAGACTCTAAAATATAAACAATGATACCTCTTATGTCCCTAGATAAAAAAAAAAGATAGCAATAATGATGATAGAACTCAAACTGAAATTGGGAGAACTAACACAAACGAGTGATTTTCAGCAGGGATGGTGTTGCCCAGGGACAATTCAGCAATGATTTTGTTTCTTGTTCAAATTGCAAAATGGACCAAATTCCTCAGTAGTTAGACAAGGCTGTCACCAAAGTCACTGCATAGACGGACATGAGAGGAAAGCCACGGTGACCTATGAAAACCATTAGGTGAGTCCATTACACTTGTGGAGACCATAGTTGTTGTCAGGAACCCTGAAATGCACAGGACAGCTCCTCTCCCTCCCTACACTGCACAGGACAGCTCCTCTCCCTCCCTCCACTGCACAGGACAGCCCCTCTCTCTCCCTCCACTGCACAGGACAGCCACTCTCCCTCCCTACACTGCACAGGACAGCTCCTCTCTCTGTCCCTACACTGCACAGGACAGCTCCTCTCTCTCCCTACACTGCACAGGACAGCTCCTCTCTCTCCCTACACTGCACAGGACAGCTCCTCTCTCTCCCTCCACTGCACAGGACAGCTCCTCTCTCTCCCTACACTGCACAGGACAGCTCCTCTCTCTGTCCCTACACTGCACAGGACAGCTCCTCTCTCTCCCTACACTGCACAGGACAGCTCCTCTCTCTCCCTACACTGCACAGGACAGCTCCTCTCTCTCCCTACACTGCACAGGACAGCTCCTCTCTCTCCCTACACTGCACAGGACAGCTCCTCTCTCTCCCTACACTGCACAGGACAGCTCCTCTCCCTCCCTACACTGCACAGGACAGCTCCTCTCTCTCCCTACACTGCACAGGACAGCTCCTCTCTCTCCCTACACTGCACAGGACAGCTCCTCTCTCTCCCTACACTGCACAGGACAGCTCCTCTCCCTCCCTACACTGCACAGGACAGCTCCTCTCTCTCCCTCCACTGCACAGGACAGCTCCTCTCTCTCCCTACACTGCACAGGACAGCTCCTCTCCCTCCCTACACTGCACAGGACAGCTCCTCTCCCTCCCTACACTGCACAGGACAGCTCCTCTCCCTCCCTACACTGCACAGGACAGCTCCTCTCTCTCCCTCCACTGCACAGGACAGCTCCTCTCCCTCCCTACACTGCACAGGACAGCTCCTCTCCCTCCCTCCACTGCACAGGACAGCTCCTCTCCCTCCCTACACTGCACAGGACAGCTCCTCTCCCTCCACTGCACAGGACAGCTCCTCTCCCTCCCTACACTGCACAGGACAGCTCCTCTCCCTCCCTACACTGCACAGGACAGCTCCTCTCCCTCCACTGCACAGGACAGCTCCTCTCCCTCCCTACACTGCACAGGACAGCTCCTCTCTCTCCCTACACTGCACAGGACAGCTCCTCTCCCTCCCTACACTGCACAGGACAGCTCCTCTCCCTCCACTGCACAGGACAGCTCCTCTCTCTCCCTCCACTGCACAGGACAGCTCCTCTCTCTCCCTCCACTGCACAGGACAGCTCCTCTCTCTCCCTCCACTGCACAGGACAGCTCCTCTCCCTCCCTACACTGCACAGGACAGCTCCTCTCTCTCCCTACACTGCACAGGACAGCTCCTCTCCCTCCCTACACTGCACAGGACAGCTCCTCTCCCTCCCTACACTGCACAGGACAGCTCCTCTCTCTCCCTACACTGCACAGGACAGCTCCTCTCTCTCCCTACACTGCACAGGACAGCTTCTCTCTCTCCCTACACTGCACAGGACAGCTCCTCTCTCTCCCTACACTGCACAGGACAGCTCCTCTCTCTCCCTACACTGCACAGGACAGCTCCTCTCTCTCCCTACACTGCACAGGACAGCTCCTCTCCCTCCCTACACTGCACAGGACAGCTCCTCTCCCTCCCTCCACTGCACAGGACAGCTCCTCTCTCTGTCCCTCCACTGCACAGGACAGCTCCTCTCTCTGTCCCTCCACTGCACAGGACAGCTTCTCTCTCTCCACTGCACAGGACAGCTCCTCTCTCTCCCTACACTGCACAGGACAGCTCCTCTCTCTCCCTACACTGCACAGGACAGCTCCTTTCTCTCCCTACACTGCACAGGACAGCTCCTCTCTCTCCCTACACTGCACAGGACAGCTCCTCTCCCTCCCTACACTGCACAGGACAGCTCCTCTCCCTCCACTGCACAGGACAGCCACTCTCCCTCCCTACACTGCACAGGACAGCTTCTCTCTCTCCACTGCACAGGACAGCTCCTCTCTCTCCCTACACTGCACAGGACAGCTCTTCTCTGGCCTGTGATGAGTTCTGCTGATGTTAAGAAAACCTGGATCCACAAATATAAAGTATTTTACAGCTAATAGTGTTGATCTGCAGTCTTTATTATGCAGAAATTTTGCATAATGCAGTTTTCCCTGTTGCCATATAGGAAGGTTGGAAGAATGAAATAACATACATGCAAAGCCAGCCTGCCCTGGTCACTGTGTTTTGGGCAAAAGCTAAATCCTCACTGCCAGCTAACTCATTCTGGAGGGCCATGGCAGACTCCAGAACATTCTTGAGTTCATCCCGCCCATGCCCTTCAAGCCTTGTTTCCCATGGCTGTCTCCTCGGCGGGCGCAGGAGTGGCTTTGGACACCTTTCAAATGCGGAGGAGCTGGGAAGCCACACCTTGGTCTGCTTTTCTAGCTGCCAAATTATTAAATTCCTTTAGCTTTTCCCTGGGCTCTCGTTTTGAAGGCCTTAATTATTTGGGTTTTCACGAAGACTCCCCTGTGGGTTTTCTCCTCATTTGCCACATACCTCCCACGAAAGAACTCATGGGGAGGACTCACCCAGTGGTTTGGACGTCACATCTATGGCTTGCTTCTCACATCTATCCATGCAGGTGGCTTTGGTGGCAGCTTGTCTGAATACTGGGGGAGTCCAGCCAACTTTGTATAGTAATGGGGGTGCAGAGTAAAGCCCAAAGTAGTGTGGTTCAAGGGAATTTGCTTTTCCAGACCTAGTGAGGTTCCTAGCCACCCAGAGACACAATGCAAGACATAGGTGACAGCTTTTCCCCTTTGCTCCTCATGAGCTGATTTGTGTCCATCTCCTCCAAAATGGTTCCTTGAGCTGAGGCGATGACTCAGTAAGGAGCGCCATGCAAATATGAGGAGCTGAGTTCAGTCCCCAGAGCCCACATAAACAAAGTTTCTGTGGTGTGCACATGCAATCCCAACCGTGGGAAGGCAGAGAAAGGCAGGTCCCTGGAGCTCACTGGCTAGCCAAACTACCTACCATGGGAGTTCAAGGCCAATATGAAAACCTGTCTCAAAAACCAAGACAGACAGCATCCTGGGGATGACACCTGTTATCAATTCTCTTCATGATATGCAGAAACGGGGAGTAGCTGGGTCATGTGGTAATTTTAGCGTTCTGAGGAACCAGTTTCCCTTCAGCGAGCATTTTGTGTTCTCAGCAGCCATGTGCACACACACTCCCTCTTCTGCCCTGTGCACTCAACAGGGTTGACAGAATTTTAAAAAGGCTCCTGAGAGCCATGGCTGCTGGGAAGCCATGTGTTTGCCTCACTTCATCAACCATGAGAATTCGATTCCACATCAGTGGGTAAAATTCTCAAGTCCTCAGCTTCCTCCTTTGGAAAAAAGAAAGCTTATCCAGATGTTGACCACAAATTATGAGGAAATCCCAACTCAAAACACTAGGTACTTAATATTACCTTAACACCAATGTATTTTTACATACACACACATACATATACTTTACTCTGATACTTTATTGACATTAGCATATATATGTATATATATAATCACACTCATATATACATATACACATGTACATAATTTTTCCTAAAGAAATATGAACATACAACTTCTCCTCATCCAAGATAGGGAACTGACAACAGGCCAAAGAAATGATTCCATCGAAGTCAAACTTGATGAACCCAATTTGATGAACCACTGAGTTTATTGGGATTACTTACACGAATATGGATGACAGGTTAGTGACAGGAGTCACATCTTTCAAAAGTCCACCCCTTTTGAAGACACAAAAAGCCACATTTCCAAAATTCTCAGCACAATGTGCAGGCAGTTGGACATATCATAGTCACTTCTTAAGTCTCCTTCCAGATGTTTTGCACCCCCACTATATCTGTCTGTCTATCTATCTGTCTATCTATTTATCATCTATCTATCTGTCTGTCTATCTATCTATCTATCTATCTATCTATCTATCTATCTATATCTATCTTCTGAGATTACCCAGTGCAAGCGAAAGAACGGATCACGAAACACGCAAAGAAACCCACTTAAGAGTTTATTAAAGAAAAAGATGCATGCACACAGGCCTGAGAAAGTTGGTGCGGGGAGAGAGAGCAAGGGGAGGGCATGTCCAGCTTTTAAAGGGTGCCTAGAGCATGCGCCCAGAGGCTGATGTAGCTACGTCACATGTAGGTGACAGAGCTCATGCATGCACGCAAGGGCTTATGTAGCTGTGTCATACATAGGTGATGCGGCCGTGCTGCATGTAGATCACATAGGCCCTGGAACCCGGAAGTGCCAGCCATCACTCTCTGTGGCTGAAACCATAACTCTATCTATCTATCATCTATCTATCTATCTATCTATCTATCTATCTATCTATCTATCTTTTGTCTTTCTATGTATCTATCTATCATCTATTGTCTATATCTATCCATCTAATCTATCTTTCATTATTATAGAACATTTGAACAAACTCATTACTAGAATAATATGTATCCTATAAGTCTTCATAATATAGTTGTTGAATGGTTCACTAATCTTATTCATATTTTCAGGGCTACCTGCCCCATAGCATTCTTCTTTGCCAAAGTGGTATCTCTAGGAGAAATAAAGAAGATAACCAATAGATGGAACACAGCTCTGGAAATTCTAGGAGTGCATTCTCACAAACTGTAGGAACCACGTTTTCATCCCATGCGTCAGGAGTCTATTTCAAACACGGTGCAACAGTCTATCACCTAACTCTTTGGCCTACAAGCATGTATCTAAGTACCATGTCCTTTACTTATTTATGACATTTTTATCTTCAGGACTTGGGCACTTGGTCAAGTAGCCGATGTCAAAACTAAATAATGAGCTTGCTTTGTAGTTAATAAAATTCTTCCTAGATAGTAAGGTTGAGGAATGACGTCATTGCCTGGCCATGTTAGGAAGTTTGAAGAGAAATAGGTAGCTTGACTGGAGAGCTGGATCTAGAAGGAGTCCACGGCGTTTGCCCTGGGGCTTTGGCAGGGATTGGCATGAGGTGTTTTGAAGCAGCACAAGCTGGCATTTTTCTGACTGCTAATATTCAGTCTTCCTAAGTAGGACACCTGGCTCCATGTCCCCAAACAGCCACTTAGATTTCTAGTCTGGGCTATTGCTGGGCAGACGGTAAATGGGGAGAGCATGAACTTTCCCAGGAAGAGCTGTTTTCTGTTTCCTCCGAGGCACAGCTCTCTTTGAAGGAGGGGTTTTACTGGTGGGATGGGGAAACGGTGAAAAGGCAAAAAAGCAGAAAGGAAAATTAGGCTTGTGGGAAATAGGAGTTGAAACGATGGCGGGCTCAAAAAATGTGTTCTAGAGGGACACTGTCCAGTTTGTCCGGGGACATGACCCAAGCCCATCCCTTCCCTGCTTAGGTATACTAAGCTGTTGCGGACCTTTGAAAAATGGCTTCCGATTGGGTCCTCCCACCTCTCAGACTGCAGGAGCTTCCCACAGTTTAACTCTTCTGTTCTAGTGGAAGTAAGTAGCTGAGCCACATTCTGGCTTGCTCCATGGCGGAGCAGCTATGCCCAGTAGGTCACCTTTCCTGTGACCACATGAGTACAACCATGTGTCAGTGTACTTTGTATAATGTGAGAAGCTACTCGAATCTAGTGTTTGAGACTGCTGGGTGCGAGAAGAATCAGGGCCAGAATGAAGACCACAAAGCCCACGTCACCAAGACCAGCTCCTGTGAGACACCAGCATTTGCCTCTGTGACTTTGAGCCCCTCCGTGTCTGATAGTTTCCCACGATCTGTCTTAGCTATGTTAGGTAAAGATAAGCAAACGTAGAGCCAGGCAGCATGGGAACCACACGCGAGAGTCTTTTCTGTGTGAGAACTGGGAGAAGGAGGGCAGAAGAGCAGCAAGGTGGGCAGTGTAGTCACTGTGGGAACACAGGTGGTGGACAGAAAGACTTGAGGGCAGGACAGACAGAAGGTCTAGCCTAAGGAAAAGTCCGCTCTGTGTGTCAGAGGGCATCTCAAATGACATTTCTCTACTATCTAATATTGACTCCAAAGTTGTTAAGTCATCCCAGTTAGGAATCAAAAGTTCTCCCAACAGTAGCCTTTTAGAAGGTGGCTTCTGGTTGGCTGGAACTTAGGGATGGCTTTTAGAAGGTGACTCCTCTTTGGCTGGAAGCTTAGGGATGACCTTCAGAAGGTGGCTTATGGTTGGCTCAAAGTCAAGATCATATATAGAAAAATGCATTTTTACAAACTATATCTTGGGCTCATGATTCTCTCTGGCTTTGACTGCTCCAGCTGGAAGAGCACAGTTGTAATGGAGGGTCTCACAGTCCTCATGTGTCCTGTGCTTAGTGGGGAAAACATTGGTGCCATCTCCCCAGTGGCCACCAGCCCACGGAAGTCAGGGATCTATGCCTCCTTCTAGGTTCTCTTATTCCCTTGCGGGATCTTCTGGTCTTTTTCTTGTATATGTGCTTGTATTTGCATGTTTTTATGTGCATATGTATGTGTATACATATGGTGTGGATTAATCAGGTGCTGACCTCAGGTGCTGTCTTCAGGTACACTCTCAGGTTCTGTCTGTCCTCAGGTGCTGTCCTCAGGTGCTACCCTTGGGTGCTGACCTCAGGTGCTGTCCTCAGGTGCTGTCCTCAGGTGCTACCCTTGGGTGCTGACCTCAGGTGCTGTCCTCAAGAACACCCTCAGGTGCTGTCCTCAGGAGCTGACCTCAGGTGCTGTCCTCAGGAACACCTTCAGGTGCTGCCCTCAGGTACACCATCCACTTTTCTTTGAAATGGAGTCAATGATTCCACACAATTTAGCCAACTGGGGAGCTCTAGAGATCTGCCTGCCTCCACCTCCCCAGTGTTACATTTACAGATATTGGCTTAGGAGTTCCTGGTGGTGGGCTGCCGGGTCCTGATGCAGCCTACTGGTAGAGCACTTGCTTGGCATCCATCGGGCTCTGGGATTGATACCTAGTACCGCCCACAGATCCATTCGTGGTTTTCAAGGTGATGAATCATGCTAATGAATCCTAGGTTCAACCCTCACAGCATCTGGCCTGACCTTGAAGCTTCCTCTCATCTCCCAGATAAAGTGCCTTCTGACATCAGGACTGTTGCTCCTCTGACATGCTCACCTTGCTTTTCTTGCTTTCTTTCATGCTAGGCCCCGCCCTCTTTATGACCACTCCAGCCCTCCCTCTTTCTCTCTTTTGTAAAAACCATTCCTGTTCTTGCCAATTGGTTTTGACACACTCTGTCTGCAAAGCTGCCCGGCCTGTGCCAATCAGAGTCCCCATCCTAGGTTCATGTATGTGTCCCAAGGCCCATGAACATGCCTGTCTCTCCTGGTCCATTAAACTCTTACCTGTGTAGTCATGCCTCATGCACTCTGAAGCCCCAAACCACCCGGCACAGTTGCTGACTTTGAACATATGCTGGCCACCATGCCCAGTACTTATATGGGTACTGGGGATTAAACTCAGCCTCATGCTTGTGAGGGAACCTCTTGTGCTGCAGGGGCTCAGCTAGTGAACAATGAGTCGGCACCCAATGAGATCAGCTCTGGCAGCATCTCCCTTCCCATCCGAGGATTTTGTCACTTTGCTAAGTCTCCTGCATGTTGGAGCATGCCAACAGACTGGGATTTCTTGTGCTAGAAGTCGATGACATGGAACTCTGGGGAGGTAGAAGAGTGTACCTTCTGGGAAGGGTGATCGTTGAGTGTTATTAGAATTACTAGGTCTTCTGACTGTTTCCAATAGAAAAGCACAGCAGTATAGGACATTCCTGGTTGCAGGTTTGGATGAGGAGCATCACTAGGGAAGGTGTTCATAGTCAAGGGCATGCACAATGGGTTGAGGAAGGAATATATAATACTGGTGGTGACCATCTGGACAATTGCAGAACCCATGACCATAGCTGTCATGAATAGCCCTTCCTTCTTGTGCTGTGCATATATCCATATGTGTGAATATAGCAAGTATCCTCACTCCTTCCATCCCCTGCTCTCATGTCTCATGAGATGTTGGCTGTATCATAGCATGTACACTAGCATCACTCAATTCACACCATCATCACTCCTTCTGTCCCCTGCTCTCATGTCACATGAGATGTTGGCTGTATCATAGCATGTACGCTAGCATCACTCAATTCACACCATCATCACTCCTTCTGTCCCCTGCTCTCATGTCACATGTATCATAGCATGTATCATGTCATGTATCATAGCATGTACGCTAGCTTCACTCAACTCACACCATCATTCTTAACTTACAGGGTGTCAGTGAGAAGAGGAACTATCAGTCAACACCTCTCCTTCTAGGTTAGAGTGTAGTACGTTTCCAGCTGTGCTCCCTTTAACTGTACCACAGAAAGCAGGATGGCAGCCACTTCACTGTCTTCATTTGAGGAGCACTTAGGGGGATGAGACAGACTTGGAATCGTTAATTTTATATGTCAACTTGATTGGACAATATAGTGCCCAGATACTTACTCAAATATTATTCTGAGTGTGTCTGTGAAGTTGACTGTAGATGACTGTATCATCTAAACTGGCAAGCTAAGCGTCTCCCCACTACTATGATTTAGACATAGAGTGCTCATGGAAGCCACCTGTCAATCTTGAGCAATTACGGCACTTGTGAGCGGTGGTAGTTAGGTCATGGAGGATGCGCGTTAGATGGCCATGCTGGAGTCCTGGCCTCCCCTTCTGCTCTATGTCCTTCTTGAGATTAGCAGCTGTTTCTGCCACACACACCTGTCTGACAAGATGTGTTGCCTGGTAATAGGCCCCGAAGCAGCACAGCCAACCAACCAAGCTCTGAAACCTCCAAGACTCTGAGCCATGGCTTAAGCTTTTCCCCTTCATAAATTGACTTGCTTCTGGCATTTGTTGTAGTGATGGGAAACTGGATAATAAGCTGTCTAAGATACACAGTGCACATGCCCGAGAACCACCGCCTGACCCTCCACAAACAAGAGGATGTTACCCCAGCCCTGTCACCTCTGGGCTGGGACATCACTCATTTCCTACCTTCTGGCTCCAATGGAAACATTAGCTCTTCTTGGATCTGGAACCTTCCATCTTTTTCACTGAGACCGCAGCATCAGCTTCGTCAGCAGTCTCTACCCTGCTCCCTCTTTCCCTGAAGAACTCTGACTAATTCTGCAACCAACATTCCTTTTCTATGAAATAGAAAAAGTCCTTATTAACCCTTCAGGGAGAAGACTGGTTGTCAAGCTGAGATGGGAGTGGACATCATGTGTGAGATTTTCAAATGTTTGCCACCACCCGGATGCATCTGGGGAGTGAGAGGCACACAGACACTTGAAACTGCTTCAAGTAGCTGTCTGAAGTCTGTCTGAAGTCACGATTCTAGGAAATCTTATATGTGAGCTAGAATGTGTGTAGAAATAAAGATACCTTTCATTCCAGACAAATCCATAAGGCCCATTGGCAGAGATTTCAGTCACAGAAGCCCTGACTTGAAGAATGCTTAGCATGGCCTGCCTTCCTTCACCCCACTGACAAGCGTTCGTGAGCCTCTCTCTGCCACATCATTAAGCAGAAAGCAGGCTCTCCCATTCTGTGAATGTCCAAGCAGCAACTATGCATAACACATGCAGCAGACAAGAAAGTTGAATTGGACCTTGGAAATGAAAGAGGATGAAGTTTTGTCTGAAATAATTTATTGGCATTTAGGACAAAAGCTGGACCTCATCTTGTATTAGAGACTTTTCTGGTTGCTGTGAGTGACAGTCCCTGACAAATTCAGCTCTAAGAGTTGAATGCTTTAATTTTAACTCACGGTTCAAAGGCATCCTCTGTCATTGCAGGGATGAAACTCTTACATCAAAAATATTACATATGGGCTGAGGAAACAGCTTGGTTGGAGAAGTGCTTATCATGTAGGCAGAGGACCTCAGTTCAGATCTCCAGAACTGAAATAAGCAAATGGGTCCAATCACAGTGCTTGAGAGGTAGGGACAGTGAAATCCCTGGGGCTCACTGTCGGCCCAGCCTAACCTTCTTGGTGCTTCCAAGCAAGTGAGAGACCCTGCCTCAAAAATAGGGTTGAAATTTAGGGGGCGTGGTGCAAGCAGCAGAAGTAGGCAGACGTCTGTGATTTGGGGGCCATTCTTGTTTACATAGCAAATGCCAGGACAGCCTGGGCTACAAAGAGGGACTCTAGCTCAAAAAGATACCAATGTTGATGGTGTCTAGGAATGAGGTTGACTTCCATCAACCTTGTAACTCTTTCTGCATTGAGAGCTCCCAGTGTCTTCAGTTAGATGGTGATACGGGGTGGTGACGACGACACAGATGACATCTATGTCTCTAATTGTCTTCAGCAGGTAACTGGCCCAAATTATCCCAGTCGCCTCTTTCACTATTTCAGGATGGCTTTCCTTTGACACCTCAGGGAATGTCCTCCTGACCCTGCAGTTCTGCATTCTGAGAATAGCCTGGAATCCATCACACAAACTCAAATCAGTGTGTGTGTGTGTGTGTGTCTGTTTGTCTCTGTGTGTCTGGATGTGTTTGAATGACTATTATAAGATGAAATCCAAAAAACAAATTATACTTAATATTAGTATTTCTAAAAAAGAATCACTTTTTTTTTTTAACAAATCACTCTGCTCTTCTAAAGCTGCCGGTAAAGTGTTTCATGGGATTTCGATTTACAAAAGGCTTAGGTTTCAAAAGACTACAACTTCGCTTTCAAGTTCAGAGCGGTTAAACAAGGAGCCATTGTATTCTCTTTTATGGGAAGTTAAGTAAGGAAAACTGTCTGATGGTTTTGCTGTGAATCATCCCCCTCCGTGACATTGGCATTCTCCAACTTTCTTTTCATTAAAAAAAAATGTATCTCTGCCTTTATTGCCATTGTGCTTGTGCATAGGGAACACGAGGCGGCCAAGGGTGGCTTGGGACAGGTACGATGGACCTTTATAAAAACTTCTGTGGGCTGTGGAGCTAACAAGCACCAGAATCTGAATTCAAGTCCCATAACTCACATATAAAAGGGGAGGGCAGGTGTAGTGGGTGCTTACACCCCAGTACTAGGGTTGGTGGATAAAGGCAGGTTCCCGGGCTCGCAGGCCGGCCTCCCCACTGACCAGCCAATGTGAGACCCAGTCTCAAAACCAAGGCAGACAATGTAAAAGGAATCAGCACTGAGATGGCCCCCACACATAAGGGCATACCTGTGTACATGCATGTCCTTACGGGTGCTTGCTTAATTAAAATAACTGTAAATTCATAGAAAACAACAAAATAATCTAGTCCTCTGACCCTTCACTCGGCTTCCTGTAATGACAGCGCCTTCCATAGCCAGGGGCGCAAGCCGACTGCAGCTCTCGTGTGGTTTACATCTTCGCTGCATGCGTTCATTCCCCCCACCATCTCTGTCTGTGACTGTTGTGTATCCACTTCTCTGTGTGTGCAAATGGACATTGCCTAGAGTATAGGTCTGTGTAGCCACCAGCACCACTGTCACACTGTCCACCACCGCAGAGGAGCCTGTCCTTCTTCAATCTGCATCCCGCCATCCTTACTCCATAGCCACCACCAATCATTTGTGCATCTCAGCAGTTTTGTCCTTTCAGGCATGCCGTAGGAATGGAATCCAACAGTATACGCCTAATGAGCTTTCCTTTGACAGTAGACATAATGTCCAGCATGAGCAATAGTTTAATATTTTACATCTTTTCTTCCACTCTTCTTCTTTAGAAGCTATCATTTTATCCCATTTCCTTTTTTATAAATATTAGGCACTGGGAGTATGAGAAATAATGAAAAGTCATGAGCAGATCTAATGGCACATTCCTGATCCCCCTTCTCAGAGTTACTCACTGTAGAGCCCCCTACACCCAGCATCGCTCTTTCTGTCCCCACAGTTTAGGTCAGGTCATTTGAAGGTCATAGGATTATATATATAATCCACAAAGGACTGAATCAGAAGTTGGTTCCATGAAACTCAAATGCTTGATTTTGCTTGAGGCATCGATGGTGTCACTCCCCATCCCTAAGAGTTATGGGATGGATAACTTTGCAATCACACACATATACCTGGCACCTAAATTTAAACAGAAATTTTCCACTCTTAACTCGAGCCAATGACTTCAAAGATAAGGAATGAAGTCATTTATTGTCAATTGTTTCCTGTTTCTACTTTAACTTCTCATTTTTGGGGTTTGTGTTACGGTTGTCGAGTTTGGAATGAGCCTAGTAACTATTCAATAGTTTTTCACGATGGAAGAGAGAGCATTTCTGGAGTGATGAAGAATATTTTCATCAGAAGCAGGAGCAGACTTTAACAATATGAAGTCCTAACAACCCTGTGAATATTCTTGAAGGAAAATTTCCACACTAAGTATTGGCAGGAGGAAGTCCAACATGTGTCTTCTCACGTGACCAACTGGCTGAGGGAGGGTCACATAGTGTGGGTGGGGGGCAAGGGTCCTGATCCTCAGCTGTAGACTGTCTTTGCATGAGGTCAGGAGATCATCCAAGGACCTGGAGACTTTGCTGAGCTCCATTGTGCTCATTAGACCATAGCAAGTCTTGAAGCACCTGGGATGAACAAAACTTAGGAACAAGGAAGGCAAAAGTCAGACAGCACAGCGTCTCACATGGCTGAACGGCCCAACACATATCCACTGCACCGCATCTTACATGGCTGGACAGCCCAACACACATCCGCTGCACAGCGTCTCACATGGCTGGACAGCCCAACACACATCTACTGCACAGCGTCTCACATTGCTGAACGGCCCAACACACATCCGCTGCACCGCATCTTACATGGCTGGACAGCCCAACACACATCTATTGCACAGTGTCTTACATGGCTGGACAGCCCAACACACATCCGCTGCACAGTGTCTCACATGACTGGACAGCCCAACACACATCCGCTGCACCGCATCTTACATGGCTGGACAGCCCAACACACATCCGCTGCACAGTGTCTCACATGACTGGACAGCCCAACACAGTCCACTGCAATCAGAGGCTTTGGGAGGAGGGCCTGAACTGTCATGCTCAACATAGTAAGTATAATCAAGTGACTTTAGCTTGAGAAGCCAGAGACAGAAATCTGAAAATATTAACTTCTCAGGCACATTCATTCCCAAAGCACCTTCAATTCATCTTTAGGAATGTATTGAATTTTATTTCTAGAAACTTTGTGCTTTAATTAGAAGCTCATCTGAGCTGCCAGGGCTGATTTTGTATACACCGGATTCATGGCACGATTCGTTCGCATCTGTACTCACAGATGAGCTTGTATTCATTTAGGGTTTTTTTTTTAAGTTTATTATTTTTGATTTACTGTTGTTCTTATCATCACTGGATTATTGTGATTCCAATCTACTTGGATGTTTCCCTTGTAAGATATTTCTGTCAGTTTTGAACATTAGAGGCTTAGAATAGCCTTGAAGACTAGAAGATACTTTTCAAAGGCAGGTGTGACTTAGAGCATCTTGCCACCGTCCATTAGTGCTCACTGGTTGGTGTTTCCATCTCACGGGGGAGATGCATCAAGTTCCCAAGAACAGAGTCTCCACTGTTGGGGAAAGGGTCTTTGCCAGGCGGCCCAGTGTGTACCAATGAACCAAGACAACTGAAGGCAAGATGGTGTTTTTGAAAATGGGCTGGAATTTTGGCCTATTGAAGACTGTGCCTTTAAGGCCGTTGCTGCATGGCCTTCCTAGGAAAAGAACCCCAACAAGTCCCATGGAAAGCAGTGCGAGAGGCAATGCACATCTCATATCTGGCATCTAACGCTTGGGTAAGTCGAGTCTTAGGCATCAGTTGCATGTGAGGTTTGCCTCTCATCGCAAATTTATAGATTTGAAAAGTTAAGCTTGGGCAGATTCTCAGCTGTTGCTCACACTACCAAGAAAAGATCACCCGCAGCATCCAGGGTGCTTACATTCTTCACATCAAACAGGTTGAAGGGCTTAAACACTAGCAGGTGACAAGGAGGGGCATTTGTAAAGCTCAGAGGGAAGGTGGTCCTGGAGTTTCCATCATGCCTGGGAAAGTGATCTGTGAGACTGTGAAGGAGAGCGAAAACGAAGCGCAAATGCATTTCTAACACTGTGGACAGTCACCTGTGGACAAGCCGCACTGCAAGCCGGGAAGAGGTGGCCGGGGAAATGGACGTTCTCAAGAGTCTGCTGCGAAAGATTTGGGCTTACAAGAATGTACTGATTCCTTCTTAATGGTGACAAAGGCATACCAAGTCTCCTCATTTATACCCAGTGACCAACGGACCCTTCATAAATGTCACGTGATAAAATTCAAAGACTGTTTTAAGCACTGTCCCCAATGAATCTCTCTTGCAAAATCCCCACCTCTTCAAAAATACAGTGGTTTTGGTTAATCAACTTTTCTTTTGGAATGTGCCTTCCCTGTGCGGAGTGTCCTGACTTGTAGGCATAATAAACAATCTTAAGAGATTAAAATAAGTGACTGAAGCCTCCTTTCCATTTTCAGCAACCCTTTGTAAGAATAAAAGAATCGTTCTCCTTAAATAACGGTAGAATTACATCATCGATCAACCACATTCCCAGTGGATGGAACTCGAGGTGAGGCACAGTGTTTGAAAGGAATCGTTTCTTTGGCAAAAAAAAAAGTCAGTAATTAAAGTTCTAGACAAAGGACCTTCTCTTTCCATCCCAACACCACCCATGCCATGAAATTACCAATCCCCACCCTGAAGGGAAAAGAACAAGTAAGTGACTAGCTGGGGGAATCTGCTAAGGGTTTTGATAGGTTTTCTCCCTCTGTCTAAGGTTAAAAATGAAACTGCCAGTCAAGAGCTAAAGGCAGTTTGGGAGAACATGTTCTCAGGTAAAGCACATTGGAATAAATTGGTAGAAATTTTGCTGTATTGACCCTGAGATTTATCCAGTGGCACCCGTGTCTGTTTCCTGACCAAGGGACACACATCTGTCTTGTAGACACCGCAGGGTTGGTTTGCGGTGACTGCTCCTGCTGACCATGCCAGAGTCATCATTGTGATGGGAAAGGAAGACAGATGTGGCATTCCCCCCAGGGGAAGAAGCTCTTCAGGCAACTGGGACTTTCAGTAGCATTTCTCTGGGTCCTAAACAACATCTGGGCCCGCAAGACGGTTCAGCTGGGGAGCACCCTTGCCACCTGAAGACCTGAGTTCCTTTCTGAGACCCACGGTGGAAGGAGAGAACCAGCTCCCTCCTGAAACCTGCCTGCACACATGTGCCATGGCATGCATGTGCATGCACACACACACGTGGGAGTACACACACGCACAAGTATAAGCACACACACATACACTATTTTAATTAAAAAAGTATGATTAAAATCTGGTCACCACATTTTACAGCATGCTTCCAAAATGATTTAATTTGTGCCAGGAATGGTATGACTCTGATTATTGTGTATTTATAGGACTGAATGTGTCCACCTTTCTGCTGATGGGAGTGCCGATGGCTAAACATAAGAGTTCAATCTCCACCAGGTCTCTCCTGATGGCTAGCCCTTACAACTCAGTCTCCACCAGGTCTCTCCTGATGGCTAGCCCTTAGAACTCAGTCTCCACCAGGTCTCTCCTGATGGCTAGCCCTTAGAACTCGGTCTCCACCAGGTCTCTCCTGATGGCTAGCCCTTACAACTCAGTCTCCACCAGGTCTCTCCTGATGGCTAGCCCTTAGAACTCGGTCTCCACCAGGTCTCTCCTGAGTGCTAACCCTTGGAACTGAGTCTTCACCAGATCTCTCTTGCTGCATTCCCAAATGCTTTTCTTGGTTATACTTGTCAAAAGTTATCAGAGATAAAAAGGAAGTACTGCCAATGGCAAAGCAGATTTCGAAGTCTTCTTTGACTGTAGTCATGGACACGGAAAGGGGTTCATTTGAAGTCTCCCTGTCTTTGAGCATCTCCTCCTCTGGGGCTCTTATAGACCAGCAGGACTTTGCTGTTGCTGTTGCTGTATGGAGATTCAACATGTGTCCGGTCCCGCGGCCAACTAGTTAACTTCAGACCCACAGACTCTTCCAAACAGGAGGCACAGTTTGCATTCCCTCTGTCCAGTTTCCTAAAACTAAGAGGAGGATCATACATCACAATAAGGAAACCCATGAGTTATTAGAAAAGTGACCCCCGAACCTGTGTTCATTCCAATCTGGTTGATGTCGACTCCAAGCTTACAACTGAGGCCAGATTTGATCAGCTTTAATATTTCAAAGATTTTGTTTTGTGTTAGATGTACCGAGAATTGAACACAGGCCCTGCTCCTGCTGGCCAAGAGCTCTGCCCCTGAACTACACCCCCAGCCCTCTGGTTGCTATTTATTTTTGGACAGGGTCTTGCTGAGCTGTCCTGGCTGGCCTTGAACTCACCTGTCTTCTCCCTGCCCCAGCCTTCCAAGTAGTTAGAATTGTGGGCTTGTGCCAAGAAGCCAGACTTCTTGGTTTTTATTTGTAAGATTTTTTTCCCCAAACAGCTGTATTTTAAGAAAGTAGGTGAGAAATAAATTAAATTAGTCCAAAACTTCCCATATATTCATAACATGCTATCTAGAATTCTGTTTCCCAATCCAGATGATTCTATAGCAATGTTTAAGTGAGACACATGAAAATGGGGATATAAGTCTTCAAGGTACCTGACAAAGGCACTCAGTGCCTGCTGTTGTCTGCATTTGGAATTACAGTCTCCATTTGCCTCTCTGGTTGGAAGTGTGTTGTGCACAGGGAACATCTGGACTGGTACATCAGCCTCCCCATGCTTGCCCTTCTGCACCCAGCTGTATCCTGATTCTGCCACAGCAGGACAAGTGGCCAGCAGAGAGGGAGCTACCGTTAGGTAAAAAGAAATTTCTACACAATAAAAACTACTTTTCTCTCTGTGTACATGTGCATGCAGTGTATGCAGACATGTGTGTGCAGATACATGTGTCCATGAAGGTGCAGAAACTGTAGATAGTGGCCAGGTTTTGGCAGACACAGCTTCCCAATTCATTTGCTTCTAATTTGTTTCTCTAATTTCTGTAGCTTCTGCAGGAAGGGCAGGGAACCAGTTGAAACAGGCCTTGCAATAGTCAGGACGGTAAATGTGTAGAAAACAGCACAGCTCAGGCATCCTGGCATTCCTGGAGAAAATGTGTTTTATTCTTGTTGATCTTCGTGTGTGTGGTACTGTGCAGTATGGCATACATGTGTGTTTATGTGGTGTGTGCATTGTGTATGCAGAGGCCTGTGCATGTGTGTGTGTACGCGCACGCGCGTGTGTAGGTGAGAGGTCATCAGCTGTCTCCCTACATCACTCTCTACCTTACCTTTTGAGACAGTGTCTCAATGAACTTATATCTCACTGTATCTGCTATATCAGCTGACCAATGAACTCTGAGGATCTGCCTGTATCTGATGCTGCCCTAATTCAGAGTTAAGGTGATAGGAAAGTTACCAAGATGTCTGTAGAGACTGCCCATGCCTATAGATTAGATCGCTTCTCTTGTAGGCTGGACTCTGCTGGTGAACAACTGCCATCACCCCAAGATTCTGGAATGGAATCCCACCCAGCGACTCCTCACCAGAATAATGTAAACACAGTCAGGAATGCAAATTTCGGGGTGGGATTTCTAAACCAAATGTACCAACTTTGTAATTCTGTCCATGCAGCCTTCCTATCATGATGACAATGACATTTAGACATGCTGGGTTCCAGTGTGATGCACACTGAGTCTGCCACGGGATTGTTGTTTCTATGAAGTAAGAGTGAATTCTGCGTTTTCCCTTCCCCTTCCATGTGCTGCACTAAGGTGGAATAGGGGAACTGGCTCTGTTCTCATGAGCAACCTGGCTTTCCACTGGACATTCTATGCTGTGTCCATGGTCCTCCTCCAGTGTCCCCACTATTTTATAACCATTAATCACTTCCTTTGGTAGTGAAATTAGGCCCCAAATAATGCATAGGATCGTTTAAACATAGCAATAGTTCTCAACATAGTAATCTCCAGGCTAGCCAGGGCCACACGGTGAGACCCTGCATCTTCAATACAAATGGCAACAACAGCAACAATATAAGCTTTTAGGATAGGAAATTGGGTTCCTTTTTCTGGTTACCTCCTATCTATAGAAAATATTTCTCTGCCAACAGACTATATTACCAGTAGGTAACACAATTTTAAATAGTTACTTTAATCCTTTGGCCAGGACTATAGAAATAATCATCACTCTTTCTTCTTTTTCAGTCTGGGACCCCAGTCTGTGGGAAACTTGGGCCCGTTTATTCCAGAAAGAGGAAGGATAGGAGGAGGAGAACGAAAGGGAAGATGTGCAGGGGGAGACGAGGGAGAGAGGCAGGGAGTTGTAAAGCCTCAGCGTAGCAAAGCCCGCACCCCACGCCTCAGTTTCTTCATCTGTAAACCGGGGACAAGATACTGTCTTCACCTCTGCTTGAGGAGCACTCGGAGAGGGGTGAGGTAATGTCTGCAGGACTTCTGAGTGACTCAGATAAAAGGCAACGAAGGAAGAACAAAGTTTTTCCAGCAATGCTTTAAAGCTCCCTGGTGTTGAAAGGAGCTTCCCTGTAAGCACGCAGGAACAGCCGTAAAAGGGAACAAACACTTCCTTCATCTCCCTTCCGACAGCAGACGCCTTTCCCCCAATGGTGTTGTCAGTGTTTCATCGAGAGGACATTCATTTGATTGGGAACAGCAGTCGGGGGCACTGTGCAGCCGAGGGCGACAGGGGATTGAATTGCCCCTGCTCTTGTCTCCCTCTCCCAAGCCCGTGCTAAGCCTTGGCAGCACTGAGCTCAGCTGGGGCTAACATGCCCACTCTGGACATTGATCTGAATCCTGTCTCCCCTGCTGGACCACAGGCAGCAAGGGTCAGGCGAGACACAGCGTTGGATGCCTGGAGCTTCGGATGGTGACTACCAGCTGGTTACTTCATAAACTACACATTAACTCAGGATGCAAGGTTGATCTGAGTGAGGACAGGCCTTCCTTGAGAAACTGAAAGACTTAATCATTTAGACTGAAGTTCGTGCCCTTCACTGGGGTGCTACCTGGGTCCCTGGTGCATTTACCTGGGAATTCTTAATTTTCTTCTCTCAGGACCCCTCTTTACCCCATACAAATTTCGTACAACCCAAGATATGCAAGGTGTGCAATCCAATTAAGCTTTGACTGGTATATAATGGAGAGATTTCTTTTAAACCATGTCTCTGGCATATATACAGTTTTACTGTGTGTTGAGGACTGAGGTTACGTACTGGTAAGGCAGCTGTCTTTCACATAAGGAATTGAGCCTTACCTGGGTATTTGGCATTGCAGGATGTGGAGCGTCTTCCATGTTTTTCAGATCTGATTGCTATCTTGGTTTTGTAATTGTTAATGCTGAGAACTTGGCCTCACTGAAATACGGACCACAATACAATAGAAGTGTGGCTGGGGCTATTTCAGAAATTGTTGGAAATTTTTTACTAATCAGAAGCAAAATCCATATAAGAATTTTCTATGAAACAACTTTGGCAGCAGCCTTTTTAAAGTTGTGTGTGTGTGAGTGTGTGTGTGTGTGCATGTGTCTGTGTGACTGTATGTGTGTGAGAGTGAGTGAATGTGTGAGTATGTGTGTCTGTGTGTGAGCATGTGTCTGTGTGACTGTATGTGTGTGAGAGTGAGTGAATGTGCCAGTGTGAGTGAGTGTGTGTGTTTGTGTGTGAGTGTGTGTGTGTCTGTGTGTGAGTGAGTGTGTGTCTGTGTGTGAGTGACTGTGTGTCTGTGTGTGAGTGTGTATCTGTGTGTGAGTGTGTGTCTGTGTGAGGGTGTGTCTGTGTGTGAGGGTGTGTCTGTGTGTGAGTGTGTGATTGTGTGTGAGCGTGTGTCTGTGTGTGACTGTGTGTGGGAGTGAGTGAATGTGTTAGTGTGAGTGTGTGTCTGTGTGTGAGTGTGTCTGTGTGTGAGTGTGTCTGTGTGTGAGTGTGTGTCTGTGTGTGAGTGTGTGTTTGTGTGTGAGCATGTGTCTGTGTGTGACTGTATGTGTGTGAGAGTGAGTGTGTTAGTGCGAGTGTGTGTGTATGTGTACATATATATACTACAGCATTCATGTAAAGGTCAGAGGACAACCTTGAGTGTTAACCTAGTCTACTTTGGTTGAGACTAGGTCTCCTGCCATTTAACTGGGCTAGCTTGCCGTTATCTTCCAGGGTTCTCCTTGTCCCCTGCTTCCCATCTCTTCTTAGCTGTATTGGGATAGCAGACTGCACCGTGCTATGAGTTCTGGGAATCCAAACTGAGGACTCACAGCTGCTGGCCAAGCACTTTACCCACCAAGCCATCACCCTGACCACAGAAAGAGATTTAAAAACTGAAAGTTCTAACACAGAGGTTCTCAACCCTCCTAACACTGCACCCCCTAATACAGTTCCATGTGTCGTAGTGACCCCAACCATAACGTTACTTCTGTTGCTACTTCCTAACTCTAATTTTGCTACTGTTATGAATCATACTGTAAATATCTGTGTTTCCCAATGGTCTTAAGTAACCCTTGTAAAAGGATAGTTAAGCTCCCAAAGGGATCATGGCCCGTAGATTGAGAACCACTGCTCTAACACAATCAATTCCAAACTTGGACAAATGTGATACATGTTAAGGATGATGGGAGAGAAATATCTAAAAGGTTTCTCCACTTAGACCACTTTGATTCTATATGAGCAGAGAGTTCTATATGTACAGTAAAACCATGGTAATTCATTGCATGTTATAGTCTGGAGCCTGACCTGACGTGTTTCAGTCAGAGTTTGTTAGCTCGGCATGGTGTGACATTATACACTGTGTAAAGCATGAATGTTGTGTGTTCAGAACCAAGGCTGCAATGATGTCCCAGAATGCAACACTCACACACTGCCAGAATCACCTCCAGCCCATCAGGTGTTTGATTCATTTCTGGTTGCTAGTGTTCAGAAACACTTTCCTGTTGCTGAATTTTCCTCCACCTCCATGCTGAGTTCTGGGACCCCACATAGAGTCGTGACTCACTGTCCCCATATGCACCATTACAAAATGTGTCTACAACAGCGGTATTGCTCTTTGTCACTGGGTGTCTGGTAGGTGGAGGCAGAAGCTGGAGGACTTAGAGTTTTCAGTTGGCTGCTGACTTGTAATGATGATCTGAACACTAGTGTGGGGGAACCTGTGATCAGTTCTGTGGCTCCAAGGAACAGGCATTACTGGATGCCATTGCACAAACCAAGATGTACAGTCACCAGTGCTGTGGGACAATGATCTTGTACTTGTACTGACTTAGTAAAATGCTGACTGACCAGTAGCCAGGCAGGAAGTTTAGGCAAGGCAACCAGAACAGGAGAATTCTGGGAAGAGGAAAGGCTCAGTTGCATTCATCATCCAGACACAGAGGAAGCAAGATGAGACTGCCTCGCTGATAAAAGGTACCAAGCCACGTGGCTGACACAGACAAGAAATATGGGTTAATGTAGGATGTAAGAGTTAATAAGAAGCCTGAGATAATATACCAACCACTTTATATTTAATGTAGACCTCTGTGTGTTTCTTTGGGACTGAACAGCTGCAGTTGTGGGACCAGGGAGGACAGAAACCTCTGTCAACACACTAGTACAGACCTGCAGCTAAACCTTTAGCCAAGACTTGGGGGCCCTCTGCCTTCCTGTACCAGGAGCATGTTTGTTTCTCTCTCTGCCAAGTATCTTAGTCACACATAAGTTTGTTCTAAATGCGGAGTGCTCAACTCTGGTGCTTGTACGGAGACAACAGTCAAAATATTTATCATGTCGTTTGGTACAGCGCAGCAGGACAAACAAAGGTCAGCTGTAAAGCCAGCACAGGGTCCCTGATAGAACACCAGACCTTTCTGTTAGTTTCAGATAAATGCAAGTAATTTTTACTATAACTAATATGTGCGACAACTTGATACTAAAAACAGCTGGTGTGCAAAGCTGGACACTTGGTCTTTCTGTGTGTAAATGTGTAAATTACATTCCAAAGTGTAAGAACTGCCAGGTGGGGAGAGCTCACTTACCCTGCTTGCCCTCAGGGTAACTTCTCAGCAACTGTCAAAATTTGAACGTGAGACCGCATTGACTTAGACCAGTGTTTGCTAAGGTTTGTCTTATTTTCAGAGCCTAGAAGGTTATGTCTGGAGCAAGAATTTCACAGTCTGGCCTCTGAGGGCAATGCGCATGTATGGTGCACAGACACACATGTGCACAAAATACCCATACCATAGAAATGAAACAACGTAAAAAGCAAGCCCACGGGAAACCACAAGGCATCGCAAAATGATGCAGAAAGGGCATCCATCACCTGGAACTAGAGTTACAGGGGTTCGTAGCCACCATCTGGTTCTGCAAATTGAACCCAAGTCCTCTGTAAGAGCAACAAGTTCTCCAAGCCACTCCACCATCTCTCTAGCCACTGTTGAATTACCTTCTGTGATCACTGAGCAAGCATCCCTAGCTAACACTACCATTGTAAAAGGGAAAGACAATGGAAGCTAAAAAATTAATTAAGATTAAACAGCATCTTTACAGAAACAATAAATCTCAAGTGGGTGTGGTGGTGCATACCTGTAATCCCAGTTCTTGGGAGGCTGAGACAGGAGGACTGTGATTTCCAGGCCAGAGCTGCATAGTGAGACCCTGCCTCAAAAACACTATTTTTTTAAAGAGAATCCTACCCTGACCACCATAGTATTATTTATAATGGGTGCTATTACCGATGTTGGTATACTACAGAATGGTTCACAAGCCAGGAAAGGGACTAGAGATTTAAACACACACACACACACACACACACACACACACACACACACACACAGAGAGAGAGAGAGAGAGAGAGACAGACAGACAGACAGACAGACAGACAGACAGATACACAGAGGCATGGGTCATCCTTGAAACAAGAATGCCAACTTTATTGTGCTCCAGGGAATCTTATAAAGGGATCCTTAACTGATAGCCACACCTCAGCTCTTGGGATTTTCAGCTGTAAAACCCACCAGAACCCACTCTCCTGCCATCAGGAACTCATGAGGGTCTCGTGCTCAGAGCAGCTGCAGGCACAGGAGAACAAGTTGTTTACTCTGTTCACCCCAGCAGGCAAAGGGTCTGAGGCCGGCAAAGAAAGTCAAGGGGCCAGGGGTGGGCAGCCCCCAACAAAGAAATACATCTTAAACCATCCAGGAGCTAGGGAGCTGCTGGCTCAGTCAGCAAAGTGCTCGCTTTGAATGCATGAGGACCTGAGTTTGAACCCCAGAAGCCATGTTTAAAATAAAAAACTGGACTAGTGGCACGAGGTTTTAACCCCAGCACCGGGGAAGCAGACACGCACTGATCACTAGGGCTTGCTAGTCAGCCAGAGCAGCCTATTTGGTGAGTTCCAGTCCCACGAGAGACAGTGCCAAAAAAAAAAAAATAGCTAGAACATGAGGAACAGCAATCCAGTGTTGCCTCTGGTCTTAACATGTACACATGTGCACACGCACTCACGTGCACAAGTACCAAATGTATAAGCAGTCCTTGTGATAGACTAACGTTAATATTCCTCTGTCTTTGACTTCTCCACTTTTCCCTGGATTGAGCATGGTTATCCTATATAATCAGAAAGAAACTGCTTTTCAAGTGAACCCAAGAACTTGACCATGGATACACTGTCAGAAGGGCTGACAGGGCCGGGACAAATGAGGGTAGAAACAAATGCCGCTCCTGAGGCGTGCTAACCTGTGTGGGAAAACATGACCATCAATTCAGAATGAAGACACCAACAGCCAGCGCCTCGGGCTCCCGTGTGTTTTGTCTAAATGACACAGATAAGTGTTTGTCCTCTATTTTCCACTCCACTAGCCAACTTAGGTGCCCTATGAGCAGAATGGTCCATTTAATTCAGACTGATTAACAAACCCATCTTGAGTGCTGTGTACACCTTAGAATTTGCTGGCGATAGCCTTGAGCGCAGAGCTCACTCAGGAGTCTGGGAGCCAACAGCAGCACCTCCATATTTGCCTCCCCCACTGCTGCTTCTGAGTTCCTGCATCTTGCAGAGTAGCTAACCTGCCTGAAGGTGTTTGCTCTTCTGCACCAAGGCCATGTGGCAAGGGTGTGCCCTCTCCCCTTGAGAACCTTTGTTTATGCGGTTTTAATATATATGCAAACATTGCTAGTGCAACGAGTCTGGCCAGGACAGACCCAAACGAGATCCCATCCAGTTTCAACAGCTCGGAGCACAGGGGTTTGAAGAGACTGTTGCCGTAACCCTGAAATGCAGCCCTGTGAAGTGGCCGCCCACACAGGAAATAACTTGGAACAGGTGGTCCAAGGAGCTTGCTGATCTCGTCTGCCTTTACCGGGAAGGTTTGCGGGCTCCTGAGTCACTGCATAAGTATGAGCCTAAACAAAAGGTTCTCAGATAAGCGGAAGTCGGGATGGGGAAAGGCAAGGTGGGAAGAGGGCTGTCTTAGCGTGCTCGCTGGGCAAGCCTGCTTGATGGATGAGGTCTCTTGGGAAACAATGTCCCCTTGGTTTGTGACTCCCTGAGATGCCCCAGCACAGGTGGGAAGATGTCCCCTGTGTTGGAAAAGATAGCCTGGTGAGACTTGGTCACCGCACAGATCGCTGTGTGAGTGCCCAGCATGCTGGTGTCGCGTTTGAACTTCCTATCTCTGATCTCTTCCCAAGCTGGAAGGTGCTGTCCTCCTTGCTCCCACGTGCCTAACGATGGGACCCAGCTTTGTCTTTCGTCAGGGGTGCCGCTGCACTATGGGTTAAGTTGTGTCCCTCTAAGAAAAAACGCACAGGAGTCTTAGCCCCTAAGGCTTCCGAATTCTTCCAGGGTCATTGCAGGTGTTACTTGGTGAGGTGAGGTCAGACTGACTTAGAATGAGCCGCATTCAATGCAGTGTTGGGTTTTGTTATATAAAAGGCTGTCAGGTTGGGGTGTGAAGAGGGGATCTCCGTGTACAAAATTGCCTGTCCAAGACTCTGGCTTCAAGCCAGAGTACCGTAAGAGAAACATAAAGATAAGGAAAAACAGTGAAGGAGTCTCCTGTGGACCGAGAGAGGCACAGAAGCAGCTCTGGCAGGCGTGATCAGGAGAAGGAGGGAGGCAACCGTGTGCCTCAGAATGCAGAGACAGCTAGTGTGGACAGTGTTCTCCTGCAGAGCTGTGAGCACACACTGCCTTTTATTCTTAACGGGTTTTGTTTGTTTGTTTAATTTTAAGACAGGGTCTCGCTGAGTTGTCTAGTCTGGCCTTGAACTTCTGCCTCAGCCGCTCCTGTAAATGGAGTTACAGGCCCGCACCACCAGGCTCAGCTCAACAGCACATTTTCAGACACTGCTTCCAGGATGGGAGTGTAGCTCGATAGTGGGGTGCTTGCTTACAGCGCAGGAGGCAAGCACAAGCAAACAAACGCCACACACACACATACACACTGACACCCATACACACACACACACACATATATGCTTACACATACACACACATGCATTATCACACATACACACATACACACTCACAGACACACACATACACTCATAAGTACTCACACACATTACCCAAACATAAAATTAATTTCTAATTTAAAAGTAAAGACTATCAGTGGATACTGTGTGTGTTTAAAGGATCGTAGTGTGGTGTCCCAGCATGCCACGGCCCTGGATTCAGACCCCAGCACTGAGATGACTCACTGTCAATGCCTGGTGCCTTGGAGATGGGAACAGAAAGACCACAGGTAGATTTCAGGAGGGGAAGAGGCATCTCCAGCCCCTCCCACAGGTCCTCAGTGTGCCTTTGCACACCCTGCCCTGAGCTTTCTCCCAGAGGAATGGTCCTTCTGCAGCTTGGTCTTCCTACTGTCCACTCTGTGCAATAGACACTCTGTGTTCATGGCTGATGCAGAGCTGGCTTGGGGGGAGTGCAGAATGACTGCAGCTTGCCTTAAACTGGAATAGACAGCGGACATGTGCTCAGCGGCTCTCTGAGAAAATGGGGAGATGGCAGCCTAGTCACAGGACCCCCAGGAGAATCACAGCTGTGATTCTTCAACTACCAGTGAACCAGAGAAGTCCAAAGCTGAATAAGGGTTCTCTCCACCCATAGGATGGGGTCCTTTCTTGTGATTCTGTTTATATTCTATTTGTATGTGTATGTGTTCATGCATGTTTGGCTATACATGTGTGTGCTGGCACACATTCACATGTGCATTTAAACTGTCAGTCCCACCAATCAAGAATAAGACCACTATCATGGTTTAAAGTTAAATTTGAAGCAAGCTTTAATTAAATATTGGCAGGTGTATGACTTCTGGCTAGGTCCATCTCTGGGTTTCCAGAAGATGGCACCCACTCAGGGTTTACAGCCACTTAAAGTATTTCCCGCTAGGTTGAATCAGGGGCAAGCACACATTCTGATGTACTTCCAGCCTTCATCCAATCAGGGGCAAGTGGTACATTCTGATGTATGTCCTGCCTGTGCACCTCCCACCAACATGTGATCAAGTTCATCCCATGCAGAGGGGTCAAACAAACTGATTTAAGGGAGTGAAGAACAAGTGTCTTGTTATCTCCCGTAAACAACGGCCTTCAGCGTTTCAGGGGCCAGGGGCTTGTAGATCAGAGGCACTTTTGTTTCCTGGATCTCTGAGGCATAGGAATTAAAACTTAAAGTGTAACTGCGGCTGTCACATTCACATACCTGCAGAAGCAAGAGGAGAATATCACTTCTTGTTCCTTAGATGTTGCCCATCTAGATTTCAGAGACACAGTCTCTCCCCGGCCTGAAATTCGCCAACTATTATAGGCTGACCACCACGCCCCAGGAACCCTCCTGTCTCTAGCCCCAGTGCTGGGGTGGCCAGCACATGCTACCACCCCACCCCACCCCCCCGGACTTTGTTTTTAAACCTGAGATCTGGAGACCATGCTCAAGTCTTTGGACTCTCCAGGCAAGCACTTCGCGGAGCCTCTTCCTCAGCCCAGGTGATTCTGTTCTTATACCAAAATACAGTGCGCACAATGAACTTCTGAAGTAAGTCATCAGTGCAATCTGGGGCCTCTAAGGGCATTCGGTACCAAAGACGGTTAAGAACTGAGGCCCAGAGAGCAAGCCGCTCTGGCCATGGCTGTGTAAGTGCTGCGAAGTTGAAATGCCTGGGTCAGCTTTGTGTTTTTATAACCATCTGGATGGTTTCATCCTGATGGCTTGCTTGGGTCCTAATTGTGGAGACCTCTTAAGTAAAGGTATTAAAGAGTCAGCTTGACTGGTGCACAGTGCACGTTTTATGAGAAGGCAGACACCTTGTGATTGTAAGAAGTTCAAGCGCTCTCATGGCCCCAGCAAGCACAAGGCTCCTCTTTGAAACTCGACCGGATGGAAGCTCTGGGATAGAAGATTAATCACAAAGTTGATAATGTTTCAGCATCATAAAAAGTTACAAAGTAAATCTCTGCAATAAGAAGTCACCCTCTGTAGCCATGATCACCCAAGCAGGTATGGGAAGTGCATCTTCTGATTACCTATGCCCTCTTCCTCCTGGTTTGGGTTGGGTACCAGCTTCCTTTCCCAATGTCCTTACCAAACAGCCATCTTAAAGCTGGGAAAACAATTCAGTCTGTAAAATGCTTTCTCTTCTAGCACGAGTATCTGTGTTCGAACCGCAGAACTTTTTTAAAGTAGCCAGGCTTCTGGGAGTGCTTGTTTCTAATCCCGTGCTGAGGAGGCAAAGACAGGATAATCCTAGGACTTGATGACCAGACATCTACCTACCCAGAGTCTTTGTTCCTGGAGACATCCTGTCTCAAAACCCAAAGTGGACGGTCCCTGAGGTATGACTCCTCAAGTTGTCCTTTGTCCACATGCACACACACGCACACACGCTCGCACACACACACACGTACACACACATACACACACGCACCTATGTTTTGTCTCTGTGAGTGAAAGTCATCCATCTGTATGATTTCTTATATTTTGCCATCAAACAATCTGTTATTTCCACATTTGCCTTCTTCAGCCACACGCATGGCAAACACTTGAAATATGTTTACCATTAAGTTAAAATTAGAATGAGGTCAAAGAGTCACCTGAGCACAGATCCAATCCCAACCACTGCATGCGAACAAGTTTCTGGACTCTAAGCCCAAAAAGAAATGGAAAGCACAGCATAAATTAGAGGACTTCTTTACAACCAATTTGAACCACTCTTCATAACTATACAAAATTTAAAAGATTCAGTGCAGGGTAAATGGCTGAAATAAAAATATCTTTACATGGGGCTGTGCGGTTAACTTACCTGAAAAATTGGACCAGAGTTCAAGCTATCAAAATTATTTCCATGAGCGCAGGAGACCTCCAGGATGGAATAAATATGTTTCAAATCTGGAGTTCTGACCCATCATTTAAAATTCATTCTCTCTGGCTTTTCCATAAACCATGCCAAAGAAAATAAGAGAGCCAGCCCGCACCCACACATGGCGCCCCCACCTCACCCACCGGACGCACCAGCTCTCTGATATTGCCATGTGGCAACTCACTCAGGAAGATTCTCGGGGCTTCATAGCTGGTCCTCCTGGCGTCTGGTTTTCATTGATGAAAGCAGAAAATTAGCATCCCCATTGGCTGGGTTCTGCCTTGTGTCCCGGAATATATCAGGGGCTCCTTGTGAGTTCATTTTGTACTTTGGCTTGATAGAACAGCTTCCCCTGACCTCACAGGTTGTTCCCAGCCAGAACAGTTCATCCATGGTCGTAGCAGAAGAACTGGGCCTTTATTCTCCATGAGGACTAACCATGCCCTAGCAAACCTATAAGGGAGGCGAAAGTCAGTTAAATGCCCTTCAGAGTGGAGAAAAGCTGGATAAAGCCTTCATGGCATGTTAAATGTGAAGATGCCACACTGAGTTTGGAAAAGCCCAAAAGTGGATGGTGGACACTGTCATAGGTCGTAGGCCACGGTCATAGGATGGTGACCTCCTTGTCGTAGGTCACCACCAAACCCTAGCCTTCAGAACTGGATGTGAATTTTTACTTCTAAGCCATGAGGAGCCAGAGCAAAACGGCTTTGCGGGTGTGTTTGTGTTTTTCCAGGCTCACACGAATCCTTTATAGTATATTAATATCAGGCGTAATGTCAACATTTGAGAACTGTTCGTGACTGACAGGGCTGGAAAGGCATATTTCTCCAGCAGCCTGTTTCTATCACTGAAGACATTCTTCAGTACGCAGCCCGCCATATGCTTCCGCCCCTCCGCTCCCCCGCCTCCCAGTTCTCCAGAGCCCTTGGCACATTGGTTCCAGTTGGTTTCAGTATAAATTTCAAATATAAAATGACAGATCCAAACATCGAAACCAGCTAAGCCTGGGTGCCTGCACTCGGCCCTCGTGAGGACGTGTGAGGCCTTGCGCCCCTCTTGGCTGCAGTTAAGGAACGCTGTGATAGTAGGAGGTTTAGTGAGTGTGAGCTCTGTGAGTCAGGCTCTACATTCAATATGTTATGTGTGTTAGATAGTCCTAAAATCCCCGTGAAGGGCTAAGCTGGAAATCGGGACACTGAAACAGCCTCAAATATTTGTACAATGCCCTAGGGTTATTGTAGCTATGTGACACCCAATACCCAGCTCCATGGCCTTTATTTCCCCTATAGCAACAGTGCTGGGCAGTTTCTGTCAATTTGACACAAGCTAGAATCATCTGAGAGGAGGGAGCCTCAATTTGAAATAATGCCTCCATAACATCAGACTGTAGGCAAGCATCTAAAGCATTTTCCCAAGGTAGGTGGTGCCAGCCCTGGGCTTGTGGTCCTGAAGTCCAGAGAGAGCAGACTGAGCAAGCCAGTAAACAGCACTCTCCGCGGCCCCTGCATCAGCTCCTGCCTCCAGTTCCTGCCCTGTGTGAATTCCTGTCCTGATTTCCTTTAATGATGACTGTGATGTGGAAGTGTATGCTGAATAACCCTCTCCTCCCCAGTTTGCTTTGGTTTCATTGCAGCAATAGTAACCCTGGCTAAGGCGGCAACCTACCCAGGCAAATGCCAGCTCGTACTCCCCACACCCGCGCGGCTGCACAGCCATTCCTATGCCAGCACACAAGGCTCTCTACCTGTAGGCCTCGAGGTTGTACAAGCGAGGAAGTAAGCCCTGATTCCTGCTCTGAGTCCTCACAGGTTGCCAGAGGGTTTCTTTTGGGGGGGGGTTTAGTCATCACTGCAGAATGTTTTCAAACCACATCTAATGTCTACCCAGCACCCCACACTTCAGTGACACAGAAGTCTCCAGGGAATATTTATTAAGCATGTGGTGTTTATAAAATATGTATTATTTTAATGGATGCACGAATGTTCATGGATTCTTATTCTCAAGGCCACTTTTTACCCCTTTCCAGCCACCTTCTAACATAGACTCCTGACCCTTCACAGGTCACTCAGGGGTCATCAAGTAAAGAAGGTTTGGGAAAAGTCAAAGGAGCTAAGTGCTTGATTCAAAAGAGGAAGGAATGCTTACAACAGAGAGTTCCTCAAAACAAGAATGGACCGAGTAGGAGAAATAGAAAGGTCATCTTTACAGACGCATCTCGGGAAATTCAGCCATCTTCCCACAGCATGTATGCATGTGTGTGCGTGCGTGCGTGTGCGTGCGTGCGTGCGTGCGTGCGTGTGTGTGTGTGTGTGTGTGTGTGTGTATCAGTTTGCTTTCTGTCGCTGTAACAAAGTTTCTGAAGCTGGATACTTGCAATGAGAAGATTATCTGGCTACAGTTTGGGAGGAGGGAAGCCTGTGATCAGGCAGCCGTATCTGTGAGGTGTCTGGGGAGGTCTTCCTGCAGCATTGTAGCTTGACAGAGAAGCAGAAGGGGAAAAAGTTACACCCGGAAGGGCTATGGCCTTATGACACCGCACTCTCCAGAGAACTTACTCATTTGGCCCTAATCTTTTCCAAGGGTGTTGCCCGGTGACCTAATCATTTCCCACTAGGCCCCACCTCTTAAAGGCCCTGTCACTTCTCCACACATGCACACTGGGGAGCAAACCTCTAGCACAGGGGCGCATTGGAAACATAGTCAAATCATGTCGAAACCACACAGTGTGATCCTCCCGGTCCGCCTGTTCCTTCCCTCGGCGAGGACTGACAGGGCCTCTCTGTCTCAGAACGGAGGGTGGAGTCAGGAGGGAAGTGGACTGGTACTGGCTCTCAGTGTTGGGTGATGTCTGACCTTAGGGACCATAGACCTACTGCGCAGTGTAAAGCACCTGCTGAGCACCTGTCGTGCAGAGCTCAGGCTCGCCTGACAGCGGACAGCTGGGATGCCAGAGAAAAAGCCCAGAACTCCCATGAGAAGTCAAAAATTAGCGACAGCTTCTTGGTGTTCACTGGAGATGAAGGTGGGCTATGTTGTCCTAGGACAGAGGAGGGAGACTTCTTTCTCTCTAGGGTAACTTCTTTGTCGAGTATCACAGGAACCCTCGTGTCCTGAGCTAACTGAAGCAGGGGTTACATGCTCCCCACCACCCATGACAATCTGAAGGCCTCGCCTCTGTAAACCATTTCCCAACTCTTGTGTGCTCCCAAGGCCCTGTTTTCACAAAAGAAACTTGAAGAACAGGGAAGGAACATGACTCTCTCAAGACAAGAAGGCTCCCAGGGCCTGCACTCACAGTGGCTCCTGCTGGGACCTGAATGTCGGTCCTGGGGTTTCAGCTGCAAGACCCCACAGCATCGCGCATGCGCACTATCTGTAGTTGAAGCCTTCCGCCTGTTCCTCTCTAGCTTCGTTTTTTCTTATTGCCCACAATTAGTCCCCTTCCTCTTCACCCCTCACCGCCCTAACAGCTGAAGCTCTTGTTGAGCCGCTGTAATTCATCACTGGAAAGCCCCCCCCCCCGCTAATTAGACGTGGCTCTAATTAGAATAAATGTGATATGGAGATTTGGCCCACGTTTCCACTGCTGTGGCGAGATTTACACGTTGACGAAGGAAAGTGGATAGGCTTAGGGTGCGGGAAAGAGCTGGAGAAGATGAAAAGCAGTGGCAGATGAAAATATTACTTTAACAGTAAGTAGAGCTGGGAGGTGGCTCTGTGAGGAAAGGCACGAGCTGTCTTAGCCTTATGACCTGAGTTTGATTCCCAGAGCCCATGTAAAAAACAAATGTGTTGGTCGGTTCACATCTGTAACCCCATCATAGAGAAAAAAGAAGGCAGAGAAAAAAAATCCCAAAAGCATGCTGGCATGCTGGCCAGAACCATACAGTGCAGAATCAGGAATAAGGGAGGAAAGCAAGAGCTAGTTCGCAGGAGCTGTTCCGTCCTCTGAGCCATGCGTGCGCCATGGCATGTGCAAGCCCACAATAGCGTGCACACCTGCATACAATCATACACACACACATACACACACACTGAATAAATAAATACAATAGAAACTGTAATATGAAAAATCACTAGAACCTTGCAGATATCTCATAAAAAATTTTGAAGGTTTGTTTTCCAAGGAATTGAAGACATTTGTAAAACTTAGAAAATAGCTCTGATGTGGGATTCCCCTCCATATGCTGTGAATGTGTTTTATTACCATTGGTTAATAAAAATGCTGCTTTGGCCTATGGCAGGGAAGAATATAGCAAGGCAGGAAATCTGAGCAGAGATAGAGAGAGACAGTAGGCAGAGTCTGGCAGATATCATGTAGCTGATGAAGGAGGAAGACTCTGGAACCTTACCAGTGAACCACAGCCTCATGGCAATACATAGACTAAAAAAATGGGTTAATTTAAGATGTAAGAGCTAGCTAGGAATATGCCTGAACCATCTGGCAAGCAGTGTTGTAATTAATACAGTTTCTGTGTGATTATTTGGGTCCAGGTGGCCAGGAAGTGAAAGTACAGCCTTTGTTTAGATAGCTCTAAACTAAAGATTCTGAGATTTGTGCCTTCTACTATCAGTACAGGGTACAACTTGAACAAGGTCAAGTATACATGTCATGAGAACACAGAAATAGTCTTTCTGTCTATCTAAACACACACACACACACACACAATTAAATACTCCAATACCAGGAATAGATATGGAGAAATAAAGGGGTTGGTAAATACTGCCTAGGATGATGGATCGGTGGATGGGTGGATAATGGATGGATGGATGGATGGATGGATGGATGGATGGATGATAGAATCCAACCCTTGTCTGGATAAGATACTATTCTGCCAGAGGGCTATGATTAGTTAAGCACACTGCTGTCAAATCAGTTGCTGATGGGACATAGTCTGGTGATCCACAGACAAGGGAAGTCTGCTTTGGCCTCTTGCTCATTAGCATATGTCATCTTAAAGGATAATGCTTGAGGGATATTTTTGTGAATACATCCCTCCAACCCCTTTATCCCTGCTCTTCCAGAGGACCCAGGATCAATTCCCAGCACTTACATGGTGGCTCTCAACCATCTTTAATTTCAGTTCTAGGAGATTCAATTCCCTCTTCTGGCCTCTGAATACTAGGCATGCATATCGTACACAGATAATACATCAATACATGCAAGACAAACATTAATAAACACACACATGAGAGTGGGAGAAGGAGAGATTGAGAAGAGAGCAACTGGAGAAGACATGGAACATTAAACTCTCATCTACAGAAACACACATGCACACACACACTCACACACACACACACACATTCACTCAGATGCCCTCACAAATAAGAATACTTACAAATGCATGAAAATAAAATAATGAAATACACATAAACACGAAGGAAAAATGTAGTTCTTTAAGAACCAAAGAAATAGTTTTATCACTAGAATAAATTAACTTTTCTGTGTGCTCAATGAAGAACAGTTTGAAAGCCCTTGGCCAGCACGAACCAGGAGTGCTTCTCTTCCAGGCATTGCCTGTTTCCCATGAAGGCTGGAGCCACTCATTCCTGCAGGTGGGGAGAAGCCAGGGAGCTGTTTCCTGGCTGGCTCAGTATGTGACTGACAGGTGGTCTGGTCAACGGGGAGCACACAGAAAGCATGTCAAGGCCAAATTGTGAAGAAACCCAAAGGATTGGGGTTAAATGTTAGGTCAAGGATCAAATCACCACTTGCAAAAACCCATTTACCACCTTGGTAAATCTTATAGGAAGACTATGGAGTCAAATTAAGTTTTGTTTAATTAGACGAAACAGAATGTTAGGTGATTAGTGGAGACAAATCTATCTGAAGTTTCAGAAATAGAACTTCTGCATCTGTGTCTGCACATTTTCTCCATCCTCTTAAGATTTATCCCCATATTTTTACTGTCATCGTTAATCATGATGATCAAAGATTATGTTGGTGGATTAAGAGCGATGAAAAGGCCAACGCATTTAATGAGGTGTAAAAAGGCAGGGTTTCCCTCCCAAGGGAAAACGCAACAGAAAACCAAGCTCTTGCATCAACGTTGTGTTTTGGTTTAAAATGCTGGGTCACATGATAGATTGGCATCACTTTCATGCACAAATAGCAACAAGTGACAACAGAGGCATGAATGTTCCTTTCAGCCCAGCGTGGAATTCCCTCCTCCGTAGAAAGTTCCCTGGGTCTGCCACAGAGGGAAGCAGTTCCAGGATGCTCTCGGGGTTGTCTGGGAGGAAAAGCGTCTTCAGAGGGCTTTGAAGCTTAGAAACACCATAATTCTGATTCAGCTCTTGGGGGGCAGGTTCCAAAGAAGTGATAAAAATGGTGTCTTATTCTATAGCTCAGGCTGGCCTAGAACTCACTGTGCAGCCCAGGATGGTCTTGAACTTGTGGTTGTGAATGAGAACTCCTGCAGAGAAGCTGTGTTTGCAGAGTCTGACTGACTAGTTAGAACGCCAGCGCTGTAGAGAGGTTGGAACTGGCATGCTGCTGGTCCAGAACCTGACAGCTTTTTCTTGCTCCCTGGCACAGCCATTCCTTGCCTACCTTCATCAGAGCTAACCTCCTGTGACTGATGGATAAAACCCTTTGGAAACCCATGAACTCAGCAGAGTTCAACCAACTAGCTTCAACCAACCTCAGAGCTAAGAATGCTGCCAGACACCACCTTAGGTCTATAGAAATGTGCCCTCATCTTGCTATATCCGCCTCTCTGATCTACTCACCATTGTACCTTAAACCTACCTCGACCCATGACTGTTTTTGTTCTGAAAAATTATAAAGCTTCATGGAACTGTTCCCACACTGAAGCATGGAATTTGGGATAATCTAAATCTTTGTGTCCCTGGCCATGATCACTCAAAATGGCTCCAGAATAGACTATCTGATGTTCCTGTAAGATGGGAGCTGTGGCTTTATGTTGATGGAGAAAGTCCTGCCTTGTTCTGTTCTGGGATTGTGAACATCACCCATCATGTCTGGCTTTAATTAACTTTGACATCCTTAAGATTGCAATGCTGGTGCAACTATTTTTTTAGTTTCTGCATATACACAGCTATATACCATACCCTTTATTTTTTCATAGGAAAAAAATTTAGAGAGAAAATTTAAAAGTGTGTGTGTGTGTGTGTGTGTGTGTGTGTGTGTGTGTGTGCTCGCGCGTGCACGTGTGTGTTTTGGGGGGGCATGTGATCATGTATATCTGGTGGTCATTCATGGAGGGGTCATTCAAAGGAAGGGGTCAGGAGCCTGCTCTATCACTCCCTGCTGTATCTCCTCAAGCAAGGTCTCTCCCAGAAGCTGAAGCTCACAATTCTTCTACACCGGCAGTCCAACAAGACCCCCAAACCACCTGTCTCATTACTGTCAGCATTGGGGTTAAAGGCTTGTAACTCCACTTTTACATGGTTGCTGGGGATTTGAACCCCAGTCCTCATGCTTACTGAAAAGCACTTAACCTACAGAAACTTGTTTCTGACTCCGTGCATCCAACATTTTGACACTGAAACAGCATCATTTACAAAATTCACATAGGAGGCTGCATGACCTAGTTACAAATACGTACGTGAGCTGTCTTTAGAGTGTTTTAAATTAAGCTCAGGATTAGGCATTGGGCCCTTGGTAAAGCATGTTTCCTCCACGCATCCTGTTAGCCTGATGATTGGTCAACAAGTCTGGATTCAGGGCCGAGGATAACAGAGGAGGGGGGTTGTGTGCGTTTTGGCTTCAGTGTGTACATTCAAGCTGAGAGCAGGAACTGAAGGAAAGGGATTAGCTCTTGTCCTTTCTCTAAGAGTGAACTGGGGATGCCATGAGGTCTCCCCCTGGGGGTTGTTAAAGCTGAAGGGCTGATAGGTTGGTGACAGGCATCTGGAAGTGTTCCCCCAGCTGTGAGCTACAACCATAGGAAATGAAGGCTGGCTCGATCAACATGAGGGGGCCTCCCAGCTGAAGGGCTCCTGGTTTTCAGACCTTGCTAGGCGCTGACAACAATGCCCTCCACCCTGCCCGCCACTCTCACGCAAATATTTCAGAGCAGATGTCTCTGTAGGAAGGGACCCACCCAGCCTAGGGGACAAGACTCCAACAAGAGACCAGGAACTTAGGAATCAAGGCTTACCTCTGACACTAATTGGTTTTGGAAGCTCAAACAAGGACATAATTCACCATCTCTCAACTCCCTATAAAACAAGTCCATGTGGGTAATAGGGTCTCCGGCACGGACAGAGTCTTGAAGCACAAATCCCAAAGGAAAACGAGGGTTGTGACTTAGCCGCATTGTTACCTCAGGACTTTAAAACGAAATCTTCCCTCCCAATTAACCATGGGCATAAAAGATGCTTGTGGGGTCAGTGCATTTTCCCATCACGCCGAGAACTACAGTTTGTCAACAAAGTCTCCAAGATCTGTGCCTTTCCTGAGCCTTATTTGAGCCTTCTCAGGCAAGAAGAACTTAAATGCAGTTCTTTTAAATTACCTACTTCAAGCCAGATGTATCCACGAGGCTGTGTCTACTGTGTAGGTAGCACAGTTCCTAGCAAGCTAGAACGGAACAGTGCTGTCGCACAGTCAGCTGCTCAGCAGAATTTCCCTACCCTCTTGCCCAAGTGCCACCAGAGTGAAGGGTTAATGAGAAATAATCTTAGCAGGAAGATAGCTGTATTCTTCTCCTTCTGGCATGCACTAAACAGATAGTAAATTAAGTGTGTGATTGTAAGCATGTTAGAGACGCCATACTGCAGTCTCAGACTGCGCATGGGCCTTCTTAGCGTCTTTTCTAGATTAAATACCACTGTAATTTTTTTCTTCTTTTTGAGACATGACTCATGTAGCCCCAGGGAGACCTCAAATTCACTATGTAGCCAAGGTTGGCCTTGAACTTCTGGTCCTTCTGCTTCTGCCTCCTGAGTGTTGGGATGGCAGACGCGCACCATCGTGCTTTATTTATGCAATGGTGAGGACTGGAACCCAGGGCCTTGTGCACGCTATGCAGACATTCTTCCCACGGAGCTACATCCCCAGCCATGGTCACGTGTGTGATAAACGGCCCTGCGGTAGGTGAGACCCTCACACAGACACTATCCACTCTGGAGCGTTTCACACCCTGTACTGCGTATCCAGGCACATTTGGACTTTGGGGGACACAGTGAGTTTATGGCACTTCCCTGAGGGTGATATGGGACAGGAGACTGGACGTGAAAACTATGACCTAAACGACATTGGCCGGGAATGCTTCTATCACACCTCTGCAGGTCAAAGGGAAATGTGTCCTCCATGCTACTCCAAGGCGCTGTGCCTGTGAAACCCACTTGGCTACTGTCCCCAGCGCAGAAGGCCAGGTGACTCCACTGTGGCACCCCCGGGAATCTATGGGTAATAGGGAAGGCATGGCCAAAGCAAAGAACCCACTTCTCTCTCTCTCTAACCGGGCTTCCATCTCAGTGCTGGCTCCCTTCAAGAGTTGAAACATGTCCCATTCTGAGGAACAAAGAAACATAGTATGAGGTCTCACATCCACCAAAACTTAATGAACATCAAATATCTCTGCAAAGAGCACAGGGTGTGGCCTTTGTTTTTATAAACAGTGACCCCTTACCCACCCACCACTCACTGTATCTGGGAGACAAATGCTGTCTCGTTGCCCTATTTTATAGGTGAAGAGCTGAGGCACAGACGGGTCGAGAGGCCTACTGCACACAGCGGAGTGGCTGCTGCCGCCACTGGGTGGGCTCACTGCTGCTGACCCTGCTGACCCGAGCAGGCTCACTGGGGAGTGTGAGCTCTTTGCTGCCACAGTCCCTCTTCTCCAAGAGAATCAAGGTCCTAACTTTTGGCAGCTTTTAGCAGTGCATGGATCCCTCTGCCTCCTCTGAAGGAACAGCAAGCACTCGTGGTGATGTGTCACAGGGTGCTCCCCAAGCTATGCAGTACCAAGTTACCATATTGTCATGGCACCTCAAACCAATTTACCTTCTTCTGGGAGACCTGTGCCTTTATCTTTTGCATTTGGACAGCAGTGATCTTCCCAGCCAGCAAATCAGGGCAACAGTCCATCTGCCCCTCCCTACACATAGGTGGTGTCTACAGAATGAACCCCAGAATTCCCTGTCTGCACAGATGTTCTGTAAACGCCCGCAGATCTCACTTTGCCTTCTGCACCCAATCCTTTAAGCATGCATCTGCTAGTTATATCAAACACGTGTGCTCACAGACATTCACACGGCAGTATGATAGAGCATGAATCTTGGAAGCAGGCCATAAATTTGTTTCCAGAGCGGCCCTTACAATATTCCATGAGCTTGGTCAAGTTATATGTGAACTTACCTTTTCTTGTCTTTAAGTAAGGGACTGGCATCTAACCTCCATGGAATTAGAAAAATTGTTTTTGTCTCCTGTGGTATCGCAATTCAAGAAAATTGTGCATACATAAGCATTTACAAAATTTCTATGAATTGAACTTGTAAGGATCCGATGTGAGCTAAACCACATGATTTAGCTTAGTTAGCTAAGATGACTGTAATCAAGGGGACAGATTGTGTAGCGACACACACTCAACCCTGGATCTGTCAATCTAATCAAGAGGACATCCTGAGGCCAGGGAGACGGGTCACCAGGTAAGATGCTTGCTGCATAAGCATGAGGACACAAGGCCCCTGCACCCACATAAAAGCCAGACACCGTGGTACTCGTATGTAAGCCCAGGCTCTTCTGGATAGACTAGAGGCAGGAGAATCCCCAGAACTTCTAGAACCAATTAACCTGGGATGTTCAGTGGCAAGCAACAAGAAAGGCTTCCTCAAACAAGGTGGAAGACTGGAAGGTAAGAACTGATACTGGAAGCTGCCCTTTGACATCCATACACAAGTCCCCGTGGCACGTGTGTACCCACACTCGTGCATGTAAACAAGTATACACACATCATGTGCACTTGGTAAATTAAATTAATTTATTTTCATAAGGTATCATAGAAGAATAGAGCCCACCCTAATGACCTCAATTTAACAGTAAGAGTTCTGCAAAAACTATATCTTCCAAAGAGGTTGTATTCAAGAGTACACCAACGGATTAAAAACAACATTCAACGCGTTAGTAATTCTTTAGCTAAAAATATACTTAGAGCTCCTATCCCATAATAACCTTTCATCACAGAGGAGACACAACCATTGAAATGCCAAGGACATAGGTGACTGCTGTGGGACAATGGTTTCACCCTCTAAAGATTTGTTTCTTGTACTTGTTTAATAAAATGCTGATTGGCCAGTAGACAGGCAGGAAGAATAGGCAGGGTGACCAGGCAGGAAGAAGAGGTGGGGCAATGAGAACAGGAGAATTCTGGGAAGAGGAAAGATGCAGTCTACATTCATCATCCAGACACAGAGGAAGCAAAAAAGGTACCAAGCCACATGGCTTACAGAGACAAGAATTGTGGCCTAATATATATATATATATGTGTGTGTGTGTGTGTGTGTGTGTGTGTGTGTGTGTGTGTGTGTGTGTTATAAGAGTTTATAAGAAGCCTGAGCTAATAGGTCAATCAGTTTATGATTAACATAGGCCTCTGTGTGTTTATTTGGGACTAAATGAATGTGAGACCTGGTGGGACAGAAAATGTGGTCAACAAATCGCACCCAACGTGGGACTTGAACCCATGACCCTGAGATTAAGAGTTTCATGCTCTACCAACTGAGCTAGCCGGTCTCCGTCAACAGGTGGTAGCTGAAAGAATTAATCTCTGTGGATGAGAAAAATCACTGTTAAAATCTTACTCCTCACAGTGACAGCCCACGGTTTCCTCAATGCTGGGGTAGATGTGGGCATTTTTAAATGCAGTTGGGAATTCTCTGACGGAGTAAGTACCTGGGGACTCAGCTCACATCCATCCTCCCCCACTCTTTGACAACCCTCTGTGGGCCAGCCAAAAACTCGTCTGTGACATCATCTGCTTGTGTGCAGCATGTTAGAGCATTTGTCTTCAATGTAAATGCCAAAATCCATGTTCAGGTCAAGATTGGGGTGGAAGGAAGATAAATGGCATGGATCACATTCCATAGGGCAGACACAGGGCTTCGTGCTTGCGCATAACTTATTTTAACTCAATAAATGTGCATGGTAGATGATTCCAGATTTTAAATTGTCTTCCTTGGTTCTATGGTATAAGAAAGCAAAGTGTGCCTCTTTGTACTGGGGGAGGAACAATTGGTAATTGTCCACCCTTGATACCAACTGTAAGTCACCCGAGTGAGGTCTTCAGGCTCCTTTCCTCTTCAGAGTTTCCATCTGACTAAGTGGCTCTGTTCCTTTAGCTAAATGAAGAGCCAAGACTGCTAAGGGCTGTATTTCATGAATAATCCTGACATAAATATGACCAGGTAATGATAAGATTACCTCAGGTCTTTCTTACTGGCCCAGCCCCAGGGACAGCTTTGCTGGAAGTTTATAAAAAGTGTAGTACAGGGGGCTGGTAAGTGACTTGGTGGTTAGGAACACAGAGCGCTCTTGCAGGGATCAAAGCTTGGTTCCCGTATCCATATCAGGTGGTTCAAAACCACTGAGAACTATGACTCCACAAGATCAGGACTTAGGGCACCTACACTCATGTGCATACACCCACACAAAGACACATATATACACATAACTACTTAAAAGGTTTTTAAAATACTTTCTTTTATTTCTAAAAACAAAAGACGCCCGCACTCTCGGGACAAAGCACAGTGAGTTAGCGCCTGACCCATTCCACTCTACCTCCATTGTAGAGCTCACACGAAGTCAAGGAAAAGCTTCCTAAGCCTTCCCATTTGGAGGTTTCCTTCCCAGGTGCCCTGTTTCTGTGGTAGATGCTAGTATTTTCCCAAAGTGCTGTTCTTCTTCCCTAGAGACACGAATCCTGATTACCTTCCTTTATCAGCTTGATGAGGGCATGAGCTAATATTTGATGCTACAGGCAAGGATAACAGTAAAATCCACACCTTCTGTGACCACTCCCTCTGTAGCTAAGGCTGAGTCCAGTCTAGAGCCCAGTAATTAAGAATGTCCATGACCTTGCTGCAAGGAGACAAGTCGAGCACAGGAATGGGAAAGTGAGCTGTCAGGAAGCTACAGACACCAGGGCTCACATCTGCAGGTTCATATTCAAGAGACAGTGGTTCTGTCTCTGTGAATATTGCAAGGGTATGTTTTGTTTCAGTTTTTAGCTCCTCTGAACCTGTGTGCTCACAAGCATGTGAATACACACAACACACACACACACTCCTAAGTTTTCTCCCCATGTGGTAGACCTGGTGCCCCACTTAGAAGCATCCCATACCCCCTCTTCTTATTTGATATTTTAATTCTGATTTTTGGTGAGTGCAATGGCAGGTGTCTCACAAGCCTTGAAATGAGTTCTGACACAGAACTTACCCAGAGATGTGAGAGGATTCTCACTGCGGAATACTGAGAGCAGTGTTGGTCCTCCATTGTAGCGTAATTCTTTTCCCTTGGATGTCCAAGTTCCCAACCCACATGTCCGTGCACATGAACTTATGTGGAAATACGGCTCTGTACGTGTGAGCCCGTAAGACACACTGTAGGGGATTTGAATGGATCTTAATTCAATAATCATTTTATGAGGTAGGATTTACATTTAGAAAGAGAGAGAGAAGAGACAAGAGAGAAGGCCACATGAAGAGAGAGGCAGATATCAGAGCCATGCATATCTTTGTGGACTGCCAAATGTTGACAACAAGCGCTGGACTCCAGGTGGAAAGTAGGGAGGACTTCCTCTCTGGAGGCCTTAAGGGGAGCACAGTCATTTCCATTCCTGGCTTCTGGGTTTCTAGAAGAAACATCAACAGAAATTATTCCTGTTATTATTTTTTCTTTTTTATTGCCTTTATTGAGCTATACATCTTTCTCCACTCGCCTTTCTTCCTTCCTTCTCTCCTTCCGCCCTCTCAAGTTACCCCCGTGCTTCCAATTTACTCAGGAGATCTTGTCTTTTTGTAATTCCCATGTAGATTGGATCCATGTATGTCTCTCTTAGGGTCCTCTTTGTTGTCTAGTTTCTCTGGGGTTGTGGCCTGTAAGCTGGTTTTCCTTTGCTTTATGTTAAAAATAAAACCACCTATGGGTAAATGCATCACTCCTGTTGTTTCGAGTCCAAGTTTGGGACATCTCATTCCAGCAGCCCTGGCCAACTAGCACTGAAGAAAGATGAAACACCCTGTCACTGTGCTTTCTTCCTTCTTCTGTTTGATGCTGTGATGTCTAAAGCCATGACAGTCTACAGTGTGTAAAAAGCACAGCAAAGCAAGAGATCGGAAAGACCAGGGGTTTTCTTGGCCACCGTTTAACATCCAAACACAGCCAGCATTGCTGCCCTTCACAGTTTAGGTTGTATGCAAGTCCCTCTCGTTGGTCTTGTTTCTAAAAAAAATAAAAAATAAAAAAGAATACTTTTCTTATTTATTTGAGAACCTCACACAATATATTTTGAACTTATAAAATCCTCAATCCTCCCCAACCCCTCCCAGATCCAGCCACATCTCTCCACCCCCGCCCAGCATCTTCATGTCATCTATTTTTTTAATAACCCATGGAGTCCAAATTGTATTGCCCATATTTTTCTGGGAGTAGGTCCATCCACTGGAGTGTGGTTGACCTCTGAGGGCCACGCCCTTAAGGAAAACTGACTGTTCTTCCCTCAGAAGCCATCAACTGTCCATAGCTCCTCTGTCAGGAATGAAGGCTCACAAACCCCACCCCACACCAGGGTAAAATGTTGACTGACTCCATCAGTCTTCTTGTTCCAGTGTGCTACAGAAAACCCCAGTTTCTGGGATCTCATGACTACACGAGTCCTGTCGTGTCCAGAAGACTCTGGTCTTGCCTGCTGTCTGTCTCTTACAATCTTCTGTCCCCTCTTTCCTGATGGTCCCCGATCCTGCAGGGGGTGGAGTATAGAGGTCCCCTCTATGGCTGAGCCTTTCATTGACTCTTACTCTCTGCACTTTGGGCAGTGGTGAGTTTCTGTGTTAACTGTCATCCACTGCACAAAGGAACTTCTCTAATGAAGTTGGAGCACCGACCCAGTCTTTTGGTAGAGAGATATTGATATAGAGGACAGTTTGACACTATGTCCCTTGAGAAAAATGACAGTAGTAGTTTTGCCGCTGGGGTCAATGAACACCACAACTATGTGTTCTTACTCAGAACACAGGAGTAGACATATGTTCCTATGGAATGATCCTTAAATCCAACTAGAAAACAGTTGCTAAGCCCCCATAACGTTTGTGCCAAGATTGCAACCACTGGCACATCTCATCACACCTGAGTCATTTCTGTAGTCCACAGGATTTCCAGCTGAGTAAGACTATTGATCTCTACACCGCACACACACGCACACACACACACACAACAGCTTGCATAACCCCTTCCAGTACTATAAGAATTCACTGGGGAGGAAGCTTTCTGATCAGTACCAAGTTGATTTCTTCATGTCCTAGAACAAATGTGTGCGGTGTCATTAGTGACCAGGAACAATGCCAGTAGCCTGTTGCGGATGGCTCTCCAGGTATCGCTGACCAGGAACTCACTGCTGTTAGTAATTTGGAAGTGTTGACTCTCGCCTACAGCTGTCCGCATTTCTAACCAGCGTGCTACCTCTAATGCCTTTCCATTATGCTCACCTTTCTGCTTGTTCATACCCAGATGCCAACCTGATCCCGTCCTCCCTGCTGCTGTCCCAGTAATGTAGACCTTGGAGCCTGTCATCCAGAGCCTGTCATTACCATGGGGTGCAGCCTTCCAGAAGTCCTGCACACCCAGTGCACAAACGTCACACTTTGGGCAAACTGGAAAGTGATACTGACCTGAACTCCTCTCCTTTTGATTTCTTATATCAAAATCCCCTTGACACAATTGTAGTTGCAACCGAAGGGGGTACTGGAGAAATTCGTAGAGCAGGTATCAGCATCACTGTGGCAATAGGCAGAGGAAGAGTGCTGACGAGGGAGGGCCCGCTGCTCTGTGACATAGTCACACAGTGGGACCCCAAGGGCACTAGAATATGATCAGTGCTATCTGAGCATGGCGCTGCATGCCTGTAACTCTAGCACTCTGGAGGTGGAGCTAGGAGAATCAAGAATCCAGATTCATCCTTGGCTATGTGACAACTTCCAGCACAGCCAACGTGCCTGTGGGATGCTATCCCCCAAAAAAACGAAAGAACTGTAGCAACATATAGTCTCCTATGAACATGGGCTGCTCCTTGTTTAGATGTTGGTCACCTTTGTGCTTTCTTCCATGAGGAACCAACCAAGCACCCGCTCCACAGTGTAAATAGTTCAGCTGGCACGTATCTATCCAGGTGGTCCGATGCTTTCACTGTTTGGATTAAGGATATTGAAATCAGAGAGATGGATCTGCCAAAGAAAGCACTTCCTCCCATCCAGTTAGCACATGCTTACTGAACTAGCCTACGTGGTGAGTCTCAGGTCAATGAGGCTTAGCCTAACAGTCATGGCGGATGAAGCCTCCAGAATGAGGATGACAATGCTGTCTTTCTGGTCTACACACAGCAAAATGGACCAGGAAGGCAATGCTCCATAGAACTTTGAGATCCTTTCTCAGTAGCTGAGAAGAGCCAACTTAACACCCGGTGCTGTGCTTGTCTTTCCCTGGAGGCACCACATCAGCCCTCACCTCTCTTTTTTTGGGGGGGGGTTATTTTTTTTTAATTTATTTATTTATTAAGGATTTCTGCCTCCTCCCCGCAACCGCCTCCCATTTCCCTCCCCCTCCCCCAATCAAGTCCCCCTCCCTCATCTGCCCTGTGGGAAGCCCAAGGACCGCCCACCTCTATCCAGGTCTCCTAAGGTGAGCATCCAAACTGCCTAGGCTCCCCCAAAGCCAGTACGTGCAGTAGGATCAAAAACCCATTGCCATTGTTCTTGAGTTCTCAGTAGTCCTCATTGTCCTCTATGTTCAGCCAGTCCGGATTTATCCCATGCTTTTTCAGACCCAGGCCAGCTGGCCTTGGTGAGTTCCCGATAGAACATCCCCATTGTCTCAGTGTGTGGGTGCACCCCTCGCGGTCCTGAGTTCCTTGCTCGTGCTCCGTCTCCTTCTGCTCCTGATTTGGACCTTGAGATTTCTGTCCCGTGCTCCTCTGTCTCTGTCTCCTTTCATCGCCTGATGAAGGTTAATATTCATGAGGATGCCTATGTGTTTGTCTTTGGGTTCACCTTCTTACTTAGCTTCTCTAGGAACATGCATTATAAGCCCAATGTCCTTTATTTATGGCTAGAAACCAAATATGAGTGAGTACATCCCATGTTCCTCTTTTTGGGTCTGGCTTACCTCACTCAAGATAGTGTTTTCTATTTCCATCCATTTGTATGCAAAATTCAAGAAGTCCTTGTTTTTTACTGCTGAGTAATACTCTAATATGTATATATTCCATACTTTCTTCATCCATTCTTCCGTTGAAGGGCATCTAGGTTGTTTCCAGGTTCTGGCTATTACAAACAATGCTGCTATGAATATAGTTGAGCATATACTTTTGTTGTATGATAGGGCCTCTCTTGGGTATATTCCCAAGAGTGGTATTGCTGGATCCAGGGGTAGGTTGATTCCGAATTTCCTGATACCTAAATATAATAAAAGCTATTTACAGCAAGCCAACAGCTAACATTAAATTGAACGGAGAAAAACTCAAAGCCATCCCACTAAAATCAGGAACACGACAAGGATGTCCACTCTCTCCATACCTCTTCAATATAGTGCTTGAAGTTCTAGCAATAGCAATAAGACAACATAAGGAGATCAAGGGGATTTGTATTGGAAAGGAAGAAGTTAAGCTTTCGTTATTTGCAGATGATATGATAGTATACATAAGTGACCCCAAAAATTCTATCAAAGAACTCCTACAGCTGATAAACACCTTTAGTAATGTGGCAGGATACAAGATCAACTCCAAAAAACCAGTTGCCTTCCTTTACACTAAGGATAAGGAAACAGAGAGGGAAATCAGAGAAGCATCACCTTTCACGATAGCCACAAATAGCATAAAATATCTAGGGGTAGCCCTCACCTCTCTGAAAGGCTCTTTCAGTGCTTTTCCGAAGCAGGGGCTACTTGCATTAGGCTAAGGGCTTGCACTGGGCAGGGGCCAGGTCAGCCCAGGCCTCTAAATCACTCTGGATTCTTAGACCTCCCTGTTGCGCTGACAACATCAGGAAGCTGCCGGGAAGGCCACAGCCCACACTAACAACTGGCAGATAAAGCTGAGTTAAAGGAACAAACATGTTGAAAACCCCATTCAAGGAAAGTTGTTAGCAAGTGTGAACAATGCTGCTGATAACAGGGCTTTTCCCAGAGGCCCTTGGAGGAGCCTGGTGTTCACATTTATTTCAGGCCACCAGAGTCTTATCTTGCCGAACCATGTGCTCACATTTATCTGCCAGCAGCTGGACCCCACTGGTCGACACACAGGCCAACTTGCACTGCTGGCCACCTAATGAAGATCAGGCGGCGGAAAAGACATGCGCTCTCTTTCCTTTGCTCTCAGATGGATTGTGTGGCTCTACAGCATCTGGAGAAGTAGATTCCCAAGGCCACTGTGAGTGCATTCACATTCAGGGACTGAGTCTTCTCACAGCCCTGTCGGGGGCCTGTTTGTAGCTGTTCAAGGCATTGAGTTACCAAGGGCTCTCTGAATATCAGAATGATGCATAATCAGAATAGGCCCCTACCCCAAGATTCTGAAAAACCTTTGTGCATTTGAACAAAGAGTGTGGATGGTCATGGAGCTGACACTGTGGGACTAGGCAGAACTGAGCTTGTAGAATCAACCAAGAGAATAATATTCTGATGCAGAGATATCCCTAGCACTAGTCACCTTCACCAGGGTTTAAATCAGTAATAAAGCAGACGCTTGTTCAAAAGAACTGGGATCAATGCTGAAAAAAGCCGAGGACAAGGAAGGTAGCGGTGACTGCTAAGGCAGAGTGGAGCAGGAGAGCGCATGGGAAGAAGAGAGGGTGGCGTGGGGCAGGAACGTGCTGAGGACACCCATCGACACCAGGAAGCAGTGATGGTTGCCAGGCAGAGAGCAAACAGATGTTGGAAGAATCTGGGTGACAGGCAGCAAGGGAAGCCATGGCAACGGGCATTGAAATCCAGCTCCAGCTCAAGGAGAGGGCTGTATAAGGGTAGCTTAGGATCTGTTCTGACCAACGAGGAAAAGCAGGGATCATGAAGACACAGGGGCAGGTCGGTCTGGCATCTGGCAAAGACCGTAGGGAGAAACTAGAGGAGTTTGGTGGCCAATTTTGAAGAAGTCAGAGTCATAAAATTCCAAATAACGGTGAAAAAGTTCAGAGGACAAGACTCCAGGTCCCCTCCAGAGGCTCTTTGTGATAGTAGGATCCAGTCTGGGAAGGAAAAATAGAAGTATGTAAAGAGGTAGCCAAAGAAATTCTCTGGGAATGCCATACGTAGAAAGCAAAAGTAAACATGAAGGAAGGTGGATATAAAGTTGGATGAGAAATAGAGCATCATGCTTGGGGAAATACAAAATCATGCTAAAGCCTAAAGGGAAGGGCAAGAAAAGAATAAGGGCAGGACAGAGCGTCCAGAAGCGAGACTGATCCAGAGAGAAACCACAGCTGCCCGACTTAGTTAAGTTAGTGTTTGCCTACTGTCCTCCATAAGCCAACACTCGGCTCAGGGATGTGATCTTGTTCTCAAGAAGCACACAGGCCAGAGAGGGAGGTAAGCAAGTTATAATTCTGAATGTCAGCCTTCATGATGCCAGGTATCTTTAAAGGGTGAAGTTCAACATGCTAGAAATTCCAAGTGAGCAACACCGGCAAAGAAAATTAAATAGGGTTCTTGGACTGAGCGACACACTCTGGTGGAAAGCCCAGGAATGGGGAGACTCAGAAGAAATGGTTACAGGGCTGGAGAAACGGTTCAATCCGTAGAGTATTGGGCATGCAAGTGGGAGGACCTGAGTTTAGGTCTTTGTCACCCACTTAGAAGCTTTACACCTGTGGGCGCTGGGCTGTATTCATAACCTCGGTGTTGGAGCTGTACGGACAGAACCCGGAGCTCATTGGTGAACCAGCCCAGCCAAACTGGTGAGGTCTGGGTTCAATGAGATACGCTGTCTCAGGAAAGAAAAGTGGAGACCTACTAAAGAAGACATGTAACATTGACCTAGAACTTCATGCACACCTGAATACACAGGCACACACACACACACACACACACACACACACACACACACACACACACACAATTTAAGACTATTTTGGAGAAAACACCAAGTTTTTCTAGAAGTCCAGGTGGGGAACACTGAGGGACACTAGCTATGGAAAGGATGTTTCTCTAAGGACAGCTTTGAGCTTTAGAAACATATCCCCCGACAAACAGAGCTGGACCAGAGCTCAGTCCCCACATCTTGGGGTGTTAAGAAGCAATGGCATCCCCATTTAAGTTTCTTACTATTTGTTATCTTGGTCACAGTGATGAGAAAATAACTAATAAACCTGAGCTTTGAAGGGAGCTGGGCCGAGTTGAACTCCAAATGAAGCTGGGAGCTGTGGGCGTTCAGGACACAAACACTGCCATTGCATTTTCCAAGCTGTACCAACGCATTGCAGGAGGATGGGTGTATTGGTCAAGGGACGAGACTTGTCATGACTCTGCTAAATGATACATGGGAACAGAAAATGCAGACAAGACCAGCTCCAAAATAAGGGTCCATGAGATTGAGGCAGCTTCAATGACAGAAGTGGGGGAGCCAAAGTATTAGAGCCATCAAAGCCCCCACGGTGGTGTGGGTCATTTTCCTCATCACTGTGGCAGCGTATGTCAGAAAAGCAGTTTCTCGGGGCGATGCTTTGCTTTGGCTCAGGGTTCTATGGAACATCATGCATTATAGTGAGGGAACACAAGATACAGTCCATAGTGATGAAACTGAGAAGGAAGTAGAAATGGGACAGGAAGTGGGACCCATCCCCCTTGTGACCCACTTCCTCCATCTAGAACCTGCCTCCCGAAGTTTCCATAGCTTCTCAAAAGACTGAGTGGAGGACCAGGTGTTCAAACACGAGAACCTATAGAGGACAGTACACATCCAAGGTCTTACAAAGATTAACTAGACCACACGAAGTATAAGGACAAGCTCGAAGACTGCAGCTCAGCTGGTAGAGAGCTTGCCTAGCATGCAACAGGCCCTGGGTTCAATCCCCAGTGCTGTGTCAAGTAGACATAGTGTTGTGCGCCTGTTTCCCAGCACTGGGAGGTGTGGGCAGGAGGAGCAGAAATTCCGCCTTTATTGGTTGTTCAGCAGTTGGAAGCCAGCTCAGGCTGCATATGCCTGTCTCGAGTGGGGGAGGGGGATGTAAGAAAAATAATGTAAGATTATAGGCAGAGATGGGAGCACTAAGGGTGTAAGGATGGAGATGTGAGGACCCAGGAGAAAGAAGAGAGGGTCCTGAGGACGTCAGAGAGAACAAAGCCCGGGGTGTGGCTGATGGGTTGGCATTCGAGAGCTGAGACGAGGATCTGTGCCCACCCGTGCCTGTAAGCATTTGAGGCGGGAATTTGGAGGGCTGGTTGTTAGGGATGCCCTGCAATCTGCTGTTAAGTGGGAGAGTGGACAGCAGGGGAGCTGTCCAGGAGTGTTTCCTGCCTGTTGATTAAAATATGCCTTAATGATTACCTCATCTACGTGGGCCAATGGTGGCAGGGGGCATTTTCCTAGTTCTCGGTGACAAGGAAACTGGGGAATTATCAATGAAAAGTGACACATCTGCAGAGGAAGGAGTCTGGGAGGGGGGAAGAGGAAAGTGGAAACCAGGTAACTTCTGATGGAGTAGAGGAAATGGAGGATGTCAGGATCCCCAGGGGCCTCAGGAAGTGGAGTGCAGGGGTGTGGTTTAATGGTGTGTGGGGTGATCTGGACATGACATTGTAGTGGAAGCATTCTGTGTCACCACAGAGGTGAGGCAGCTGTCACAGCGGGTATATCACTGTCATACCCACCTTAGATACCAAGAATGTCTTTCTCTTGTATGTCAATACCCCACCAGTCTTCTTCAGGGATGACTGCGCATACAACGTGCATCCGACACCCTTCCTGTGTGCGTGCATCCCTTGATAAAGGTTAGGAAAGAGTCCTGCAGGAAAGGCCGAGTTGATCCTCCTTCCTTGGCTGCACAGACACTGAGCAAGCCCTGATAAACAATCCATTTCACACACTCTCTCTGCTGTGCTCTGTACACTGGGCATGCCCATGACATTATGTTTGGAGGATTGAGGGGGTCAAGATGTCCCTTTCTTTGCCTTATGCTTCAAAACCTCTGGGGATTAAGAAACCTAAATAAACATTTCTTTGGGTAAGTGCTATGGGGATGAATACTTTAATTTCTAAAACTGAGCTTTTTGACAGTCCTACAATAAGAGACTAATTTTGATAGGTGAATTACAACAAGAAAAATGGGAGTATAATAAGCAAATACTTTCGTTTTATTTAAGCTAAAAGGATATGCCACCATGGTGGAGGAGACAGCAAGTGGTCGCCCTTAGCTCGGGGTGGTTCACAGTCCTGGTCATGGTTTGAATTTGGAGCATCTTCTGCAAGCATGTGTTTTGAGCATTTTGTCCCCAACTGGTGTCACTACATAGGGAGGGAGGGTGTGGAAACTCAAGGAGGTGGAGTCTAACTGGAGGAAAAAAGTGAGTAGAGGTGATCCAGCCCTGGCTTCCAGCAGATCTCTTCTGAGATCTGCTGTGGTGTGAGGAGCCTCTGCCTTAAGGCTGCCACTGTGGACTCTGCCGTGATTCCCCACTGTGTTTGACTAAGACCCTCCACAAAGGGGCAAGCCACATGGGTGTAGGATTTATAGTCTCTAAAGCTGGAAATCAGCCCAAGGACCCAGAATAGCGTTGCCAGAAAGGTTTCCCTGAATCAGCTGAGGCTACTTGAGGAGTTACTTGGGGTGTGACAAATGATAGATTAGAGACAGATATTTCAGAAGATTGATGATAGATAGATAGATAGATAGATAGATAGATAGATAGATGATAGATAGATGATAGATAGATAGATAGATAGATAGATAGATAGATAGATGATAGATGATGGATGGATCGATAGATAATAGGTAGATGGGTAGAGAGATGATAGATTGATAAAAAGATGATAGATGATAGATAGATAGATAGATAGATAGATAGATAGATAGATAGATAGATAGATAAGCCGGGCGGTGGTGGCACACGCCTTTAATCCCAGCACTCGGGAGGCAGAGGCAGGCGAATCTCTGTGAGTTCGAGGCCAGCCTGGTCTACAAGAGCTAGTTCCAGGACAGGAACCAAAAGCTATGGAGAAACCCTGTCTCGAAAAATAAAAAAATAAAAAATAAATAAAAATAAGATAGATAGATAGATATATAGATAGATGATAGATAGATATGATAGCGATAGTATATGATGGATAAATAATAGACAAATAGATAATAAATGATAACAGTAATAAATGATAAGTAGATCTATTATATAGATCTATTTAGATAGATGGCAAATAGATAGTAGATAACAAATGAATGATACACAAATAGATAGTAAATGATAATGTATAGTAGATGATAAGTAGATCTATTATAGAAAGATAGGTCTATTTAGATGATAGATAGATAGATAGATAGATAGATAGATAGATAGATAGATAGATAGATAGATAGATGGATGATAGGCAAACAGACAAGTAGATAAAATTAATCTGCCAATTGACAAATTGATATATCCCAAGAATCCAGTCCTTACCCCCAAAATGTGAAAATTACTTGAGTTTCCATTTGTTACTGACCTCTGGAATGGACATCACTTCTTATACACAGGTCCTTTAAAAAAAATCTAGTAATAGACAGGCCCACTGTTTCAGTATGTGTAAGACTGGGGTTGATTATTTTTAAGACTTTTATAGCATTCATTTATGTACACATGTGCAATAGGGGTACATACGCCACCAGAAATGTGGCAGTCAGGCAGAAGACAGCCAAGGGAGTCAGGGCCCTCTTTCCACCATGGGGATCGTTAGAATCAAACTAGTTGTCAGTGTAGGTGACAAGTTCCTCTCGCTGTTCAAGCACCTTCCTGGCCTGATATATTCAGATTTGATCTATTCAGCTTTGATTTATTCAAGAAAGAATTTGTTGTTGTCATGTTTATAGATGGTAAAGATAAGAACATTCTAGAACTCTACTTATTTGCTGATGTCTTCCTAATCTCTCCACATAACAGCATTATGGTTATCTCAAGTTCTTAGAAATTAATTTCCTTAGGTCTAAAGATAGGGTATAGACTAGTAAGAAATAATAGTCCTGATTCAAGGTCACAGTGAAGAAAGTGCTGTTCTAACTCTGCTCACAGGGCACTGATGGAAGGGCTCTGAGAACCTTAGCCAGATGAACAAATAAATGGAGGGAGACTACCATTTCCTGCCCCAATAGCACAGCATCTCAGAAACATCATTCAGGTAAAATTAAAGAAAAGCTGCTTCAAGAAAAGAAATAGAATCTTCTGGAAGAGTCATAGAAGCAGGATAGATCCTCCCACCCCATTTGGGTGTCTTTGATAAGGCCTCAGATGTATAATCCATGGCATTGACTGAACATCCTAAAAGATCACCTGAAACCCTTTTGTTTTCTTATATCTGGTAGATATGTGTGACTAAGATATGACTTGTATGACTGTAGATTGTCATAGTTAAAAAAGAAAATACTGCATGTTTCTGCACTGTTGGAGATGGCTGGACAAGCCCCAAAAGCACGTAATGTTCTAACGCTTATGTCACGCAGGTAGACGGAACACAGGAAGACTCATAAACGGAGTCCTTTCTGATGATGTTACTGTTTGAATACAAAATGTCCCCTGCAGGCTCGTGGGATGTTTTGCATGTTTGACCTCCAAAGGATGATGCTGTCTGAGGACATGAAGCCTAGCTGGAGGAAGCATGTCACTTGGGTTGTGTCTACCCCAAGTCCCTTCTTCCCATCTAGCCTGGAGTGAACAGCCTCCCCTTCACATGCTCTGGCTGCCATGGTATTGTCTTACCACAGTCCAGAATCAGGATGGCCAAGGACTAGGGACTGACGACTCTGAAACCATGAGTGAGATAAACCTTTCCTTTTTTAGTGTTCTTCCGCGTATTTTCATCAGAGATGAGCAACAGTGAATGAGATGGAGAGTTAGCTTTCAACTTGACAGACTCTAGACTCACCTTCCTTCCCCAGAGCCGGCATGCCTGTAGGTGCTATCAGAAGACCTGCCCACTGCGAGCAGCCCATTCCCTATGTGGGCTCCTGAGATATGTAAGTCAGGAAATGCATGGAAATCTGCATGCAGCCTTCCCTTGTGCTCTGCTTCCTGACTCTAAATGCAAGGGAGGAGCTGCTTCGAGCCCTCGCTGCCTTGGCTTCTCCACCATGATGGGCTGTGTCTTCACTTGTGAGCTAAAATGAGCCCTTCCTCTTTTGAATTGCTTCAGTCAGAGTATCTTATCACAGCAACCACAAAGGAGCAAAGACCCTAAGCCTTACAGTTAAGGCAACATGTAGTCACAAACCTAAGCCACCCAAACTAACAATAGAAAAACACTGCTTCCAGGCACAGGAAGTTTCAGATCTTGCTTACGGTCTCTGTGTATCAGACACTTATTATACACTACCTAAAATTATTAAACATTTACCCTAATGGTATGCTATAAATAGTCAAAAGTCAAAATGCTACATTATATTTTCTAATGTGCAAAAAGAAGTCTTTTAGTGAGTTCTCAAGTAACACCATAAATTGTTTTGATCCATCTTCTGAACTGTCCAGTGGGGTCATGGATGAGGAAGCTTAGATTAACCTTGAAGTTGTCCTCTATGGACAGCAAGGAAGAGTGAGTGGTCAAGACTCCACATTGGCTTTGGCTTGCTCTGTTCTTCAGGCATCCTCTGAGTTTGGAGAGGGTATGGTAATTTGGAAAAGGAGTTGGGCTCTGATCCATACTGCTTGTGATTGATCTGAGCTCTACCTCCTCATAGCTGTGTGACCTCAGTGGAGTCACTGGACAGCTCTGATCTAGGTTAGTCTTGTCTGAGTTCAGTGACTGTAATGAATTACCCAAGGATGCATAACTTGTGGAGAAAAAAATGTTTTGGCGGCTGAACATCCAATATTGGGCACCCTCATTGGTGGGCCTCTGTGATTGGGCACCCTCATTGGTACGCCTCTGTGATTGGTCAGCCTCTTTGGTGGGCCTCTGTGATTGGGCAGCCTCATTGGTGGGCCTCTGTGATTGGGCAGCCTCATTGGTGGGCCTCTGTGGTTGGGCAGCATCATTGGTGGGTCTCTGTGATTGGGCAGCCTCATTGGTGGGCCTCTGTCATTTGGGCAGCCTCATTGGTGGGCCTCTGTGGAGGACAGTTGGTATCACGAGAGGCGCATGAGTAAAAGGAGATCCATTGTATCACCAGGGAGGCAGGCAGAGAGCCAGGCTTGCTTCCTCACAAAGCTGGAGTCCCACACCACCTTCCTGTGTTCTAAACGCGCTGCTTCTTCATTAGAATGCTACTAAAGGACCAGCATCTCTCAGGTTGCCACACTGGGGACCAAACACCCTACACAAAAACCCTTGGGGGATAAACCACATGTAGCCCAATGCATTGAGTTCCTACAGCATTCAAGTAGACACAGTACTGACACCTTCTCAAACTGGGTGGCAAAGACAGTGTGAATAGGGAAGAGAGTAAAGCCACGCGGGGAGGAGGCAGAGTGTGGGGGAAACTGTTAGAATAAGGGATTAGGTGACTTGCTTCCAGAGAGGTTGGGGCACTGTATGTAATTGACGGTTTCCTTGGCCCTGTGCCTGGGGGATTCCCTTGAACGCTGTGCTGGAAGATCTGGCTCTCATGGCCCCTGAGTGACACAGACTTGAAGAGCCAAAGTCTCTCACCTTCTGTCAACTTGACCTTCGGTTAGCAGTGAACTGGTGACTGGTCAGACCAAAGGCCAACTCTGCTGCTAAGAAATGGTAGGGTAGATTTCCCTAATGAGAAAACCATAGGAAAGAAAACAGAAAGCCTAATTTGTGTTCCCTGTCTGGGGATTCTTGGACAGGTACCCGAGAAGCTCCACCTTCAAAGCTGTATCAGAAGAGAGGGGTGCTCTTTGAGAATACAAGGTTTTGAAGCCAGAATAGACCCCATAGGAGCCCAGCGTGGGTTTCCCTCCCTACAGAGTAGAAGGCAGATCTACACATTCCTACTGAGAGCAGGGCTGGGTCTCCTAGGCTGGCAGCCTACACCAGGGCCCCAGAGCCTTGGCATGGATGGGTGTCAAGTGCATCCTGTGATAACTGGAGCCCGAAGGTTCAGCACACATCACCACGGGTCCTCGGTAGGCACTGTGATGGGCAGAGAGCATCAAAGGAAGCAGTGGAGAAGGACTGTGTGGAGGCCAGGCTGATAACACTGTTCTGAGTTATATTTATCATAACTGTGGGGAAGCGTTTCCAGAACATAGGCGTTCTCAGTGACGCCATTTTATATTCCCACATTAAGCTCTAGAATAACAAAAAAAATCTTCAAAATAAAGGGTGGAGGGTGACGATAAGGACAGGGCCGTGTGGAAGAATGGGGAGGGTCCTATGGCTGCTGAAAACAACCGGTTTCAGGGAGTTGAGAAACTGTGATCCAACACACTTCTTGAGAAGTTAGATAATAATCAGCAGACAGACAAAGATTCTAAACTCCCTTCTCACCCACAGCGCTTCTGAGTGAAAGGTCTGTCGGCCGGGAAGAGATGCTCATTCAGCAAGGATGTACCAAGGGCTCCTGTGACAAAGGGTGTGGGACGTGACCCCATCCTTGACACACTGACAACGTGCCCGGATCATGGAGTCAGGCGGGCAAACAGCAAATCATGTTTGTATATGAAGTGGTTATAAATATGCCCACGCTCATGTGTGTGTGTGTGTGTGAGGTGTGTGTGTATGTGAGGTGTATGTGTGTGAGAGAGAGGTATGTGTGTGGTGTGTCTGTGTATGTGAGGTGTGTGTGTAATATGTAAGGTGTGTGTGTGTGGCCATGCCATACATTCACACATGTGTGTTTTTGTATATTTGCACATAGTGAAGGGTGCGTATGGTGGTCAGAGATCCCAGATATTGTTTCTCACGTGCTTCCCACATTTTGTGTCAGAAAGGCATTACACATATGTATCATGTGTGTACCTGTGTATGAGTACACGTCGAGTCCCTCAGTTACATCACTTGTACTCAGTTGCTCTCCACGGCTCTGGCTGAACCCGGAACATGCCAATACTAGCTAACCTAGCTAACCAGCTTCCTCCAGGGATCTCCTGATTTTGCTTCTCCAGTGCTGTTATTACAGTTGCCATGGGGCCTGTCTGCCTCTTATGTGGCTTTTAGAGATCTACACTCTGGGTCTAATACGTGTACAGTAATTGCTTTATCCACTGAGTACCCTCCCCACCCACATCTTGCTTGTTTTGTTTTCTTGAATACAGAGTCTCCAGGCTAGCTAGCTGACCGGGGAGCCATAGCCACACTATGTGCCTGTCTCTAGCTCCCCAGGACTAGGGTTGCAAGCATGCATCCCAGGCTAGCTAGCTAGCTGGCCGGCCAGAGAGCCTTAGCTCTAACTTTCCAGTGCTAAGATTGTAAACATGCATCGCCATACCTGCTTGCTTGCTTTATTTGTTTGTTTTTCCTATTAAGGTTCTGGGGGTCAAATTCAGGTCCCCACACTTGCAAGGCAAATGCTTTACCGACTGAGCTATCTCCCGAGTCCGGCATATGTTTGTTTTCCTACATGAATTCAGAAAAAAATGAAAAATCCATTCTGCTGCTATCACCCCAGCAAACTTCTCAGATGAACAGCATATAGGCTGCATTCTTTGGAATCATCTACTAGTCCTGGCTGCTTTAGGGCAATCTGTGGATGCGGGACTTCTGAGGAGCAGACGCTTCTGTCTTACAGTTTTGAAAGCTGCAAATCCCATACCAGTGTGCCAGTATGCCAATAGCTTTGACATCTGTGAAGTCTGCTTCCTGGTCCACAGACACCATATTCTCACCTGGTGTAAGGAATAAATACCACCCTGAGACCTCACTTATAGAAACATCAATCTTAAGAACTCTGTTCTCATGACCTAATCACCCCCAAAGGTCTCACCTCTAAAATCTATTACCTTGGAGTGAAAATTCCAACATGATTTTCTGGGACACAAACATACAATCTAAGGAAGTAGTGAGGTGATTTTATAGCTGCTGGTCAAAATCCATCCAGTGTCTATGGAAGGAGGTAAAAGGATGTGTGAGAATGTTTGGGGAGTGTTTAGGTGGGGTATAATGTGTGGGGTATGTGTGCATGTGCTCATCACAGTCTCTGATGATGGAGGACCAGAACCACTGGCCAACGGGGCTAGCTCTCTGCTTAGCTGCAGCTAAACAGTCATTTGCTGTCGTCACTACGCATCCTCTGTGATGGATGATGGTCATCATACGGATGGAGCTCCTGCCTGTTGATCAAAGTCTTGCTTTGTGAATGAATGAATGAGCTAGCAATGTAGCAAAGGGGAGCCTGTGAGCAGGAGGATGGATGACCACAGGAATGGATGAAAATAACCTGTGTCTGATTCACAGCCGTTCCCCAAATCATCCGGCTTCACACTTAAAAACGGCAGCTTCACTGAGCCTCAACCCAGGGCAGGTCATGTCCAAGAGCAGCTGGCCAGCACAGAACCAACTCAATGGTGCTTTCATAGACTTGCTGGTTCATTTTGCTTTGTTTTGGCATTTTTTATCTTTTTGGGTTTTTTAAACCTATTTTTTGGTTTGTTAGTTTGTTTCAATTTTCCGTTTTGGTTGTGGTTTGGGAGGGTTGCTTCTTGCTTGCTTTTATTTTTGTTTCTTAAGGGTTGTGTGTGTGCTTAAGAGAGTGAGACAGACCATAAATTTTGGTGGATTGGGAGGGGGATGATCTGGGAAGATTTAGAGGAGGAAAAAATATTATTAAAATATATTGTATAAAAATAATTAATTAAAAAATAAGATAAGAAGCCACAGGCTGGTGGTAAGCATGTCATCTAAGAGAACATGGCTGAGGGGAAGAAAGAAAGAGGGTCGAAGAGAGGAAGCCTGCTCAGAAAAAGGAACATGATAGAGACAGGCTTCCTGGAAGCCTCGAGTTGAGAATTATAAATAGACAAGGCAGGATGGTAAAATACATGACCAGTGTACAAGAAAACTTGAAGTACTCACTTCCAAGAGGAGGTGTGAAAATAAAGAGAAAGCTCTGGGAAGTCTGCACAAGCAAGGAAAAGAGCAGGGAAGAGGGCATGCGCATAGCCACTCACACATGTATGTAGTCACGTGTTCTTCCCTTTACACATGAGGTATGCTGCACACAGAGTCATTGTGTACTTACCTCACGCTACAGTGGACAAAGAAGGTTATCAAAGTCAGACCAGCTCTCTCAGAGCAGGTTCCTACACTGGCTTCCTGGTTGTGTGCCTCATGGCTGTTCCCTCGTGCCCTAGTTAGCTTTAGCGGTCAGCTTAACATAGCCCAGAGTCACCAGAAAAGGGGCTCTCAACTGATGGATTAGCAGGTAAAATACCTATGGGAATGTCTGGGGTGAGAGGCTCTGACTGTTAACTGATGGGGAGGCGGCAGGGTGGTGACCCAGTCCACAATGAACAGCTGGCCTTGGGCTATATCAGAAAGCTGGCTAAGAAGGCTATAGAGATGGTGATACAGCTCAGTGGTTAAGAACACTTGCTGCTCCTGCAGAGAACCTGGATTCAGTTCCCAGCACCAATATGGCAGTTCACAAGCATCTGTAACGCCAGTTCCAGGAATCTGATGCCCTCTTCTGGTCTCCCTGGGGAACTAGGCACATAGTTAATACATATATGTATCAGACAACGCACTCATATATATAAAATAGAAATAAATAAGTCAGAAAGAAAAGAAAAAAGAGAGGGAGAAGGCTAAGCATGAGCCCGAAAGCAAGAGTTCCTCCTTGGTTCCTGTGGTCCTTCCTAGGAATGAGTGCTTCAGTCAGAGGCAAATCTGCATAGACTAGCCAAGGGCCTGCCTTCATCACAACAACAGCAATCGAGCTAGAACACCCATGTGTGTTCCAGACCTGTAACAGAGTCTCTTAATTCTCCAAGTAGACTGGTCCTGCTCTTAGCCCGGTTTCTGGCTGTCCCGAACCAGCTGTGGAAATCCTACATCCCCTCAGCTAGGGATGGGAATATGTTTAGCTCTCCACACCAAGACGTAGAGGGAAACAGAACAGGATTCATTCTCTAAATCAAAAGACAACTTCTGTGTCAGCTCCTTCCTTCCTGTTTGTGTAACTGACAGGAAACTGTGCCACCAGAGGCAACATCAGCCATCTTGTGATGATGAGGTGATAATTATAAAGTTTTGTTTTCTGGTCCAACTGGCCAAAGATCCCAGAGAATGAAGGCTATAAAGGCTGGGGACCCTGATGACAGAAGACACCTCTGTACCAGGTGAAACCACGCTCGTGATGGAGGATGAGGCAGAGGATGGTGCCGCCATCATACGGCTCGAGCCATTTTGCTTTCGTCCCTTGGCGTCAGCGAGCTGACCCAAGCAGCAGCGCGTTTCAGGTTCCCAGATCGGACCCTGGCCATGACCTCCATGACTGTGTCTGCAACCATCACCCTTGAGGCTCCACAGAGAAATGGAGAGAATCCAGGAGTTAGCGAGCGTGAGAAGGAGGGGAAACCGGCTCTGTCTCTGCCGTGATGACTGCTGGGAAATGATCCGTTGCAGAGGACAACAGGGTGATTGGTCCACTTGCAAAGGGTGACCGGATGATCAGTCAGCTCTGGAATCTGAGGCAGATGGGTGACAGTGAGGGCACAAGGTAGAGGATTGGGTAGCAGAGAGGAAAACTTAACTTTTCATAGAGCCTGAGCCTGAGCATTCAACACCAAGAATGAGCCAAACCCAAACCATGCTCAGTAGCTCATCTTGGAAAGGGCGCGGGTGATTGATTATCAAGCACGGCACTTCCCATGTTGAACAGGAGCCTCTGGACAAAGCTCAGATCTGCACAGGCACTGTGGCCGCTGGCCGCTGCCTTGGAGAACGCCAAGGGGATGGTTCGATGTCTCGGGCCTCTCCTGGCTCCCTGGGGCTTGGACAATGAGCCAGATACATTCCTCCTCTTCCTGCTCATGCTTCTCCTCTTTCCCGTGCTCCTCCACTTTCCATTCCTCTCCCTCCTCCTCCTCTTTCTCACCCTCCACCCCTTCCCCTCTCCCCATGCTCTTTGAGATATCCTGTGCTTTCATGAGACAGCCCAGCTAGTGATTTTCCAGACAAATGAGACCAGGAAGCAATACAGAGAGCTTACGGCTGTTTTATGAAACAGTGGAACCTTTTAAGGAACATGTTTGTCATATTGAAACTAGGTTTTCACTCTCTTTTTCTACATATTTTTCATTTTCTATTTTTTGAAGTCAATACAAATACAGAACTGACTATACCAGTTTTCTTCTATTTTTACAGTACTTAGGACTGAACTCAGAGCCTTGGGCATACCATGCAAAAGCCACGCTACTAAATGATAGCACAAGATCTTTTTAATTTAATGGTAATTTTTAATTCTGAGATAAGCTCTGTCCACATTGCACAGGCTGACCTTGAACGCACTACCCTCCTGAATCAGCTTGCTCAGGAGCAGGGAATTCAAGTCTGTGCCACCAGATTGGACTAATTTTTTCTATATCTTTCTTAAGGATCTATTCATGGAAATTGGGTACCAATCATGTCTCTCTCTAAGTTATCAACAATTCAATTAGATTTGTCCAGTGATGACTTTCCTTCTTTGTAGTGTGTGTGCACGTGTGTATGTGTGCAGGTCTGCATGCGTGCATATGCATGCATGGCGGCCAAAGAACAGCCTTGGACATGCCAAGAAGGTTATCCACTTCTGCTGAGAAGTTGTCTGGTAGGCCTGTTACCAATTAGCCCAGGGATTCTCTTTCCTCTGCCTTCCCAGCATGGGGCTCACATGGACAGGCTCCCAAACTCCATGCTTTTACATGGTTTAAGGTACGGAGTTCTCACTCTCGCTAGACAAGCTCTCCCAGGCCACAGCTTTCCCTTGTTGCCATGATCGCAGCTTTGCTGACCAAAAAGCCAGCATCCTGAGCTTCTCACCCCAGGCCCGGAGAGCAGACAGATGTGAGATGAGGGGAAACACCCACATTAGCCAATGTCCCCACATTTGCATCACAGCTCCTGGTCTCTACCCCATGTGTGATCATGAAGAGCCAGGTTACAGCCCCACACAGCCTGTTTTCTCATCACTGAAAGGAAGTCAAGTCATTCTTTCCAAGCCTGCTCTGCAGGGCTGTTGCAGAAGATGAATTGCCATTGAATTTCCACCATTCTTTTTAAGTAAGGAAGAATAAAAATAAATGTGGCTGGCGGTGTGTTGTGGGTACTCAAGGATGATCAAATTGTGAAGAATTTATCTCATTATTTTACTTTGTAACAAAATTCAGGACAAAAATTTAAAAACTCTTTAATGGCTTGATCCACAATTCAAAGACACTTGTTTTTTTAGTCTACAAAGTTATTTGTTCTAGTTTCTATATTTATATAGAAAATATAAATCCATATATAGAAGATAAAAATCCAAGTCAAAAGCGTAAATGGATTATAAGCACTTTTGTTTATTGTTTATTCTGGCATGTCATTACTGATCATTTTCTAATGGGCAAAACATGAATCTATTGCAATAACATGAAAATTGAACCCACGGCCAAGATCCATCAGATCTGTCGGATAGGATTTCATTGTCTTTAAGTGAGCATTGTAGTTGAAGTCTAAGGTGTGTATGTGCAGATTCTTTGACACTCGGTTCATCACAAGATGCTCAGACTCATAAACTAGCACACAAATAAAAAAAAAAGGAAACAGGTCAGTGCCCCAAACTCTACATTTCACCTCGGATACCTGCAATGGTTAATTTCAGTTGTAAACACAATAAAATATAAAATCAGTGGAGTCCTCTGTACACATCTATTGGGGCTCTACCTTCATTAAATTAACTTAGGTGAGAAGACCTGCCCACTATGGGTGGCACCATTCCCTAGGCTGAGGTCCCAGAATGGATAAACAGGAGGACATGAGCAGAGAATGACATTCATGGTTCTCTGCCTTGTGGATGTCCGGTGATAAAGCTCTGTTCACCATGATGAACCGTACACTGCCCAGATGGACCGTACACTCCAACTTAAACCAAAACAATCTTTTCTTTCTTAAGTCACTTTTTTCAGAGTGTGTCATCATAGCCAAAATCATGTGACAAACAAAATACTCCCCCCCACACATAACTATGTTCACACTCAGCTTGGACTAAGTATGCATTTGGGTGACATTTATATAGATGATGATACAGGCTCATTCTTCAATTTGTGATAGATGCTCCTCTGTGTGCCAAAAGTTAATTTGTTCGCTTATTTTGCAGTGTGGTATCTCAATCTATAAACACCCATTTTCTCCATCCTACTGTTGTTCAATATTTGTGGCTGTCAAGAATAATGCTGCTCAGGGTTTCCTATATTCCTAATAACATTCCATATTGGTTTTACTAATCACACCTGCACTTCAGTTATGTATATGGTACAGAAGTTTCCTGAAGGTTGAAACATTCCATCCTGTAGGGAAACTCCTAAAGCCAGAAAGCAAACAATTCAAAATAGTTTCAGGAAGTCCCTGAAGCCGACCAGACTGACCAGGCCCCTCCCTGCCAGAGTAAGCAATAAGGTAGCCAAGAGTCAGTCTCAGAAGATTCAAGGTTGTGAGAGCAGAACAGCTTCCTAGAAGAGACAGAAACTAGCAGGGCTGCCTGAAAGAGACTTGGACCAACTGGGCACCTGGAAAGGATGCTCTCCAACCTGTTGAGCTGCCCGTAGGCTGTGCAGTGAGCTCCGGGTTCCCAGTTTTGTGCATTCTGGGGTAGGCTTTGGTAGTGATGGAACTGTCTTTGAGTCATTTCTGTTCCTGTAAGTAACCCCTCACCCACATTCTTGTAGGTTACCCCTAGTAAAACTCACCAAGCTGTACTTCAGACTGTCATGGGATCCCTCTCTGGGGTGAGTAGTCATGTGTGTTGAGTCTCCCCAGGAAAAGTCTTGTCACACAACAGTGTGTAAACCAAGAGTCCGGTTTTTTCAATTCCCAGTCAGAACATATGTATACACCCTTTGACTTTAGTAAAAATGTTCAAATATTTTCCAAATCAAGTGTGTGTGTGTGTGTGTTAGCAATAAAAGAACTTGTCTTTTTCTTACTGTTTTGTTATGGATTAGACCCCTTGTTAGGTACATGATCACCACTCTCTGTGTCTTTCTGCCTCTTTCTGCATTTCTCTGTATGTCTCTGTGTGTCTCTGTATCGGTCTCTCTCTTGTGTGAGCCCACACGCACACACGCACACACATTTGAATTTTATCCATTTAATGATGTCATACAATGCACAGAAGTTTTTGATTTTAATATGACCAAATTCAACAATAATTTACCTAATACTTGAAGTGATTTGTGTTCCTGTTAATATTTTTGCCTGATCCAAAGAAGTGAAGAAATGATTTAAATTATCCTTTAGAAGTTTTAAAGTTTAACCTTCACCTTCCATTCTTAAAGATTCTAGCCTCCTATAGTTATTCTGTGTGTGTGGAGTGAGGTGGGGTTGAATACATTTTTCTGTGTCGATTTAACAAGTATTTGATGGCCCATCCTTTGTCAGCTGGATGCGGCCTTTGCTTCCCCGTCCTCCTGTGGTCACTTAGGCTTTCCAAAAAGAGACTGTGCTAGCTTACAGTGTATCTTTGTGCCGCTACCATGGAATCCGCAACTTTATCATAAACATTGAAATCTTGCTGGGTACCTCACCCAACCTCATTCTTCCTGCAGACACCAGGCTCTCGCTTCCATATCAGCTTGTTATCTGGTACCAAATCAAGAGAAAATTGCTATGTTTGTAATGTTGAGTTCTCTAATCATTATCAATTATTGCTCAAGTCTCTTGTTTGCTTTTATTTAATTATTTTGATTTCTTATAAAAGTGTTTTATAGCATGTTGCATGAAAGCCTTCCATGATTGTTGGTTACTAATCCACGTTCTAGGTTAATTAATCTGTTCTTTAATTTAATAATATGATAAGAGTCATACCTCTTGCATAATTCCAATCATTATATTTCTTTCAATTCCAAATACATATTTATTTTCATTTATGCTGAATGTTCAGTATATTTCCCTGGTGACCCTCTTTGTTTGTCTTCCAATCTCTCTGATGCATTGCATGCATTTCCTATTTAAGCCTGTAACTGACTCTCAGTTCTATTTGTTTGCTGCCTGCTAATCTTATTGAACCCTAAGCATTTCTTACTGGGAAAAAAAGCAAACTTTTTGGTTAATCGTATACACTTCAAAAACAATTTTCTTTGTCACCTTGGAGAGGACTGGTATGAAAACAGACCTCTTGACCCAATCAGAAACTGAGCTGCCTAGAAATTGGATTTTAGTCTTTCTAGGGCTTTTCCCGAATTGGCCAGTCCTCACTCCTGAGATAGAGTACAATGCTTCGTCTGTATCTGTGGGTTTCAGATCTCAGAACCAACCAATGATGACTCAGAAAAGCTAGTGAACAATTGAATATGGGAAACGTTACAGGAATCCCAATACTCCAATACTCGGGAGGCTGAAGTAGGGGTTCAAGGCCAGCCTGGGCTGCAGTGCTTATCAGAGCTAGATAGTGAGAATTTCTGATACACACACACACACACACACACACACACACACACACACAATGACAGTTGTAAACATCTCCAAAACAACACTAGACTTTCTGAACTGAGCTCTAAAAGGATGGAGAGTTGTGCAAGCTTACCAGCTGCTACCATTCCCTTCAACCCCTCTCCTTATCCGAACATGGTTCGTTTTGAGTCTCTGTGGTGATTATACTTAGGCCTATGATTGTATCTATGTGGAACAAGTATAGGCTTTCCTTTCCTGTCCTTCTCAAAGGCACAGCATAACAACAATTTGCATGGCACTGCTGTTGTGATGGGCGCTCTAAGCAGCCTGAAGATGAGTTAAATTACAAGGGGGATGTGCACTGGGATTAGGTACCTACTCTACTGCTCTACACAGCGTGGATTTGCATATCTGTAGGGGATCCCAGAAGCAATCCCTAGTAGATGCTGAGGGACAACTGCACTTGAGACCTCCCACCCAGCTTGATAATTACGCTGCTCCAGTTGGAAATCCCTGAACTCATTAATTTTCTCATCCCGGTATCACGAGTATCTAAGAATTCTGCAACTATGTTTTTTTGGACCTTACGCAGCTGCTTTCTGCAGTACTTCTCTGCCTCTCACAAGACCTGTGGGAAAAAAGCAGATTAGAGAGCTGGCCTCAGTTTTTGAACTTCCCTTTCCTCCATAATATTTGCTCAAGTCTCCATGCCTTTATAGGCCTCAGCATCTCTCTGTATCCTCAGGCACAAGGCCTGAGCATCTCTCTGTATCCTCAGGCACAGACAACCCTGCTCAGACTCCCTGCCCTTGAATGCCATTGTCTGTCTTCTGCTGAGAATACAACAGGAGAGAGAGCACGCAGGTGCAAGACCAGCATGGAGTGCCAGGATCTCCTTTGTGCTTTCCCTTGCAAGCCCCCAGACCCTCAGCAGACTCGTTTTAGTCACTTTTACCCAGATCACGTGCATGTGATGTGCGTGTGAGCTCATCATCGTTCTGGCCTTTCTCCTTCCAGAGGACAGGACTGGATCAGCTCAGTCTGTGGATTTAGAACCAAAGACTAGAAGACTCGGTGGTCTTTCTGCCAGCTCTCTGCTCCCCTCACCAGGTGCTCTGGAAGGATCTGCTCCCTCCACAAGACTGAAATCATAGAGGAGCCCATGACGCTGAAAACGCGTGCAGAACCACTGTCTGTTTCCAAAATCTCCCCATGCATCAGACCAGAAACCTTGAAGTTGCCACGCGAGTGGTGTCAACACCGCTTGCTCCAAGCACCCTGCTTCTTCTCTTTTCTGACTCTTCCACCCTGGTCCCTGTGCTGGGAAGTCACCAGTAGAGTCCAGTGCATGCTGTGTGTTTGCAGAGGCCTCAGTTTCTGGTTGGTGGTGCTCTGATGATATTTCTTCTGTCACGGCGATTATTAATGTGCCTGATAGCTCTGGGGTCACAGGAGCAATGATGGCAGCCGGGGAGAGAGATGCTGAAAGTTATGAGGGAGATACATCAAGGGCAAGACATTTGTCTTGCTTTGAACCACTGAAATCTATGCTGTTGTTTGTTACCACATACTAATGTGGCCCATGGTGACTGGACCTTAAGAGAAATGCGAGCATTTAGGCTGTTTCCATTTCCTGGCTGCTGTGAGTAGAGTAGCAATGACTATGGATGAACAGTCAGCTCTGCCATAGGAGGTGGAGTCCTTTAAGAATGTGCCTGAGAGTGGTAGAGCTGGGTCATCCCCTAGGCTTATTTTCAGCTTTCTGAGGAACCTCCACGCTGATTTCCATAGGCACCGTGCAAACACGAACAATGCCCTTACTCTATCTTTTTGGCCCTTCACTTAACGTTGTTTTGCTAAACTAATTCGCACAGAGGATGTCTGGGGAACTTTCAAGATGACTGATCCAACGAACGATGAATTCCTGTGCATCAGTCAGTGTGCAGAGGAGATAAGGCTGTGCACTGTGGTCTCACGGACAACTCTGGACTCACTGCAGGCCCAGCACCACCAAGGGTGTGAACATAGGTGTCTGGAGCTCTCCATGCAGCTGCTTCCTTAGCAATGGAATGTGGACGCACTCCCTGCTTCCAGGCCTCGTCGTGAGGGTGAACTGGGATGATGTTTGTGCTGTGCTCTTCATAATTCTGAACCATGTTCTTTGCAAATGGCATCTTCTCTTACTACTATACATCCAAAACCAGGGGGATGTAACATGAAGGCCTGCTTGTTGGGGTTTATGTCCTGCCCATTTCCCACAGCCAGTAAGCCTAAAAAAAAATCACACAGAGATTCTGCATTAGTTATAACTGATTGACCCATTAGCTCAGGCTTCTTATTAGCTCTTGTAACTTATATTAACCCATTATTCTTATCTATGTTAGCCATATGGCTTGGTACCTTTTTCTGCGGGGCAGGTCACATCCTGCTTCTTCGGTGATCTGGGCAGGATTGAGGGGAGCTTCCCTCTTCCCAGAATTCTCCTGCTCTCATTGACCCACTTCTACTTCCTGTCTGGTTGTCCCACTTATACTGCCTGGCTACTGGCCAATCAGCATTTATTTAAAATATGATTGACAGAATGCAGACAATTCTCCCACACCAGGGGGAGGGAAAAATGCAGGAAGCCATGTGAGTGCAGGGTGCGAGGTTTTCAGGTCATTCCTCCATTCCCTCCGTATGGCATCCAAAGCAAAGTAAATGAGTACAGAGGGCAAAGCTAAGGCAGCTTTAAAAAGTTGAAGCAACTGGATCTGTTAGTCCACTTAAAGAACCATGAAGTTAAAGTGAGTGATTATTAATTAATATGTATCATAGTAGATAAATTAAAATGAGTGTGCTTCATGAATGTTGGTACCTAGTAGATATATTTGAGGCACATTTGAAATTTGAGATGGGTTGGTTGAATAGATAGATGATGATAGACAAATTGGTAGGATAAACAGATGACTGATAATAGCCAGTCACGTATATAATAGATGGTAGAGATAATAGATAGTAGATTTATGGATAAATAGTAACTTATTACATAGATGATATATTAATAAACAGGCTATTGCTTAACAAATGATAAATACCATAGATGATGATGGTGTAGATAAATAGATAGAAGATAGATAGACAGACAGACAGACAGACAGATAGATAGATATAGGTTAAATGATAAACAGACAATAAGGGTCTTACTCAAAGAGCATACCTCTCCTATCATGTCATCTATGACATATACAGCTTCTAAGAAGGCAGTGAGTGTCTAAGAAGAAAGAGAAAAGACTGTGCAAGTCACTCATGTGTGTCAGCAACAACACAAAACTTCTGAAGATTCATCTGAAGGACCCAGAGCTGCAGCAAATACTTTAATCTTAACAAAGGTTTTCCAGAAAGTCAACTTTGGGGATCTAGAAAAAAGACTGGTGACCTGGGAAAGGCGCCTCTACGTCTTCAGGTTTGAATGGGCTGCAGTCCAACATGGTGCCCTCCCTCCCAAGGTTCATAGCAGACACTGGCTCTCATCTCAGACCCCAACAGGGCTCTTAATTGGTCTCCATATTGCTGGCTACTTTCTGGAGGTCACAGTGAAGGTGCCAGTCCACTTGAAGGTCAGATCCAAAACTGCTTTAGCATCACGTTCACCAAATTGCCTTCATCAAAACAATCACTGGCCGCCATGGACTCCAGCGGCACGCAAGCAGGCCAGTCGCTGGACAGGAGGAATGGGGAAGAGCCTGCATCCACCCTTGTTTCTACAGTGGGCCCGCAGGTGGTGCTGAGTACACAGACGTCGTGTTAAAGCATGGGTGAAAAGACAGTTGGCCACAAGCTATTCCTCAAAAGCCTGCTGCTGTCTTCTCCTGCCTGGATGTAGAAATTTCCCATGTGTTGGCTAATTGTTTCTAACTCTCCAGTTGGAGAGATGGCTCAATAAGTTAGCTCTTGCCTTGCAAGCTCAGGGACCTGAGTTGGATGCTCAGAACTCATGGGAAAAAGTGCATGATGTGGCAGCATGAGCTTGTAATTCCTCTGTAAGAGTTGGGGAATCCCTGGGGCTCGCTTGCCAACCAGGCTAGCCTATTTGAAAAGTTCAGGGAATGTGGGAGACACCCTTGTTCTCTGAAATCCTCTAAGCTCACAATACACTTGTGTATACACACCTACACACACACACACACACACACAGAAAAACAACAGTTTTCAACTCTTCTCTTCCAGCCCCCCTTTGCTCTTTTTCTTCTTGCCATTTCCCCTGTCGAATATTCCCTCTCCCACTCCTTCCCCATCCTCCCTTGCCCCCCTCCTGTGAAGAACTATGAGGATAATATGAGAGGAGATGGGTACTCGAGCCTACTCTGTTGGTACAAACTCTTCTGTTCAGCTGTGGTTGCCAGTTTGCAACCCTGTCTTTGAGACTCGGGAAACCAAAAGAAAGAAAACAGCAAGTGCCTGTTTTTTTTTCTTCGCTGTACAAATTTGTGGCTTTAAGTCTACACTTCACAAAGTATGATTTTTCCTTTTTCAAATTAAAAGCAAAGAAGAGCAAGCTCTCTGCGAGCCACAGAGGCATCCCTGGATAACGTCTTGATGATTTAAGTGTAAATGGATAAGAAATCTGTGGATTCCGCTCCACACAAAACACACGCATTGGAACTGAGGGACATGGCATCTGGCAGAGCCTGTTTCTAGTTTGCTACAACTCGGACTGCTTGGGAGGTAGAGTGTGATACATGAGGAACCCAACGCCAAGTGTGGGCAGAGCCCTCCTCATCCCTCCAGCCCAGAGCTGGGTGGCTTAGCCATGTTCAAATACACTCTACTTGGATTACTTTTTTTTTCTTTTTCCTTTTTCTTCATACTGTAGATTTGGCCCAGTGTAGAGATTCCTTCCACTCTGGGTCCACATGAGCTCCGTGTCTGGCATGTGCATGGTAATTTAATACAAACTGACATCAAGTTCGGGAAAACTGACAATTTGATCTTGTGTTCACTTTAATATGGAAAGGTTGAATAATGTTAGATTGTAATTTACTCCAATTTGGTCTTCTCTGTGAAAGGCGAGGGACTGCTAAGGAGAAGGGAGGAGGAGGGTGGGTCCTCACCCGAGGTAGCATGGGAGCAGGGCGCTCCTGAGAACGGCAGCGGCAAAGACCGGGGAGAACAAAGCATTTTATGTTGATAACCGTCCATCTTGCTTTCCGTGGTTTGTTCATTCTCAGGAAGCATTTGATTTTAGGGCCATTTAATTCCAAATTTGACCTCAAGCATCAAACATCTCTATATCTAATCAGAGTTAACAATGGGGGCAAGAATAAGGATCCCAAAGTCTCCCCCTGTCTGCTGGTCTTCCCAACCCAGCAGTGATGGCTTCTCCTCGACTCCACCTACTTTCTCATCTATATCTTTGGAATTCCCTCCTTGCCCTATTCTGCGCTGCTGTAGGCCCACAGCAGCTTCTTTATTAACCAGTGGTATTCACAGCCCACAGAGGAGAATCCCACATCAATCTTATTTATGCTCTTACATCCATCATGCCTCCACATTTGACATCATCTTTCCTCTGCCCCGACCCCTACTCCAGTTCACCTCCACACAACTGCCGAAGATCACTTCTGAACAGGCAAGTGTGGTCACACCATCCTGACTCAGCAGCCCTCTGTGTCGGTTCCTGGGTTCCTGACTTAAGCATCGCAGAGGGGGTGCAGGACCTTCAGTTCCTGATTTCAGCATTGCAGAGGGGGTGCAGGACCATCAGTTCCTGATCAGCATCACAAAAGGGGTGCAAGACCGTCAGTTCCAAGTCCACCCCTCTGGCCACACCCTCCATCTATTTCAACTTCAAACCCTTAGCCTCCTTTTCTGACTCTCAGCTTCCTCTCTGTGGAAACATCCCTCCCTTCTCTGTCTCCTCCCACGTCCCTGGTTCACGGTTCTTCTGCCAATCTGAGGTCAGTCACTGTTCTACAAGTAGCCTCCATAACTCCCGGATACCATCACCTCCATGGTGGCTTGGATTAGCTGAACAACACAACTATAGATTCTAAAAATATAGGCCAAGCAGTCTATGCCCACATTTGTATCTCCAGCAAATCCAGCTCAATCCTGCACTCACCAGATGTCAAGAGACATCTCAATGACACCCCCTGCCTGCTGGGGTGTCTATGTGGCAGCCCACTTCAAGTGTCAATAGTCTGGCTGGGTATTATTGTGCGGGCATAATTTGCATGCAGTTAATATTTACCTCTGTAGTCTGTGAGTATAGTAGGATTATCCTCTGGACAGTTGCTTCACCAGCTGGCTTAAAGGTAAAGTCTGTTGTGGCCTCATAAGGAATTCTCAAGACTGTACCACAAAACCCTGCACTGGATTCAGGCTCAGCTCCTGCAGCTTCATACAAGCTGGGTCTGCAACTCTGTGTGTGTGTCTGTCTGTCTGTCTGTGTGCATGTATGTATGAATATGCATGTGTGTACATGTGTGTCTGTGTGAATGTGAGTGTGTGTGAAAATGCATGTGTGCACGTGTATATGTGTGTGCATGAATGTGATTATGTATGTTTGTGTCTGTATGTATGAGTGTGTGCATGTGTATGTATGTGTGCACGCATGTGTGTCTGTGTGTATATGTTTGAATGTGTGTGAATATGTGTACACATGTATATGTGTATGAGTGCATGTGTACATGTGTACATGTGTGTAAATATGAGTGTGTGTGAATGAGTGTGTACACATGAATATGTGTTTGCATGCATGTATGTATGAATGTGTGAATGTGAGTGTGAGAGTACGTGTATGCACATGTATGTGTGTATGCATGTATATATATATATGGATGAATGTGTGTGTATGTGCATGCATGGGTGTGTATGTATGTATGCGTTTACATGTGCATATTCCTAATGGTTTTGTTTCTCTGGAGAGTTCTGACAGATGCAAAGACAAATATAGTACCTCCCACTTCTATATTTTAGTGGGGTGGGAAGCCCACCTCCTCTAGCACTCTGCATGGCCCTCTGCCCAAGGCTAAATATCAGACCAAGGGCTTTCTGGTACCACGACATGGGTGGGACTAGGCAGGAAGCTGCTGTGGTAGCTGTCACCTCACCTGGCACACTACACAGCAAGTACAGCTTCCTTTCTCAGTGTTCTTAAGGACCCTCAGCTGCCCACAAACACCATTGTGCAGAAAGGAGGCTTTGGAGACAGCCCGGCCCTAGCTGCCTTTCACCCACACAGCCCTTTGCTCCAGTTCTTCCTTGCTTGTCACAGCCTCATCCAGGAAACAGGCTGACCACGTCTACCCAGGAGGACCCAGAGGAAAGCATGCTGACCACATCTACTCACAAGGACCCAGAAGCCTTCTAGGGTCACATGAGTCACAAATACCCTTCCCTGTCACAGATTAAGTGGTGGTATACTAAAGACAAGGCTGCTTCATTGCCCTTGACACCTATGGAAACAGCCTGGTTTAGAGACGGTGTCCGAGTCTCTTCCTGTAGCTGTGATAGAACAGCCTGGTCAAAATCGGCGAAAGGATGAAAAGATTTATTTACTTATAAACTTCTAGGTCACAGGTCATCATTGAGGAACTCAAAGCAGACTCACTTGGTATTCCACAGGGCATTGCCTCCAACCAAGAAACTCACCCAGCCAGGAATGACAACAGAAACTAGGCAGGAACATGATTGTTGCCCCACTCGTGGGCCCATGCTTAGCTAGCTTTCTTCATACAGCCGTGAACCAGACAACAGCACTTCCCAGAGTGGGCTGGGCTCTCTTCCATCAACTCACAATCAAGAGGCTTTTCTGAGACATATCCAGAGGCTGTCTTCTCTGAAATCCCCAAGCTGTGTCAAGTTAACAGGTTAGGGTCTTTACAGATGTAGTTAAAAATCTGCAGGTGTGATCCCCCTGGATATCCAGGGAAGCCCTAGTTCCAACACCAAGTGTTCTAGGTAGGGACAGAGGAGGCCATAGGAAGATGGAGGCCAAGACTGGAGTAATATGGCCGAGGAGGGCAGGAAGGGGTCCAAGGAAGGACACTGCAAACAGTCTTCAATGTGACCCTCAGAACTCCCAAGACTATAGAGAGAATAGCCTCCCATTCTTGGAGGTTACTCAGTTGGCAATCATTTGGGGCAACCCCCTCATGGTCTTTGCTTTGAGGGCCTATTTTGTAGCCTTTACCTCCCGTTCTTACACGTCACGCAATTCTTTGATCTGATGTGAATGCCAGGAACCTTTCCATCCCCTCTGGAAATAAGGCAGTACTCAGTGTGTCTATCACAAACCAACTGATTGTGCATCGGGGCTTGTATCAGAGTAAACTATGTGACACTGAGGAAATCATTTAGAGTGATTTTATTTTAAAAAAATAGAAGTATAATTTTTCACACAAACTCTCCTGAATTCTCACTTGGAGAACAAAACAGAGTTGAAGAGTTATATGGCCAAGGAATTCAAAACCCTGGTCCACTGAAGACAGAAACCCACCCATCTTTCCTACACACTTGTTTCTCATAAGCAAGAATAACTTGGCTAGATTCTCCCAACGTGTGAACTGATTGACTGTGACCCAAAAGAAAGGCCATTGATGACAGGCTTGCTTCTGTGGTGACACCTCATTGGCTCAGAAGCCGCCTGGTCATCGCTTGTCATCACTCCTGTGTATCTCCGTCGCCTCTCTCTGTTCCCTCGCTCTGCAGCAGAACAAGTGCCAAGCCTGTCAAGTGTCCAAAGCTCTGGAGGCTGTGCCAACCCTGGGGCCTTCCTTCTGTGCAAAGCTGTAAATCACGGGTCCCTGCAGTTCCTGGGTCACCTCTGCCTTTGTGTGGACCTGGGTTCAAGTTTAACATGTGCTGGAGTAACTGCTTGCTTCGGATTAATGTGGAGTAAGAGGGAGAGTAGCCAAAGCAGTTAGCATTGATCGCATCCTTTGTGTTTCCTGTTGAACACCTCTCACTCATCCCTAAAGCAATTCTTAACCAGCCCTGAGAAATTATTATGTCAGTTGCTATGTAGACATAACATTCTTCTGTACAGTTCACTTCTTAACACACAAATGGCTCGTGTCGCCATTTCTAAGTGGAAAAAAAAAGTATAATTATAATCAGAAAATTGGTTAGCCCAAGCTTGGAACAAGCCTCTCAGACTGCCCACTTACCAGGAAATGGGGGACGGATGGTACTTATTCAGATCAAGGGAGGAAAGAAAACACATAGATCTGAGTTATGGGTACTTTATGTTGGGCTAAGAAAGTCTGCTGGCTCTAAGGGTGTCCTGTGCTGTGTGCCTGTGAGGGATACATTCGGGAATATGGCTACTGGTGTGTATTCTGAGAGCTCACCCAGGCCCCCAGGCTCGCCCTTGATTTAAGGCAGGCCCTCAGTCAACATCTTGGCATTCATAGCGAGTTTTGAACAAGAGACCCACGTTTTTACATTGTACAGGATGCCGTGGTTTGATGGTGACCCTCCAGTTCAGGGTTGGGACCCTAATCCCCAGGGCAGCAGAGCTGGGAGGGGTACGGCAGTCATGTGGACCTTGCCTTCGCAGATGACCCTGCTCAGGGAGCGGCTCTCCCGAGAGTGCGCTGTCACGGCAGCTTGTTTGGCCCGCTCTTGGCTTATTTCTCCTGCCCTTCTACCTCCCACTGTTTCTACCCTTCACCAGCGCAGCCCTAAGCCCTTCACCAGCGCCATTCTCTCAGGGCCCCTAGCCTCCGAACTCTGAGTCAAGCAGGCACTGTTGTCTATAAATTACCCAGTCTGTTGTTCTTCATCGTAGCGGTGAACATATCTAGGATGCCCACAAATGATAAAGACTCCTCTAAGTGCAGCTGGGTGGATACTGCGTGGGAAGCGTTGGGCCTCCATAAAGTCCGCGAGTGTTCTGTAGTGCCGCTCTGACTCTTGTGGAGGGTGCAGGGAGTACGTGGGGTATAGGCAAACACTGAAGACGCAATGAACAGAAATAAGGGCACAGAGGCTCCAGGAACCCACCAAGTGGAAATGGCTGCTTGTGGCCTTTAAGAAGTAGGTAGCATGCTGCCAAGAAGGGGTAGTTAATAATGTTGACTAAGCTAAACCCTGAGTAAAGGTCTTCCTCAAAATCCATATTCAACCTCTGAGAATGTGCTCCCATTCTAGATCAAATCTGAATGAAACTGGCTGAGACGCCTGAAAAAAACAAAAACAAAAACCTTCTTCTAAACAAGCCAGTCTGGCCATACCATCGAAATGCATTACTTGGGAAGATACCAACATCGTACTGTCCAAAGGATCCTCTGCCACAGAAGTCAGTGAGATGAGCCATTTATCCCGAGATAAATGGATCATGGGATTTGTGTAAGGCTTGGCTGGATGCCTGAGTCTTGGCTTACCCCGACTTTTTCTGGAGGCTGATGTAATGGGGCCTGTGAGGGAGGATAGGTGATTATGATTGGCTCTGCTCACTGTGCCTCAACCCGTATGATTGGCTGATTTGAAGTTGCATTTGCATATTGCCTTCTAAGACTCTGGGGTGATGTCATCTTATCTCTCTGGGAGGAACTTGGTCCTGGTGGTTTACTGAATTAATTAGTTCCTCTCTCAGGAAAATACTGGGTTTCACCCCAAATGATTGAAAATCTAAATATTCAAAGTCAGGTTGCTGACTTAAAAATTACTCAAACCATCTCTTCAAGTCAAGTCATCTTTCTCTTTACTATTTTATTATTATCGTTATATTTTATTCTGATATATTTATTTTATTGTTTATATAATTAAACAATAGCTATTCTTTAGTTATGAAAAAGATAATACAGGACGTGGAATTTTTTTCTTCCATACTTAACATTTTTGTGTTGGATGATTTTTGCCAACTTGTCACAAGCTAGGGCCATCAAGGAAGAGGGAACTTAAGCTGAGGAAATGTCTCCATCCGGTTGGCTTGTAGGCAAGTCGCTGGGCATTTTCTTGATTAGTGATTGGTGTGAGAGGACCCAGCCCAGAGCGCCCATCCCACAAAGGATGGTGCCACCCACGGGCACGTGGTCCCGGATTGTAGAAGAAACCAGACTAAGCAAGCCAATAAGCAGCAGCTTCTGCTTCAGTTCCCACCTCTAGGTTCCCACCACGAGCTCCTGACCTGCCGTGCTTTGATGATTGGCTGTGCTGTGGACTTGTAAGCCAATTAAACCCTTTCCTCCCTGAAGCTGCTTTTGGTTGTGGTGTTTTATCATAGCCTCAGAGACAAGCGTTATCATTCTCATCACCCAGCGCTTTGGCAAAATCTCTAGCCACCCCAAACACTGGCACTTCCGGGTTCCAGGGCCCTTGGCTCAGGCAATGTCCTCAGAAACTGAAACAGCTTTTAATTTATTGATTCAGAGGATTTAATTTGTTTGGTTCCCACGTTCCCTTACTGTCCGGTTCGGTTCCCCGTGGTCAATATGGCCGACGCGAGGGGTTCGCAGACTTCCAGAAAATAAGCCAGGTGAGTTGTCCAGTTTTTCCTCATCTTGTTCGTGTCCTGTCCGCACTGTAACAAACCACAGAGAAACAAGGCCTTGTCTTCAGCAAGTTCCCCGTCCTGACCGCAAGGTGAAGGTCTTGGCGTAATTCTCTGAAAGGTTCTCTCTCCCACTGAGAGCTTAATTCTCTTGCCTGTAAACAGGCCCCTGTCGGAACCCAAACGCAAACTGGTGACCAGAAGCAAACAGCGCTGCCCTGTGGTTTAGCCTGGATAAACTCACCGAAACAGTGGCCTCCTCAGCTGAAGGCTGAACTTGTAAAGCACAGATCTGAGTCCTGTAGCTGTCCTAAAGAAAAAAGAAAAGAAATGAGGAAAAAAAAAAAGACATCAAAAGCATGAGGCCTGGGCGTCTGCTTTCTGTATGTCTCTCCCCAGCAGGGCAGCCCTGCTTCCCTACCTAATCCTCACTGCTTGTCTCTCTGAAATCACGAAGGGCTCAGAATAGAAATAGTTTTGTCTGTATGTAGTGGAAAACACCAGTTTAAACAGGATGTTGGAGATCAGGGCGCCTGACCCAGAACACGGGCCAGGGCAGACATGAAAGCCCACTGCGTTTCATTCACAAAGGTTTTCTGGGACCAAGCTCCCTCTCAGCCTAAACAGAGTCACGCACAGGCTGGCCCCGCCGCTCCCACGCTGCTTCCAGGAGGCAGGCGATCTCTTTGAAAACGCTGCCGAGCTGCAGCCTCCATGGACTGCAGCCATGAGTAGGGCTGGGAGCAATTACCCCTCCCAAGAGCGTGTTCCTCTGTGAAGGAGCCTCTCTGCCAGGCAGTTCCTACCCCGAAGAGCAAGAGGGAAGCAGCCGGCGCTGTCCCAGGCCGCCTTCGTTTCTCTCCCTACGCTGGGGCAGTTTCAACTGATTTTGATTACCCTGGCGCCAAATAAATGAAAACATTTCATAGATATATAATCATCCATCACTGTGAAGAAAGAGAAAATGTTTCATGTTCGGTGTGTTTATAAATACACTTAATGAAAACAGGGCAGCACTGTCTTTTCCACCACCACATAGCTGCTGCTGCTGGCCAGATCTCCACCAGACTGGCCTGCTCCGGCCATCTCCAGACCCCCAACCAAGCAATCATCAGCCCTTTGGTTCTGACAACTGAGAGCCCATGAAAGTCCGCAGAAAGGACCTTCCATCCAAAACCACCTTCTAGCCTCGTGTTTCTTTCCACATGACAGCGACAAGGAGAGCGGTTTATGAATTAGCTGAGTCCAACCTGTGTCCATCCAGCTTTGGGACTGCATGAGCACATACGTGCGTGCATACACACACACACACACACACACACACACACACACACACACGCACATACTTCCACGGGGTAGGGAGTAAACAAATGGCAAGTAGAGCTTCATACACCAGTTCTGGCAGTACTGAAAAGGAAGACCCCAACATTTATTCTGTAGGTTTATGAATGACGTTTTCGTACATTGCATATGTAATGACATTTGTGGTGATTTTGAGTTTTGGGGGTTATACAGGCAGGGTGCATCTTCTGGAAAAGGAAGTCTGGCAGATAGAAAGACAGCTCAGTAGTTAAGAGCACTTGCTGTTTGCTGTTCTTCTAGAGCCTCAAGTTCATTCCCTGGCGCCCATACGGTGGCTCACAATCTCCTGTAAGTCCAGCTCTGAAAGATCTGACATGCACTTCTGTCCTCCATGGGCACACACTTGCACACACACACACTTGCAAACACACACACATTTTTTTAAAGAGAGAGAATGAAATCTAAAGCAAAACAAAAAACTTCCCTGACATCTCTCTTATCGTAGGACATCTTTTAATTTGGATCCCACATGTTCTGAGAGACAATAAATATCCACACGGTTCTCCCAGAGGCATTAGCCGATGACTAAGAGTTCCATATGTACACCCAGACAGCGGATGCTGTCTCCAACACAAGTTTGTCCTGCTTGAGTCTTTTTTCCCTGAACGTCATTGCAATGTGTTAAATATTTACATCCTCATTTGACTCAGTCTGGGTCAGACCACAGGATGGGCAAAGGACTCCTTGTAATTCATTTGTGCAAAATGCACCCTGATTGCTATTATTATTACATCATTTACTGTGTGAATACATATGCACACATGCCGCTGTATGCATGTGGAGGTCAAAGGACAACCTGTGGGTCCCCGAGATAAAACACAGGTAGTCAGGCATGGCAGCAAGAACCCTTGCTGGTTGAGCCATCTCACTAACAACCCCATTATCATTTGCACCTCGAGGATCTCTGAAGGGGAAGAAATAGATTCCTTCAAATACTTATAATGACATTCTTACTAATGTCCTCAGAGGTTATTTCGCACCTCCACAAGGACGTGGAGTAAAGGCAACCATAAAGAGAAAAGGCCACAGGGGGCTCGAGATGCAGTTCAGTGAAAGGAGAGCTTGCCCGCTTTGCACAGTCCTGGGTTCAATCCCAGCACTACATGAAGCAAGTGTTGCGTTTCAACTTTGCATTTGTAACTTCATGGTTATCCCTGGCTATCTAGGCAATTTAAGGCAAGGTTGGGATATGTGAAACCCTGCCTCAAAAGCAACAGCGACAGAAACCCACAAACAAGAGAGAATCGGTAGTGTTGTGTTGTCACAAGAATCTAGAACAAGAGAAGTGGCCTTGTTTTTAAGAGTTGATCCCACAGGTAGAAACAAATTCAGACATCAATGTTTTGTATCCACCCTCTTTAGATGCAGGAGCCACAGCCACGCAGGTGTTTCCTCCTACCGAAGGTGTGAGGTGTAGCCCATGTCTAAAACCTGTGTGTTCCTCCTCCTTGTGAGGCCTCCACTACCATAGATGGCCATTGCTGATTCTTGGCTGTGTTAGACCCTCTCCTGAGGTGGAGTAAGAGAACTGTCATTTCCGTGGAATTAGACATTCTCTGTAGCGATCACTTAGGATCTGTGCCTTTGGGGAGGTTGTGCACAGGCTCGCTGACCCCTGATGACATACCATCAGTGATGTCTCACATATGCATTGAGACTTAAAACTTACGAAGCCAGTCCATGAACACTGACCTAGTGGATTCCCACGACAATTTGGGAAAGTGAGAAACTGACCAAGGGCGTAAGGAGTCTAGTTTATGGTCAAGGAAGTGTGTCTTATTTAGTGTTATAGTGCTGTGAAGAGACCCCATGACCACAGCAACTCTATTAGAAAGAATTTAATTGGGACTTGCTTGCAGTTTCATAGATTTAGTCCTTGATCATCCTGGTGGTACACTGGCAGGTGCTGAGATGGTAGCTGAGAACCTGATCCCTAGGCAGAGAGAGACTTTGGGCTTGGGGTGGGTATTTGAAGCCTCAGAGTCCACTCTCAGTGACACACCTCCTCCAACAAGGCCATACCTCCTAATCCTTTCAAATAGGGCCATTCCCCATTAAAGAAGTATTCAAATTTGTGAGCCTGTGAGGACCATTCTCATTCAAACGTCCACAAGAATGGAGAGTGTAGTCCTGAATCAGGCAGGCTTTACTCTCACCCTTCTTCCTTTCTTCCCACACAGTAACAATCCGCAGTTAAGAAACTGCAAACTGAGGCTAGAGAGATGACTTGGAGGTTAAGAGCCCTGACTGCTCATCCAGAGGATCTGGGTTCAATTCCCAGCATCCACGTGGTGGCTCACAAACACCTGTGACTCCAATCCCAAGTGAAACGCCCTCTTCTGACATCCATGGCAACCAGGCACACATGTGAAACACACATACATATGTAGGCAAAATATTTATACACACAAAATAATAAAAGTAAATCTAAAAAAATCTTTAAAAGAAACTGAGAATGATGTTGGGCCAACTGGGAGAATGTTTACTTTTTCTACTCTTGATCAATTAATTCTAAACCCACCCCAGTTCTTTTCCCTTTCTTGCAGACATGCTCCACAGATTTTGACTTTGAGTCTGAGTCTCTTTGACCAAGACATGGACTAGATCTTGTAAACAGAAGTTTCTGTCCTGCCTGGTCCCACAGCTGTTCAATCCCAAAAACACACACAGAAGCTTATAGTAGTTATAAACTGTTTAGCCTAGTACCTCAGGCTTATTATTAGCTAGCTCTTACAGCTTAAATTAACTCATAATTCTTGTCCATGTTTAGTCACATGGCTTGGTGCCTTTTCTCATTGAGGCATTCTCATCTTGCTTCCTTTACATCTGGCTGGTGACTATTTCTCTCCATTTCCTCTTCCCAGAATTCTCTTAGTCTGTTTGCCCTACCTATATTTCCTGCCTGGCTTCTGGTCAGTCAGTGTCTTATTAAACCAATACGAGTCACAAACCTTTACAGTGCACAAAAGCATTATCCCACAGCAGTATCTTCCACGCCTTGACCTGGGCTTACCTTATTACCTGCTTTAGCTAATGGAAGGCAGCAGAAATAGTTACAGCCACTTGAAAACTTGGAACCAAGGAGCTATGCATGGCTGCTCATTCTCCAAAACCTCCAAGTGAGCCTACACAGCCAATATCCTAAGAGGGCAGGAGGACACACTGCACAAAGGAGACCCATGCCCCTTTATCTCCTCCTTGACCACCCAGTCTCTGCATGTGAAAGAACCCAGCCAGCACCAGTGAAGTGGCCCACCCAACCTTCCACTGACCATACACTCCTGAGCCTCTCGTCCAGCCGGGCTAGCCCACAGACCTGAGAGTAATGATGTTCACGCAAAATCTTTTCTTTGGGTTTGAGTGTTATGAGGCATGATTGTGGCAATAGACAACCAACACCCTCCTCAACACAAATGTGTTGGAGGCCTAGTACTTACAGAGCTCTAAAGCCCATATCAATCGCCAGCTCCTGTGTAGTCCAAATGTTTTAGCCTGTTAGAGAAGGGAAGACAGTAGCCATCAGCCAGGCTTGGACAGCACTGACTCCATGGGAGCTTAAGAAATGGCCAGAGTGTAGGGAAGATTTGTCACTGGTTCACAGTGAGAGACTAGGTCACACCGCCTTCTATTGAATACGATCTAACATGACCCAAAGGCACCCTGCCTTCCATAAAGACATAGACAAGTGCAGGCCTGGACATGGCCAAGCTATATTACCCCTCCACAAGGCTTTTTAAATCTGCAAGGGAACCTAGGACCCCTTTGTAGTATAATTGAACACCTTATAAATATGAACCGTGGAGCCAAAGACAATAAAATTGGGCACTACCTCCTGCGAACTCTCAAAGAAAATAGTTCTATTCATCTCAAGTGCATGGCCCCAGAGTGGATCCCGGGGTGTGTGAAATTTGAATTCCTGTGGAAATAAATCCCCTCTTTCCTACCTCAGACAGTTCTCTGGTTAAGAACTACAGAATGCAGGAGAAACTGTAGAGTGGCCTGAGAAGAGCCACTTCCCAGTCCCAGGAGGGCTGGAACATTTGGAGCCAGCCTGCCGGGTGGGGAGCCATGGCTCTCCATGTTTGCTGTGTCACTCTGAGAGCTTCGTAGCTTCTTCATGCCTTGGTCTTCTCATCTGCTAAGTGACCCCGTTAGTTCATTTCCTTATTGCTCTGACAATGTCCCCAGGATATAAAGGTCAGGGGATCATGGTCTGTTTTGTCACACAGTGTCATAAGGCCAATGGATCAGGGGCATATGATACTGACCTACATCCTGTATGAAAGCCCTGCCTCCAATTTCCACAACACTCCCAATAGAGTGCCACCACCTGGGAATAATGCATTCAAACCATGTGCCTGGGATAGACAGTCTACGTCCAAGCCATAACAACAGGCTGAAAAGCAAAGGTGAGGATATAATAACATAAGATATTATAGATGCATACTATAAAGTAATATAAATACACAAAAGGCAGTCAACACCAGGAATTCAGCCAGTGATCAACTAATGGCAGCTATTAATCAACCCCTATTGTTATTGTTGATTGGCTTATTGGCTTGTTGATTGATTATTTTTAAATACAGGGTTTAATTTGCAAAAGCTGGCCTCAAACTAACTATGTAGTCCAAGCTGGTCTTGAACTCACGGTCCTCCTGCCTCCACCTCCCAGGTGCTGGGATTATGGGTTAATGGCACCACATCTGGCTCTAATTAGTAAACTCTTAACTCATCCAAGTGTAGATGAAGGCACCAATGAGTGTTTGCCTATCAGTTATCCATTGCTCCTTGTTTTCCTTTTCAAAGGAAGTGTTCTTTCAAAGCTTATCAACTTGATAATTAAAATAAATACAGCAATTATGCTGGTCAGTGTTTCTTCAACTTGACCCAAGCCTCAGTCACTCAGGAAGATGGAACATCACCTGAGGAACTGTCCTCACCAGGCCGACCTGTAGACGTGTCTACAGGGCATTGTCTTGACCAATGACTGATGTGGAGAGCCTAGCCCACTGTGGGTGGTGGGACCCCTAGGCAGGTGGTAATGAACTGTATGAGGATGCAGGCTGAAGGGGCCAGTCAGCTGTGCCCCTCAGCTCAGCTCCCACCTCCAGGTTCCCACCTTCAGTCCTTCCTCTGACTTCCCTGCATGATGGACTGTCGACGTATGAAAGTTTTCCTCCACCAAGTTGCTTCTGGTCTTGGTGTTTGGCCACAGCAGCAGATAGCAAGCTGGATCATAGCTCTGTTCCTCTGACCACTCTGCAATTGAAACTAAGGGTGCTAGAAGATGGACTTTTGTTATTTGGCGACTTTTGTATCCCCGTGGACCCTTACTTGGGCAGAGATGCAATGTTTCATATCTTTGGGTCTACAGAAATGTTGAGCTTGTTTATTCTAGCATTTAAATTAAGGGAGATTAGAACCTAATGAAATTGGAATTGATTGATAACCAGATATCTGTTATACCCAGAAGCCTGGAGTAAATGATCAAATTTAAGGAAATTTGACTCCCACACTGCTGTACCCAGTGTCTATACAAATATAAGAGAACAGAAGAGCAGAGAAGACTACACCCATAGTCCAGAGAGTTTTGGCAAGAAAATAATGCATATCAAAAATATCGCAGTATTGATCATCTGGATATCAAGGGCAAGAAAATGGAAGAAAAAAATCTTACCTCTTGTCCTAATTAGCTTTAAGCATCAATTCTACACAGCCTAGAGTCTTTTGAGAAGAGAATTTTAACTAAGGAATTGCCTTGGTCAGACTGGCCTGGCAGCATGTCTTTGGGAGGTTATCTTGATTGTTAATAGGCCACTGTGGTTGGCACCTTCCCTAAGAAGGTGGTCTTCAACTGCAGAAGAAAGGCAGATGAGCATAAGCCAGCCTGTGAGACAGGTATCCAGCAGCATCCTCTGTGGTTTCTTTCATACTGCATGTGGCTGTGAAGTGAGTGCCTGGGTCAGAGGTAACACTGTATAGAATAGTAATCGTGCCCACCTTCAGGTTCTTGCTTGATTTCTTTGTGGCTTTCCCTCAATGGGTGGACTATAATCTGTAAGCAGAAATAACCCCTTCTTTCCCCTTAAGTTGTGTTTAGTCAAAATGTTTGTCATAACAACAGAAAGCACACATTCCTCTCCAACGAAGTCATGGGATGTCAGACCAGAAGAGATTTGATGAGTCATGATAAACAGAGAAAGCTACTGGGGTCTAAAGGACTAACTTACAGTAGGAGGGGAATAGCAATATTCAGTAGGAGACAAATGTTTTTAAAGCCCATGTTCAGCCTAGAAAGTCAGGGTACAATGGCTCCTTTTTACATTTTCAACTTATAGAAAGGTAATGAAGGAGAATGACCTCAAAGTCAATACCAAGTCGTGAACTATTATAGGCAGGAACAACGATTAAGTTTGAGCTGGATAGTAGAGTATAATATTGCTTGGCCCAGCAAAGGAAATTCCTAGAATGCCACATGTTGTCTTTTCAGGGTCTTATTCTCATTTGCTAAGCACCCTGAGGTCAAGAGCCCTGTCACATTCATTTCTCAACTGTCCATCTTTTTCCCCAGTGCCAAGCTCAGAACCCAACATGGGTTCATTACTCCTTCAAGGTGTGTTCAATAAATGAGAGGTAGAAGAATGGCTGACATACATGGCCCATGCATCCATAATAATTTAGTGAGGGAATTGCTTGGGATGCTTTTCTTCCCAACATGAAGCATCTGTGTTTTCCATATTGATGAGCCAGCTAACAGAAGATCAATCTTGACAAGGGGAAGAGAAAAAAACTTGTTGGATCTTGGTTCAAGTCAATGATGTAATCCTGCCAAACTGGGCTATGACCACAAACTATTGATGTGGGATTCCCTTCTATTTATGTGTTGCTTTAATTGGTTAATGAATAAAGAAGCTGTTTTGGCCTGTGATAGGGCAGAATAGAACTAGGCAGGAAAACTAAACTGAATGCTAGGATAAAGTAGGTGGAGTCAGGAAGAAGCCATGTAGCCACCACTGGAGACAGATGCACTGCGCCAGAACCTTGCTGGCAAGCCACAGCCATGTGGCAATATACAGATTAATAGAAATGGGTTAATTTAAGATGTAAGAGCTAGCTAGAAATGTGTATAAGATAATAAGCCAAGCAGTGATTTGATTAGTACAGTTTGAGAGTGATGTTTTTTTTTTTTTTTGATTTTCAAGACAGGGTTTCTCCGTAGTTTTTTTTTTTTTTTTGGTTCCTGTCCTGGAACTAGCTCTTCTAGACCAGGCTGGCCTCGAACTCACAGAGATCCGCCTGCCTCTGCCTCCCGAGTGCTGGGATTAAAGGCGTGCGCCACCACCGCCCAGCTCAGAGTGATTATTTTGGGTCTGGGTGGCCGGGAAACAAATGAGCAGACTCCACCAACAATCTCTCCCAGTGGCTATTGCAGTTGATCTGTCCCTTGTGCAGCGTGCCACTGACACCTTAACTGTGTGGTGCTGCAAGAGCAAAGGAGCAGGATGTCAGAACCAGCAGGAATATAGCATGGTTAGTCCTACCACCCACTGAGGCCCGCAGTACTCCGTCATGGCAAGAGCCACATAGCTGAGGCAAAGGGAGCTTCAGGAAGGAGCCGTGTATTCACGCACACAGTTCAGGGTCCACTGGATGGACTGTGACAGTGGGGAGGAGAGTCAGAGGCTGGAGCATGACGCAGTCGCTCATGTTCTGTCTCTCCGACTCTGCCTTCTTTTCTCATCTATCTCTGCTTGGAATTCCTGCCTTGCCCTATTCTGTGCTGCAATAGGCCCAATGCAGCTTCTTTATTAACCACCAGTATTCACAGCATACAGAGGGGAATCCTACATAAGGTTGAATTCAAACCCATGCACATTGTCTTCCAAGTTCACACTAATGTCATGAACTTCTTGCTCCAGAACATAAAGGCCATTTTTATCCCTTATTCCCTCACTGTCACGATGCCTGGTACATTGGAGCTGCATCTGAAGTCTTCAGTCAGGGATTGATGAGGACGGTCTCAATGCTACTGCATGGGGTCCTTCTCGGCAGTGTGAGCTAACTTGCCCTCCATCTCCATTATCAGTGTTGCTCCGGAGTTTGCCTTCCAAGGCCATACCTGGGGTGCAGAAAAGGGGTGTGTATGTTTCCAGTTTTGCTTTCAACACCTTTGCAATTTCATATATCATAGACAGCAAACTGGTTATGCCCTACCTCCTCTTTATTAGGTAGTTTTCCCCAGCACCACACATAACCAGAACTAGCTTTTTTCTTCAAATAAATTAGGGGAGGCTTCTGAACCATCCCTGCCTGTTAGCAGCACTGACTTGAGCTGCTCAGGCGAGAGGAGGGAGGCCCTGAGGCAAGCCTGCAACCGGCAGCCGCCCATCCTGGGGTTCTGTTTCTGAACCTTGGTGGTTGGTAATTGCTGGGTTCATTGTGAGCCTGTGTTCTCTCAGGTGTATTTCCTAAGCCAACATGAAAAGAAAATGATAAGGGCCGGCCCAGGGAGGTGTTTATGTTTTCGGCCCTGGCCAATTGTTCCTGACCTAAAACAACAGTTAGGGCAGATGGAAGGTCCAGGATTATAACATGGACCACAATGGAAACCCAAAACTCTCTCGCAGAGTGTGCCCAGCACCCAGCTGTCATGCACTTGCAGCTAACGTAGCTGCCACCCAGCAATTAACACGCCTGGTCTCCCCTTTGGAAAGAGACAGAAAAGATCAATAACACACGTGCCCCGCCAGGCCAGAGGCAGGCAGGTGAGTCCAGTGTGGAAAATCACAGAGGAAATGATCCCTCCAGCCATTGTTTCTTAGAGTTGGGCAAGCCACTAACAAGGTGAGGCTGGTATTTAACACCCCTCCAGGGCCTCAGAAAGGGGTGCACAGGAGAAAAGGCAAGACCTAGTGGTCCTCAGTGCTGCTCTGGATGTTAGAACAAGCCTCCCTGCCGGAGCATCCCGCTTTTAAAGAGACACACCTACCTACCTGAATCTCACTTCTTGGCCATTAACAGAGGTTTATACATAAGTGGAGTGGATTAAAAATTAAATTAAAATTGCCCCGTGGGGCTGAGCAGATGCCCCAGTGGGTCAAAGCCCATACTGCTTCTGCAGCTCTTGCAGAGGGGACCTTGGTTCAATTCTCAGCTCCCACAGAAAGTGGCTCACAGCCGCTCCTAACTCAAGCTCCAGGGACCTGACACCATTTCATGGTGTCGTGTGTTGCACAAATAAACAATAAGGCACACACACACAGTCACATAATTAAATAAAATTAAAATTAGCCAGTCAAACTTGAATTCAGATTAACTCTTTACTCTGAGTAAACTCTTTACTCTTGCATGTTCCATACAACATTGGGGCAAGGAAAAACTTTCATTGTCTCTCTAAAATTCAAAATTAACAATACATTCCTTTGTGGCTGTTTTGTTTCTTTTGTTTTGTTTTTCCCCCTGCTAACTTTCAATTCCCTGACCTCCTTCTATCAGAGGTAAGCATCCTTGGTAAAGAGAAATTTGAATTTAGAATAAATATGACACTCCACAGAGACAAGGGCTTATTGGCTATGCAGTGGGGTCCCGTGATTCTTTCCAATGTCTTTTGTTTAAACCCCCAAATAATCTAAAGTTCCCTGCAGTGGTCAGTGAGGCAAATAAAAGCAAACACTTTGAAGTTTAATTGTGTGTTTCTATAGGTTGCGAGCTCTTCCCTTTTCCAAAATGAGCAGGCTCCTGTGTATTTCAGGGTCCACACCACCCTGAGTTAGGCACAGCACGGTGTCACAGTGCCCTCCACGCGGGGTCATAACTGGGTTTCTTCATTTGCATCTCCTTGGCATATCAGAGAAGGGTGCATGGGAGACATTTATGACACAATTGAATTGGCCCAATTCCACAGTTCCTGTGGTGACAGAGGCGGAGGCCGAGAAAGCTGTTGTTAGACACTGGGTGGGTCCAAAAGAAGACAGTGAGCTGTGCTGTAAGGAAGACTGGTGACAGCTGCCCATGCCAATCAAACAAGATTGTGTCCATCCATGAAGACATAAAAAATGACCAATAGTTTGAATTAGCAGTAAATCCACTCCCTCCTCTAGAACAGATCTCCATGTAGTCGGTTAGCCTCAAGAACGCCACCAGGATGGCGGCGTGCGCCTTTAATCCCAGCACTCAGAACACAGAGGCAGGCAGCTCTCTGTGAGTTTGCAGCCAGTGTGGTCCAGACAGGGAATTTTCCAAGGATGGAGAAGTTGGGGCTTGCCAGCACATTTGGGCCAAGTGAGGCATTGCAAACACAGAACCCAGCAAACACCCTGTATTCAGTGGGGAATGGACTGTGTGTGGATGTCTTGATGGTTTGCAAAATCAGCTTTGCTACAGGAAATTTTCTGTAAAGGAAAAACTCACTTGGGTTTTAAATTTGAATTAAGATCCAACTTAAGGGGCTGAAGACATGGCTCCTGCGGAGTGGAGGGTGGTTGTGAATGATTGCTAATTTTCCAGAATTCCAACCAAGTGTAGAAGCTCCAGATCCAGGAGATCCAACACTCTTTTGGCCTCCTCAGGCATTTGCATGCACACACACACACACACACACACACACACACACACACATTTTTAAGATTAAAATAAAGAGCCAACTTTTGTTATGAGGAGGACTGCTAGATCATTTCACTACCACCCAGAACCAAAATAATCACACAGAAACTATATTATTTAAAACACTGCTTGACCCATTAGCTCTAGCTTCTTATTGGCTAACACTTGTATCTCATTTTAACCAATTTCTAGTAATCCATGTATCGCTATGTGGCTGTGGCTTATCAGGTAAAGTTCCCAGCATCTGTCTCCTGTGGGGCTACATGGCTTCTCTTTGACTCTGCCTCCTTTCTCCCAGCATTCAGTTTAGTTTTCCCCACCTAGCTCTGTTCTACCCTATCAGGCCAATTATTAACCAATGGTAATCACAGCATACAGAGGGGAATCCCACATTAAACTTTGAATTCATGTATAAGTAGGCAACTCTACAGACAAACTGTCCAGCAAAAGGCAAATCCAAAAGCACAAGCCCTCAAGCACCCATCCCTTTTCAGGACGCGTTTCACCCTTCCTCACTGAGGCAGCAAAGACTTAATAAGTGTTGACCGATGGTGGCGTGCTGCATTAGCTGTGGCACACTCGGCCTTAAATAAGTTTTATTGGAGGACTCAAGACTGTAAACAGTTCACATAATGACGAGAATTATGCCTTGACAGATTTGTTTCTATGAATCCTACCCTGAACTTCCCAGAGGACAAGACAAGTAGCAGTAATAAAACCATTCCATCTACCAGAGCTGTGTGGAACGCTACCAGAGTCCCCTTGTGGTTTAAACAGTTATTTTGGTCACAAAGAATTCCTTGGGTCTAATGACAAAAACCACTTGTTTTGTTTATTTTAATTATTGTGGTAAAATATGCAATTAATGCTCGCTATGCAACTTTTCCTAAATATGCAACTCACTGGCGTTGGCATTTGGTGTTGCACAACCACTACCTCTACCCAGCTCCAGAAATGTCAACTTCCTGTTTGGAAATTCTGCCCTCGGGAGACAGTGGCTTGCCATTCTCCCTCCTCTCAGCCTCTAATAAGGTCCCTTCTATTCTCTGTAAACTTGTCTGTATCATAATGTTAGTCCGTCTCTGGTTTATTTCACTTAGCATGCTTTCCAGGTCTATCCTTTCTGAGGCAGAATAATATTCCACTATGTGAGTACCACATTTTGTTTATGCACATTGTGATGGCTAATTTTGTTTGTCAGTGTAACACACCGGGGAAAGAGACAGCTCAGTTAAGGAAATAGCTTCATCAGATGGCGAAGAAGGCACATCATTATAAGTGCCAATATTTGTTTCTTGGCGTAGTTAATTTGTTTTTGACATTTTGAAGCTCTGAAAGAATTTTAGCCTTCATATGTAGGATTGTGTCATATTAATTAAAATCCTGGGGCTCAAAAATGGATAATGCAGGCATGGGGGTGCAGGCATGGGGGTGCAGCCTGGGATCTCAGCAATCAGGAGGCAGTGCAGGCAGAGGATGTGTCAATACCTTAGACATGTATTGAAGCTCTGTATCAAAACAAAATTGGAGCTGGATCAATGGCTCAGTGGGCAAAATGCTTGCTGTGCAAGTATAAGGATATGAGTTTGAATCCCCGTAGCCCACATGAAACCAGGGATTGCAGAGTCAATCTGCATTCCCAGTGCTCATAAAGTGAGATGGGAGGTGGAGAGGGTTAATATGGGATATAAACGTTATCAAATAACAAAGGGACCCTGCCTCAAACAAGGTGGAAGGTGAGAACTCACGCACACATTCACATGCACACACGCACGCACACACATGTTCATACGCGTGCACACACACACACACAGATCAGCACTTGGGATTTCTCTAGCATCAACCACAAAGGCTGTTGTCAACCCAACCTCTATACTCCTGGCTCCATGCCTACATGATACTTGGCAAGTGTTGGTATTAAAATTCACATGTTGGATGTTTCCATATTGAGATGCCAGCCACAGTTCTCCCTCTTAGTTCATTCAAAACCGTTTTGCATAGTCCAAACAGTAGCTGATCCTCAGGGCAGCGCAGTGATGAAGGTAGCTTTATGCTTTGCCCTGCAGGAGGCTGTTCATTTGCCTGACACCAGGAAAAGCAGCAACGCTCGTAATCAGAGTCCAAAGTTCTCAAAACCAAGTGCTCACTGGATCCCAGTATCGAATGTGGAGCCTTCTGACCCAGTGAGTCCTGGCTTCTCTCACAGGAATTTGAGTTTCCTTCAGTGTGGTTTGCATGATAAAATTAGCTCCAACATTGGACTAGGAAGTTGATCACTAACTACCTTACTCTCTCCATTGTTTGACCAAACCCTGAACACTGTACATTTCTACCATTCAAAACGGGTTTACACACACACGCGCGCGCACACACACACACACACACACACACACACACACACACACACCTGGTAGCAAGTGGCAGCAAGAACAGAAGAGCCAACACACTATAAGGAAAAGTTATCATAAACCTGGCCTGAGGGTCGCCAGCCTCCTGCGGACCTGTGGAAGTGAAGCCTCCGGCCCTGGAAGGTTAAGCTGTTGGAGAAATGGACAAAGGAGCTGAGCCCTTCCTTTGAAGCAAAGGTCAGAGAATAGCGTCGGGTGGTAGTCACTGCAGAGCATGGGAAAAGAAACGAGGATGAGGGTATTGTGGTGGGGTTGCCTGCTGTTGGGGCCATGGTGAGTGTCTGGTAGAGCTCACAGCACTTCACACATACTCAAAGCTGCAAAGCCAGTGAAAACTGAGAGTCTTAAGCCCCCTGCAGGGAGGAGCCCAGTGTCTAGACCCAGGTGGTCACCTGCTAGACAGCACCCAGGAGCCTCCCTGTATAGAACGCCACACCTGGAACTGTCTGGCCCAGCATTGTGGGGTCCAGGGAACCTTCAGGAATACTGGGACAGAAACCAGCACTTGTGGGTGGCTACTATCTGGAACAGCTCAGGACTTAGGTCAGCACCTATGTCAGGGCAATAAGAGAGAGTGTTAGAGGCCTCGGCCAATGCTAAGGGGCGTGGGGAGTGGGAGTGGGGAATGATGTCATTCCATCGGACAGATGCCTTCTTCCTGGTTCTTCTTTCCTAATTCTGGATTACACGAAGGAGGTTCCTGCTTCCAGGATCTTCCATGTTCCTCCAGCTTCAGTGCGCACAGGAGTTGGGGATCTGGACTGTGTTAGATTCTGACTGGGGGCTGAAGATGAAGCCAAGACTTTGATTCCTAGCACGTTCTCAGATGGGGTCGTGGCTGCTGGCTCAGAGTCTCCTTTGGTTGCTGCAAATGGCTCAAAGTCTCCACTATAAGCAGATGTCACTAGATGGCCTTCAGGCCTTTAGACTTGTTCTTTTACAGGTTGGTTTCAATGCTTCCTTCCCTTCTCTGCTTTCTTCTTCCTACTTTCCTTTCCTTCCTGCTTCCTTCCAGTTTCCTGTTTCCCTCAGTGTAATGTAACATCATCTAAGCTAAGTTTTAGTCTTCTAGGGGCTTAAATGTGCATGTTTAACTTTTACCCAAATGAGGGAAACTCCAGGGTTGTATGTACACACATTCCATACCACATACACACAACACCACACACACTATACCACACCACACATACCACACACACACCACAGACATCATACGCACAAATACCACATACACCACACACACCACACACCACACACACACACATCACACATACCACACACATGCCCACCATACCACACATCACACACACCACACACACATCACACACACACACACACACACACACACACACACCACACCACACCACACCACACCACTGGAAGTATCCAAAGAAGAAAGCTAGTGAGTTAGACCTATCAGGCTCTCCAGTCAATTCAAGCCATCAGAGCTGCCGGCAGCAGGTTCCGTTCAGTCGCCAAAGCTTAGATATCAGTCGTAAATCCCTGAGCCCATTGCTCCTATGACACAGGCCACTACTGCCTCTGTCACAGAGCAAAGATCTAACAACAATCTCTGACAGGTCCGGGAGGTGGCTCAGTTGGCAACACACTGGTCACACAGCAAGAGGACCCGAGTTGGTCCCTAGAGCCCACATTAAGAAGTCATGGTGTGGGTGTGTGCACTAGTACCCCCAGCACAGGGGAGGCAGAAAGGAGCATCCCTGGGGCTTCCTTGCCAGCCAGTCTAGCCTAATCGGGGAGCCCTGATGACTGAAAGGCCCTGTCTTCAAAAGGGAAAAGCAGAGTGGACAGAACTTGGAAAAGACCTGTGGCCTCCAGACACTCGTGTACCCCGTGGGCACAGACACGTGTGTACCCACACACATACACAATCTTTGATCTCTGGAGATCATTCATCTGTGTTCTCATCTGAGGATTTTTGATACCACCTAATTTCGGGGTACCCATCTATACCCCCTTTTTCCGTCCAGAGGATCTGTGATATCTAGGTGTGGAGTTCAGAGGCAGCACAAAACAGCCGTACAATGAAAAGGCCGACCTGAGAGAGAGTTTTAATTGGATGGAGTTGCACGCACAGCTCTTGACATTAATTACAGGGTTACACAATTCTGCATCTTTCAACCTTTCCTGGTATTTTTATAGGAGCATTAACAAAGACACCTGAGCATTTCCCTACCCCACCCTCAAGAGTGGCATCTCAGTAACTCTGCCAGTCAGAGGATGAAGATTGCTGTGGCATTATTTGGCAGAGCCACAGTCCCCTGCAGCTCCAGTGTGGTTCCCAGGCCAGCAGCCTGGGGTCTGAGTCACCAACAGGAATGAGGCTGGAGGGTGGGTCCACCTGAGAACTTAAAGAATCCTCAACAGTTCTGCCTAAAATAGGATTAAGTATTTCTTTAGACTGTTGGCCGATGACAGACCTATCTTTTTGTCTTCGGCTCCTGAAGAAGGGCAAAGATCCGGTTTGCTGGCAGCTGTGAGTCCTTCCATGCTGCCATGGCCTGGAAAAACCCAGAAGAACCTTAATTGCTGCCTCGGTGAGCCCTGACACTTTACTGGGGCTTGGGTCACAGGCCATGCTGATCACTCAATGCCTTTGTACTCTGCCCCCTGGTGCCTCACTGCAACCAGAGCCCTTGTGATGACAGCCTGGAGTGGGACCCCGAAAGGCCACCCTGAAAGCCTTCTTCCTCTCTGACTTGCCTCATGGAGACCCCCGAAGGCATCTAAACTATTCTTGTGGGCTTGTGGACACCTAACGCTAAAAGCATCCGGGAGTTTCTGCAGAGAAATAACTACAGGATTAATCTGCATGGACACTTGAGTGTCTCACTCCCCGTGGAGTGAGTCACCTTGGAGAAGGCAGCTGCAGCGCTTGGATCCTGGGAGCTTTCGGTGGAGGAGCAAGTGCAGAAGACAGCGCAGTCCGGCTGGAGCCTCTACTCAGCCTGGGATTTGTCTAGAAGCACAAAGCCGAGCACAAAGACATAATGAGGATTATATTAACAAGGGATTTGAATAATGAGGATTGTATTAACAAGGGATTTGAATGGCGAGGGACGTGAAGCCCGCGTTGTGTTTAGGTATTAATAAGCTTCATAAAAGATGTGCAGCCATTGTTTTTCAAGTGTGAGCCACGTGCGGGCATTTGCTGATGACTGCTCAGCTTGACTGGGAGAAGGCAATCCCTAGCTTTCTCATTCCTGCACTGGTTAGAACAGGGTTTAGTAAAAATGGAGTCTGGTCCTTTAGAAAGACCAGTGTCATTGACGGTAACAGCCTGGGGCTTGGTGTGTGCAAAATTAGCTTGATGAAAACCAAGTGAGGCTTCCTCGGGGGTTCAGACTTAGGGAAGCACCTTCCATGCCCCGGGCTTGGGATCCAGGCTTGGCTATGATGTTCAAGGCACAGCTTCCCGACATGCTGTGCTTGAAACTGAGGAAAATTGATCAGAGGACAAGGAAGAACCAGGTTAGGAAAGGAAAGGTGAGCCTCATCTGGGAACTGCGGACAGAGTCAAGTTTTCCTTGTCTGCAGGTCAGAGAGACTCGCAAATGCAAATGGGTGGAGAGCCAGCTATCTTGTCTTCATTGCCTGCCTCCAGACAATCATGGCTGCTGAAGGCAGGAGGGATGCCTAGTATTCCCCTCGGCTGGCTAGGAGGAGGCAGATTCTGCATGGTCTCGAGGTGCTGTAAGTGGACTCTAATTTGCCTAGAGGTGTGGATTAGCCCGTTTGTTTGAGGCTCCCAGCAGTCCTTACAGGTACTACCCATAAATGAACTGCTGTCCACTGGCCTCAGCTCTGCCCTGTAAGGAAATTCTCCTTTCTTGCTTTCCTTGAAATGAACTTCCTGATCTGAACACAGGAGCGGGTGCGGGTGTGCAGAGTGTGCCATGGTTTTCTCTGTTTACCGAGAGAGACCCGCACTGAGTCTGTCCACTGAGGGGAACAAAGCCACATCATTTGGGTTTCTATTAAAATGGTCTTTTCATTCCACAATTAAAACGTTTTACTTCTGTTCCCAAGCTTTGAAGTGCCTGTAAGCCCCTTTCAGTGTCCGCCACTCACAGAAATGGTTCCTTTATCTGTTTCTTTCCCTTTTCAATCTTAGATGCTTTTACCAAGAGCCCAGCTCTCCAAGCTGATGCCCAGCAATTTAAGAGATGGGAGCCGCATCCGGTCTCAGCAGCGAGTTGGTGCCAATGTTAAATTACTATTGAATAAACAGCAAGGCAATCTTTATCTAAATAATCAGTTGTTCCCCAAACCACAAATAACAACAGGATCTGATCTCCACTAAATCAGTAAAGAGCAGAGACATCAAGTAAAGACGGAGGCAGGGGATTTTGTTTGTTTGTTTGTTTGTGTTTCTTTGACAGCCCCCCTCTTCTAAGATCTACTCAACTATTATTTTTTTTTACACAGCCTGGGGGAGGGCAGGTGGAGGGCAGGAAGGGCATAGCTCAGAAAGTTTAAAAAAAATTGACATCACTTAAGCCACGTGATTGCCAAGAGCCAATGATGATGGGCTGTGGAAAGGGGAACAGTTAAATTTGTAATTTGGGTTGTGTGAAAACTTCCCTGGGCCTCATAAACAACCACAGAACCACAAGTCGGGTAGGCTGGCAGTGTCAGAAGTCTAAACCCGGCATAGTGGTCAGCAGGCAGGACGAATCACACTGAATGCTAACCACAGGCTCTCGTAGAGCGGTGAGGAGCTCAGCCCACAGCCTAGGCGCTGCTTTTTTTTTTAATCTTTAAGAATTTGAATATTTGTTTCTGCAAATGTACTTTTTTCCCCCATAGGGCCCATGGAGTCCCAGGGGTGTTAATGTTGGGGAGAAAAAGATTTAGGGAGCCATGGTGGGAGGTGAGGTCAGAGTAAATGACCTTTCTTGGTTTTTGCTTCTAAGGTAGAAGAAATCATCGAATACCCCACCTTCAGAAGAGGCGCGTTTTCGAAAGGAAACGATGGCTTCAGACAGCATTTTTGAGTCATTTCCTGCATACTCACAGTGCTTCATGAGAGGTGAGTACGCTGGTCTTTTTATATCTGATTTGGTTCAGCTTTGCAGACTGAAATGGCAACCAGTGGACCCTCCGGTGCCTGTCTGGGGTCCCTGCCTGCTTGGGGGGAGGAATTCAGACAGAGGCAACTAGATTGCTTCTCTGCTGGACGCTGGACTGCGGAGATGTTCCAATAAATGCTTAGTTGAGCTGTTGAAGTATTTGGTCGCCAAGGGAAAGTTGTGTCAAGTGCTTTGGACTGCTCTTGTTTATGGTCCTGGGGATTAAAGGCTGGCACTGGCACGGAGGATACTCTTTGGGTTCTAGCTGACTGTCCCTTGCCCTGAAGGACTCTATTGGAGATACTCTGAAGTCAGCAAGCTGTCTGGCCCTGTCGTTGGGTTCAGCTTGCCCGGGGTTTAGCAGACTGACCAGGAGGAGTGATGCCAGGACCGTGGGCTGGGAGAGGCAACCCACAGGTATACCTTGGATCTGCCTGGAGATTTCAGGGCCAAGGTGGCAACTCACTGAGAGCGAGATCTGGGCAGACTCATTCTGGGAAAAGGCTCATCCGAAGGGGCTGCGCTGTGGTTTTTCTTTTAGCCTCAATTGCAAAAGGGCAGCCGGCATTGCTCAAGACAGAAAGCCAGCAAGTTGTGGCATACACAGTCTCTCTCGAAAAGAACTATGAAGCCATTTCCTAAGTCCACGCATGCTCACAGCTAAATTACTAGATTGCAGGCTTTGGGGTAGGCGCCGTGCAGGTCTCCAAACCTGCCTGCACTTCTATAGCCAACCTCTTGAAACTGGAAAGGCTGGAGTTGAGCCATGAGTGGCCGTGTGTGTTTTTGTGGATCTTTCCTGGTAAATGGAAACTGAGCTAAAGCGAATAAAAACAGTGGCATGAAAAGATCATGAAGGCCGTGCATCAAGACGTGCTCTTTGACCTGCGCCTGCAGCTTGTGGCTTGAGGGTTTGGCAGCGCTGGTACAGAGTGGAAGGGATGGGGGGGATGATTTGTTTTCAGACTACAAATTCTTATGAACACCCAACCGGTATCTGTGAATCATTATTTATTCACGCCGCCAAATGAGCAGGGGAATGCAGAGGGCTTGCCAGACACTGCCACAGCAAATGCTATTGACGACGTCACTATGCTTCTATGTAGAAATGTTAAAAACTTGGGGAAGGGGCGTGTGTGTGTGTGTGTGTGTATGTGCGCGCGTGTGTGTGTGTGCGCGCGCCCATGTGCTTGCAGGTTTTGGGGTGGCATCCGAACTGAAGGAGAAGGAGAAGAAAGCAAGCCATTAACCAATTCCAAGCTTTAAATTAAAGGGCTTCCAAGTGCTCACTTGCTGGCATCCGAGGAAATGGAGTGAAGTTGAATCATGGGGACGGGTGTGAGTCACATAGACACACACAGTGTCCTACAGTGGGGTAGGCAGAGACACCAGCCCCTCCCCCCTTCCCCGGGGGAAAAGCCACCAACTGCTCACTGGCTGCATTTCCTCTGGGCTGCTGACAGCCAAAGGAAGCAATATTTGTAGAAAAATCCCTGGCTTACTCGGCTCTCAGTGCAGGGTCCCAATGTTTATTGTTTCCTATTTGATGCACTCAGGAAGACAAAAGCAGGAAACTTTGAACATTCCCCTGGGGACCGGGTTGAGCTGCTGCTGCTGCTGCTGCTGCTGCTGCTGCTGCTGCTGCTGCTGCCTGTGGTGCTGGCCTTCTGGGATAGCTTTAGGGGCCCAACAGCAAAGACAGTTAGGGATGTGGTAACCAGGAACTCAGCAGAGCCTGACCCCTGCAGCCCGCCGCTCCAGCCTAGAAGCAAGAGTCTGATTATTTTCAAATAGGCTACCTAGACAGGACTTGCTTCCGTCAGAATTCAGGAAGAGAAGGGAAGGCATATAAATACTTACTGTGCAGGCCTGAAGACCCAAGTTCGAATCTCTGGAACCTTCATAAAGGCCAGGAGCAGCCATGTGCTCATCTGTAACCTTAGTGTTCCTGCAGGGAAACAGAGCTACAGACAGGCTCACAGGCTGGCCGGCCTGCAGTACACAGAGAGCATCAAACAACAAAGAACATCCTCAAACAAGATGGACCATGAGGACCAACTTCTGAGGTTATCCCCCAGCCTCCACATGCACACCGTGGCACATACGTGTCCACATTCCCCCACATGAATGCCCATAACAGGCACAGATCACATAATACTGGCTTTTTAAAATCAGCATGGTTCATTTGAGAAGGTCTCACTTCCTTCTCCGAGCAAAACAGAATGGAGGGAGGGAGAAAGAGCTGTCAGAATCCACAAGCTGTTGAATAGCATGGAGATTTAGCGTTAGAACTGCAGCAAACTCTTGGCAACTTCCTGGCTAATATTATTTCGTTCAAATGACCTGTCAACACAAGGGTTTAATGGCCTACCCTGGCTGTCTGTGATCCGCTCCAGTCAGAACAGTGTCAAAACATTGCTGGTTTTTGTCTGTGTGTGTATGAGGTTGTTGTTGTTGTCTTGTTCTTTTTTTGTTTTGTTTTTTGTCTTTTTGGTTCCTTTTGAAGATGGTGCCAGAACCCACTGTCCTCGCCAATCTACTCTCACAGCCCACCTCCCGGCCCCTGGTGCCATAGCCTGGTCATCCCATGCATAGGCTTCCCCACAGCTGCTCTGGCCTGTAATTTATGGTCTTGTGTCCCTCCCGAACAGCCACTGTGGCCACTCAGAGCATCTTGTTTTCTTCCTGGGAGGGTACTTTATCAGTCTCTGCAATCCTCACAGGAGGAAACCCGTAACTCATTTTCAGCCTGATACCAGCGTGGAAACTGGGAGCAAACAGAGATGGGGAACCGAGCAAAGCCATTGTTCCCTTTCTCGTGAGAGCTGAGCCGGCTTCTGACGCTGGCACGCAAGGAGAATGTGGTCTACCACAAAGAGCTCCCCTCCTCTCCCATCACCCCACGCCAGCTTCTCACTTAGTATGCCTCAGCGAGGAGATAAGAGTCGCCTGAGACTCCCGGGAGCTATCACACGTGGTTGGCGACATGAAACTCTTGCAGAACCCGACTGGGTCCCCTCAGAAGCTTCAGTGTGCACCACAGAAGAGAAGGCTGTGGGGGGAAAGCGCCGCCACTTTTTCGTCTCTTTTTTTTTTTCAAAATGCCTCAGGTAGCCTTGTTCTTAGAAGTGGCTTAGTGGTCTAGGCAAAGTTTGAGTGTCGAGATGCCTGAGTTCCTAGAACCACGGGTAAAAATCTCAGCAGCATAGTTCTCGGCGATACACTTGGCAGAGCTATGGGACAGGAATCAAAGAACTGAGGCCGACTGTGTGCAGCGCCTTTCCCCATAAATACCAGTTTGCCACTGTGTAAGGACTTGAAGACGCTTCCTCTCACGCCCCTGAAGACTTAAGTGACAGAAAGTCATAGATGAAATTACGTGTGGCTTTGTCCACCACGCAAAACCCGTCAGTGAGTGATCAGGCTACTTCAGCAGAACACCACAGACTTGGAGACTTAAAAAGCAGAAATGTGTTTCCTCATGCTCTAGAAGCCAGAGTATAAGGTCAATGTATCAGCAACTTTGGTTTCTTGTAAGGGCTGTCTTGTCTGTCTTGTGGTTTATTTGTTGCCTGTCCTGGTGTGCTCTCTCTCTCTCTCTCTCTCTCTCTCTCTCTCTCTCTCTCTCTCTCTCTCTCTCTCTCTTCCCTTCCCCCCCCCCCGCTCACCTTTTAGCACAGGCTGACCTAGTACTCAATATGTAGCCCAGGATAACCTTGAACACTCTTCCTGGTCCAGCCTCTGGAGTCTTAGAATTACAGGCATGAACTACCAGCCCCAGCCTTCCTGTCCTCTTATGCGCCCATCAGTCATAGGAGGGCACACTCTTGTTCTTCTATGTAATTGCTTCTAGAATATTCTATATCCAATGCAGTCTCATTCTGAGGACTGGGAGTTAACTTGAATGTGTGGATTTGGGGGGACAGTACAACCCCTGACAGTACAACAACATGGTGTCTTGGCAAATCTGCCTCCTCTGGCCCATAACAAGACCAGCATGAGGCATATGGCCAACTGCTCCCCTGGACATTCAAGAATCAGACTCTGCCTTCCCAGTGAGATGAAATTTCGCATCTCAGGCTACCCACACAGTATGAAGCTAATTTTCAAGAGGTCTTAAAAATGATCTGACCTCATCCTCATAGCCATTGGCACCTGCAATGGTCTGATGACAGCTTTGGAAGAGCCTAAAATGGTCTCCAAAGAGGCCGCCAGCTCTCTCCTGCCAGCCCCTGCCAAGTGACTACGGGGCGGGGGGGGGGGACTGGGACCCTCTAGCAGTTCACACATTAAACACTTGGCACACAATCCTGATGGAACTGAGTTTGAAACCCCAGAGCCTTCCTTAAAAGTCAGATGCTCGTGCCTCTGTATTCCCGCTGTGACATGGGAGGCAGGACAGGAGGACAGGGACCCTCAGTGACTGTGACCTCCACACGAGTGCCACTGCACACCCATACACACACTCACACACAAAAGCCCCATGTTCATACACAAAACTGCACACACAGGCACTGGCAGAGATTAAAGCCAGCACGTGAGTAAATAATGACAGACTGGAAGATCATGAGGAACCGCGGCAGCTAGAAGCAACACGGTTCTTGTGTATTCTGGAAACAGACCTAAAGCATGGGTTTGAGAAAGATGTGGCCCTTTGCCATGAGGCAGCAAGGCTGGCTGGCCTTGGGACAGAGCAGGAGCTGTGACTGCCGCCCCCTCCGCACCCCTACAGGCTTACAGAGAGAAGCTTGGTCTGCCGGTGGAAGAAAGAGACAGACAGCAAGGCTGCAAGGGTGGATATTTGAAGGCAGGGAGTGCACTCAGGTAATAGCACTGGACCATTCTCTCTCCCTTGCTCTCTTTGGCTCCAGGCTAAGCTGAGGGACTCTGGAGCCTCATTTTTCTTACTTTCCTCTCATTCTTGTTTGGTTGTTTAAGGTGCTGCTATGTTTGGAAAGTGGCTTGGTTGGCTGGATTGTATTTGTTTGAGGCAGGGTTCCACTATGTCACTTAGGCCTGTCTGGACTCACTGCGTAGACCAGGCTGGCCCGGAACTCAGAGGGATCTGTCTTCCTCTGCCTCCCAGAGCTGGGATTACCGTAAGTGCCTGCTGATCTGGAGTTAAGGGGAAGAGTTGGAGGGAGTATGATCAAAATAGATTTCATTTGATTCTCAACGATGTAATGAAAATATTTTTTAAAAAATACAACATGCACCAAGATGCCTGGCTAAGTCTTTTGTTTGTTTGTTTGTTTTCTGTGTGTGTGGTTTTGTTTTTGTTTTTTCCTTGCAGTATGATTATCAGAGAACTTAGCCTTTTTATAGAGTTAACAGTGGCAGGCTAGCAAAGCTCGGTTACCCAAGGCCAGTGAATTGGCCAGCCTTTGTCCACCCTTGGAAGAAAAGAGCTCACAGTACCGTGGAGGACACCAGCAAGGCTGCCTGGAGGAAGGGGAGAGTTTCTGGAACAGGGAAGAGAGAGCAGAGGGGAGGGTGGTCCAGGCAGATGACCCAAAGTAGAGCTGCAGGACACCCCACATACACCCCAGAGACACAGGGGCTGAGAGCCAATTGGCTCCTCTGGTGGCCTTCATCATCCACACTTCTTCTCCTTGGCAGTGACCAGAGGAGGAGAGGTGCAAAGCCCACTGTGCAGGGCCCAGAATGGAGGCTAAGCTTCGGTCAGGACACAGACAGAGAGTCCACGCACTTCTCTGAGAATCCTGGCACAGCCTTAGGGTCTAGAAGGCTCCTCTAAGGAAAGCCATTTTGCCTGTTGAACCAGATGCAGGTTCACTGGTTCTGTGAAGACCAGCAGCTTCCTCTTCTTCCTGACACTGGTCATGGACAAGTCCTTGTCAAAGCTCAGAGATAAAGGTGCTTTGGGTTTTTTGTCTGGATGGGGCCTGCAGGGAGGCCCACACAGGAAGCTCATGCATTTCTCAGGTAACTTCCCAATGACCTAAATGAGTCAATAATGTCTCTGTGTCTACGTTGAGTTCTGCAAAAAAGGGTTAGTAACGTTTGAGCAGAGCTTGCTGCCCAATGACCGGGTTCCTGTGTGAAATCTCTGAACCCCTTAGAAGCCATAAAGCACATGAGAGTTCAGCAACATGAGGAAGTTTTCACTGGTGTTGTTTTGCTGTTCTATTTATGAAAAGTTTTGTACCATTTCATACATGGAAGATATTTTCGGACACTTGTGTTTTTCTATCTCCTGGTTGTCTGGAGAAAGCTACTGCGTCTGCTCTAGTGTGCAAACATGTCTACCCCACAGCTTTCCACAACTCCTGTCCCTTGGTGCCCACTGTCCCGTCTTCCTATGAACCAGCAACCACCACCCTTTTTCTGCATAGAAGATGCCTCAAGCCAAGGCAAGATATGTCTTTTTAAACACTTTTTAACGCTGCAAAAGTATAGCTATGATGTCCTTTGAGAGCCAGAAAGGGAGCAATTTCAGGCCGGTAACATAGCCCAGTTTGGAGAGTGCTTGCCTGCCATGCACCAAGCCATTGGGACCATTACTAGTACTACAGAAACTGGGTGGGGGTGTACATACCTGAAATCCCAATACTTGGGAGCTGTAAGTAGAAATTAAAGCCATGGCTATATAGAGTCTGAGGCTACCCTGGGGTACAGAGACCCTGTCTCAGGAAAGAAAAGAAAAAGGAAAAGGGAAGTGTGTGTCTCTTTGAGGTCTTTGCAGACAATGGCCACAATCAGGAAATGTGACAATGGAACCCAAGATATCACAAATAAAATGGGGTTCTAAACCATCTGTTGCTTCTGGTGTCCGAAGGGCAAGCTCATCTTCCTTCAGCCTACGTTAGCACTCCCTTAGCTTTCTGACCCCTTCTCCTCTCTTCCCTCCCCTTTATCTTTCTGTCCACTTCCCTGATAACACTGATTGGTGCCAGGGGACAATGAAAGAAAGGTGAGTGCTGTACCCGGTGTCATGGCAATGGACCACTTTATCATATGAGAACAAAGCTTTTGCTTGGATTCCTCAGTGAGCATGTGTCGGCTGCACAGAAAGGAAAAGCTGACCACAGAGACTCCTGCAGACAGGGGCTAGTCTGTGTGTGGAGCCAGCAGCCCCAAATGGGTGTAGAGTGGACATAAGACCCCCCTGTTTTGGTCCCCACCTTGCTGGGCCAGAGTCAAGATGGTGGAACACCAGCCCTGTCTAGGCAGGAAGGATGTGTCAGGCCTCTGCAGTATATAGAGCTGTCTTTTTATCTAGAAATGAAGCTTCTTTTTATCATTTATGCTTTTGAATATATTTTTCAATTTATTCTTTGAGAATTTCATACAAATATATCATGAAATACAAGCAAATGCATTCCCCATTTCCCTTTCCAATTTTACCCATATATTCCCCGAATACATCTCCTTCCAACTCCATGTCCTCTTCCTTAGAGATTGGTTGATGATTGATTGATTGAACGTATATCTCGTTTTGTGTTTTGTTTTATGTTTGGTTTCTTGAGACAGGGTTTCTCTGTAGCTTTGGAGCCTGTCCTGGAACTAGCTCCATAGACCAGGCTGGCCTCGAACTCACAGAGATCCACCTGTCTCTGCTTCCCAAGTGCTGGGATTAAAGGCGTGGGCCACGACCACTGGGCTCTGAATGTGTATCTTTATGTGTCTGAGTATATATGTGTGCAGGAGCCTGTGAAGTTGGAATTACGGGTAGTTGTAACTCACTATGTGGGTGCAGGGAACAGAACCCAGAGCCCCTGCCGAGCACCAAGAATTCTTAAACACAGAGCCATCGCTCCAGCCCTACAGTGGGTGCTGCCTATATACACACTGGTCTGGGGCCAGACGCTGGAGTGTGAGCAACTAAAACTGGCTGCACCCCTGAAAAAGAAGAACGGTTCTTCTTCATTATCCATCAACGGCATGTTCTCCAGTGGAGGCTGGACATCCTTAGCGCTGGCCACGCTGGAAGTTGAGCTAGCTGGATCTTGTGTGGATCATATTCAGATAGCCCTGTAAGGACACCTACCATAAGTTTGTGAGCTCAGCAGCCACACCACGTCCAGACCAGACGACAAGCATGTCACAGCCCTGCTCTCTGTTCTTCCTGCTTCTTCCCCAATATTCCCTGAGCCTTGATGGGACAGTGGTGTTGAGGAAGGGAGCTGATGAAAAAAAATGTCATATTTAGGGATGAGTCATTTATTCTCAGAACTTTCTACAGTTAGGAGTCTCCGCATTAACTGCTTCTGACAGCCAAAAGAAGCCTCTCCCTAGGGTTGGGAGTCACCGGTTCTGTGGATAAAAGTGTAACTATTTAGAAGGCAGTCTGACACCACGAGTATGCATAAAGCAGAGGAAGGGAAGCTTCCATATCATGTGGGCCAGCACCGTGTGGCAAGTGTCCGGCTGGAGAGCTCCAGGGAGGACAGGACTCCAGGCAGAGCAGAGTACTGGGGTGAAGAAAGAGGGGAGGAGGGAGGTGAGGACAGGGCAGCATCTGAGGCTGAGCTCCCCGGCTGGCTGCACCTTCCAGGTCCTGTCTTGTATCCTCCATTCCTAGGCTGATTCTGCTCTGCAGATGTGACTGGCTTTCTGTACCCCTGGGTTTCCCACCTGTGGATGCAAACAACAACCGACGTGAAAACAGTGAGGAAAAACTTGCGTCTGAACTGAACATCAAACTTGATTTTTCTTATCTGCTTTCCCTAAGCAATACTGTACAGCCTCGTTTGCATAGCCTTTGCATAGTATTAGATATGGAAGTCATCCAGGGGCAATTTCACGTATCTAGGAGGACGCACAAATGTTCTATGCAAATGTAAGGCCACTGTAAGAGGGACTTTGTTCTCTGTGGGGGTGGAGACACCTGGCACCCCTCACTCCTCAGAATACCAAGGGGTAACTGCGTGCACATACACACCACATTGCTCCTTGGACTTCCTCAGGAACAGCAGATGGATGCTCAGGTGGCCATGTAGACTGGACTCACTAAGAGGAAGCACTAGCAGATAGGTCTGGATAGGCTGGTAGCTGATGCGGTGGGAAACAAGGCCATAGCAATTTACAATGCTTAACCCTCACTATGTCAGTGATCCGGAGCAAAGCGGACCCACATTAGAGACACAGCTCCTGGCCAGGAAGCCACGAAATTTATTTTACTTTTTGTAGAATTATGTTCTGTGGTGTTTTTCTTCCCTTCTTACTCCCTCTGTCCCTCCTTCCATCCCTCCCTCCCTTCCTCCCTTCTCCTTTTCTCTCTTTCTCCCTCCTTCTTTCCCTCCCTCCCTCCTCCTTCCCCCTCTTTCTTTCCTCTTTCTCCCTCCCTTCCTTCCCCTTTTCATGTTCTTCCTTTTCCCCCGGGGTACTGGTGATGGAATCAGGATCTCACACATGCTCTGCCGATTAATACTCTAGCCTTTTACCCCTTTATCAAGCAAAACTTAGGATTAAATGACTTACCTGAAATTTACTTTAAGATGTTTTCTTCTTTCATAAGAAATAAAAACAACAGATAACAACCAGAAAATGGCCCTCTTTCTAGGACGGATGGTTTCATTCATACCTCATGTTACCACAAAGAGGAGGTTGTTTGTGCTTGGTAATTACTGACCCTGTGGGCTTCCGAGATCTGGATGCAAATTCTCTCTCTCTCTCTCTCTCTCTCTCTCTCTCTCTCTCTCTCTCTCTCTCTGCTGAGAGAGTCAATACCTCATTTAAACAAAAAAGAAAGAAAGTCCTTATTCGGGTTTCCTTTGAAAGAGGAAATAATATATACCTTTCATTTCATGCTGCTGAGAGGCGGGAGGGTGTTCATTTTGAGGCCTGTTGTCTCTGTACAGCCTCCCATTTCCACCCCCTCAGGTGCCTATTTTCGGGCAGGCTTCTTTTAAACCAGTGGCTCTCCCAGACATTAGAACTAGGTCCCCTTAGCCTCTGCCTCAGAGCTTTGCCAACACTACACCAGGGCGGCTGCTACCATTCAGGAGTCAGCCAGTCATCCTCTGATTTGATCAGACCCCAGAGTCCTTTGCAAGCCGAGCACATACCTGCATGATATGCTCCGTCTCCCATAAACCCGGCACCCGCAGTACACCACCTGTTCCTTGAGCAGTGTTGCAGCTAGCCAGGTGGGTTTGTGAATGTCTCTGGTGAAATTTTAAGGAGCAGAATTTTAAACATGGTCACCACTGTAGAGGACAGGGTCCCAAGCTGATCATCTCCAGATCTGAGGACGGGGCAGGGGGCTGAAAGCACGGGACAGATAGAGAAAATTTGAAACAAGACCACAGTTTCTCCCAGGAAGAGCTGTATTGGCAGCCTGCCTGACTCTACATAATGCTCAGGGCCCCTCACACCACAGTCACGTGCACAGAGGCCAGGACACGGAATGTGCACGCCTCAGGGGATCCACTGAGACCCCTCAGGATGCACTGACTTGCACCACGTTGTCTCTGTAGGCAGCAGCAATGGCCACCATCTCGGGCTCTCGCCTTGCTGCGAGTCATTACGCGCTGTTCAGCGAGCCCACAGTCTTTGCCTAGGTCTTCATTTATAAATGATATGCCCACTCCACAGTTGAGACAACTGCAGAATGTGCGTTATAAAACACACACACCCATAATTGAAAAGCTTCAAATACAAGTTGTAATAATGCATTTTCCCATCATCCTATGGGCTTCCTGTTTTGAATCAAATCGATCTCACAGACTCTGCCTTATCATTCCAATCATTCTAGAAGGAATTCAAGAGGACCCTCAATGGGTCATCTTCAGAGTCAAAGAGAGATTAGCATGGAGACAGACCAGACTTTGGCAGACAGGTGCCTGCGGGGGAGGGGAGGAAGGCTTTGGTTCCTACCCTGTCACCATAATTTGCCACCAGTGTCCTCTAGGGCCATGTTTGAACCTCTTGGAGTCCCTTTTGTAAACTTAGGAGATGGCCCAGCCTTCGTACACTTGTCAAAAGGCTGAAGAAAAACTAAACGAGGTGGGAAACACTCACAGGAGGCCAGAAGCAACAGGCAATCGTGGAAACTGCCTTGGATTTGAAGCTGGGGAGCCACCTCTGTGAGCTTCTGAAGGTGGCTTTGTGGTGTTTCCTGGAACCAGACACCTGCGAAGGAGAAAACAGCTTGCTCTCAACCTGCGGTGAACTTAGGGCCCCTTCGAGAGCGCTGAACTTAAAGCCATTTAAACCGAGCATAGGGCAACACGTATTTCTTGAGCACCTTCTAAGCGTGAGGAAAATGCACTTCTAGCATTGAGCCCTTCACACGACCCATGAGCTGTGTTCTAATGATAAGTTTCTCTTCTGAGGGAAGCACAGCATGCAGAAGCAAGAGAAATCACCTGGGTTCGGGCTTCAGGGACAAGTCGACCAAGTCTAAACAGAAGCATCCATGCTACAGAGCCCAGTGTCCGCCTGCAGAGGGTACACGGCAATTCTAAGGCTATCCTTGTGGGGCTGGGCATGTGGTTCGGTTGATGAAGTTCTTGCCTAGCATGCATGAAGCCCTGAATTTGAGTCTCAGCACTGTATAAGCTGGGTATGGTAGTATTCGCCCACAGTCATGGTACTTAGGAGGTGGAGGCAGGAGGATTTTTGCTAAGGCCAGCCTGGGCTACGTGAGAAATCTGCCTAAAAGAGCAAGAAGCAAAAACAAAACAAAATGATCACCTATCTGGTACTCGAGGAAGCCTTTCAGAGCTAAGCACTGGTCACAGTGTTCCAGAACAGGAGTGACAGACAGCAGGGTGGGTCTATGTCCATCCGGGACTGCTTCAGCATCCCTGGAGGCAGTCGGTGGTCTTGCGTTCTCAGCACGGGGGTTCATGCTTCCTTTCTTACTGTGTTCATTGCCAGGCTCCTCCCCATCACATCTGTCTTTTGGGGGAGACCTTCCAGCTTCTCTAGCATCCCGGGGGGGTCCTTGCTTCTCCAGGCCAGCAGCACAAAGCCTAGGGCCCATCACGGCCATCTTAGCATGCTGGGGACAGACCACTGTTCAGCCTTCCATGGCAGTAAGCAGCTTCCATTCGTCAGGTGTCATTGGAGGTGACAGTTTGGAAACCTTTGTGACCAAGGAGATATATAATGTGGATGCTTTGGGGTTTATTTCCTGTGTCTTTTGTGTTCTGTGATTTCCTGGGCACATCCATGAAAATCTTAAAGAGGTGTTTGTCAAAGTTGCCCAAGTCTGACCCTGAACTTGGATGAGCTTGACACAGGCCCTGAGACCCAGACAGTGAAGAGTCCTTAGGATGGCTCACCCCATGGCCCATCCTTAAGAAAGCTAGGAGCCTCTGGGAGCCAGCACACTCCTTACCTTGACTGTGACCTCTGACCTTGACCAGGGTTGGCACAAAACACTTCAATATCATTGTTGCTGTGGTTGAAATGCTCTAGCCAGAAGCAGTTGCCTCAGCTGTGACAGCAAGAAGTGGTCCTGTGAACAGGACCTGCCAATCACACAGCACAGAGGTATGCTTCCTGGAGGGCCTCAAGCATGGCAGGTCTTTCTCTAGAAACACTTATCATTTGAAAGTCCATACCACCCACCCTCCAGTATCTCTGCGGAGCCTTTGCTCGATTCCGGTCATGGTGTGTGTGATTTCTGTCTGCATCCTTCCTTGAACCTGTGTGTATGTTAAAGGCACTTCTCACCTGGTCTTCTAGCCAGCAGTTACCACACTCACCCCAATTCCCTTGCTTCTCTGCTGACCCCAAGGGAGGATATGGTAGTGATGAATCCCAGTGCCAGCTCCTGCTGGCTCTGCAGAGGCTCTGCCTGCTGCCAGGCTCTAATTGTTGCTGTGCAAACATCTTGATGGGAAGAAATTAAAAGGTGCTCAAGCTAATTATTCTCCCATAATAAAAAACAGTAATAAAACAATAAAGCTCATTGGAGAAGGCTGAGGATCTGCTTTGCCTGAGCATACAGTGGGCAGGGAAATCAAAACTCCAGGGCCTGCTAGGCTTCTTCACGCTCTTTCTGGGTGTCTGTGTACACTCCAAAGCCAGGGCAGCCTAGCTCCCCTCCCTCCTCTTCTGCCTTCCCTCTTTCTTCATGGTGGCATCTGCTGTTACCTTCAGTCAGGACTTGAGACCTGCCCGAGGAGTCTTCTGCTAGCCCATAATAGCCGTCTCTGAACTGAGAAGCAGGACAGAGATGACACACAAACTACTTCTGTACAAATGACAGATTTGACTCTAACAGAGGTGCACACACGCACCCACAGACTCGTGCGTTAACAGCAGGAAGAAGCTGGCCACTGGCACACACCCCACCTTGCCTCTTAGCTCTGCTCTTCTTCTGCAGTCGGTGAGAAGGAAAGACACCTGGAGGTGCAGGTGGCAAGTGGCCGACTCGGCTCTGCCTACAAGAGAGTGGCAGACGAAAAGGCCTAGGCCATGGCTTTCTAGGGAGCACAGCCACGCCAGGCCCATTTCCCCCGCAGCTTCACCAGCTCTGGAGTCTCTGGGCTCTTCAGTACTGTCTGTCCTGAGGCTCTGAGGTGACCTTTCATGGAGGCTGTATTCTGCATTTCTCCGATGGTTAGGGGTGCTGATCACATTTAAATACTTGGCCATTCATTTGTCTTCTGGGGAATATTTTTCCAAGTCCTTTGCTCATGTTTTAATCTGGTTATTTTTTTTTTTTACCTTGCTGTTGAGTTGTTGGGTTCCTTATATGTACTTGGCATGAGCCCCTTAGCAGACATGATTCAAATGTGTCCTCTGAATCAATAGGATGCCTCCCTACCCTGCTGACTGTTTGATTTCCTAGAAAGCATTTTCAATATGATATAATCCCATTTGTCTATTCTTTCTTGGTCACCTATGCCTTTAGGGTCTCATATGAAACATCGTTGTCCAGACCAACATTAAGAGGCCTTCGTTTTCCATTTAGTGGTTTCAGGTTGTTTGTGCCTGAGGTTCATCTGCTTCTGACTAATCTCTCTGCAGTTTTTTACTGTTTTCTTAAGCTCTGGCCTTTGTAGCAGGTCTGTTCATTCAGTCTCTCCCTTCTTCGGGCCATACTTAGCTTTCCAGAGTTAGTTCCCTTGTAATCTTTCTCCTGCACCAGCAGAATGTTATACGCCATTGATTTGCAACAAGGGGAAGGAAACCATGTGTGGATGGAGAAGAGCGACTGACTGGTCAATATCTGGCGCTGTCAGGTGAGGGAGGGGAGGGGGCAAGATTAGCAACTCAGTCAACAGGCAGGACCGAAGATGCTGCTGCACACAGCAGTCCACAGGGCAGCCCCAAACAAGGGATGCTCAGGCCCAAATGAAGACCAAGTCTTCACACGATCACCGGTGCCACCAGAGAAATCTCTTACCCTTTACATTCTTCCTATTTTATTTTCTAGAAAGTTCCCCCCACCCCTGACACACCCCTGCATACACACTCACACACACACACCACCATACCACCACCAAAATCGGAAAAACAACTGGGCAAATCTTCAGAGCACAGCCCAGTTCCCTGTAAATGACAAAGAACTTCAAAGGTTTTCGAAATGAGGACACTGAGCTGCTCAGGCCTTTCATGGCCGATTATCTGTGGAAGGCAGAGCTCAGCACTGCTGTGGGGATCTTCCTCCCTGTGTTATACAAAAAAGAGAGCTGCCACCCTAAGCACAAGGTCCGCAGGCTCTCAGAGGGACTTGGAGGATCAGAGAAGCAAGAAGATAGATAGGAGACAAGAGAGTCCGGCATAAAGAGAGAAGCCTTTGGAGGCTGAAGATCAAAGGCTAGAGGAAGAAGTTAAGGGGGGGAGTGGTCATAGCTGGGAAGGGAGGACTCCTAGATGCAGAGCCAAGAGCACAGAGGAGCTGTGGAGGAGGATGGCGAGATGACAAGTGGGAATACTCTCCCATTCAAAAAGAATGGATTCCTGTAGAAACCGAAAGATTCTCTTCAGAGAGACGCTAAAGACAAAACGACAGGGAACACGTAGACGGGCTAGCAGGGAAGAAACTCTATGGAAGGAAGGGCCAGGGACAGCTGCAAGTTTTTCTCCAGGAAGTAAACTGTATGGAGGGACTGAGCACTCTAGGTTTGCCCCTCCTGACTTTCTTAAAAGGTCACCAAGAATCTGTCATGCACGTATTCAAAGCCTCATGAGGCGCCAATACGGTCATAGTGACTTGGAAATGAACGCACTGAACCTGAGTTCAGACAACAAAACAATACCATTGAATGTTAAGAATGAAACCCAGGTCCACACAACCAATATCGCTAGCTAGCCATGTTGGCATAAAATAAAAAGCATCTATTACTTCTCCTAAAGTGCTTTAACTAATTCAGTACCATACGAGCATGCCTTTAGTTAGCCTGGCTGTGTGTGATAGACTGTAAGGTCTTATAACTTGAGCTTGGAGGTGAGGCTCTGAGCTGACCACTAACCAGGCAGCAAAACTGGGGGCTCAGCTAGAGCAAAAAGGAGGAGACATTGGCCATCCATGACATCCACGGTTGGAGGGTGAGAGAGTAGAGGACACACCACCATTTGGTCAATGGAGGTGGTCAGTTGAAGCTAAAATAGGATGTAAAACAATTGTAAGAAGAAGCTATCCCTCTGTAGTCCACACGTAGACAGCTGAGCAGGGGGTCCACACTCCTCCACCACCTCATGCATAACCATACAACCAGGTTCCCAAGTAACTCTCCCCACCCACTACCCCATTTGCTTCCCAAATTCTTCTGATCCCAAAGTCACATGCGTGTGGCTGCTATCTCCCTTAGGAGTCATGAACATCATCCATAGATCCGCTGGGGGGCCCACATGTGTGACTGTGCTGTAAAACGACCAATCATGCAAGCATTAGACTGCCTGCAATTGTCTCCAAGTGCTTGCCATCCAGTTAGAGAGGCTAAGCCCAAGCCGGAGACACTCTGTGAATAAAACATCTACCAATCCAAGAATGGCATCTGAACAGGCCAGAGACAGCCTGCCCTATAGTAGGCCCCAGTAAGATTGTGGGCTTAAACTCTGTAGACCCAGGAGTCCCCAGCTTAGCAGGACATAAGAATCCCCAACAGCAAATTCGCGGACTCCTAAAGCACCAGCTGAGAAAGCCCAAGGCAGAGGGGAGCTGGAACATCTTAGCAGCCCAGTAGCCTCCAAGGTCGGTTACAGGAGTGACCTTCCGTAACCGGAAGCCTTGACTGCTTTTGATGAAGTCAAATGGAATCTTGATGCAACTTCAGGCCTGAGCCGAGTGAAGCAGAACCTAGTTTCTACATGGTGCATCTGACGGGTTTTGTACCTTCTCCCTACGGAGAGATCCACACTCAGTATATTTCCTGCCCTGCCTCACAAAGCTCATTGGGGCACTGCTAATGCCACGGAACTAAAAAACATACGTTTTAAATACATGCCACAATCCTAGACTTAGTTTGAGAACAAATTCAGTCTTGGGCTCTGAAACCTGGACTCTAAATTCTGTGCCCTTAAATACGATGGCCCAGTTCCTGAAGAATCTCTTTGTGAGGGTTGCAAATGAAAGATGAGGAAGGATGCATCCAGGGACAGCCAGGGCGCCAGCTCACCTGGGTATCTTTTAGGGCAAAAGTGTAGTATCTGCCATCTCTCGACTGAATGCCGACTCTAGAATCTCCCCAATGTCTGACGGTGTTCCCAGCTGGGATTCTCCATAATTTTTAGTGTGTGTGTGTGTGTGTGTGTGTGTGTGTGTGTGTGTCTACATATGACTGCAGACACCCTCAGAGGCCAGAGGTGGTTGATTGCTCAGGAGCCAGAGTTACCGGCAGTCACCCGAGGTGGATGCTGGGAAAGAGAAATAAGCAGTCTTCGCAGCTGACTCATCTCTCTAGCTGGGATTTTCAAATCCCTTCATGATTTCAAACTCCCATTCCTTCTAGAACATAAAGGAATTCCTTTTTCCATTAACAAAGTAGCTCCCATAAAACCAGGGAGTAAAATCACCCCCCACTACCACCCATTACGTCTTTGCGCATCCATTAGCATTTTAATGCAGGTTGTCTCAAGGCTCCCATGCCCAGGCCTGGATGGTCTTCGGACCAGCAGGTTAGCATTTGTTCTGCGCACCTATTGAAGTTCAAAGGCAAGCATCTCCTTGCCCAAGTCGTCTTTCTCCTTGCTGTGGGAACTTTTAGCCTCTGGACCTATGAAGCGGTGGGGCCCAAGAAGTCCGTTTGAGCTCCGATGGGGGTGGGAGGTGTAAGTTTCACCCCCGCCCTTCCTGACAGTCTCCCGGTGCCCAGCAGCTGCACCTGCAGGGGTTCTCACTTCTCTGGGAAGCATCTAGAAACAAGCCCTCCCGCCCCTCCCGGCTGGGCTCTAGGGTGGGGCCCTCACTACCTCTTTTCTTCTCAGAGAGCCTGGGATGCTGACAGCCTCAGATGGAGGCATCCTGTTTGTCGAAAAATAAACCGGCAGTTGAAGCTGGGTTGCAAGAGCGAGAAAACCGCAGGCCTGCGCGCTGCTGATAACGCGGGCAGCTTGCTTTTGCAGCAGTTCCGAGCTGCAGCGGCCCGCGCAGGCCCGCGCCACCGCCTCCCTTCCTTTCCCCACCATCACGCCATGCTGGCTCTATCGTCCACTTGCGGCACCCCTTCAGTCACTAGGGCTTTTGCTTTCCTCAAAAAACCCCTGAGTGCTGTGCAGAGCTGAGGGCACGGAACCCTAGCTCCCAATTCGCTGCTGACGCCTGGGACTAAGGCCTGCAGACCCTGGCCATGAACTAAGCTTACTTCATTGAGGAGCTAGAATTGCTTGTCGTTCTGCATCATGGGCTACTGTGTGCTGGTTTTAATAAAGAAAAGAGACAGACAGACAGACAGAGACAGAGAAACAGATACAGAGACAGACAGATGGAGAGCTGACCAAAATCAAAAGAGAAGGCTACACCAGAGTCCAGCATGGAGATTGTTTTTCTTCGTGGCGTAGGGTGCCCTGGCCTGGTCCCATAATGGGAATAACTCCGTTCCCATCTCCCCCTCTGTGGGGGCGGGGAGGGATTAAAAGCCTTTCCCCATTTGCCTGTTATCAAACTATCTAGGTAGATGAGCCGTCAGTGGGCAACCGCAGGTATGACCACAAATTCACTGGAAACCAAACTGCTTGACCCTCCCAGGGAAAGGGTATGTTTGAGACTCAACCTGAAAACTGTGTTCTTTGCTCAGGAAGACCTGCTCCTCTGGGCACTGAAAACAGGACACGGTTAGGTGTGGTGGTCCAAACATAATCCCAGCATTCAGGAAGCTGAGGCAGGGGGATTGCAATGACTCTGAGGCTATCCTGAGCAAAAAAGTGGACACACACACACACACACACAGAGAGAGAGAGAGAGAGAGAGAGAGAGAGAGAGAGAGAGAGAGAGAGAGAGATCTATGTCACCACAGCAAGTAGCTCCTAAGGGGCTGGTGGCAAGTCCCCGAGGAAGGGGCCAGTATGCAGCTGCATGATGGGGGTCCCCTTCATCACAGACCCCTGAAGGCCTTCTGGATATTCACATGTAAATTGAAGTTTTAAGTTCGCTTTTGTTATTTTGAAAAACACAGGGGAAAACCCACCCATACCCTTCATTACTGTTTGTGTGTACCTGCAAAATACGAAGTTAGGTAAATAATAGCTTACATCCATGTCCTGAGAGCAGACGGCAGAAAGGGAAAAGGTTTTAGGAGGAGGGTAGAAGAGAAATAAGCACAAAATGCAATGATATATATATATATATATATATATATATATATATATATATATGTATCTTAATGTTTTATATATGTGAAAATGTCATAGTATGCTAACTAAAAGATTAATAACAAAAACAAATGTAGAGGTTGGAGAGATGGCTCAGTGGTTCAGTGTTTGCTCCTCTCAAAAAGAACGCGGGTCCAGTTCCCAGCGATCACATAGCAACTGCCTGCAGTTCATTCTAGGGGACCCAGCACCTCCAGTGGCCTCGTCAGGCCCTGCACTCACGGGTACATGCTTGCTCGCAGTCAAACAATAAAACAGAAATAAACAAATCCTGGCTATTCCTCGGTGTAAGGAATCTGGCCTAGTTTTGAGGCTTTCCAGAGAACCCTGTGGTTTCCCCATCTCCTCCTCCAGGAACTTCTTCAAACTGGACAGCAGTCCTCCTGCTGGGCAAGTCTCCCGACTGGACCATCTTTCCACTTCACTCTTCTCTGAGCGCCTGTCTGTTCTTTGACAGCATCTCTTCATCCTTGTCCCCGTGGCCTTGCTCTAGAGTGGCTGTTATCATCTGCTTCCTCTGAGATGCCTGTGCCCAGTGCATACATCCCAGCATCTCCATAGCTCACTCGTTCAGGCAAGCAGCTTGCCTTGGTAGTCATGGAGGAGTAAGGGTTCAAGCCAAAGAATGTCCCCGCTTTGAGGAGTGGAGAGAGAGTGAGGCTCATCTCTGTTGACTAGCGAGGTGGGGTCCATTGGGGGAAACCCAACTGTTTCCTGAGATGGGGTTGAGATGTGGGAAGCCCTGGAGAAGGCTTGGATGCCCCAGGCTATGTGGAGCACAGTTGTAGGAAAGGCGTGCAGGGAGGAACTGGATTGCTAGGGAATGGCCCAAACTGATGGAATGCTGTTGCCAGTCCTCAGGAGCAGCTCAGTAGGCTTCCTTCCTACTGAAATGCTGTCACTAACAAATGGCCGTCTGTAAGTTAAGAGACAGAGTCTAAATGTGTCATGTTTTACATGTGTCTAACTGGATCATCCAAAGTCGTCCCCAGCAGACAGAACTCTGTTTCAGCTGGGTCAATTCTCATTTTAAAACATCTGGGACCTGCTCGCTACGTAGATGACTTCTTGAATCATTAAAGTGGTTAAAGGAGAGAAAATTCTTCTTCTTCCTTTTAGGTCCCACGTGAAGGCAGCTAGGTCTCCATGGCACCGTTGTCAGTGGCTTTGGGCTGTTTCTAAAAGTCAGTCCCCTCACTCATCCTCCAGGCATGGTGGACATTGACGAGAACATGAGCTATGCAATCATTCTTAGTAGATATGGGGGCTCCTTCATCACAGGAGGAGAATGTGGAGTTACAAGGTGACTGGGCTACGGAGTGGAATAATCGCCTGCTACAGAGTATGTACAAGTTCAAAAGGTTAGCTTCTCTCTGAGTCATTCCTTGCAGAAAAGGGAAAAACACAGCCTGAGGTAATATCAAGGATGGACAACCATCATTCTCTACAGGGGATGCTTTCAAAGACCCCCCAGGCTTGCCTGAACCCAAGAGACTATCAGACTCTCCCTGACAGCCTCCTCCCGCTACCTTGCCACTCACCAGGCAGTAGCTGTAGTAGTCTGGGGAGGGGTAGGGAGCCTAGCATGGATCTCTTCTCCTTTCCTCACCATCTCACAGGTGGGCTGGGTCTTACTAAAGATGTTAGCAAGCTCAGCATGTAATTTTTCTTCTTGCGTAGAGATCTGTCAGCTTTTCATTTAGACAAGCGCCTTCTGGCTTCTCTGTGACTTATCTCAGGCACCGGCATCACCATCAGCAGGCTTTGGGGCCGATGTCGAGTAAAATAAAACTTACTTCAGCATCTGCACCGGAGTGGCACCAGCGTTTGTCTGGACACTGAGACAGACAGCAAGGCACTGACAGGGGAGTAGCATACACAGCGTGGATACTCTGAACAGAGATAACTGACGGTTCCGGTGGGGATGGGGTGGGGTGGCGTTTTCATCAGGCCAGTATTAGAACTGTGCAGTGTTTAGAAGTTATGTCTACTTCAGGAATTTTCCACTTAATATTTTCAGATTGCAGTTAACGTTGGTTAACTGGAATCACGGGAAGAAAGACCACAGAAGAGCAGGGGATGCTACAGTATGTTGTTTCCAGGGCAGGATTTCAACTGTAGCACTGAGATTCACTGCTTAAGAAGTTAAAGGGATTAAGATGCAGAAAGTGAATTAAAATTCCATGAGGACTTTGGAGGACACCCAGAAATCTACTTTTAACATGGATATGCTCTGGCTTTTACTAGTAGGCAGACAAACTGTGAGGTGTGTATCTCTCTCCTGTAGACATGGCATGGCATCTTCACAGTGACAAAGAACCAGATGTCTTCTGCCTTGACAGCCTGCTTTCTGTCCCACCTGACTCTTAGCACCTCATTCAAGATGACTGCCATCCCCAACACCAGATCTCTACCCCTCAGGCGAAAGGAGAGAAAATTGAAGGGAACATACGTTGTTTACTGTGGAACTATCCCAAACTAAATTTGTTTGCAAATTTATATCTATTTAATATATCTATATATAGATATATTTATACACACACACTTGGCACAATTGTTCTACATAGTAAAAATGCAGGCTATATAACATGTAAGCCGTGTAAGTATAATAAAACATAAATATATAAGAAATTCATATGCATGCAAGTATTTTTCTAAAGTATTTTTGAATTAATGCTCTTTTTTTGACAGGCCATAAAGCCATTTGACAGAAAGCTTGTGTGGTATGCATGCAGCCCTGGGTTCCAGCCCCCAACACCTCATAAACACAATGTGGTAGCCCATACTGGTAATCCAAGACTCAGAAGGTAGAGGCAAGAGATAGCGGAAATTCAAGGTCATCCCCTGGACTACATACCAAGTATGTACATGGTATGTACATAACATGAAGTTACGTGAAACCCTATCTCAAGATGAAAATATAGCCTGTGGTACCCTAAAATCTCTGATGCCTACAAATGCTGTCTTCACTCCACTGTACCCCACACCTCAGCAGCCCTTTCTGTGAGTCACAATGATTCCTGGGCCGTCTCAATTTCTCCACACTATTTTCGGCTCTATTCGATGCATGCACAGCTGGGAAGCTGCCACAAGCACCACTCAGACCTGTACAGGATGGGGCTGCCACTGGCTTCTTGGGTCAGTTTGAAGCAGCTGAGTATAGGTAGCCCCTGTAGGAGGGACGTGGTCACATGGTCATTGTCAGTCACTCCCCATGCCATGCGGCTGGGTTCCTGAAGACCTGCCTCATTCCCTGAGGCCAGGTCATGGCTTCCAGTGACTCTTGCTCACCCACTCTTGTGAGTGTTGTCTGCTAATACCCAGGAATTTTGCAAGCTGGTGTTTAAGCACATACCTTGCAAAACTGAAATTTTGGAAACAATGAAATACTCAAATCGCACCACTACCTAACAGTGTTTGACTGCCCCATGCTCTGGGGTTACTGCTGCCTCAACTCTCTGTGGACTACGTTCACCGAGCTATGAGTCCAAGGAAAGGCTGGGGCCTGCAGAGAGCCCAGCTCTCGACTCTATCCTGCAGAGCTAACTGTGAAGTGTCACCCACATCTGTGGGTTTGGGTGAGAGGGTGTCATGGGCTCAGTCCCACCCCGTCCTTAGGCCTCAGAGTCGCAGCACTTCACACACTGTAAGTTGTTTTCTCTCCTTTTCTAAACCTGTCAAGAGCTCAGTGACACTCCTCCCCTGCGCTCAACTGGAAAGTGAAGCCATGTAGGCCAGAGAGCAGCATGTCTTCCACTCAGACATCTTTTGAGAATCTGTAAGGATGCAGAGTTGTGGGATCCAGCTCTTCCTGGAGCATCATCATATAGCAAAAAAAAGGGGGGGGGGAATACAGGAAAAAGCCAAAGTGATGGGGAACAAGAGCCCACAAGGAATGTACAGGATGAAGAAGAGAGAACAGACCTCATCTCCATAGAGAGAGTCAGGTCCATACTTATGACAAAGAGTAGAGCCCCCGGGATGCCCGGGAACTGCCCAGAGAGTCTCCGACTGCCAGAATGGATTTCAGATATAAAACCCATGGCTGCCAAGCTCTCTCCTAGCTTCCCTGTATAGCCCTAGAGCATCCCCAGGCTGGTGGGAACACTTAGTTGGTAAAATTCCTGCACTCAACATATTAAAAACCTCTTTCGACCCTATGTCAAAGAGTCAGAGATGTGGGACCTGCTTATAATCCAAGCTGTAGGAAGAAGCAGACAGACAGATTCCTGGGGACTCACTGGGTATTCCTGCCCAGCCTATTCAGTGAGGCCTAGTCCCCTGGCTCAAAAGAAAGAGAAAGAGGTGGATGACTCCTGAAAAACAATAGTCAGTTGACCTTTGGTTTCTGCATGTATGCACACACACACAAACAAGCAAACACGCACAGGTTCTACATGAGTGCATAAACACACAAACAAGCAAACACGCACAGGTTCTACCTGTGTACACACACACGCAAACAAGCAAACGCACACAGGAAAAGAACAAGGTGGAGGGAGGAAAAGCTAATAAACAAACACTTCAGAGTGTGCTCTTTGTCTTCTGTGGTTGCTCCTCTGGGTAGACAAAACTCTGTGAGGCTAGGATTTCCAAAGTTGCATGGAAAGACGAAGTTAGGTCTTGAAACCTCAAGTTTGGGATCTTGCCATTTCTACACACAAGAAGTCTCCGTCCTGGGGCCTGCTTTCGTCTCTGTTGCTCAGTTCATGTGCTTCATTGCCTTCTTCTTGGGTTGCTTTTCTTGGGTAAGTGTGGGAGTGGTAGCTACAGCCCCGGGTAGACGTCATTCTATGCGTGAGCTATCTGATGATCAGCAATTCCTGCTAACTTGATGCCTAGGTACTCTCAGAGAACTGACACACCAAAATAGATATGGGACATCCAAAGCAAACCTAGTGTGGTTTTGGTTTTTGATTTTTGATTTTCGAAAAGGTCTCATGTAGACCAGGCTGGCCTCAAATGCACTATGTAGCCCAGGATTGCCCTTAATTTGTTCCTCCTAAATTGTGGGATTAGAAGCATACTCCACCATGTCAAGTTAGAGTGTGATACTTGGGATCAAACTAAGGGCTTCATACATGCTAGCCAAGCACTGGGCCAACAGAGCTACATCATTTCAGAAACCTGAAGCTCTTTAAGACTATGTGAAGGTCATGACATAAACATTCTATCATTTATCGTGGCCTGGAATTGTCTGAGTGAAAATTACAGACCTTGTGCTGTTCTGTAAAAGTGACTTCAAAAGCTTTGCTTTGGGAAAAAAAATCTCATCATCCCAGCCATTTTGGAGATCAGGCCAGGAAAATCAGGAGTTCAAAGCCTGCCTGGGTTGCATAGTACCTTCAGGGCCAACCTCAGAAAATGAGTGAGTGGGGTACTGTTTCCATTTTTTTAAAAAATGAAGGAGGTCTGAGAGTGTAGCTCAAATATAGAGCACTTACTAGCATGCATGGGGCTCCAGGCTCCATCCTTCATCCAGAGAAAAAAGATAGTTCCCCACACTGTGTGATACCCCCCCGCTCTTTCGAGTCTCACAAACAAGGGGAAATGATGTGTTTGGTGTTTTAGATCATCAAGCCTGGGAAAGAGAGATTTCATCATTGGGTTAGTATATAACCCCTAGCGTGGAGTGTACAGACATAGACTATAACCCCTAGCGTGGAGTGCACAGACATAGACTATAACCCCTGGTGTGGAGTGCACAGACATAGACTATAACCCCTGGTGTGCAGTGCACAGACATAGAATATAACCCCTGGTGTGGAGTGCACAGACATAGACTATAACCCCTGGTGTGGAGTGCACAGACATAGACTATAACCCCTGGTGTGGAGTGCACAGACATAGACTATAACCCCTGGTGTGCAGTGCACAGACATAGACTATAACCCCTGGTGTGCAGTGCACAGACATAGACTATAACCCCTGGTGTGCAGTGCACAGACATAGACTATAACCCCTGGTGTGCAGTGCACAGACACAGAATATAACCCCTGGTGTGCAGTGCACAGACATAGACTATAACCCCTGGTGTGCAGTGCACAGACATAGACTATAACCCCTGGTGTGCAGTGCACAGACACAGAATATAACCCCTGGTGTGCAGTGCACAGACATAGACTATAACCCCTGGTGTGCAGTGCACAGACATAGACTATAACCCCTGGTGTGCAGTGCACAGACATAGACTATAACCCCTGGTGTGCAGTGCACAGACACAGAATATAACCCCTGGTGTGCAGTGCACAGACATAGACTATAACCCCTGGTGTGCAGTGCACAGACATAGACTATAACCCCTGGTGTGCAGTGCACAGACATAGACTATAACCCCTGGTGTGCAGTGCACAGACACAGAATATAACCCCTGGTGTGCAGTGCACAGACACAGACTATAACCCCTGGTGTGCAGTGCACAGACATAGACTATAACCCCTGGTGTGCAGTGCACAGACATAGACTATAACCCCTGGTGTGGAGTGCACAGATATAGAATATAACCCCTGGTGTGCAGTGCACAGACATAGACTACAACCCCTGGTGTGCAGTGCACAGACATAGACTATAACCCCTGGTGTGCAGTGCACAGACATAGACTATAACCCCTGGTGTGCAGTGCACAGACATAGACTATAACCCCTGGTGTGCAGTGCACAGACATAGACTATAACCCCTGGTGTGCAGTGCACAGACATAGACTATAACCCCTGGTGTGCAGTGCACAGACATAGACTATAACCCCTGGTGTGCAGTGCACAGACATAGACTATAACCCCTGGTGTGCAGTGCACAGACATAGACTATAACCCCTGGCGTGGAGTGCACAGATATAGAATATAACCCCTGGTGTGCAGTGCACAGACATAGACTATAACCCCTGGTGTGCAGTGCACAGACATAGACTATAACCCCTGGTGTGCAGTGCACAGACATAGACTATAACCCCTGGCGTGGAGTGCACAGATATAGAATATAACCCCTGGTGTGCAGTGCACAGACATAGACTATAACCCCTAGTGTGCAGTGCACAGACATAGACTATAACCCCTGGTGTCAGTGCACAGACATAGACTATAACCCCTGGTGTGGAGTGCACAGACATAGAGTATAACCCCTGGTGTGCAGTGCACAGACATAGACTATAACCCCTGGTGTGCAGTGCACAGACATAGAGACAAATGACATATACACACGCCAACCAACTTCTCAAGCCTTGCTGTCAGGTTTGAAGCTCATTTTAGCTGTGGGGGAATTAAGTGAAAGATCATATTTGGTTTAGGCACCTTCCCTTTGACTAAACTACCCTAATTCAAAGTTTGCCTCCTTAATCCCACAGCACCTGCCAGGAGACATCCAATAACCTATGCTTAGGGCCCGAGCACAGCAACAAAGAAGGAAACAGGGCTGCTGATCATGTTACAGGCCAGCTGCCTCCCAGGGGCCGTTAGACATTAGGGTCCACGTCTCTTTCTGTGGCTTTCTTTAGACTTCATTTGAACAGAGAAATTACAGCAGCCTTGCCCACTAAGGAGTGAAGCTGGCTGGAGGAGATGGGTTCCCAGAATCCCTTGTGCCTTAAAACAAAAATAGTAATTACAAAGAAGGTCATAGCCCCTCTTCTGTCCTAGCCATGGCAAAAGCACCAAACCTGCACAGCACATTTGGCGATCAGCAGGGCGTGTTTCATGGGCTCCGACTCTCCAAGCCTTTCCTCGTTGTTGTTGTTGTTCCTACGGTCTTATCACCTACCGCCCTCTCTGCCTGTGGTCACGCTAGGTTTTTTTCTGCGTCCGCGCCCCCTCTGCGATCTGTCTCATCTGATCACTTTACCATATTGATCGTCAAAGGGGAAAGGGTGGGGACTTGGTTTCATCCCAGCCAGCTCTTAACCCCAGTGCCTGGCTGGGCTTCCAGAAGATTTTTCAGTAGGGCAGTCAGGTGTTCCCTGGGGCTGAGACTGGGGCTAGACACGGGATGTGTCTTTTGTTCCTGTCTTGATTTACGGCTGTTTCTTCCATAGGACACAGTGAGCAAGTGCCCTGGTGGAGCCAGGGTAACTGGCCATCTGTAGCCTTCACCTGATGGCTCATTTAACAATACTATATTAACCATAACATACCAAGTCATGTCCCAGAAGCTAAGGAGGGGAAAAAAACAAACCAGAACAGAAACATTCTCCTTACCTCACAAGGACATGGACAGTGGGAGGTCATAGCCTGTGAGATCCAGTTACTGGGACCTCTGCTTATTTAAAATGAACCAGCAGTAAGGGACTTATTTAACAGTAAATTCCCAAGCCAAGCATGCCAGCACATGCCTAGAACCTGAGTGTTTGAGAGGCAAAGGCGAGAATCTCATGAATTTAGGTCATTGAGTTCCAGGCTAGCCTGGGCTACATGAAATCCTGTCTCAACGAAAACAAAACAAAAGTGAGGGGAAAAAACCCAAAACATTAAACTCTAGGCCCTGATTGTCATTACCTGGGGTATGGAGGGCTTCCTTAAGTGACCCCAGAGTTGATGGAATAATAAGTCTTTGCTGAGGGAGGAGCACTGGTGTGGGAAGAGGTCCTGGAAATCAGGGTGTGTAACCAGGCTTTCTTGTATTTTAGAATCCGAGCCCCACCTAGCATCAACCAACATTTGGTCCTCACAGACTTCAGGGCTTTCTCTGAGCACTTGTGTCTGAGGACAGACCATATCTGAAATATTTAGGCAGAGTATGGTTTGCATAATTGCTGTGTGTAGCCTAAGCTGATAGGACGCTTAAGGTTGCAAGTGCACACACCCATAGACTCGCCTTCTGCATTTGTGGGAACCAAGCACAGAAGCCAGCCCTGTGGCCTGCACTCTGTTTACTCAGAGTTCATATCCTGAAATGACCTGGAGAACAAGAACCCAGAAGCCATCCTTCAAGCAATGAGCTCCCGTGCTCTCTACAGCATAACCTTCATCCCTTCTAGATCGGAAGCCTTGCCTTGGTTATAGATGGAGTCTGGGGACAGGGATGAGGAAGGATGACTAAGACTAGTCCATGGAGGAGGTACCAATTGCTCTCCCAGTGGCCTCTCCTTGCACATCATTTGAACCTTCTGGGAGTCAATGTTTCAGTGATGTGTGCTCAAGAATCTGATCAACTGCACCACTAAAATTCCCAGGAGGATAAAGAAGTGTAACTAACGTTCAAATTGCATTAACGTGACTGTTGATCTCTGATGAATCAAACCACAAGGTCCCGTGGCACCTCAAGATCATCATCTTGGCGGGGCTGGGTTGATGCCCAGTGGGAGGACCTGAGTTCTGTCCCCAGCATTCATATGAAAACCTGGGGGCTGTAATCCTAGCACTGGAGGGCAGAGACATGGGAGATGCTGGGAGCTTGCACTGCTTGTTGAGCCAAAGCAGTGAACTCCAGGTTCAGTAAGAGGCTGTCTCAACGAATAAGGTAGAGAGGACTGAGGAGGACACTAGCCTCCACACGTACACATACATACACACACAGCTCAACACACACAAAGAACTGAAAAGACTGTGCCAGTGAACAGCATTCAGTTGTCTTGCATAAAAACCGTGCTCCCTGCCTGGAGGACAGAATGCTAGACAGCATGGAAGACATAAAGAAGGATTTATTTCAGTCTTCAAAGTTTCATATTTTCATGACTCCAGTTGGAGCCTCTAAAAAAGCCAGATGATCTGGTAGAGATGCTTAACCTCACATCAACTTTTACCAATAATTATTAGACAGATTTCAAGAATAAGAACGCACCGTGGAAGGATTTGGTCCTAGCAGAGTTGGCACAGGATTAAAAGATCCTGTGGGGCTTCTCTCCTTAGGGATCAGGTTCCCTTTTGACACATGGCTCTGCATTAGGGCCAACAGGGAACCCACCAACAATTGCCTGTAATTCAACACACACGACCAGCCATCCCCACAGCCAGGGGCAGTCTCTGTTACCTGTGGGCCGCTGTGTTTCGTTGCTTTCTTTCCTTCCCTTTGTAGTTCCCCCATTGGATCGTCCAGTCTTTTCAGACACAGTTTTGCCTGATAATCTAATAGATGTGTAATTTTATCTCCTCCAGAAGCTTTAATATGCTGTGCCCTCAATATCATCCCATCATCAGCATGGTTAGAAGAGGTAAGGCCACCTCAGGTCCTGTTCATGTCGGAGGGGGGTAAGATGAGAGTTGAGAGTCGGGAATCGCGGTGCCCAGACACATCCTGGGCTCACCACTGCCAACTCTGACCTTGACATAAGTAGCCTCACCATGCATATTCAGCTAATATTTAGATGTAGCATACTAGAAAGTCAGCCTTACAAACACACGCTAATCTCCTCTCTGTGGTTTTTTTGTTTGTTTGTTTGTTTGTTTGTTTTTCGAGACAGGGTTTCTCTGTGGTTTTGGAGCCTGTCCTGGAACTAGCTCTTGTAGACCAGGTTGGTCTCGAACTCACAGAGATCCGCCTGCCTCTGCCTCCCAAGTGCTGGGATTAAAGGCGTGTGCCACCACCGCCCAGCCTCTCTGTGTTTTTAAATGTTACTGAGGTATGCTCGATTTTAGTCGGCTAGGAAATCTCTCAGTCCAAACCTGAGAAAAAAACCCATCAGCCATCCTTCCAAGAACATGCTAGATTGACATTTGCCATTAATCCAGTTCTCTGACATATGTGGAATACCACGCATGAGTTCCAGTTATCAGGAAGAAGGGAAGGTCAAAAGTCAGAACAAGAAACATGTAGTAAAAGATTCTTCCTCTAGCAGGAAGTCAGATTCCTGAGAAATTGCGAACACAGAGCCAAATTGAATGTGTTTCCATGGCGCCATGATGAAGGTATTAGAATTGTGGAAAGATGAGCGGGTCATGGCTGGGGAAAGGACCAGGGAGCTTAGAAAGATGTGGTTTTTAAACTCAGATAGCTTTGCAAAGCACACGAAGAAGATAAGATGGCATTAGTACCACAAAGCTCCACCAGTGAAAGACATGGAGGTAAAACAGCATTCACGGAAAATAACAAGGCCATGCTGGTGGGATGTGGAAGTGAGGAAGGCAGAGGTCATGAGGGTGACTGAAGCTGGGCCCGTTAAACAGCAGAATCTACGGGGCTGTGGATGTAGGATAAGGAATTTTGACAAGGTGGAGCCTCAAGGATACTGTTTAATCAGGGACATGACAGCTCTGGGTTGTAGGAAAACCTCATCAATGTTGAGGGGTGGTGTGAAGAGAAATTAGAGAAACCTCTCTTGAGGTTGTGGCGGCAAAGTGGTGAGAATGTTGCAACTGGGACTTTCTCTTTGTGGGAAGAAGTCCCACAAAGACACCAAAGAGTTTTCCATGGTGATTCTCAGACCTGTCAATGTGACTGTCAAGGCCAACCACCCCAACAGTAGATCGAGCTGACTCCTGCTTTTATTTAACCCATTATAGCTAGATGTTTTCATCTCTATGTATAGTCTATATCCAGTGGCTAATGCAGTGGGTTATGGTGTTTTATTTCTGTGCATGTCCCAGAGCTGGTGAGGATTGTTTAATACTCACGGGCTGTCTCAGTCTCGGACCAACCGCCTGTTTGTTAGCTGAGGGGTAGCCAGTGGCTACAGTAGTTCAGCTAGCCAATGCGTAGATCAGGTAGTCACCTGAGCTATGGTTGGCTCTCCCTCAAGGGTCTACTTCTGAGAACAGGCTAGGCTATAACAACAGAGGAAGCAAGAACTATACGGTGCCAATCAGGAAGGCTGGTATCCTATGCTTTCTTTTTCCAGTTCCTTCGTCCAGGTCATTAATATCCACAGTCAGTTTGTTAGGAATCTAGAGTCATCTAGCAGGCAAACATCTGAGCTTGACTGGGAGAGGGTCTCTAGATTTGGCCAGTTGAAGTAGGAAGGCCCATGATCAGTGTGTGCAGCTGACATCCTAGACAGACCACAAAGGAGCAGGTGAGCTGAGCATCAGTTCCGGTGGCTAGAGACAAGAGGAGGCAAGCAATGGCCTCCCACCCCCTGCTACACCCTCCCCACAGTGGCACTCTGGACCCCAGAACTCTGAGACTCAGTCTGTTTGTCATGTATTCTGTCGCGGACAAAAGAGAAAAATAATCCCAGAAGCATCTAATGCCATCCCTGCCCACAGCCTCACTAGCTCACTAGCCTAGGTCTCAGGGTCAAAAGATTTGTTGAAACCTCTGCCCTGGGCTTAGTTACTGGTCCACAAAAGGATAGACTAAATCTTACCATCACCTCGAATGGACCAAGCATAGCATCACCTCGAATGGACCAAGCACATATGCAGTACTTATGCCCAGCTCTTCACATGCTGGTGTCATAGGCATCTTCATAGGCTCAGAGGGCTCACCTGACGGCCCTAAAGTCACCCTTTAGAGTCACGTCTCAGACCCTCCATGTTCTTTACCTCTGGACCACGTGTGAAGGTTTCTTCCACACCTGCCCGAGGAAGGATGCTTGGGAAAGCTGGATAGATGAAGAGGGAATTGTGTTTTTATTCTCACCAGACAGGATGCCCTTCTCATCATATTTTCTGAAAAAGACATTAGATAAACTTGCCACTTCGGGCTTTTGTGGGAGCAAAAGGTAATTTTTCTCTTCGTGCACCAGGAACATTCGATTATTTTTCATCTTTGGTATTTAATGTGTGTGTGCCCCACCTCCTTCCGCCATATCCCTTCTCTCAAAGGCAGCTCATATAAAGGCCATAAAATACCTGGCAACTGAGCTGCAGTTTGGCTCCGAGACACAGAAAGACCTGGTGGTAACAGCAGATGAGCCTTGCTGTCTTCCCGCCCCAGAGGATGACTTAAGAGGGGATCGCCTGCCAATGATGATGTGAGGCCTTTTGGTGATTCTTCCCAGATGGGACGATGTCATCCAGCAAAAGCCAACCTCAGGCATTCCAGCTGAGGGAAGCCAGGGTAGCCAGGGGCTGGCTGCCACATTCCAGATGAAAAGTAACTGTGAACGTGTCAAGGTCATGTGGCAAACCTGCAAAGCGCAGTAGGAAACAACATAACAATGTGTGTCCACGGTCCCTGGCAGTGACGTGAGAACCAAAAGATGTCTCAAAGGTATGCAAGGGATGAGAGCTTCCAGCTGCAGTTGCAGGCCCACTTTCTCCTCCTCTGGCTTCAATACTTACAGCAGCGCAAGGCACTGAGCCCGGCTAGCTCCACGCCTATGGGAAACGCCATGCACGCTCTCCCACCAGAGGCTGGATTCCCACAAGCGCTAAAGAGGAGCTAAGAGAGATTGAATGTGTCTTACGGAGATGGTGATTAAGGGTTGGGGACAGGGATAGGACTTGAGAGACTTTTTAAAATAATATATATTATGTTTGAAAAACAGATAATTCCCAAGCTTGAAAGTAGATGAACGGAGAATACATACATTATAAAGTATTTAATGGGGACTGTCTCAAAATAATGAAATCATGGGTAGAGTTTTGGGGGTATACAGGCATCTGACTCCAGTCTGGTGTGTAAAACATGGTGTTCTAGAGGTAAAAACACTATTTCTTGGGACATAAAATGGGTTATATAGAATATAAAATGGGTTCTACTGACGTTTATAGGACTTTGGGCAGCATATGGGATGTGGGGGTAAAATGTAGCCTACATGTCTGTCTATCTGTCTGTTCATCTACTCACCCAGCCACCCCTCTCCCTGCTCATTCATCTGTCTACATACTTAGCCCAGTCTCCATCTCCCCCTGTTCCTCCACCACTCTATTAAATAGGAGGAACATGTCCGAAAAGAACAAAATCCAACCCCAGCAAAGAATAGGTTCTTTGAGAACTCTATGGCTTTTCAATCTTCCACTCAGTAGGGCAGCAAGCTAGGAAGTCTGTGAGGCAGGTGGGTAATGATGGGGCTAAGTTAACTGTGAAACACTGAAGCACAGAAATTGAAACTGAAACTCGAAATCCCCTAACCTTGGAAAGACTCAGAGAAAAGTCACCAGGTTGCAGGAACTTAAAGCCAGGGTACTTGGAAGCCTAGTGTGGGCTGAATGCCCACAGGACAGTCACTTGCCCCAAACACCACAAGCAGAAGGCTGAACTGTGAGCTGTGTCAGTTCTGAACCTGAATAGCCCATGCTTCCTCTCAGCAGAGGCATGGTCCCATCACAGAAGGAAATCTGAAGATACAGAGGCTACACAGGATGAAGCAAAAGTCGGGGGAGGAAGTTGAGGGCCTCATTCACATCATCACTGACTCAGTCAGGAGAGTAAAATAGTCCCTTAGCCATCTATGAAGCGATGACGGTGGACTTAGGGAGCCTGAGCTCGGCATGAGCTTTGTCTGCCGCTAGACTCGGGATTCGGCCTTGCTGGGTCTTTAAAATTCTCACCGATAGGAACTGATTTCATTCAGGGTCTTTTGAGATGTGCTGTAAGACTAAAGCCTACGTTGCTAGTGGCAGTCCTTTTTGTTTGGCTGGTCTATTTTTGTTTGTTTTTGTTGTTTTGAGACAGAATCTTTCCAGGTAGCATATGCTGTCTTCCAGCCATTTGGGGAGCTTTGAAGACTCTTGACATTCAGCCAGCCCACATGTTCGGGTGGGACACCTCAGCCTGTTCAGCTTCAGCTGATCTTGTGTGTGTGTGTGGGGGGGGGGCAGTTCAGCCTCCTCTCCCTCCAGTAAGAGCTGCCCCGATAATGAAGAGGCGCCCTCATGAGGTGCTGACCCCCATGAGCTGCGGCTCTGGCTTTGTGACGTTCTCTGGGAGACGTCCCAGCTTCAGGGGGCCAGTGATGTAATTCAGGACAAGAAGAGGCGGGTGAGTCATCCTTTCACAGACAGCTTTGCTCCTTGGTCACTTGTCGTCGCCGGCATTATAAAGTGGAAGTCGTCAGTTAAGCATGGGATTGAACATTTGTTTGGACATAGCTCGTCTACAAGTACTAAGTGTCTCACCTCGGGAGTCTCCCGTTACAGCTCATCCTCCTCACTCTCTCACAGACAGCGTCACGATTTTCTCGCCAGCTGTCGGCTCCTTGCTATGGAGACTCGTTCTCACCCAGCTGAAGCCAAGTCCTGGCATCCCACACAGTCATAAATGCATCTCCACTCACAGAGCTCCTTTGCCGTTGGCGATTACGATGGATTAAGATCCCTTGATGACTTTCTCAGACGGGGCAGTGATTTCATGTGCATTGTGATCCAGGTGTAGTGCCTTGGAAGAAGCTCGAGTCTGAAGACAGCCCCAGATGAACAAACTTGCCTCGCAAATGGGAGGAAGCAGAACTCAATGCTGCCTGGGTGTGTGGTGATATCTCACTGTCCCTGCTCCACTGTGTTTCCCCGGGATGATAAATTGTGCCAAAATCTCCTTAGTAGCCACCTACTTTAATGTAAAAAGTAAAAGTGCAGACCCGTTTACCTCCTGCAGGGTTTACACTCTTGTGCATTTGACTCATAGTTATCTTGAGTATTGTCTACATGCTCATTATTTGTTTGTCCCGGAAATATAGCAGTGAAGGAAGACCAAAGACGACAATCCTCGGTGATGAGAGTTATCTGGAGAGATCAAAGAAAACCAAATGAGTTAAAAGTGCAGTGGGGACCAGGGACAGAGGAACGGGACAGAATGAGGCAGAACTGTGTGACTGGGGGCATGCCAGGGGGATGGAGGGCAGGTCACACTGAGGTGGTGCTGTGGCATGTGACTGAGGAAGTGAGCATCTTCACCAGAGCTAGGACAGGGAGTGTGAAGGTGACTGGAACAAAGGGTGCTGGATGACCCCAAGAGTGACTCCTACAAAAACCGGCTATCGCTTTAGGAAAGGTCTTAGCGTTTTGGTTTGAAAGCTCTTTTTTTCTTCTCAGTGTCGGAAGGGTTGCTTGGTAAAGAGCTTGCCTTGTAAGCATATGGGCCTGAGTTCCATTGCTAGAAGCCACATTAAACAAAAAGAAACTGGGTACTGCAGCGTCACAGTCTAGGGCTGTGGTTCTCAACCTTCCTAATGCTGAGACCCTTTTATACAGTTCCTCACATTGTGGTGACCCCAATCATAAAATTATTTTTGTTGCTACTTTATAACTGTACTGCTACGAATCACAATTTAGATATTTGTGTTTTCCATGATCGTAGGCAACCCCTGTGAAAAGGTCCTTCAACCCTCAGAGGGGTCACGGCCCACAGGTTGAGAACCCGTGGTCTAGGGAGTCTCTTGATCACGATGTTTTCTCTACTAGTTTCAAAGGGGTGAAAAGCAGGAACAGGAACAGCTGGCAACAGGGGACACCCTGCACTAACAGTGAGGACACTCTCACACAGCAAGGCCCAGAGTGGACTCTCTGGAAGAGAAACCTATTTTGTCCTGGGGGCTGGGGGTTTAAGTGGCTTTGGTGACCTGTGACGGGTGCTCTTCCCAGAATCTTAGATTTATCGGCTTAAAAGAAGCAAAGGGAGCTGGTCGGCCCATGGTCTTGGGTAAACGTGTTTATGATGGCGTAGGGCAGGCCTCTCCCTAATTTTGGTTTTGGTCAGCTTAGACAAAGAAGTGGAGCAGATAGGCTGACAACCTCAGGTAAACATGATCAGGACCGGCCTTGAGACTGTCTGGCTAGTCGAGACAAGTCAGCCAAAATGGGGGACCTACTGGCAGGAGAAAAAGCCTGGTAGACGTTTCTCTCAGATCAGGGAATAAGGAAGAAGCCCAGGGACTTTATTATCTATCCACAGCCCCTCTCCCTGTTTGCCTGCTCATCGTGGATGAGTCTGGTTCTAGTTCCTTGGTGACACCCATTTGGAATCCCAGAAAGGGAGGATCCAGGGAGATCCCTGGGGCTTCCTGGGCAGCCAGATTTGCTAGTGAGAGACTCTGTCCAAGGGGGGGGGGGGAAGTGGCATAATATCTGAGGTTGTATGTCCCTACCTCCCACCTCCTCCACACACACACACCTGCACACAAATACACATGGGGAGGATTCCATTGGGATTCAGGAGGAAGCACATTCAGTCTCTAGACTGCTTGCATTGTCGTCTCAACAGCATAGAGTGCCGTCACTCAATGGCATGCTCCGTCTCTCTGTTCATTTGTGTCTTTGATTTCCTGGTTGTGTTTCATAGCTTTAGTGGTGGCATCTTTGGCTCTGTAGTTAATGTCCTGAGGATTCTGTTTTCTATGTCCTAGCTCTTCTGTTGGTAGTCTTCACCCAGAGTTTTCATTTGAATGACAGCTGGAATCACCTGCCCAAGGGTCTCTGTCAAGGCAGCCTCAAGCAGCATCTGACTTGCAAGCTCATCTTCTGCCCCCAGCAAGATGGAACTCTCCTTGCTCAGAGCCAAAGCTATCTGGAAATTTCCACTTAGCCTCAGTGCCATGGTTCCTCTTTCTGTGGAATGGTACCAGCGGCCAGTTACTAAGAAAGTTCAGGGGACAGAAAGAGTCACATTTTTAAATGGAGGAAGAATAGGACCGGCCAGCTCTCACAGTGAGAGGGAGGAAAGAGAGACAGGCGGCCCTTGGCCTCATTTTCAATTTCATGTGTTTCCTCAGGGGTGAAGAAAACCACGTGTGGTCACAAAACCCAATACTGAAACAGCGTCCCCTCCCTTTTATCTGTCACCACATGCTGTGTGTGTGTGTGTGTGTGTGTGTGAGAGAGAGAGAGAGAGAGAGAGAGAGAGAGAGAGAGAGAGAGAGAGAGAGAGAATACCACTCTCAGAGAGTTCAGAACACACATGTTCTTCTTAACTCCTACCAGACTTGAGATCTGCCAGCTAGACAGGGACCATCCTGGAAGGGGCTGGCAAGGAGGTGAGCAGTGAATGACAGGAAACAGGGGTCTCCTGTGACAACCCCTAACTCCTTCCCACTCAGATGTGGATGCCCTCCAACCTCTCTGGAACTCGGATTTGTTGCCCACAAAACAGATCGGAACCCTTGCAAGACACACTAAATGGAAGGCATTGTGTGATCTTGGTGGAGAAGTAGACTGTCAACATGTGCTAACAATGTGTTGTTCCCGGCCAGGCCTCCAGCCCCAGCCACCAGAGTTGCTTGGGAAGCATCTGCCAGGAGCAGGCAGAGCACTCCAGCCTCTGAGCCGCATCTCTGGGTCCAGCTGGCAGCAGATAAAGGCCCGCTCTACCCAGCTGTGCAGCTTGGGGCCTGGGTTCCAGGGTCCCTAGGCTGACAGCCACTGTAACTCACCCACTTATCAGGGGAACACCTGCCTGGAATCTGGTCTACTCTCACTCCCCTTCATGAAAAGGAGCCTTCGGGTCGCCTTCAAGGCAAGGGGTTCTACTCTGGGGCAGCCCCTTCAGGGCCATGCTGTCTATGTGCTCGGGTGAAACAGAAACAGCTGCTTTGGGGCATTTATTTTTATTTTTATTTTAGGGTTTATGTTCTGGGATGGGACAGGAACAGCCACTTCAGGGCTGTGTTTTTTTAGGGTGTATTGCGGGGGTGGAGCAGAGACAGCCGGGTGTGTCTTAGGGTGTATGTGCCATGGTGACACAGTTTGTGGTTTGTTTAGGTCAGAAGTTGGTTGAGTGGATGTAGCTCTCTCCTCACTCTCCAGACTTGAGGCCTCTGGTGCCCAAAGTCTGAGAAAGATCTTCCAAGAAGAAGGTGAGGGTATCAAGGAAAAGGAGGAAACCAGGACCACAGGAACTGTCACTATTATCTCTGGATATCCCATGGTGGTCTCTGGACATGTGGCATTTCTGAGGAAGTCACAAGAGCTTTCTCGGGGAAACGGGGTCAATCTCTGTGTTCCCCACTGGAGTCAAACTTTTCCTTCTACTCTCATCCCTTTTCTCAAACTTTCCTGTGTCCTTAAATGCCTTCTCAAGAGGAAATCAGGGCAGCCAAGATATTAATAGGAAAAGTTCAACACTTTCCTGCTGAGCCCACCCAGGATGTGATAGCTACCCCGAAAGCATGACTCCTGGGGGGGGGGAGGCAGACAGTTAGATACAGTAGCCAGGGAAACCTATGCAGAAGAAGAAAGAGAAGAGAGAACTAAGACACACCCAGCATCCCAGGTGACCCCTCCCCCAGCCCACCCCAGGTTACAGAACCCCCTCCTGGATGCTTCCCTAGTGCAGAGCAGGCTCCAGAAAGTATCCCGATAGAGGGAAAGCAATGTGAGGGACGACCTCTGACTGTGAAAACCACCATAGAACATCTGAGGGCTGGGTGTGTCACCTTCAGAATTACACAGGACTCGACGGCCAGAAACAAGAGATTTGAACATGGGTGTGGAGAATTTAAGATAGCAGGAAGGACCTCCAGCCATGGAGCTGCGCAGTTCTGCAAGAGCCAGGCCTGTGGAGTAAAAGCCTTTCTCTTTGGAGGCTGGGCAGAGAGTAAGAGTCTGTCCTCTGTGTGAGAGGATCAGCAAGGTCCTCGCCGAGCCCAGACTACCTCACCTCTAATTTTAGCAATCCCCGAGTTATCTGTGGTCCCCACACCATTTCATCTGCTTCCTTTGATGTTAGCTGTCTCTAAGAACTCAAGGCCAGCTACACTGCAGGAAGAGACATGCTGGAAGCCATCACTCTGCCCTCTCTGGTGGTAGCAAGAAGAATACTTTGTTTAGATTGTGAAGTACCGACTCCCAGTTTGAATTTAAATATGTGCTCTCAGGTTGAGGGGGATGATCTCGGTGCCAATACCCAAGCAGTAATCTCTAGTCAGCCATTTGACTCTTCCTTGTGAGATTTTGTTCACGTTTTTAACGTGATGTGAGTGAGTGTTACTGAAGTCTCTCCTGTAAGGACAGAAATTGGCGGGAGAGCCATGAGAGCGTGATTCTCATCATGAAAACAGCAGCTTAGTCATTTTCTTCTCCTAAGAAGATGTCTTCACTTTGGCTCAGGGTTGTTTTTTTAAAAAAAAGAAATCTTGAGTTCGAAAGTATTCTTTTGTCTCAAAAGTTAATCTCATGGGAAATGTTGTAATATTTCTGCATTTTGCAAAAATATTATGATGGTATCTATAGCCTATTGCTTAAGACCTTGTGTGTGCATGTAAGAGAGAGTTTGTGTGCACTTAATTGGGCAGGCTATGTGCGTGCTTGTGTGTACACATACGTCTTTTCGATTTTTACATTCATATATGTGTGCACACATGTGCGTGTTTCTATGGGCGTACAGGTACATGTGTGTGATGGGGAATTCCTCAGCTGCTGTCCACCATGTCTTTTGAGCCAGAGCTCTTATTAGTTTGTGGTTCCCAATGAGTCTGGGGCTCCCCAATCAGTCTGGCTGGCAAAACTCAGGTACCCTCCTATCTCTACCCCCTGGTACCCACTCCAGGCCTGAGATTACAAAGTATTTATTTGTAATCCAAGCTGTTGTACATGGGTTCTGGGGATCAAACTTAAATCCTCATGTTTCTGCAGTGAGCGCTTCACTGACAGAGCTCTCCCTCCAGCCCTGTGTCTCATTCTTAACCTCTGGGCTTCACTGTGTAAAGAAACTGATAGACCTGAGGAGAGGGAGCTGAGCCAGAAACGCCAGGGTTCCTGCATCCTCTTCGGCAACCCTTTCTGTACCAGGGTTTTTGTGAGTCTGACATTTTTCCACAGACTGTGTCAATGAATGCTTTGTGGCAGGGCAGAGTCCATCAGAGCAGGGTAGAGGGAGAAGAGAGTTTGAGATTCTCCCCCCACCCCGCCCCGAGCTAGCTGTTATTCGAGAAGTGCCAGCACCATTCCAGGAATTCTGCTTTTAGGCCAAAGATTCTGGCCTCCTCTTCCCCACAGCCCCCAGAAGTTTGTGGTCTACTTCATAAACATGTCCACAGTGCTTGAAAAAGAGTCACCAAGGACCAGACATGTGACATGGCAGATACCGCAGAAGGGATGTCCAGGACAGGATCGAGACACTCACCAGATCTCCCTGCGACAGCCTCCCTTTCTTCCCATGGCCTCTTCTGCATCCCAGCTTAGGCTTCCCTGTCTGTCACCTTGCTGGACTCCTCTCCTCAGAGTCCTGCTGAGCCCCATCGCTGGAGAGGGACCGGATCAGAGCTCAGACCTGCTTCAGTGGGGCCCAACACTTGGAGGAGCTTAAAGATGGCGCTGCCTGGGTCAATTCCAGACCAGTGACAAGGGCAGACCACATCAACAGGGCCACCCCTCCCCCCGGTCCAGCATTGCACGACTTTACATACATGATTCTCTCACCCACTTCCCTGGGTCTGAACGTCTGAAAAAGAACCCTGCCTGGATGTAAGGGTGTCTTAAGGGGGTAGAATGACAGGCACAGGAATGTGTGTCGCTGTACCCCAACATGTTCGTGACACAGAGAAGGGACATAGGGATGAAGTAGAGAGAAAAAAAAACCATTAGCTCCCAATACCCTATTCTATAAACACCATGATAGCAGACTACAAGAAAATTACAGCATTTAAATTTTAAATTATACCCAAGAAAGTAGCTAGTAGCCAATCTTTCCGTAGGACAGGGCCACCCCCTCAAAGAGAGCTGTGATTACTATTGGTGTGTGTGTGGTTGTGTGTGTGTGTGTGTCTGTCTGTCTGGTCTGTCCGTCTGTCTCTCTGTCTGTGTCTAAGTGATGCTAAGACCTGAACCCAGGACCTTATACATCCCAGGCACACATTCTACCGCAGAACTATACTCCCATCTCTGTTCTGACTTCATATGACGATGCCAATGTGTTACTCATACTATCATTTGAATTTACCAAAACCAATAAGAAGTTGGTTCCCAGGTCGTTTGGTTCCACCCTTTGTGGTCACAACTGGAAGAACTGAAAGTTTGCCGGGAAGGGTGGAGCATGGTGTGTGTGGGTCCCTGGGAAGTTGTGGTCCACGGCCAGGCTCTGGAGTCAGACACAGCCCTTTCCACACCCAGCCCTATATGATTCTCCCAGAGCCTGCTGTGGACTTCAGGTGGTCAAGCTTCCCTTCCAGCCCCAAGGCCACCTGGTACCAGCCCAGCATTGACCCATGCCCTCCTGCACTTCCTGCACCCTGGTCATGCACCAGTCTGGAGGACAAGACAAGTCACAGTCCCAGGCAAAAAGCCAACCACTGTCCCAGAAACTGGCTGAAGGCTCCCGGTGAATGAGGGCAGAAGCGGCCAGTTGGTATTTAGGCGGGAAGTCGTTCCCATTTTCTGAGGTGGTTTGCAGTTATTGGCTAATCAGGCTGAGGTCTGTATCTACACAGGAGTTTAAATTACAAACCCGGAGGATGCGGATAGAGAAGAGTGGCTGAACCTAGCGTGGACAAGGTGCAGGGTTCAGCTCCCGGCAAAAAATCATCATCATTAAAGTTTTCATTAGTAGGGGGAAAAGCTATTGTTTCAATCAGGGAGCTGATAATCTGAGTAGATGTTTTGCCTTTTTGCAAACTTACAACATTTCTTTGGTAATTATTCTGAGTTTTAAACATTGAATTGCTTCCATAAAGAAACCGTCACCCTTCCTGGAATGTTCTGGTACCCTGAGACAATCTCACAACTGTCAAAGTGAGTTCCCCTCCTGGGGTTATGACCTCAATTTTCTCCTCCCTTCAGAGGGAGATTCCTTGTTTGTGTGCCAACAAGTTATGGAGAGGAGTCTGTGGCAGCCACTCCAGAGACGACGGCTTTCCCCAAAGCTACTTGCCTGGCTCCAAAGGACAGGAGGAGAAGTTATTGTTTAGGAATAGTCAGGAGGACAGACTCCCAGGAGGTGACCAGGAAGAAATCAGAACATGGAATTTCTCCTAGGCCTTTACTCCAGCCGTGTGTTTGTGACACACACACCTGAAGATCAGCACACAAGGTCATCTCCTCTGGGCACCTGTCCTGGATCAGGTAACTCTGAGAAGGCAACTTCAGTGGGAAGTCACTGCAAGGCAGGTAACCCACCCTTAGGGGAGTTTTGTTTGCCTTTAGACTCCCCGATCACCCCAAAATTATTTCTTTTAAAAAACCATGGTTTTTGCTATCCATCGTTAATATGACCTTGTTTTATGTCACCCTACCATCTCACTAAGCCCCTTTGCATGGTTTTAATCCACTAAGACACAAAGCTTGCATTTGCCGGGGACCCCCGGAGACTTGTCAAGCCCTAGAATAGCCTCACCTCCTCCCGGAAGAAGCACCTGAGAAACACACAGAGTGGAGTTCTAGGAGCAGTACAGAAGCAACTTACGCCTCTCCCACCAACCCTACACTCCCCTCAGGCCCCATACACTCTTCCAGGCAGAGAAAAAACAAGCATGACCCTTTCGGGGAATGCTGGGCCTGGCTGCCAGCTCCCCTAAAGGCTGGGCATCAGGGCGTCTCTGTGTTCCTTCCTACCGATGTCAGGGCCAGCTGCCTACAGAGTCATCCTTTTTATTGCTGGACTGGTGGAGAAACCAAACTTGCAAAGGTCCCTCTGACCACAGCTGGCTTGCCTTGTAACCCCAGCTGGACATTCTGGAAACTGGCTGAGTGTGAACCAGCCAGGTACTGCAAGACTGCCAAGAGGGCATGTGGCTGAGCATGTGACCATCACGTGGTCAACATGTTAGCTCTACCCATTTGTCTTGTTTGATTTTCTCATCTTTTTTTTTTTTGGAAAAAAAATGATTTTACTGCCCTGTTACTCTCTAAAATGGTAAGCTAGCTGTTGACTGACACATGGCCTTCTCTTTTAGTTTATTATCTACATGGGATGTGGGCTGCCATCAGTCTTTCTTCCTGACTTATCCCCAGTGCCTAGAACCACACCAGACTCCAGGTCACCTAAGGGGCTCCTTTTTTTTTCTTAAGGAGTAACTAAGACACCAGTTGACCACCTCCAGCTGCAGGGATGTGACCTGGATTCTTGGCTTTTGCTTCAGGCTGCTGGGGTTTCCACTTATACCAGCAATAGCAAAACTATCAGCCTTGTACACCTTAGCATGAGCTAAGGGGGTGCCTCAAACAGGATGTAGCATGGTGAAGGTTGTTCCAAGAGCCCTGAGTACACCTGTTGGCAGAGGCTGCTCATTTGTTTCCTGATCACCCAGACCCAAAAAATAACACAGACACTATTAATTATATTATTTGACCTGTTAGCTCAGGCTTCTTACTAACTAACTCTTATATCTTAAAGTAACCCATTTCTATTAATCTGTGTATTACCACAAGCCTGTGGTCTACCAGCAAAGGTTCCAGGCATCTTTCTCTTTTGGCAGCTACGTGGTGTCTCCTTGACTCCGTTTACTCTCTCTTTATATTTCTGTTCAGATTTCCCACCGGGCTTTACTCTGCAAGCCATTCGTCGAAACAATTTCTTTCTTAACCAATGGTAATAAAATATATTCATAGCATACAGAGGGGAATCCTACATCATGCACCATACTGGGCCTTCCCTCCCTTCTGAATCCATTATATTGATATGATCCCCTTTGAGGCCCTAAGGGTCCCCAAGCTAGGAAAATCACATGTTCTAGCTTCTCACCCAGTGTCCTGAAGTTGCTTATGGACAGCTACTAGATGAGAATGCGCCATGCCTTGGCACACTGAACTCGATTCTCAAGAGACTGTCACATCCAAAGTGTCAAAGGCATGGGACAGTGTGGCGGGTGTGAGAAGAGTCTCTCTGAAAGCTAAACGCAGGATGTTGAATCTCCATTGTTCAGCTCTTTCTACAGAGAATGGGGACATAGGAAAGGCTCCGTAGACCTCACCAGCTGCAGCTCTCCACCTTTGGTGTACCTCGGCGAGACTGGGGGCCAGGAGGAGCTTGGCCGACGGGAAGGAAGGGGAGCCCCCAGGTGCAGGAACACTCTGAAAGCAGCGGGTGACCTTACAGCACTGAGCAGAACAGGCCTGGACCAGTAGGAGTTGCTGGAATTCAAGGGCATCCGAGCCCAGCCTGAACTAGGCTCATTTGCAAGAGTCTGTGCTTTAGTGCGCATGCCTAGAGAACTCAGGTAGTTTCCGGAGCACATTGGAAAACTCCTTCCAGAGCAGAAGGGGCCAGCAGAAATCAGAAACTAAACCCAGGTCTACAATTTCAGGGCCGCCTCTGTACTTAGAATGGAAGCTGTTTCTCTGCCTGACTCTTGTGTTGTGACTTGGGACTCTGCCCCATGGACCAACCCCACCCACAAAGCAGCAGCATCCAGGTCCTCCAAGAAACTGTGTGGTTGGTTGGTTTGTGTGTTTGTTTGACTCTACTTTTTCTTTGCAATGGATTTGACTGAATTCCTGTTTAGACGGAATTGCTGAAAATCATAAGAAGCTCTCAGTTTATTCTTTGTTGGGATAAAATCAGTCTCTCCTACCCCTCCCTCCCTCCTTTCCTCCCCCTCTCACTCTCTTCTCCCGTTTTTGGTTTTATGTGAATTTTTCTTAATGATGTCAGACTTCAAAGGAAGCTCCCCAACCATTTATATCCCCAGCAGACTTACGCCTGGGATTCAGTCTCCTGTCTTGGTGAAAGGTCCGTGTTGCTGACATATGTCTCACCTTCCCTTGACTCCCCTCTGTCTCCCCTCAGTCACTTAACAAAGCCCCTTCACTCTCTCTCTCCCTGAATTATTGTGTCAGGAATGGCAGCTGTCCTGCGCCAAGCCCTGAGCTCTAGTGACTTCACGCTTCCCTGTCGTCCGGACACCCTTATCTGCCTGCTCCCTGCCTGTGTCAATGCCTTGCGCCCCTGGCACGCCTGGCTTTCCTCAGCAGTTGCCCAAATGCTCCTGTTCCCCCTCAGTCCCCAAAGGCCCGGCCACAAGGTAGATGAAGCCAGAGCTAATTGAATCTTTGGGTGATGATTCAGAGACTTAAGCCTGATTGTCTGACCCCAAAACCACACAGTGGGGAGTTTAGACACCAGCAGTCAAAACAACATTCTGGGTTCAGCCATTGATTGAAGTTCAAAGGAACAGATGGGAGTCAGAAAGTCGTAATGGCGAGGGCGGGCCCAAGAAATACACTCACCTGGGCATGGAGCCTCATGGCTGAGGCTTCCTGAGCCTTTAAATCACGGCAGTAGCATTGGGACTGGCTCCAGGGACAGTGTGGCCCTCTGGGTGGGGCTTCCTGACGAGGCAGGAAAAACTGGGCGGTCAGGGCTCCAAGGACTGCTATAACAGATCACACAAGCAGGGTGCTTGAAAATAACAGAAATTCATTCTCTCGCCGCTCTTGGGTGAGAACGCTCCAGGCTACCACTCCCCACCAGTAGGAAACAATACCCTTGCTCCTTCCAGGATCTGGGGATCCAGACAGCCCTTGACGCCCCTTGTTTGGATTTTAGCTGCCTGCGTGGTTCCAGGCCATGTCTCTTTCTTTATGATGTGTCTTCCCCAAGAACCTCTGTGGGTCTCCTCTTCAGAAACAACACTGGTTGTTGCTTTAACTCATACCCCGATTCACTGTGGCTGCCCCCTAATGCATCACATCCATAAAGACTGTTCTAAAGGGAGTCTTAAACCAAGAGCCCTGGGAAGATCTGAATACTGGGGGAGATGACAAGAACCCCAACTCCTTTGTTGCCTGGCACATGGGCTCCCATGTCCCTGTCTGTTGGCATTGGGAGTTGCTATCCCACGATGCTGCCTGGTGTCCAGACTTGAGCATTCACCTTTCATGATAAGGCTGTGCCAACCTTTGGTAGATGACCAGAGGGATGATGGGAGCTGGAGGAGAGCAGAAGTTAGCACAATGCTTCCTGGAAGGTGGGAATAGATTTCAAGAGCCTTGGTAATAGATCCAAAGAGTCAGGTTGTAGTGTGCTCTAACAGAGGCCATCAGACACTTCTAGGAGAAGGCAGCACTGGTTGGGGTAGAATGGCTGCCATCCTATAACACAGGAGTGAGGTGATTCCCACATGTGAGGAAGGAAAACCAGCCCACTGAGGATAACTGTGGGAATCCTGTAAGGACTCTGAGGACTCCTCTGATTCCAACATGTAAAGCCAGGTCAGGACAGGAGCGAGGCTGTGGCTGACCTTGGAATGTTCCAGTGCTCATCATAGGCTAAGAGCTTTCGAAGCAGATATGGTGCTGGCTCTGAGATAATGAGTTCTAGAATGTTCCTCTACTCACACTTTTGGCTTCTTCCCCATCTCCCATCCTCACTCCTATTGGCTGTACTCTCTCTCCATCCTTGTGGAGCCGCTTCTGGGCTCCATGCAGGGACACCTGTGTTCATCTTTGCTCAGCCGTGATGGTCCTGAGCCCTGAGCTCATAGGACAGATGTTTCCCTAGCTACCCAGCCTGTAGCATCCTGCTCCATGTTTCTGAAGAGAGCTCTCCGTTCTTAAATGATTCCCTCAGAATAGGAGCTGCAAGCTGCTTTTTTGTGCAAATGTTACTCTTGCTGGTCTGACTCAGTTTTCTAGGGATGGAATCACAACACAGCTTCAATGGAATCGTGTTTCCAGTGTAACCTGTGCACCGCGGACACCACTGCTCTGTGCATGGCTCTCCCACCAGGCTTTATTTCTGGTGATGTTTCCAGACCTGGCCCTGGGCTCTACCCAACCTCCATCTCCAAGAAGAGTAACTACTGGGAGGATACTTTCTTGAGAAGGGTGCCAAGGACCTGTTAGCTCTACCAGGGCCCCAGTCCCCTATAGCCTCAGTCATCTCTCAACAAATATTCCACAGGCTCTAGTTCCCAGAGACCCCTGCTTCCTGCTTCCCCTTAAAGACACATACACTCTACATGCCTTCTCTCCATCCTCTCCCCTCCTCTTCTTTCCCCTCCCCTCCCTTTCTCTCCTCTTCTTTTCCTCTCTTCCCCTTTCCTCCCCTTTCTTTCCCCTCCCCTCCTCTTCCCTCCCCATCTGTCCCCTTCCCCTCCTCACCTTAACTCTGCCAGCTAGGTAGTGCTCTGGTCATGAAATGCCTTCTTTCTGGCTCTGCTGTACCTTCAAGCCTCCATCTTTATTCTCTCTCTTCAACGCCTTGCTCCAAAAGCTTTGTTTGTCTCTAACCATTTTCCACACCCCGCCACACACACACCAGAGTTGGAACTGAGGCAATGTAACTATATAACTAACAGTGCAATTCTAAGGGTTCATTGGTGTGGGAGGTCCTTCTGTCTGTGTGTTGCTTTTATTGGTTAATAGAGGAACTGCTTTGGGCCTATAGCAGAGCCATAGGAGAACAGAGCTAGGCTGGGGAAATTAAACTGAATGCTGGGAGAAAGAAGGCGGAGTCAAAGAGAGAAGTCATGGAGCTGCCGCCAGATATAAGACGTGCTGAAATTTTGCTGGTAGGCCACGATCTCGTGGTGATGCACAGATTAATAGAGATGGATTAAATTAAGATATAAGAGTTAGCCAATAAGAAGCTAGAGCTAATGGACCAAGCAGTGATTTAATTAATACAGTTTCTGTGTGATTATTTCAGGTCTAAGCTAGCCATGAACCAACAAGTAACCCTCCATCTAACAGTCCATAAGTCCTGGTAATTCACTCCAAGTGACACACATCACACACACACACACACACACACACACACACACCTCTTACAACTTCATAATTGAATCCTGACTGACCCTAGGACCTCTCCATCAACAGGATGGAGTTCTTTGCTTGAGTTGGACTGTGATAGAAATGGTAATGAAATAAGGAGGTTGGCCTAGCATGTGTGCCTAGCATGCAGTAGAAGAGACTAAAGACCAAGAGGGTGTAGCTCATGAACTAACGGTAACTGTGTGCCACATGTATAAGATTGGGCCCCAACAATATTTCGTTGTGGAACATGGAAGGGCAAAGGGTGTGTATAGGTTACAGATGGACTTAGTGGTGGCTGGGAAAGGGAGCATCACTTTCTTCATTGGCGTGACCACTGATCAGTTGTCATGCCCCCAAGAATAACACTCATTAGACAAGCATATTGAAACTCAGTGGGTCACACACAGCAAAGATGTGACAGTAGGGGAGTTTGTTGGGAAGCGGATGGGCTTCAGTGCAGGGAAAGGAGATGGGGGCGGGGTCAGAGGGGTGAGAAGGACAAAAATCCATCCTTTCCATCTATTTAGCTGCTGAGGAATAAGAAATTGATCAATGCAATTTATTATACTAAGAAAGAGAGAGAGAGAGAGAGAGAGAGAGAGAGAGAGAGAGAGAGAGAGCGCAATTTGGAGTTACAGCACCAGGAGACACATTCATTCCCGGGTGTGATGAAGGGAACCAAGCAGAAAGACCGGAGGATGGAGTGGAGGATGGAGTGATGCCCCTCTTCCTGTGGCTGCTTTCTGCTGCTTGTCGTGGCCCAAGCCACCTCCCCTGGAGCCCCACCTCACTTTGCAGTGGCATGGCAGCTGGTAAGACCCACCCTTTGGGGGTATGTCCGAGCGCTAGCCCCTTTTAAAGGAGAGACTGCATGGAGGACACCCAACTATGCAAAAGCACAAGTCTAAGAAACTGTATATTGCTAAGGGAAGAGAGTCATTGTTCAACCCAAGCCAGGCTTGGGAGGAAGGAGATTTAGAAAAGAGAAGAAAAGCCTGTGGGTGGGTGGTTTGGCTATGGGAACACTTAAACCAAATGGATCAAGTGAATTGTCAAGTAAAATCTCTTGTGCAAAAGCAAGAATAGTGTTCTTCCGCATTCCATGGCTTAGGTAGATTTATATTTTAGCAAAATCTAGTCATTAGGAAACCCTCAAGTAACATGAAAAATATACATCAAATTAATAATGAGGTTGTTTGCTCTCTGATAAACCTCCAGGAGAAAAGAAACCTGTTTCTGGATGAGCTGAGTCCATCTGTACAACACTGGCTACTGGCTGTCCATACTATACTTCTCAAGCCTCTTTTCACCCCTGCCGTGTGTGTGTGTGTGTGTGTGTGTGTGTGTGTGTGTGTGTGCATTCATGGAGGTCGGAGGCCAACCCCCTATATCATCCCTTGAGAGCTATGTATCTTGTTTGTTTGTCTGTGACTGGCTTTCTCAGAGAGACCTGGAGCTCACTGTCTGCTTCTTCTGTCTCCACCTACTCAGAATTAGGATCTTAAGTATACAACACCACACCTGGCTTTTCACACGGGTGCAGGGAATTGAACTTAGATTCTCATGCTTGATAGCAAGGGCTTCACCATCTAGAGCTACCTCCCTGCTTCCCAAGGCCTTGCTGTTTAAAGTAAGTGTGCATAGCATTGTTAAAGATCCTTGAGTCCATTATTTCTCAGGATGATAGGAAAATAAAATTAACATTTCTCAGTATCCAGAATAATAATACTCTTGCCACTGCCAGGATTAAACGACAGCCTTGTAGCCTTCAGCAGTACACAGGGCCCCAGAGACAGCATCTATTTTTCTCATTTGAGACCCGTGTGGAAGGCGAGGAGTTCAAACCAAGTCCCCCAAGATGTTATTTCAGCCACTTCTCCATATTTGGAACTCTGTAGTTGGCTGTTGATCTGAAAGCGGCCCTTCCAAAAGCTCCTCGTGTCCTTTGATATTTCAGCTTCGTCATCATTTTAGGCCAACAAGTCCATGGCTGGCAGTTCTGCTGATGAGGAACCTTCATAATGATAGAGTCAGTGCACAAGTTTCCGCCTACGTCTTTTCTGAGTTGGTGACCTAATTGTAGCTGATCTTTCCAGTAGAAATATTTACTTGTTAACCTCAAGTTATTCCTGGGCTCAGCTGAAATGAAACAAATTGCTTTTTAAGCTGACGATTCCAGGTTCTGCGTCTCATTTTCCGTTTCTGCCTGCCCATTTTCCCATGTCAGTTTTATCTGCTACCTATAAACCATGAAAAACAAATTATTGCGTTCGAATCTTTGGAAAGGGCTACTGGTTGACACAGAATCACAGGGCTGATGCTTTTCTCCTGTCCAGAGTTTCTGGAAAGGAAGTCCTCTTTTGGGGGAGACTGAACTTTCCATCAGCAATAGAGAAATTGCTTCTCTTGGGACAGCAGAGAAACTCAGCCCCAATGATATCTGCCCAACTGGGTTTCTATTGCAAGTCTCTTTCTTCAGGGGTTGTGTCAATTACCTTTGTGGTTGTGACAAAATCAGAAGCAAGTTAAGGGAGGATCTATTTTGGCGCAGTTAGAAGGTACAGCCCCTCGGGACAGACAGTCATGGCGGCCGGAGCCTGAGGTGGTTTGTTGCATTGGGTCCACAGTCCAGAAGCAGAGAGAAATGGATGCCAGTGTTCCCCTCACTTCTTCATTTTCTTTGGTCTGGGACTCCAGCCATGGACTGGTGCTGCTCACATTCTGGGCTTCTCTTCACCCAGCTGAATCTTTCTCAAAACGCTCCCATAGATGCATCTTGAGATGTGTTTCCTGTTTAAATACCATCAAGTAGACCATGAAGATGAACCATTATAACACATTAATGGTGATCCTGACTGGGAGACAGGAAGAAAAAATCAAGAGAGACACCAAAAGACCATGACCCAAAGAGCATGCACACATTTGAAATGGCTTTTTAAATCTGAGTTTGTTTCAATGTGGTGGTTATAAAATGAACCAACTACATACCCCTCATGCCTCCCCAGGCAGAGTTCCCATTTCCTGTCCATGTATGGCACAGGACAGCCCCACATTAGGCTGCCATGCTATGGGCCTTTCCCATAGGCTTGCATGAGCAACTGTATTTCATCCCTGACTACATTAGACCTTACCTGCAGACAAAATAATATTGACAAGTGGTTCCAGCACTTAGTCTTCAGTCCAGAGAAAAAGTGTGAGACCCAGAGAGGTCCAGAGGTCCTGCTCAATAGCAATGCTGAGATCCAAGTGCTGCTGGCTGGTCCTCGCTCACAGTCGAGCATCCTCTAAGGCTTGTGAGCACTCTCTCCATGCATCACCCTCTAAGGCTTTGTGTGCACTGACTCCATGCATCACCCTCTAAGGCCTGTGTGCACTGACTCCATGCATCACCCTCTAAGGCTTGTGTGCACTGACTCCATGCATCACCCTCTAAGGCTTGTGTGCACTGACTCCGTGCATCACCCTCTAAGGCTTGTGTGCACTGACTCCATGCATCACCCTCTAAGGCTTGTGTGCACTGACTCCGTGCATCACCCTCTAAGGCTTGTGTGCACTGACTCCGTGCATCACCCTCTAAGGCTTGTGAGCACTCTCTATGCATCACCCTCTAAGGCTTTGTGTGCACTGACTCCGTGCATCACCCTCTAAGGCTTTGTGTGCACTCTCTATGCATCACCCTCTAAGGCTTGTGAGCACTCTCTCCATGCATCACCCTCTAAGGCTTTGTGTGCACTGACTCCATGCATCACCCTCTAAGGCTTGTGTGCACTGACTCCATGCATCACCCTCTAAGGCTTGTGTGCACTCTCCATGCATCACCCTCTAAGGCTTTGTGTGCACTGACTCCATGCATCACCCTCTAAGGCTTGTGTGCACTCTATGCATCACCCTCTAAGGCTTGTGTGCACTGACTCCGTGCATCACCCTCTAAGGCTTGTGTGCACTGACTCCATGCATCACCCTCTAAGGCTTGTGTGCACTCTCCATGCATCACCCTCTAAGGCTTGTGTGCACTGACTCCGTGCATCACCCTCTAAGGCTTGTGTGCACTCACTCCATGCATCACCCTCTAAGGCTTTGTGTGCACTGACTCCATGCATCACCCTCTAAGGCTTGTGTGCACTGACTCCACACATCACCCTCTAAGGCTTGTGTGCACTGACTCCATGCATCACCCTCTAAGGCTTGTGTGCACTGACTCCATGCATCACCCTCTAAGGCTTGTGTGCACTCTCTCCATGCATCACCCTCTAAGGCTTGTGAGCACTCTCTCCATGCATCACCCTCTAAGGCTTTGTGTGCACTGACTCTGTGCATCACCCTCTAAGGCTTGTGTGCACTCACTCCATGCATCACCCTCTAAGGCTTGTGTGCACTCTCTCCATGCATCACCCTCTAAGGCTTGTGAGCACTCTCTCCATGCATCACCCTCTAAGGCTTTGTGTGCACTCTCTCCATGCATCAACCTCTAAGGCTTGTGTGCACTCTCTCCATGCATCACCCTCTAAGGCTTGTGTGCACTCTCTATGCATCACCCTCTAAGGCTTGTGTGCACTCTCCATGCATCACCCTCTAAGGCTTGTGTGCACTGACTCCGTGCATCACCCTCTAAGGCTTGTGTGCACTCTCTATGCATCACCCTCTAAGGCTTGTGTGCACTCTCTCCATGCATCTTACAGTTTGCTGAAATGTCATATTCACATCTGAGCACAAGTAGACTCCAAGACCAGGTACTGACAGAGGTAGAACTGTGTTCAGGGCAAGGCAGCCTAACCCCAGAGTCCCCAGAGCTCTACGAGGCATAAGTAGCACTCTCTGCTCTCCTCCCTGTCCTTCGCATCGTATCTCTTATGTTGTTTGGAGAGCAAGAGGAGAAAAAGTCACAAATAGCAATTTAGTCCACCCTTTCAAAGTGTTTTTTTTTTAATGTTACTAAAGCAAATCATCAGACTGTGACCAAATGAACTTGGAACAGATGTGGGTGTCAAGAAGCTTACCAGATGATGGAGGCTGATGTGGTACCTAACGTGTTATAGTCAGCTGTAGACCACATGTGGGTGATGGTGGTCTCTTGAGGTTGTATATCACCTGGCAATGTCAAATCTGCCTCTGCTTGTGTGGTTACACCAGTGACATGCGCACAAGAATGAGATTGTACAGATCTCAGAAGACATCCCTACTACTAAGTGACCCAATACTCCAGACATCTTCAGGGCAGGTAATCAAAGTATTACGGAGCAGGTATATAACATTCAGTCGAGGAAGGCAGCCATATAACGAGCAATATGTCTGTCTCTAGGCATATGTCTCATGGTTTGATATTAGCACCTATTTGTCCCGGTCTGCCTGGAATAAGCCATGGCCTCCAAGCCACAAGCCTCCCTTATGCCATTCCCTGATAAAGCACTTGCCTGAACACAGTACAGGCTTTTCTTAATAAAGGCTGTGTGGAATTGTAATCACGCAGAATGCTTGGCACTGGCCTCTGAGCGATCAACCTGGGCAAACAAAAAACGTCTTGACCATTAAGAAGATGACTTACAGGAAAGACTTAAGAGGGTTTCCCAGTGTATAAACAAAGCTTGGAGTATGTCTCAAAGCAGAGGTTCTGGAATCTTCTGTCATCTCTGGGGCTGTGGGGAGGCGGTCAAGGAGACATCCCAGAATATACACAACTGCCCTGACCCTCAGTATCTCCAGTTATCCGTGTATGGCTGGAGAGTTCAGAACTTCTAGCTCAGGCCAGAAGGACACAATCCTGACCCTCCTCACTACAAACAATGGCAATTTGTCTCCTAGAAGACATGGGAGCCTGCCCGGCCCAGCACAGACAGAAGTCCTGTCCTGTCTGAGAATTCTGGCAAGGGAGAGTCTGAGGTCACTGAAACACTTTCCTTCTAGCATCCAGGTGACTCAGGAGAGCATGTCTCCATACAAGAAAAATGAGCTCTCAAGTAGACAGAAATTTAAATAATAGCACAGCTCCCAGCTTATCAGAGCTGGCAGAGTCTCCAGTCTATCCCCTAAGCCTCTTCTATGGCTGTTCATAAATGCTGGGATTTTGTTGCCTGGATCTGGCTCGCAAGTGAGCAGCAGAGGTTAGGGGGAAGAAGCTAGTGCTTTTTTCCATCCAGGAAATGTAGGGAGGCCGTTTGTTCGTCCTGACCGCCCAGAACAGAAATAATCACACAGAAACTATATTAATTAAATCACTGCTTGGCCCATTAACTCCAGCTTCTTATTGCCTAACTCTTACATATTAATTTAACCCATCTCCATTAATCTGTATATCGCCATGAGGCTGTGGCTTACCAGGTAAAGTTCCCAGTGTCTGTCTCTCCAGCTGGCTCCATGGCTTCCTTCTGACTCTGCCCTTCTTTCTCCCAGCATTCAGTCCAGTCCTGCATGCCTACCTAAGTTCTGCCCTATCAACAGACCCAAAGCAGCTTCTTTATTCATTAACCAATAAAAGAAACACAGCTGTGGAAGGGGTGGGACACTGGTAGACAGGTAACCAGAAAAAAAAGCAATGTCACGGACTGGAGGGACAGCTCAATGCTTAGCTCCAGGTTCCATTCCTAGTGCCTAAATGGTTGCTCCCAATTGTCTGATACTCCAACTCCAAAGTCTCTGACCCCTTCTTCTGGCCCCAGTGGGCACTGTACAAATGTGATACACAGATATACAAGCATGTGAAATGCACATACACATAAAATAAAAATTGATCAACCTTCCTTCAAAATACTAATGTTTTCCCAGGCATCTTGTGACTCAGGAAAATATTCCTTATGTTTGACAGTATCAGCGTTGAAACAGTACCAATCATAGCAGCTTCCAGCTAGGTTTCTGTTGTCTACTTAAGGGCAATCTGCAGGAAAGGGGTGTCTATTTTCTCTGCATTTACAAAACAGCATTCCTATTCAGCTGCCCCACATGGGCCACTTACTTTTGAACTCTGCAGTAAGGCAGCAGAAGAGTACCTCTGTAGACCGTCAATCCCTGCCGAAGAATGTTTTCACAGATTACACAGTGGATGGGAGGCATTCCCTAGTCCCGTGAAGGCTTCGGGTGTTCTCTGTGTTGCCTCTTGGATTCACAGGAGAACTGGGCAGTGGATAAAGGATGAGCAGCACCTCTTCCCTAACTTTGGGTCACATGAGGACATTGGTCAAAGACAGACTGAATTCAGATGCTCCAGTTACAGGTTTGTGGTCCTGAGTACCAGTGTGTTTCCTCTACATCTTCATACGTGTAGCGTCTAATGCATACACTCAACAGTGCGGTTGCACATACTCAGTCCCACAGCCAATGCCTAACTACCCAGGCTCGGGTGTCTCTGCTGTAATGACGACTCAAAGACTATTTGCGGTTCTCTCTCAGGCCTCTCCCTAGAGTAGTAGCTGGCAATAACTTAGGGACAATGAACCATTGAATTAGGACTTTGACTGATAGGATGGTGTCAATGATTTGACCAAACTGACATTTCACAAAATTGGCAACTGGTTCAGGACTGAAATCCTCAGCTCAAGCGCAAAGATTATCCTTTAAGATGGGTTCAAGTACAGCGTTCTCCAGTATGCACACAAACTCAGTAGCTTTTCAAAGAAATAAGTGTCCACCAACTGGAGATTATTTAAAAGTAATAACCTCCTATCAAGTGTCCTCATGGCAATCAAATGTCCATCTTGGGATAATGAGTGATCAATCTTTGGAGAGAGTGGAGGATTCAGATCAGATGGATCCAGTAATTTTTCAATACTTTCCTTCATTTTGAAAGCTAAAATAAACATTAATAGAAAACATGGGTATTTATGCATTAGGTACATGCAATAAATCCCCTAAGATTGAGACAAAAACTATCTTACAAAAATTACTTTCTGTGGTTCTTCGCTATAAACTCCAGACCTCCTATGTCTCTGTTTCTACCCAAGATTGTCCTTCCTCTTCCCTGACCTCCAGGACTGTCCCTTCCTCTTCAGAGCCCCAAATGTCACTGCCTCACAAAGATCTTTACACCCTCCACCATCTCCACCCACCTGCCTTTCAAAATGGAAATGTTCCTCTTTCCCCTCCTCTCTCCTCCCCTCTTTTCTCTCCCTACCCCCTTTCCCCACACAGCTGCCCATTGGAGAACACAGGACATGCAGCAGTTCCTACCCATGTGTTATGTTATGGCTCTAGGTGCATCTTGTGATATGATTAACAACTTGAAAAGTTTCTGAAGGACAGAGAGTTGGCAGCTAGAATGAATGAGGGCCAACCCTGGAGACATTTTCCTCTACCACTGACCAACTGGTAATCTCTTTAGGGTACGTAGGATGTCGGCAATCTGACTATCTGAAAGGCTCACAGTCCAGTATTTTAGAACCCTGCCCTGTCTTCTGTGAAAACACCACACATTTACTGAGTCAAGATGCCTGTATCTGGAAAACCTTATACTGTGACACAGCCTGAGGTTGTATCAACTTCCCATTACCTAAAATCACCTGGGAAGAGAGCCTCAGTTGAGAATTGTCTAGATGAGGTTGGCTTCTGAGCACGTCTATGGGAGACTGTCTTCACTGTCAGTCACCTGCGGATGGCGCCATCCCAGAGGCAAGGGTCCTGAACTGTGTAAGCCAGGACAGCTCTTGGTGAGAGCAAGCATCAAGGTTGCATGTTTTCTCGCTTTTCTCTGGATTGTGGGTGTGCTGTGAGTCCCTGAATGGGGTCCTGTCCTGGGCTCCTCAGACTGATGGACCTGTCACTTGGAGTTATAAGATGAAGGAGTCTTTTCTCTTCAAATTCACTGTCCATCAGGGAATTTTCCACAGCAATAGAAATGGCATTAGACAAAAATAAAATTACTATTAACCTAGGTATACAAGGAAAACTAAGTGAAATTCTTGCTTGGATTTGGGTCTTAAGCCAGTTCTAGATACTTCATTATGTATACACAAATCCTATAAATACAAAGAATTCTGAAGTCCAAAACACTTCTGCTTCCAAGTAGCTCAGATAAGGGGTGTCAGCCTGTATTACACTTGCATGCCTTTCTCTTGCTGTGTGGACAAGCTAGCCAACTGCTAAGAGCTTAGCATCCTTGTCTGTGAACTATCATGATTCATTCCAAGAATGTGGTAAGTTCACGTATGTGGTACATAGCCAACACTTAGAGCACGGAAATTCACGTGTGTGCAATGTCACTGTCTAGTGCTCTAAAATGGTTGAAACTCTAAAGTTTCAATAACTGAGTTACAAAAGTAGATTTATTAAGGAGAGACCAATCACCTTTGCTATTTTTGTATGGTGTTAATAGCTCTCTTCCTTGGATAATCATTTGAAAAGTCTTGCTGTTTGAGCAATCCTTCCAAAGCGTATTGGGAGAAGAGGAAGCAGACAGAAACCCAAAGGACGGCATGGCCCTAGAAAGCGGAGCTTGTCTTCATCTGCACCCCATTTCATGCCAAGCTCACTTTATTTATTCTATGCCCCTCATTTGACCCCCGGATTTCAGGTCTGGGAAAGAGAACCAAATGGAACATGAAAGGTAAAATGAGACCCAGCCACACACAGTGAGCCCGCTCTGTCTTCAAGTCAAAACTTGGCCGAACCACAAAACTTCACCTGGTTTTGAGTAAAAACCGCACTGAACCACCTTTTTCTATTCATGGTTTCAGTTTGAAAATGAGGTTTCATGCAAAGTCTGCCCCAGTTTCAGAAGTGTTCCTTGGCAGGGCTCGGGCACATCTTGAGCTAACATGGACTCTACCTCATTGGCACCTCAGGTTAACCAGCATTAGGGGTGCCCCCGAGTCTGCCTCTGAAGGCCCGAGGCTTGAGCAGCCTTGCTGACGCAACACTTTACATGGCTGAAAACATCAAGCCTAAAAATAAGAAACACCATTAATTAGTTCATCACTTTGCTCTTGGATTTTCCAAAAAGAACAACAATAACAAAACAAAAAAACTGAAAGATGGTGAGCCAAAACAGGAGAAGAGCTTGGTCTAAACGTTCCACATACACAAGGAACCAAAGAAGAAATAGGAAGTAATTCCTAGAGTAATCCAGGCTGGGAACTGAGTCTTCAGAATCACTGAGATATTAAAGGCAAATTAAAAAAAAAAAAGTAGGAGCCCACACCGGCATGGATGAACACAGCACCAGTTTTCTTTCCCTGGAAGTATCTGTGTGTGTGTGTGTGTGTGTGTGTGTGTGTGTGTGTGTGTGTGTGTGAGGAATGGGTAAACATGTAAACACACATGTGTGTTTATGCACACGGAGGCCAGAGGCCAACTTTTGCTGTCAGTCTTCCAGAGCTACCACGTTTTGTTTTCTGAGACAGGGTCTCTCACTGGGACATGGAGCTAAGTAGACTAGGCTAGACTGGCAACAAGCCCTTAGCTACTGCATGTCTCCTCCATCTTGGGGCTGGGATTGCGCGTGTGTTCCAGAGCTCTTGGCTTTTTGTGTGGGTTCTGGGAATTGAATTCAAGACTTCAGACTTCCACAGTAAGAATCTGCTGATTGAGTCATCCCCCCACCCCCTACCCTCCCAGCTCCTCATTGGAAATATTTCCATAGTCTTGTGTCAGGGGTGTATTCCAAGTTACCAGAACACATCTCATCCATGAAGTTGACAGTACCGGAAAGGGTCAAAATGGCCCTCTGATGCTGAAGGTGCTGACTGAGCCCTCTGCCCAGAGTGCTGATAATGTTTGGAATAGGGTCCGTCTTAGAAATTTCTCTTGGGAAGATGAACAAATGTTAATCCACCCCAGAAAGGGACTCTAAGGGAGACCAAAGAAGCCATTCCACCCTTTCCTGGCTTTGCGACCCAAAACTTTTAATTGGGGTTATTTCAAGAGTATGAGCAACTCAGCATAGCTGTAATCTGAAGAAAGTACCTCTCCCCCATGGCAACTATTAACCCTATCTATATCCGCAGGGAGGAGAGGAGTCCGTGAGCCCCCTCCCCTTTCCCCTGCACCATGGCAGAAACACTGGTTCTCAATCATGTACAGTTTTCAGTGTGATAACCACAACCACTCAGAGTTCAAGAGGGCAACAGTCATGTCATGCCCAGGGGACAGCCTTCCACACCCGGCATTCTGGATGGTTGTCTGTGACATGAGGGAAGCCCGCCCCTGAAGGCTTAGACTTTGTAAGGGGACATGGGAAAGGACGGGTTTACTCTGCAGCAAGACATGGACTACAATGAAAACATCTAGAGAAAAATGGATGGCTTGCTAAAACTAGCTCAGCCTTGTGTGGTGACACAAAATCCAGACACAAATATTCCACACACGGGATTCTGCCGGATTCAGTTCCTGGATTCAGAGATTCTGTGAGGTGGCCAGCCCAGGTCGGGGGACGTGGCCATCTGTACACCCTTCCCACACACAGACAAAACCTGCACTAGCCTGGCACTCTGAGGTCTCAGGTGCCAGGGTGAGAACATCTTTCAGGAGGCCGGGGCATGAACGGAAGACTCCCGCACCTGCCTCCTCCTCTGCACAGACCCACATAAAGAAACCTAGGAAGAAAGCATTAAGGGCCCTTCTATCCAGTGAGCTAGTAAATCTGTCCACACAACTGGCTTAGTCTGGGCAACTCTGATTTGGGGGACGCTCATGAAAAATAGAAGGTTTGACAATCTTTCAGAAATTGAAGTCAGGCAATCTGAGGAAAGAGTTCAGTCAGGAGACGAAACCCAGCTAATCGCTAATGTAAAGTCGTGTTTAATGGCAGGACCCAGAAGTTGCTGAAAGCCAAGTGGGTCAAAGGTAGCCCCAGGCTCTTCGACCCATGGGTTTAATCTTGTAACTGCACGAGATGGCAAGTGGAAGGTTGGTGAAGGATGCCTGCCGTAGCACTGGCTGCTCTTCACCAATAGGAAGGCGAATTTCCATCACTGCAAAACTGATCAATATAAACTCCCAGGCCACTTCTCCCTTTAAGTACACAGTCATGTCTTGACTCTCCATTGATGTCTACAGTCTATAATAAATAAGCCTAATACATAAACATCTGCTTTACACAGGATTGATCCAGGGCGGTGTTTTATTGCACCATAGATTTGCCATCGAAGTCTGACACAAAGTGTATGTCACCAAGAAGCAACAGAACTTACATTTTCAGCTCTCTTTGGGAAAATGTGTTTGTTTTGGGGTGTTTCATTTGGTTGCTGTTTGTGGCAGTGCATGTGACAATTATCTTTGCATAGAGAAAAAAGAGGGTCAATGGGGCCAATAAATAGAATCGATCTCACTTCCAAAGGCCTCTTGGCACAGAGCCTGTAAGAACTTCTGCTTATTTAATTAGGATGGAATTGGAAGATGTTGTTTGCTCTAGAATATTGATGTGGAGTCCAAAACCAAACGGATATCTCCTTACACACACACACGCACGCACGCACGCATGCACGCACATGCACATACACACGCACAAATGTAAATTCCAGACCCCATGGAATCAACTGAGTTAGTATGTTATAAATTTCTGAAGGTCTAAGCAGTGAAGATGAAATTTCTAGTCTCTCTACTGAAGATGAGCAAATCTAGGCAAGGCGCTGTTAAAGTGAAGGAACCAAAGATCTAGACAAGCGCCAGTTCAGTCACATGACTCCCATTGGTAGACTGTGAGTAAGGTGAGGTATCCGAAGCTCTAGTGAGGAGATTCTGGCCTGTGAGTGATCAGTTTGAGCAGGCGAAGGGTCATCAATGATGTCTCCGAAGAGGCTCTTTCAAAGGAGACATCAGCTCAGTGATGGCCTCATCTGGGCAGCCACAGAAACCCTTCATAGAGTGCTGGTGAACCACACAGCATGTTGTGATGCTTGTTCTGTGAAATACGTGGTACTTGAGGTTTGGTTGTTGCAATCGCAGGCCTCGAGTGAGCTCTACCTCCCTCCCTGGTTCTTATCTTCCTGCCTCCTGTGCTTTTGCTGACTGAAGCTCTGACTTCTGGTAGCATTCTGTCTGTAGCTTCTCCTTCTACTAGGCAAAGACAAGACATCCGTGTCCCCTTCCACAGAAGCTTTGTTTGAACACAGGACAAATGATATAAAGGCTGATGGAAAGATGATTGAGAACCACATGTATTAAGGGTTGCATGGGTGATGGATGGATAAATGATAGGTCGACAATTAATAAAAATTGTAAAGTGCCTTAAAAATGGTCAAGATGTTGATAAATGTAGTGTGTATTAGGGGGTATGGCCTTGTTGGAGGAGGTATGTCACTGGGGTGGGCTTTGAGGTTTCAAAAACCCATGTCAGACCCAGACATCCCCTTTCTTGTTACCTGTGGACCAAGATGTAAGCTTTTAGTTACTGATCCAGCACCATGACCGCCTGTCTACTGCCGTGTTCCCAGACATGATAGCCTTGAACTCACCCACTGAAACTGTAAGCAAGATCCCAACTAAATGTTTTCCCTGTAATGTATTGGTCATGGTGCCTCTTCACAGCAAGAGAATAGTAACGAAGACAATATAATTTCTTAAAATATTTCTAAAATTTATTTTTATGTACATGGGTGTTTTGCTTACATGTATGCCTATACAGTGTGTGAGCAGTGCCTGCAGAAGCCCAAGGAGGGGCTCAGATCCCCTGGGAACTGAATCCCCATCCCCTACAAGAGCAATGACAAGAGCTCTTAACTACTGAGCCATCACTCCAACACCATCTTAAGATACATATTTTTAAAAATTTTTATGATTGCAGGTATTCTGAAATTAACAACCTTCCAAACTTAATTCTTTCCCCACGTTCATCTTGATCATTGACTACCTAGAAGTTAATAGAGGGAAGTTAAAGAATGCCGGGCTCCATGCTGCCTCTTTCAAGGTCTGGCTTTTGATTGGCAGCTACCTTGTGTTCTACTGAAGTTCCCATTGCCGTGAAGTGCAGAGCCAATGTTGTATTTCTTTACAGTGCTGTGGAGCTCAGCTCTGTGTTAATAAACGCATTCCAACTGTGAGTTCGCTCAACACAGGGCACACAAGCACGTGCTCTTATTTCTTAACTTTTATTGCACTTCTTTATGTGTTTGGGGCAGGGACACACTTACCATGGTGCACAGATGGAGGGCAGAGGACAACTCGGAGGAGCTGTTACTCCTCACATGGGGGGCTCAGGGACCACACGCGGTTATCATGCATGGTGGCAGCTGTCTTTACCCACTGAGCCATCTCAAGAGCCCAAGACTTATATTTTGATGTTTTGTTTACTCTCTCTGAGCCTGTGTCCTCATGCACACAATTGTGTTAAATACTAAATAATTATGTAACTTTATAAGATTAGTGATTGAATAGTCACGTAAATACATGTATGATACCATAGATGATGTGCACACGTATGCATAACATGTGCACGCACATACACATATCACACTTTACTAAAAGGCAGTCTGTGGCTGATCTGGAACTGAGACCTGGGATTATCTAAGTTTTTCGGTCTCTAGTTTGCTCTCCACAGTTTGAAATAGTCTGAACACAGAGGAATAACAATAATGATGCAAAAGCCATCTCCACTCAGGTTGGCCAGCCGCTCACAGCTTCTCATAGCATTCAGCTCATTGTATGTGACGGCGGCTCTGGATCCAGTTAGAAGAATGAGTTCTTCCCTTAGAGGGAGGACTGTATGAGCTCACAGACACACAGCACGGGGTCCATGCATTGACAGCCATGAAACGCAGGACTGCTGGCTGACCTGGACATGCAATGAAGGAAGCGAGCTTCCGCCAGGTAATGGGCAGAGAGAGCTGAGCCAGGACCTTGGAGCACAGGGGTTATGAAGTCCCCCTAAAAGCACCCAGCCATTCAGAGTCAAGACAAAGCATGCTTGGCCACATCTGTGTTCTCAAAAACGGGGGTTCAATTTTTATAAACCTGAGAGGGATAGGATGTATCAGGAAAGATAAGTGCTTTGGGCTGAAGCTGATTCTGCTGTTGTTCATGAAGGGTGGCCATTGGATTTACAGCTCTCGTCATTGTGGACCGTACGACTCCTTCACACCCCACACACTGATGGCTTCCAGTGTAGGTCAGGGGTCTCTGACTACCCAACTCTGGGAAGCGACTTTCTCAAGGTATTCCTTTTATTCCCTGGGCTGTAAAGGCTTCCTGAAGACCAAAAGACACCTTCCCTCGCCTTCACTCACACACACCACTCCGACCCCCCATCACTTACACACCACTCCGACCCCCCGATCACTCACACACCACTCCGCCCCCCGCCCCCCCCCCCCCGGTCACTCACACACCACTCCACAGCACAGTGCCCTCTCCAGCAATCCTCTTAGGAGACGAGCTGTAGGCCCAAGAAGGGAGAAATTGAGCTTCAGCATGCACCCCTTCCCATTCATGGAAGAATGAACACAGACGTTGCCAGAACAGATCCAATCCATACCTTGTAACATGCTCTGTATAGCATAAAAACAGCCCTCGACATGATCAATTTTGCCAAGCAAGCGTGACACAGACCGTGGTCCTTCCTCGGTCCTCGTTCAGCTTTTGACTTATTTGTGCGGAGTATAATTAGATTGTATCTTTCTGCATTCTTCTGTAACTGATAAAGTACTAAGAATCCTGGCCGTGCTCCATGAGTGCAGTCGCTTATGGAGTTTGCTCTTTTTCTTTTCTTTTCTTTCTTTTTTTTTTTTTAACACATCATACCATATGCGAGCCCAGCTGAGAAGCATGGTTCTGTATTCCTGGCATGCAGGAGAGTCGCTGAGAGATATCATATGGTCTCCTGGCAGAAGTACAAAGTGCCTCTTGCTGTTTGATCTTCTGTCTCAAACTTAAATGCAAAATCTGATAATTGGGTCAGGCAGGAGAAGAAACTGCACAGTGAGGTCCCTTTCGTTGCCTTGCCTTTTTCTTTCCTTCTTTCTCCTCTCCTCTCTCCACTGCTCCCTTGCTCCCTTTTCCTCCCCTTCTCCCTCCCTTCCCCCTCCCTCCCTCCCTTCCTCCTTCCCTCCCTCTCACTCCTCTCTCTCTCCACACACACATACACACACACACACACACACACACACACACACACGCATGCACGCACACACTCCTATCTCTTGATAAAATGCCCTGGGAGTAGAATGGAGGAAGAGAGGCTGGACCCCCATCAGCAGCTTCGCCTGTCCATTTCCTGTTACAGTGACATAGTTTCTTTAGCAGGAATGCGCAGGGGGGGGGGGAGGCGGGGGGGTCTCTCAGATGAGCAAAGGCCAAGATGGAGGCACATTTACTTGTTTAGGAAGGGTACTATTACCTTTTCAGACTTGGGTTTGTTTAATGGAAAAGGAATCCATTTTCCGCCTCTGGCTAAGGCCATTAAGTCGAGAAAGGCTTGCACTTCAAAGGGCTCCAAAGATAAATGAAAACTGCACTTCCTCCCCTCAGAAAAGGGCCTGGACTAGGAAAAGCCTGACTTAGGCCTCCCTGCTCAACAGTCTCTACATGGGAAGACACAACTTTTCGTTCTTATCTCATCACTCTGAGACCTGTTCAGAAGAGCCTGTGTGCCTGCTGAAAGGCTCCAATCTTGTGTAAACTCAGACAGGGCTTCCAGAATCACAAAGGGCATGCCCTGCCCTCACTGAGTCACTGGGTTTCCTACACAGCTGGGCACCTGCTTGGTGGGAGAGATGCCTCACTGGCTCTCCTATAGCAGTGCTAGAAAGTTCCAGAAGTCTCTAGAAGGAGTGACCAGGAAGGAGGCACACGACATCACTCCTCAGGTGCACTCCATCATCATCATTATCGCCTGGACTCAGGATGAAAGAATGTTCTAGAATTAAAATGACAGTGAAGAAGCCACTTGAGCCAACAAGGCAGAGAAAGGTGGTAGTTGCCTCTGTACAGAGAGAAAACAGCTGGTTAGTCTCCACATCAATGGCTTCCCAAGTCCACATTCAGCCTCAGTAGAATCTATGCCTGGTCAAGCATCACTTTCATTTCTGGTATTTTCCAGAATACCTCTTGGTTATCCCATGTTGCTTTGCAGAGCTGATGTGCCCTATGTGGAGATGTGTGGCTCTGAAGGGATTCTGAGGCCAAAGCAGTTAAGTCTCTTAAGTTAAGGTGGACCTGCATGGAACCACCTGCTTTTCTGGTTTTAGAGGAGTAAACTATCTGTTGTCCTATAACCGTTAGAGTCAGCAGCCTGTGTCCTGTGAGCACACTGAAGCTTGGGGGGTTGCCAGAAGCTGGACACAGGGAATGAGGCTGGGAAGGAACCACAGCAGCCCCAAATGTCTGTCATGTTTTGCACGGATGCCCAGTTCAGGAGCAAGGGGGAGTGGGGGCAGGGAAACATCTGCCCCTTCTGTAGTGAGTTCCTCTCAGCACCTGCATTCAAGTGGCCCCAAACAAGCTTTCATCTGTCACAAAAAATGTTGTTCCTCTAGAATGGATGACTAGGTGATTACGTTGATGGAAACTGCCCTAGGAACAGGTGGTCCTTGTCATCTTAGAGCCCAGCGTCGTCTGTCAGCCAAGGCAGGGGAGCCTGCTTGGGCATCTCAGTCCCCCGGGACTCACATCCATAGTTCATGCAGCCACTAAAATTACGCCATCCCTCATCCCGCTATCTCTGCCACTTCTCACTGCTGTAGCTCCAGAAGACCCTTTCGTCATGGAAACAGCAGGGGTGGCTCTGGGCACCTCAGGCATGTCTAGGAGCAGTTCTATTTCCGGGGACTCGGGACCAACTTCAGCCATACTTACTATTGCTGACTTCAGTGAGGGCCAGCTGCCTGTCAGTGTGTGCATGGTCTATTGGCAGGGTGAGTGTGTCCAACCAGAAATCCACAGGCAAAACAAAACACTACTTACTTGTTCTCAATGTTCAGGAATTTGTTTTGACTCTGTTCATAAGATGTCTTTCCAGTTACAGAACACACGGGGTCCTTGTCTGAATAATTGTCCAGCAGTGCTAACTGCTGGGGGAAAGCCTTGCATGGCTGTCCACCGTGGGGTGGTGCTCATGGGTCTCTCCATTGGGAGAGGTGTGGAGGTCAGGCTCTGGACAGCTGCATTGTTGGACCAATATCCCCTTCTCCCTGCCCTGATTATGTGGCTTCTGGCAAGCCATTTAACTTTGGGGCCTTGCTTTCCACAATTGCTCACTGTGGGAAATAAAAGTACCCATCTCACAGGACTGTAGGAATCAGGCAAACCGGCGCATTAAGTCTACTGCCGATGGTGCAGGACACTTTGTAAGACATCCATTATCTATTATTATCTGCTGTCTTTAGCCATGATTTGTGTTTTTCTGCCCCTGTAGCTAATGAGCTATATTTGGACGTCCATGATGTAAGTCAAGCACCCACTCTTCCTCGCTTAGCTGTGGTGAATTCAGACAAATGAGCCTCTAAGCCTTGGCTTCCTTATTGATTAAACAGGGCTCTGTCATTACACAAGTGTGCAGATCCAAGAAGAACACTCTGGCAGGACATTGTCCTGCCGAGGACATCAGGATGACACTGTAGGACAGCTTCATGGTGACCCGCATGGGAAGTGGCTAGGCCCTAGTTATCACTGTCGTGAGCAGGAAAGGCCTGGGTGCTGTCAGGACGACTTTCCCAACTGTCCACCGTGGTCTACAAACCCTACCTCCACCCAATCCAAGCTCTCCTCAGCTTTGCCCTGAAGCTTGGAATCAGGTCAAGAGTAATAAGAACCAAGGAGGCGGAGGAGTGCTCTGAAAAGGCCCTGGTGCACAGAGCCCTGCACAGGAGTCCCCTGCTCTGCCAGTAGTGTGTGTGTACGTGTGCGCATATGCGTGCATGTGTGCATGAGTGTGCATGTGTGTGTGCTCACGCTCTGTATTTCTGATTTTCATCTGGTGAGCTCTGTAGCTGGTGAGTGTGACGAGCAGGAATCCTAGGAAGGAAATGGGGGCTCCACTGAAAGTAAACAAGAGCGCGCCGTTCTTTATACAAATATTCGGGACACGCCATGCATCCTTTAAAAACTGTTTAAGTTTGTTTTCCTTGCAGATAGGAGGAGAAGAGCCTTCTCCCCGTTATTCTTTTTCCTCGCCTTTTCTTTTGTAGTCAACTTGATTGCTTCAGCTCTTTCTCAGTTCAAGCTTTCTTTCCCTGGGAGCGGTATCTGTGGGAAGATGAAGTCTCAGGTGCTGCGGGGCAGACAAGAGGACTGAATCCAGGGCCAGCGGGTCCTCAGGACGGCGGCATACTGTGATAGTTCCTGCCTCATCTGTTGCTGTTTTCTGGAAGCGTATTAATAGAGTGTGGAGTGCTGGCCTTGCAGTACATGTGTTTATGTGTGAGAAGAGATGATTTTAAGTTCATATGTGGGCAAGAGCATACATAGGAGACAAGAGGCATATGTATGTGTATCTGCACATACACATGTAAGAAGTCATGTAAAGGGATGTGTGTGTGCGTGTGTAGTGGGGGGTAAGAGGGAGTCAGATAGAGAGAACACTGCATGCATTTTCAAGTATATATTACATGTGTGAGCACTTGTATACACATGTCTATGTATGTATACATGTGTGCACATCCATGAATTCAGGAATGCTGCCTTGCGAACATGTTTGTGTCCTGTGGGTATGAGCATACATGTGCATGCATATAAGTATGTGTCTGTGTGTGCTGAGACTCCAGCAGGTATGGGCCGTTCTGCCCAGATGCTGTTCTCTCAGAGAGGCCAGCAGAGACCTGACACATTTGCATCCAAAGCACAGATGAGGAAGTGGAAAGTCAGAGAAAGACCAGACTTACCTCATCCCAAAGCTGGCTCCCTCAGGCTGGATAGCAAATCGGAACGTGTTTCCCTCCCAGCAGCCATTTTTCTTCACCTTGTGGCTTCTGTGAGAGTTCACCACCTCTGAAGTCAGCCAGTGAGACACACACTTCACCCCTGAACCTTACATCCTCTTCTAGATCGTCAGCACCTGCCCTGAGGGACATACGGGTTTAACGGTGTCTGCCATCCTGACAATGCTTCAGTGCCTTCTACACCACAGAGCACGGGACCCTGCTACCTCATCTGTCCTTGTACCTTCCTGAGAAAGACAACTTCAAGAGTATTAGTGTAGGAACCACCGGTGGGGTCCCTCAGTTGAGTTGATGTGATTGTTCTTTGGTCCTCAGTGGTTAGCACAGAACTTCTGACTGTTCTCAGTTGGCCATAGTCACAGAGAGGTGTCTCGGAGCCTTGGGGAAACAGAACAAGATTTCGGGAACTGAGCGGTAGGCTCCTGCATATGCAAAATATTTGCCTTCTATGTCACAGAGACCCAGTCACAAGGTCTTGGGCCTGGACACAGGAAGACAGGCATGGAACCTGGTATCCTACACACTCATAACTGGGGTCTACTCCTTGACTGCACATTAGAATGACCTCAGAGTATTGAAACCACACCAAGAGCAAATTGCTGCTGAGCACGGATGTCACAGCCCCTCCCTGTTTGCACTCTTACAGGACAGTAGGGCTGGTTGCATTTTGACTGGCAGTGTACAAGAATCTACATTCACACTTTATCCCTGTAGTTGTGTTTTCAAGATTCTGAGGAGACTGGCCATGGTGAGGTGAGGAGATGATGTCTGTAGGTGACCCTGGTGTGGCGGGAAGATGATGTCTGTAGGTGACCCTGGTGTGGCGGGAAAATGATGTCTGTAGGTAACCCTGGTGTGGCGGGAAGATGATGTCTGTAGGTGACCCTGGTGTGGTGGGAAGATGATGTCTGTAGGTAACCCTGGTGTGGCGGGAAGATGATGTCTGTAGGTGACCCTGGTGTGGCGGGAATATGATGTCTGTAGGTGACCCTGGTGTGGCGGGAAGATGATGTCTGTAGGTGACCCTGGTGTGGCGGGAAGATGATGTCTGTAGGTGACCCTGGTGTGGCGGGAATATGATGTCTGTAGGTGACCCTGGTGAGGCGGGAAGATGATGTCTGTAGGTGACCCTGGTGTGGCAGGAAGATGATGTCTGTAGGTGACCCTGGTGTGGCGGGAATATGATGTCTGTAGGTGACCCTGGTGAGGCGGGAAGATGATGTCTGTAGGCCAAGATGCCCATGGGCTTTCAAAGGAATATCACGTGAGGAAGTAGGGAATTGCTCAGCCCATAATCAACCACACAGCCAAGACCTTCTGGCTTAACCTTTTAGACCCAAGAGTAGCCTCAAAAAGCCATAGTGAAGCAGTGAAGAGAAAAGCATCCATGCAATAGCATCAACTGTCATGAGATCCCAAAATATAGAAGAGAGCAGTAGGAAAACTGTCTCATGATTCCAAATCTCTATGGGTCATTTCCTTACCAAGTGCCCAAGGGTTCAGCTTTTCAGATCCCATCAGAAGGAGAAAGTTAACTGATGGCAGAATTAATTGTAGAGAAACCCATTTTTTTTTTTTGACCAAACAGTCAGTCGGACGCCATTTGAGTTCTCAGCAAACTCTTCAGTTGCGAAGGGAGTTTGGTCCCTTCTTGCCTTTGGCTAAACGCAGTCTGTGCATTTAAGAAATGTTTAGTAGAAACAAAAACCAAAGTGTGATGAACTACTGAGACATCAAAAAAATCTATAAATTCAGAAACACATAGAGCTTCCATTAAAATGGAAAAGAGCTTTGAAATTCAGAAGATCCAAATGGAGAGCAGTGTTGTGGGTAGGAAATGTAGTTCACCAAGACAGGACCTCACCCCTAAGACCAGAAAGACATTGTCTCCCCAACTTCTCACTGAAGCCACACTTGTTCCTTGCTCAGACCAGTCCTAGTCAGATGTGCCTCTCTTAGGAGCTGTCCCCGATTGCCCTGAAGTCACTCTGTCCTGTTAATGTGGTAGCTAAGAGAGTTGTGGGGTCCTCACAAGTTACCAGGGACCAGAATTCCATAATGGGCTTCAAAAGTCTGCTGTGAAGACTTAAGCCAGACCATGCCTGCATCATAATTTATCACGCTCTCAAGTGCTGAACCAAGACGTTTGAAAAAAATAGGAATATCCTTGGTTCCCAAAGCTTACCGGGTTCTAGGGAGGTAGTTCTAGCAATAAAGAGCCTGCTGTGCAAGCATGAGGACCCGAGTTCAATCCCCAGAACCCGTATTTAAAAAGTCCAGGTTTGTCAGAACGTACCTGTAACCCCAGTGCTGGGGTTCAAAGAAAGGAAACTCCTAAGTCTTGATTACCAGCAAGTTTCAGGTCCAATGAGAGAGTCTACCCCAAAATATAAGGTGGCTCATGATGTAAGGTGCTCAGTGTGAACCTCTGGCCTCACGCCAGGCCCACACACATGAGCACGTGTATATACATGCAAAAACATAAAGGAAGCGTTAGGGTTTGTTAAAATCAGGTCACAAGTAACCATGCTACGTATGGCTTCTTATGCCATATGGTATTTTATCTCCAAACTAAGGCCATGAGGAATTAGTTGATGAAATACTCCTGAATAGGAGGCCTCCTTTGTAGGCCGATAGCTTCCCTTTCCATTGACTCATACCTCAACCCCAAGACTGACAAGACCCCCGTCCATTTAGTGTTCTCACCCAAGCTCTTCATGGTGTTTACAGACACATTCAGTGCTAAATCATCTCGTCTGACCATTAACAGTCCCATAAGTAACTCTAGGGGTAAAAACCCAGCACAGTTGATCAAATGTGGGAGGGCTTCCATCGCTACACAAGACCAGGAAGTCTCAAGATACCATTGCTCTTAACCTGAGATTAGTCCTGTCCACTACAGCCACACGCCAGCTACTTAAGTAACACAAAGAGATTCTCACATCCATGTGGTTTATTGTAGTGCCTTCCCCCCCCCCTCCAGGTCTTCCTAATGATATCAGAGACCCAGGTTTGGTCTGTCTTGATGCCCTGCTCTATTCAAAGGTCCTTGTGCTGGTCTGCACCCAGCTGGGACCAGCCAGGAATGATGCCTCCATTTCTGTTCACATCAGTGGCCAGGTTCAGTCACAACTCAGCTTCTAATTAGTAAAGGATCCTATTCATTTCTTGTCAGAGAAGCAGGAAGTGGATTTACTTCACGCATGATTTCACCATCTCTGCCACACACAAAAGCTCTGCTCCTTGAAATATCCAGAGTTTGTTCTGAGCCCTTGCTGGTGACCCATACTCCCGATGCTGTCACTGGGCACCCCAGCTGTACTGCTGAACCCTATTCTTCCGGGTCTCTCTGTGGGCTTCAGGACCATTTCCTGGTCTTTCTTGCTCTATATCCGACGCTTGCCTCCTTGTAAATGTTGCCATCCATGGCCCTAGTTTCCTGCTGGACCCCTCCTCCTCTCTAACCATCTCTGCACTCACCTGACCCCCCCTCACCTCTCTGTTCTCCAGGGCCCAGGGCCCTGGTGACCCCTTCTGTGCTTCACATTAGCTGATACTTACATGGCCCTGCCTCTGTGGTCACTGCTGCTCTGGCTCCTAGCAAAGAACAAACTTTCCCAGAGGCCTGTCCCTGTCATCTAGAATCTGTCCTGGAATGCCAGCCAAGCTCTTGGTACTCCTGCTTCTTCTTTTGGCTCCCTGGGCTGAACTTTCTCCCTCAGACCGTACTTTTCCCCTTGTTGTGAGAGGATGCTAGACCAGAAGTGATTTAAGGAGGAAAGGGTTTCTCCAGGTGTACAGTTTGAGGGTATAGCCCATCATGGCTGAGGGTATAGCCAGCAGAGACTTGAGGCGGCTGGTGACAGCACATCTCCAGTCGGGGACACAGGCAGAGAGGAGTACCCATTACTCAGCTGGCTTTTTATTTTTTCATTCAGGCCAAAGCCCCAGCCCATAATACTGGTGCCACCCACATTAAGTGTGTCTCATCCCATCTTACTGAACCCCAACTAGTAGCTCTCCTTCATGATTCTAGACCCCATCAAGTTGACTATCAAGATCAACTCTCAGGTTCCTGAAGAAGTCATCTCACCCAGAGCTCATCTTCATCCTGGCACTTCCACCCCTTCCTCACTTTTTTGAGACATCTGCCTTCTTTAGCGCATTGGTGGCGTCATCTTCTCTCTTTTAGAATTAGTTTTGATGCATTGGGGGCTGGCTCATGGGCTGGACTGAAGCTTTATTTGCCCCTCCCTCTAGCTAGCTAAGGAACACATAGTTTTTTCTGTGTCCACCTACACAGAATGTGCCTATATGCCTGGCAGTGTTCTAAGTGTTTGACAGCCGCTTGCATATGTCATGCTTACCATCCCCTGTAAGCTCGCCTTGGAGGAAAAGGAAATTTTGTCACACAGACGTTGAGCGCTTTGCGCAGGACATATGGCGGCAGCATCTCCCACGCAGGACTCAATACTCTTTCCTTTGTCCCTGACAGAGCCATTTACACCCAGTTCAGGAAGACATTGGGTCTTCAGAGCCTTCTTTGGGAAAATATGTATGTGAGGGGGGTGGCTTTCGATTTCACCACCATCCCTTAGAAAGATGGGAGGCTTAACCCTTGCAATGCCCACTGATGTCATGAATGGCAAAAGTTTTAATACTGCCATGGAAACCTTGCCCAGCATCTTTAGAATGAAGTCATAAAATCAGCCACATACTCTTCACAAGCCAGGGACCTCAAGAAAACCAGAAAAGGTTAGCAATTGCCAGGATAAGAGCTTGAGTTTTTAAACACCGTCGAGAAAGCTAGGAAGGAAGCCTCTTCTAGGACCTGTGTCAGGAGTCCACATCTGTGACCAGAGAGAGTGTCAAGAACATAGGAGTGGCCCAAAGATCTCCAGTTAGCTTACTGCTACCTTGTTCCTAAGAGAGGTGTGGGGAGGTGATGGAGGATCCCAAGAGAAACGGGGTGGGGCTCCCCTTCCATGGCACCGTGTGAAAGATGCTCCTTCAGGTACGCCCTACCCGGAATCCCGTTGCTGTTTAAAAATCCAGGTCTCCAGAGAAGCCTCCTCCACAACTGTCTTCCTTCTGCTCAAGGATGCCTTTATTTTCCGTGGTCTCATGAACTCCCGGGCTCTCCCCAGTGCTGACACCGTGTCCTCATATTTCACAAGCCACCCTGGCTCCTGGCCTCCTGTCACAAGCGTTTATATTTCCTGCCTGTTTGTCCTTCGTTTTCCAAGGGGTTGTATGAGGTTTTATACTGATAATTATTGTACTTAGTGCCCCATAATGCTTCTCATCTTCAAAGCAGTCAGCGAATATTACCAAACACTCGTAACACCTGCCCTGGCTAAGTCAGCAACTTCTCTCCCCATCTGCACGCCGAGAGGGACTGAGGTGAGACAAGGCAGGCCACAGGTCAGGACAGGCATCATGACAGCAGGCTGGGCGGCAGCTTCTGTCTCCTGTCACCTTCCCCTCAGAGTAACTCCTTCCGTAAAATGTCAGCCGTGAAACAAGAACAACATAACTGTCCTGGTGACACGGTCCGCGTTCTGCACCCCCGGGCCCAGCCACATGGAAATCATTTATTTTTCAGTTTATTCTTGACAGCAAGCCTGGTGGGCAGATTCAAGGCTGAGGGGAAAAGAGCAAGATTATCTCACAAATGGAAGTCATTTTGCTAACTTGGAGGAGTGAGGTGCGTGGTGTCGTAACACACCCCGCGTAGTACAGAGTGTATGAGACTGGGGGGCAGGGAGGTGGAGGAGAGCAAAAGCAAACTCCAAGCTGCTGAAACCCGCTGTGCTCAGGATTCACAGTCCGTGAGGGAAGAGGTCACTTGTCCTCACCCAAGAGGATAAAACTCAACAACATTTTGATGGCAATGTCACTGTATCTCCTCAACACTTACTGAGAAATTTGGTGGCCAAAAAGACTGGCCAGGAACTTAACACTGTGTCGCAAAGATGGCCGAGTGACAGCCTGCTCTGTGGCTACGTCCTTCTGGATGCACAGATTTGAAAGTTGGCACTAGAAAGACCCCGAATCTTGAGACGCTACAAGAACAGCTCTAACACACACTGCCCATTTTTTGTTACTTATATTCCCAGGCTTTAGAGCCTTACTTTCCTCTGGCTGATCCTTCCAATGAGACACTCCTGAGATTTTTCTTATTGAAACCCCCCGCTAATTGTCACCACCCTGGCTATGACCGCCCATCTGTTTGGCATGGAATGAAGCCCTTGTCCTTGTCCCTGCAGAGGAAAGAGAAGCGCACTGCAGCCTGCCCGGGCCTTGGAAGACCTTGTTCATCCTGGCTACCGTGGCTTATTTTAGGGCTTGACACTGCTCAGACCCACATCCCACCCTCCGACCTCCCTCCTCAAGAAAATAAATACGAATTTTGCTGATTTTGTTCTGGAAGCATGAGCCGCATATTACAAACATGCCGTTTTCTTGAACTCTTAGTTGCCATTATTATTATTATTATTTTAGACTTTTGCTTACATCTGCAAGAGGGGGAAGTAGGTTAGCTGAGCTGAAACAAATTTGAGCCAAACTCCTCCTGACAGTTAACCTGGTTGGAGTACAGTTGACTGCTTGTGTTTTCCAGAAAAGCAGCTGAATGTCCCCTGTAGTTCCTTAACGCAATTACTTGATTAGATTGGGGCATTTCATTTCTTAACCACTACAGGAATAAGCAATATAGCTGTCGATAATTTCCAGCAGCGCTCCAGGCACCAAGTGTGCCCCCAGCCACCCCTTGGCTTGTTCATTAACAAGTTTCCATTGTGGCATGAAAATCCACCTTCCTTCCCAAAGCCTAGAAGCCTTGAGGGATTCGCTACTGGGAAAGGGACCTTCTCCTTATCTGTCTTCAGATTGCTTCCTCACACGACAGCCCAACAGTGAACCTCAACTTTCCACGGGAGTTGAAGCAGGTTCTATCCTGTGAGCCTTTTCTCCAGCCTCCACTGAGGTCTAAAGAGAGTGAAGATGACCCTTCCTTTGACCTTTCTGCACTTGCCCAGTGTTTCTGAATAAACTAGCTTCTACATCGCTGTGTCTTTAGGAGGCAAATGGAATTGTTCCTATGTATTGCTGGTGAACCCTGACACCCCATTCACAGTGCCTCATGTAACCCCCACTGCCCCTTAGAACTGGATTCTCGCAAATCTTTGCGAGTGTGGGATCACCTGCAGAGCTCCTTTAAGAACACAGTAGTAGGAGGGGAAACCTTAGGCCCTCAGTTTGATGTCTAACACCTATATGCAGAGTTGATTGTATAGGGCCTGCTTGCAGTCCCAGCGTGTTAGAGACAAACAGATCTCTGGGGACCAATGGCCAGCTAGCCTAGTTAACCAGGGAGCTCCAGGTCATAGAGAGACCTTGTCTCAAAAAGTAAGGTGGAAAACTTTGGAAGAATGACTCCTGGGGTTGACCACAGTGGGGAGATGGGTTGGATGACCACATAAGACGCTTCTGGGTCTCAGCTTGGAAGAAGCGAGGGTTTGTGGTCAGCTTGGAAATGGGTTTCATTAGCCTCTGGGGTGGGGCCTCTTTCTTCAGCTCATCTCTTCTGCTTCCTGTCCTTCTGCCACCTGTGTTAAAAGCTGGATCCAGCATGGGTCCTATAATTCATAAATTCTCAACCTGTGGGTCCTGACCCCTTTGGGGGTTGAATGACCCTTTCATGGGGGTCACATATCAGATATCTTACAAATCAGATATCTACAATATGATTTGTTACCGTAGCAAAATTGCAGTTATTGAAGTAGCAATGAAATAATTTTCTGGTTGGGGGTCACCACAATGTGAGAAACTGTGTTAGAGGGTCGCAGCATTAGGAAGGCTGGGAACCACTGCCCTAATGGATCAACAGCAAATGCCTGCTCCCCTAGACTGGAACCTGAAAGAGAACCACAGACAAAAGACTTCTCCTCCCACTTCTCTTCCTACCTGATCCAAAGAAAGCTTTTTAACCCAGGAAACTGAATCCTATAAAAATCCATCTCTACTCAATAATGCCCGACTCATAAAGAAGAACAATGTTTTCTACAGGTTAACATATCATCACTTAGGTGATATGTTCCGAGAGAGGAACTTGAGGGTGCGGGCAGACAGTATGCCAAGTGGCCCATGCTAACTTGCTGTGTGTTAGGGTTGCTCCTTGCTGAGAACACCAAGAGAGCCATCTCTGTGTCCAGTGTTACTCACTACCACAGGTGCTAGGCGGTGTGTGCTTGACTTCCTGGTATTCCGGCTTTTCCTAGCAGGCTTTCCTCTTCCACTTCCTGCCTCTAGATGGTCACTTCCTCTTATCAAGATTAACTTTAGCTGTTTCTGGAATGGGTTATATTTCCAATAGATCAAATCATATTCCGATGCACACTAGTGAGCTGTGTGTCTGTCTGCCTTTCTTAGAGACCCACTCATGGGTTTTGTTCGGCTTTCCTGCCTCAGTCGTTAGAAGGTTCACTCAGACCCCAGAAGGAAATAAGTTCAACTTTTATTTATTTCACAGGGTGGAGTCAGGGAATACAAGACTAGTCCTAGTCCCCTAGCATGTCACCAACATGTCACCAGGGGTCGAGATGCCTCCTACCTTCCATTTGTATCATCCTAAGATTTATATTCACCAGGATCTTCCATGGGCCAAGATGGTGTCATGTCTGTGTAGCCAGGCTTGCCTGGAAGTGCCTTCCAGAACATAGTCACATGGCTTCCTAGCAACAAGGAAAGATAGAAAATGGTATAAGCACACTGTTGTCCTCAACAAAATTGGCACTGGTACTCTTTTTAATAAAGAAGGGGAAATACTGGACATTGGATATCACACAAAATTCATATAAATCAGTCACTCCTCAAATTCAGTGGATTGAATGAAATTCAGTTGAACCCAGCATAATAAAGCTGTAGGATGTCATTTCTTTTTTGTTTTGTTTTGTTTTTTTGAGACAGGATTTCTCTGTGTAACAGCCCTAACTGACCTGGAACTAGCTCTTGTAGACCAGGCTAGTCCTGCCTTTGCCTCCTGAATGCTGGGATTAAAGGCATGCGCCACCACCACTCGGCAAGATGTCATTTTTAAATACCTGCATGAACAGCCTCATCACCCAAGTCACCCATTCAACCCCAAGTCACCGATTCAACCACAAGTCACCCATCCAACCACAAGTCACCCATTCAGTCACCTGAGTCACCCATTCAACTCCAAGTTTCCCATCCAACCACTGAGTCACCCATCCAACCCTAAGTCACCCATCCAAGCCCAAGTCACCCATCCAACCACAAGTCACCCATTCAACCACCCAAGTCACCCATCCAACCACAAGTCACCCATTCAACCACCCGAGTCTCCCATTCAGCCACCCAAGTCACCCATTCAACACCAAAGTCACCCATTCAACCACAAGTCACCCATTTAAGCACCTGAGTCACCCATTCAACCACCCGAGTCTCCCATTCAGTCATGCCTTCAGCCAGGCTTTGTGCCACCCAGCCTTTTCAGAGTGCCAGAGACAAGTGTCTCGTGACTCTGTGAGAACAAGCCACAGGGAGAGAGGTATTTGCATGCACTGTTTGGTAGAGAGAGGCACAAGGAAGAGCCAGTTGGCCAGCCACAGCCTCCATCACTTGGCTCTGCTTGTATGGCTTCTGGAGCCTCCGGACTGGAACTGTGGATAAAAAGGCCAGCTTCACGGTTTGAGAAATTGAATGATGGATGAGAAAGGCAGACAGTGTGTGTCCAAGACCTGCTAACTGCCAGACCCCAGTGTTCAGAAAACAGCATTTCTCACAGACTCTGCTGCAAGTCAGGACCCCGTGTCATTTCAGCACTGTATGCTTAATGTCTTCTGGGAAATTCTTCTCTTACTGTTGGGAGCCTTCTCAAACTCCCTTTGTGGCTTTGAGAGGAGACCTTGGGGTGAACAAAATCACAGTCTCACTTGAGGTAGAGCTGAGAAAGAAGGCCTCAGGCCCAGGCCTATGAAATCCAACTGATCCACATCTGTCTCTCTCTCTCATCTCTGTAGCTACTGTTGAATAGACATTTATAGGCAGGTATGTAATGTGCAAATATATCTCCACTCTAAAATACCAACCTTCATTTCAAAAGTGAAACCAGACAGGAAAGAAAAGGTTGGTTTCTTAGTCCTGGCCTAGGAGGGAGACGAGGCTAAGGGCGGAACCCGCAACTGTGGGAAACCCTGAGAAGAGATCCGGGAACTGCAGGTGGGCCCCACCTTGACCCGAGGTCATGCGTGCTCAGAACCCGGCTCCCCTGTGTGCATTTCCTCACAGCACTGCAAAGACTTGTTGGTGCATTAGTGGAGGACCGGGTCCTTGGAAACTTCTATAGAGACCTCAAAGCAGCACCCAGGGAGTGTGGGAGCCTGCAAGAGCATGTTTGTGAAGAGCGGTGACGCCGGGAGGAGAAGGCAGACTCTGAGGGATGAAAAAGTCATGCTGTATTGCTTGCTATAGTGAATGCAGCACCGGTGAAGTTGGGATCCCACGTGGGGTACATTCAGTGAACATAGCAGAGAGAAAAAAAGCACTAAAATTGTATACGTGTGTGTTTTATAAATTGTGATATATATATCGCAGTACGTGTGTGTGTGTGTGTGTGTGTGTGTGTGTGTGTGTGTGTGTGTGCATATCACAGTTAATAAAAACAGAGACATTTTCTTGCCGTGATGGGTACTCCACTTTCAGGTATCAAGTTTCTCCTTGACTCGTACTTACCCAGATGGCACTCAAGAATGTTCTATCACATGTGTGAGCATGCAAGTGGGTGGATGTCTTTCAAAGACACCCTATCTAGAAGCCCTACAAAACACCATGAATTTGGGGCTGGAGAACTAACTCAGCAGTTAAGAGCATTTATTGTCCTTGCAGAGGACCCAGGTTCCGTTTCCAGCACCCACACGGTAGCTCACAACCTTCTGGGACTCCAATTTTAAGGGGGTATGACATTCTTTTCTGAGCTCCATGGATACCAGGAACTTGTGCAAGTAAGTTTATACCCATAAAATAACTCATATACTCAAAAAAATCTTAGAAAAACATACATTTGAGAAACATGTTGGTAAACAGATACATGATTTTAAAATACACACAGTGATGTCAACGTTCCTGTGAGAAACGGTGGTCAAAAGAATCTGACGTCACCCTTCTCTGCTTCGGTGTTTGTTAAAGAGCTCTCACAGAACCCACTTGGGGGAGCAAAGGGGCCAGAGTCCGGTGCTGTCAAATGCGAACACAGAATGAAGGTCCTGGCGAGTCATTTGGTGAGATGACAATATGGAACAATGAGATGACAAAGGATGTTAGCAGCCATCTAAGACACAGACATGCTGTCATAGAAGGTCAGAGAGGAAAGAACTGCGTCAAAGGAGTGTCCTTAAATGACTGCGAGCTTGTCCAAGGTCACTGAGGACAGACCTAGGGGGCCCAGGTTAGGGAAGTGTGTGCTTAAGTAGGAAGGGGTGGGGCTCGCCTTCACTCTGAAGCTGAGCTGGCAGACAGCCCCACCTGTACAGTCCTGTACTCATCAGAGCCTTTGCGATGAGCCGTGGAGTCCAGAGACAGCAGTGGGCATGGTGCAGACTTCCCTAATGCCAGCCCTGCCTGAGCAGTGCCAGCCATTCCCCTGCCTCAGGAGCTCCTAAGCTCTCAGAAGCCACTTCCTCAGCTGAGTTGACAACCGTGTGTCACTGTTCCAATAGGAGATGCCACCCGTTCTTTTTATCCTTGTAATGCGCCAGTCAGGCGAAGGGGAAGAAAAAGCAAAGGCTGTGTAATTTTCCAAACAAACATGAAAAGAGGAAGTAAGTCTGATGACAGAACTGGGAATTAAAGGGGGAGACCAGGGCCAAGAAGGGTGAAGGAAGATGCCCCACGCAGCTGGAAGGACAGACAGAAGGGACAAGAGGGAAATGGGACATGTGATCTGAAGTCTACCAGCACAGCCATGGGACCTGAAAGACTGTGGTTTTCTGTATTAGGAAAGCAAAGGAAAAGCCTAAAGGCTTGAGGCTGGTTGTCAGCATGCAGTGCAGTGTTGGGAAAGGAACTAATGTCACAGTGATACCCCCCTCCTTTTTTTTCTTCAGAAAGTTTAGCCTGGTGTGGTGAACCTGGAGCATGGGAAGGGAGTCCAGTTATGGGGGACCCAGTCACAGAGGCAATAGCTCAGGGCTAAAGGGAGGACAAGCCCAAAGGTGACCCAGGTGATGATGAGGCCAGAAGGAACTTAACCAATAAACTAACTGAAAGGAAGCAGAGGGGCCAGACCCAGGGCAATAACTGAGGTAAGAAAGTCGCCAAGGAGAGGGAGTCTGGGCACTGCTGTGGGAACATCTTTTATTTATATTATTTATTTTATTTATATTATGAACATCATCATTTGACTGTTTCATAAATACCTTGATCAAGGGGTACTTTTACCACCAATGTCCTCACTCATTCTCCCCCAAACGCCCTCCCTGTCCTTATGAAACCCTTCTCAGTCTCTTTGAGCAGCCGTTTTCCACCTATGGATTGTGACCCCTTTGGGGGTTGAATGGCCTTTTCACATGGGTCGCTTAAAGCCACCCTAAATATTAGATGCTTCAGATCCATAACAACAGCAATATTACAGTTATGAAGTAGCAACAAAAACTGTTTTATGCTTGGGGGACAGCTCACCACAGCATGAGGAACTGTGTTAAAAGGTAGCAGCATTAGAAAAGCTGAAAAGCACTGCCTTTGAGGCTTTCTCAATGGCCGGCATAATCAAGAACTGAGTGTTCAGCTAGCAAAGGGAGACAGCGGGATGGAGTCCAAGGACGGGCCAGGTGTGGACGCAGGGCAATGACAGTCACTTCATAGTACAATAACAGAAGCCCAAGGAATACACAAGTTCTAACACTTGCAATAGTTGCAGTCAAACAAATAACTAGATGAGCAAACATGATGAAGTTTTTTTTTCTTTAGAGAAAAGAGCAGAGATGGGAAGTGTCCTCAGACAGGGTGAAACCTCGGGTTCTGCCACATGAAGGGCGAACCATGACCAAGAGTAGGCGCCGAGCCTGTTGCAGGGTTGTCTGGATGGGAAGAATTGACTAAGCAGCAGTTGGCGGTGGTGACCTTTGAGAAAGACACTTCAGGAGAGCCGTGGGAGGGGAGTGGGGCCTGGGGACGGGCAGAGAGGATTTCGTGGTGAAAGGTGGGGGGCACTGTGGCAGAGAAGTGCAAGAGGAGAAAGCACGCTTGAAGGAAGGAGAGGGCAAAGTCGGGAAGGTGGTTTCCATAACTGGGCAAGCCCAAGCACATGGCGGATGTCTGGGAGATACTGAGAAGAAGAATCCAGGGTGTCTTTGACTGTGTGTTATATAGTTGGAATATTCCAACCCATCTGAAATTTTACATATGATCATATTCTACTCAGAATCCATGAATAATTGATGAAGATCTACTATCTACTACCCCACTCCTGACACACGGTGGGTACTCACCAAATATTTCTTGGCTTCTGGACAAATTGTCTGGCATGATAATATCCCTCTAGGCTTAACAGTGCCCATCAACTTTGGGTGTCCAAAGATAATTGAGAAAAGAGTACAGGGACCAGAAGATGCAACACAGTCCTAACGTAACTATGGTTCCACTTTAGGTAGTATGGAAGACGTTAGTAGGAAGTGTGCTTGGGATGTCAGTCTTTCCCATGGATGGGGACATTTGACACAGTACTCTTTCATGACCCTGGGTAGCATAAGTGAACTCAGGCCACAGTTAGTCCCTGTCACCAAGGGAAGCAATTCACTGAGGTGAGCTGTGCCACTAAGCTGTGGATTCTGTAGCTTCTGTAGTCAATGCTTTGTCAACTGTGCAGTATTTTGAAGTTATACCACTCAAAGAATACATTAGAGTTATACATTTATTTTCAGATGCTCACTGGTAACTGAAAATGATATGGCTCCCTTTACTCCATCCCCCCTACATCACAAGACGATGTTGACAGGGTGTGACTCCAGATGCGTCCACGTGGATGCAGCTGTCCCCAGCTCTGCCATTCATGCTAGCTAGTGAGGCCTCCAGACCTGGATGGAAGGAGGCAACAGCTTCTTATGCCACCAAAAGTTTTCATTTTTCCAGTACTGGAAATCAAACCAACGGTTCTGTGCATGCTAGGTGAGCACTCTACCACAGAGCCATGGCCTCAGCCCTGTAGGTTTCATCTGGAATGTGAGAGCCAGGACTGCCACACAATCTTTGAGCCAGAAGAAGTGCTCTCAGCAGACTGGTAAAGTAATACAGTATCTAGCCACAGACTTCCTGTGCTGGCTCGCTTAGGCACACAGATGTTAGCCAACAGGGAACAGAGGGTGTCCTCTCTGCCTTCTTCTCAGAGGATCACGTGATCTAAACCAGTTTTCTCTGATTCGGCATCATTTTGCATTATTGTTCAGTAAGGGTAGAAGCTCACAGAATAGGAAAGTCAGTGATAGTAGTGGGGAGATAGAGATAGCAAAGTGATTGCTATGCAAGCATGGAGACCTGAGCTCAGATTCCCAGCACCCACATAAACACAGGTGTGGGAGCAAGCATCATCTGTCATCCTAGCTGGGAAGGCACGGGCACACAGATCTCTGGAGCTCACTGACCACCCAGTCTAACTGAATTACTGAGCTCTTGGTTCAAGGAGAGACCCTGTCTCAATAGGCAGAGGTGAAGAGAGATGGTGGAAGACATCTGATGTCCACCTCTGGCTCCCTCTGCATCCAAATGCTCTTATACACTCACCCCACACACATGCAAGCGCATGGGCTTATTCCTGAAGTTCTTCCCTTCATTGTACACAGCACATAACAGGTGACATCTAGCAAATGTTTTGTTTACACAAATTCCTCCCATAGCTGCCACCACCCCGTCACTGTCAGGTGACTACAATGTGAAAATATGTAGTCCAATCATGTTTGTACAATGGTCTTGGTAAAGTTCCTGGCTTTATAGACCCTTTTGGTGATGTCCAGGTAAACTGACATACAACCTTTATTTAGGCACAATAGAGCAAGCGCCAAGATCCCAAAGATACACTTTTGCAAACCCCTGATCTTCATGGGGAGAGAAATACTGACGTAAGTAATGTGGACAGCCATCTGGTCTCCTGGAGCCAATACCAAGGCCACCGTCTTTCTGAAATGTCTCTCTCTCTCTCTGGTTTTACATGGAATGGCTTGTGATGAGTTAGACCCCCTGTCTTTCTTCAGGGTAACAACTGGAAAACTGGAAATCCATGTGAGGTACTGCGCCAAGCAGATTGTAAAGATGTTTCTTTCCTTCTTTTTTCCTTTCTTCCTTAAGCTTTAAGAATCCTGGCTTCAGTTCCCATGTGCTGGAGCAGACCTCAGGTCCACGGTGTGGTTCTTGTTGGCGGCTGCCTGGGGTGCATCTCGGGAGGCAACATCTGGTAAATACAGCAAAGAAACCAAGGGGGAAATACTCCTTAAAACAGATCCATTTCTGTTTTTAGTTCCTGGGCACTTCTTTGTATTTTTCCACACAGTGTGAAAAAAAAAAAGCACACAAAAAACTATGGCCATAAACCGAGAACAGTGGAGCAGGCAGGGTGAGATTTCATTTATATTCCCTAAAACATTTGTGGTTGTCTTCTTCAGAAATGGACCTTGGTGACATGACTGATTGTTCCCTATGGACCGTTTCCATTTGCGCTTTCCATATATTCAAGTTACTTGGAGCTATACAGCGTGCTGATACAGGCAGAGGGTTGTGCACGATGAGCCAGAATGACTCTCAGGCTGCCCGGTAGGCCAGCAGGGAGGCCATGCTAATGACTCCATGGAACTTCTGGCTTTACACTCACTGGGGATATTGGCTATGAGAGGCAAGGGACCAAACTCACTTCAGCCCGACCCAGGGCTTCAGCCCACATACAGGCTCGCATTAGGGACGCAAGGCTGTGCTGTTGCTGAATACCATGCCCTGGTTCTGAAGCCAGGGGGGCTTGCTGTGGAATGCGCACAGACTTGTACAACAGAGGGCATCTGCCGTCCTCTCGATACTAGGGAGTCCATTAATCCTGCTAATTGTCCTCACTACTCTGTCTTAAAAATCCCTGTTTGCCTTCCCCTGTGGATGCAAAGGAGCTCTCATCTTCAATTTGTGTCCGAGCCTGGCATTCAATGCCATTTGTGTTCATCAGACTAATGGAGCCGTCAATTAAGCCCAATCTAGACTAGCTCTTAGCAGTAATGGACACCTGGACCTGAGCTTGGCGCAGCGTGGAGGAAGGTGTGTGCTCCTGGAAGCAGCTGCCTGCCGAGTGACTGCCCAGCGACTGTGAAACCTGCCTTGAGGACCAATTCAGTGAATATGTTGGTGCGACTACATGCGCACTCTTACCAGACTGAGTCATCACTGGGCAGATAAATGTATAGATTACTTATATGTGAGCGTATTAGCACAAGACCAGAGATCCAGAGTGATGCTTTAGAACACTGAATATGAAGAATGTATGGAAGATCATCAGAGCTAACAACGGAATGTATTTGGAGTCTGTTCTCAGTTCTTCCCCTATAAATGTAGAAGTTCACCCCTGGCAGGGTAGGGGCCTTGGGAAATGACTTCTAAGCACCCCTTACTGAAATATCTCTACCCTTTGAATCTCACTACCTCTTCCCTGGATTCAATGCAGGTGGCCAGAGAGTCTCCTCTAGCTCGCAGCAGCAAAAGCTGCTTCCTCCATGACCACCACCTCTTCCTCCTCCTCCTCTTCCTCCTCCTTGGGGATTCACACCATATTTTTCATGGTTCAGAATGCCCTCCAAAAGGAAACCAACAGTCTAAGGAATTTTCTGCATTGCCGAGATGAAGAACGCTTGCACGCTGTAACTCGCTGCTGCATGTGGCTCTCATTAAATAATCCTCTAGACTTTAAAAAAGAGACAGAAAAGAGCCCATCATCTATAGCTAAACATCAAACAATCAAACTATTTTTAGCCTTGCGTACAACTAAGAAATTAGATTCCGCACATTCTACTTCAGTTATCTGACCTTAGGAAAATGACCTCGATAAAGAATGTGGGTAGACAGAACCAAACATGTCCTGCCGAGTGTATGGGCTGGCATTCGAGAGGGCTCTTTGGTAAGAGTTTCCTTACAGGAGAAAGCAAGACGCTTGGAAGACTGTCTGATAGGTGACACTGGGAATCACAAGAGATGTGCTTCCTTTGGCCTCTGCAGGCCTTTGTGTCCCACGGTCAGACTCGTGTTCAGGAGCGGTTAAACCTTACAGAAGAGGAGGGGGATAGTCATAGGTGTCAGTAGCCTGGCTTTGTTTTGTGTTGTGCTGTGGGGTACCATAGGGGCAGAGGAGCTGAAACTTTGGGAAGAAAGGAAAAACTCACTTCAGACTGATGTCTTCAATGTCGCCTTCAACAATAGAAATCTCCTTCTGCAGGAGCCTGCCAAGGGCAGCCTCGCCTTCTCTTACCTTAGAAAAGGGAGAGGTGGAGGCAGAAACGGCGAACTGCATAGCACTGCTGAATGAGAACACGAGGCTAGTAGATGACCCAGTTCACAGATGTCTTTACACGGCTTCAGCATGGCTGCATGAAGACAGATGTAGGCAAGGTGGAAACTCAGAGCCAAGAGGAAATTGCCCCAAGCCTCAAAGCCAAGAGGAAAAGATAGTACCAAGAGGGTTCAACCTGTGACAGGGGGCTACATGACCGCATAACTGAGACTAGAGAAAATATGACCCTCTGGCTAGGCAATCAGAAGGCAGGGACTTGAAGAAGAACTATTCCTGCCTCTTTGGTGCAGTAGTGCCCATAATCCTCATGTGGTGGAAAGAGCAGGTATTTCCAGTTCTCTGTGTTGATGTTTTAATAGTATCAGGTCATCGCTCCCATGGAGGCAAACATGGACTAAATTTATTTAATTTTAAGTTGAAAAGGGCAAATCTCTCTTGGAAAAAACAGAAACACAAATTAAAGGCTTCTGAGTCCAGTGGAAAAGACACCTACTAATTATCACTCTTTAAAGCTCCTGCAAACCACTCTGCCTCCTTATGAAAACTGAGGTAGACCAGATAGATCTTCAACTCACTCTTTGCAGGAGCAGAACTGTTCGAGGCTTGGTGGGGTAATTCACAGTGAGATCTCTGAAAAGCATGCAAGCTTTATGCCCCCATAACAAAAGACCTCGAGTCTTCTCCCCCGACTCTGATTTAGGACTTAGAGATACATTCAAGCATTCAATGCAAACCCTTCATAATCTGTATCTTAAAGTTACCGAATGTGTGCATTTATCGTCCTTGTACGTACAAGAATATGGACATTGTCCTATCAAAGAAACTGACTTTTAAACTCACAAGGATAATTATTCTTCCTTGTACCACTTACTCTTCTCTGTGTATTTATGACTTGGCTTGAGAAATTCTAGATTTTGATGACGAATGTAAAACACATTTAACTGGGACACTAAAGAGCTAATGAATGCTTGCCGCTTGGTAGACCACAGGCAATCCTTTACTGATGGTCCAAGAATTCTGGGCTGGTACTTATGGAGAAGCTGCCATTATTAATTTGCCTCATAAATCATTACTACTTCTACAATCTATTGACAGCTCCCCGTCCACAAGGTTCTCAATAGCCACCTTCAGGCATCCTTTCCCAACTCAACCGCCCATTCCCTCAACATGCAGAGCAGAAACATTAAGCATTAACCATATGCCAGAGGAAGCTAACACTACTTTTTTTTTTGGCACTGTAGAGAATCCAGAAAAGTTAATGAGATTTGATGCTTTGGTCTCCTCATTGGTGTTGATTTCCCTTTAAACTCAAAACAAAAGCAAATATTAAAGAGAAAAGCATGGCTTGGCTAAGTTACACAATTGCTGAACTAATCTGAAAGCACATTTCTGGGAGGAAGACTTAAAAGAAATAAAATCAAATAAAACCTGGAAACAAAGTGATCCAAAGATCATAGAACTTAAAGTGTTTCAGAGTTTTCCAAAACACCCATGTAGAATTTGTTTCAGGTCTAGCATCCATGTGCCCTGTAGCTCTGCTTCAAAATGCTGCTGTCTTTGCAGATGTGTTCAGACCCTCTGCCAAAGATCCTAAACCCCATCAGCCAGTCCTCTTACGACTAGGAGTCGTTGGTGCCATCGTAACAAAGCTGAATCTGGGGTCCAGATGCAGGTGCTTTAGGTGCTTAGGGTGAAGAGAGGAGTCTTGCATGTCTTTCCCACTCCAACATGGCAGCTGTACTTTATTTGGGTGAGCTACACTGTTTTTATGCATTTTCTGCTGCAGAAGGGGTATCATTGTTACATGTATCACAGCAGGCAAGACAATCTTTACCAATAGGAAGCATTCAATGCCCAATTCCGCTGTAGCTAAAGCCATTGATGAACAATTTAAAATCAAATTGATGCTCTGTCTACAGCAGGAGGATAATATTTGATCATCAATTGCTCATCTACACAGCTTCAAAAGCAACCAAGTACACCCACTGAACCAAGCTAAATGATGTTATCTCGTTTAAGTATTTGTTCTATTACTATTTCTGCTATTATTTCCCTATCATTATTGGGATAATGGGAAACCCCACCAAGTGGTCTATCAGTGTTCCCTCAATAGGTCAGGTCGTCATTCACTTATCTATCTAAAGCATCAAATGCCCATGAATCTGTCTTCCGGTTGACTTATAAAGTTCATCTGCAAAACTTACATAAAGATGACACATAAAACATAGAATGTGTTTTCATAGGGAATAAATCCATTAAAAAGAAATTAGAAAGCCTCTGGCCAGTGGAGACCATAAGGCTTCTTTGGAACCATCATTTTTGCCAGATAAGCAACATGACCCACATCATGCTTCCCGAGGTGCTCAGCTGCCTCTCTCATTAAAGGTTATCACCAGAAGACTTTTCCTTTTGGCACTCCGTGGGCAAAGACATGGTGAGATGTTATTATTAAATGCTAATATCGTGTGTGCGTGCCAAAAAAAAAGTGTTGAGAGGAAAGAGGGCAGCCTTTGCTATAGAGATTTTAATGAAGGGCTAAGTTTCCAGCCTTATTTTTAAACAACGTCTGTTCAGCATTTTGACAGATGTGGTATTTGGCAGGTCAGAAGGATGCCTGCATATAGGAAAGCATTCATTTCCCAGAATCAAAAAAAAAAGGAGAGAGAATGTGAAGCAGAGAGAAAATTAAGAATAGATATAAACAAAACTGGTCTCATTGGAGCCTGAGCGAGATGTCAGGCTAAGAGAACTCAAGCTTAAGAGAGAAAAAAAACTGATCCCAACTTTTCCTTCTAATGAGAACTAATTTAGCCCTAAATTAGAAACAGGAATAGTTGAGATAAATATTAAGTTCTGAAAGAGGATTTGCTGACTTTCTGTTTAGACAGAGATGAAAAAGAGACCAGGGTTTACAGCCTTAGAAACACACACAATTGACGTGAGACTATTTCAAAATAGTCTCATACTAGGTCTCTTCCTCGTAGTCCAAAGGGTTTTTCACTGTGGAGATCGTCTCTAAACCATGGTTTGTTAATTGATCCCATTCATCAAAATGTAGGCTTTGGAAGCTGTGACTGTCCCAAAAGCACATGGGCTATGCATATCTGACGTGCAGAGTGCCTGCAGGCCAGGACTCTCGGCAGCTCATGTCTGCAGATATGGGTCTTTGGGAAAGGCAGGTAGAAGAGGCCTGAGTCTAACCCCTAATTTCTCTGAGGTAAGGGGACCTTGGTCAAGTCCATGAGCCAAACAGAACAGAATGCAACTCTGAGGAAAGGCAGGAAGTAAATTCTCACCAAGCATTTTTATGGAAAAATAAGAAAGGAATGGAAAGTGGGGTGACTGCGCTAGCAAGGCCTTTTCTCTTCCGGCTGCTCCTCCCTGTGTCCAGGGTGAAGAGTTTATTTTATTCTTTTTCAATAGGCCTTTTTGTCACCTAATGTTTAAGCATGCCAAAAAAAAAAAAAGCCACACCAAACCCATTTTCCCAGATTTGTCAAATTGAAGAGAATTTTGCTTTCAATGGAAAGATAGGCTGATCTCAATGCTCCCTAAGGTGTGCCCAGGGTGGTGAAATATGAAAACTGAAAAATGACAGAGAAATGAGTGGATTAAGTTGTTGCCATGATTTCAGAGACGTCCCAGAGCCCATGGCCAACAGAAGAATTCCAATACAACAATGGATTATTGTACTCTTTTTTTTTTTTTTGGCCTGCAGCCACCATGTTACGATGGCACATTACCAGGTCCATCTGTGTTTTTAAAATATTACAGTAACAACAACAACAACAATAAGACTAATTGTTTGAGCCTTAAGAGAAGACAGCATGAAAGAGAGAACGGTGCATTAGTAAGCCCGCAGAATAAATGATAACCTGGCCTTTGATTCAGTGGGTCTTTATTAGGTGACAAAGATTGGATCCATGTGTGTGTGATGCAGCGTGCCTCAGGCTAGGCCTCTGTCTGAGACCTGGCACGCCTAGGTCAGGACACAATAGGATCCTTTGTCTCGGCTCTAGACAGGAGATTTTTAAATAAGGAAATAACAAGAGAATCCATTTGAGTCTTTAAATCAAATTTACCCTCTTTTGCCCCAGTAAAATACCATAAATAGTCTGGTGAGGAGGTCCTCTAAGCTGGCAAGTATTTATACAAAAATTCTGACATGTTATATGCTCTGCTAAAACCCGACTCTGCTACCCACCTGACAGACATTAGTGAGTCCCGCGCACCCCCCAAAGCATTCGCTCCGTCGGTATTTCTTGCTGCACTGAGATGCTTGTTGCTGTTGTTGTTTTGAAGAGTCCGGTGTTCAGACCATTCCATCTCTGAGCCACGAGAGCATGCTTACGCCACACCTGGACAGCTCACCTCTGTGGAGTTAGCAGCCTTCCAGCAGGAATTTCTTCCCTGGCTCGCGGGTCCTGTTTCCATTTAAACGTGAGAACATCTGTTGTGCAGGAGATGGGTTAGCTACCAAGCACTACTGTTAGATTTCTCGCCAGTGAGTCTCATTCCTTCATGTGGTTTCTGTTTGCTTCTTTAAACAGTTAATTATGTTTTATTCTTTCTTCTATAAAAGCTAAATTTAGCCAAGTTTTATACTAATTTAAAACATTTTCTGGAAATGACAGAGGGCTATTGTTTAAAGAGCAGCGGAGAGGCTGAGTTCTACATGGTTGTCTCACAGAAGCAGGGGCAGGAAAATGATCGTGGCAGCTTGTGGCTTCGAGTCTCAAATTTTATTTGATGTATGTGGACAAATAGCGATCAGGTCATAAATCAGTTTACACTGCTGCTCACACGTGTATCATGATCCAGAGGCAGGAAGGGTCGTTTCCCAGATTTCGCTCCCGCCATGTTACTCTCTAAGTGTGCTTGGAAGTGTAGCTGCAAGCTGTACCTGAGGGTGAGCAACGGCTGTCCCCGTGACCCACGGCGAGAGCACACCTTGTCCTTCATCTTTCCCTTCTGAGTTTCATTCAAAGCACTAACACACCAGTGGGACACTATGGCTCCCCTGGGCACATCCTGTTTCACAATCCCCTCTAATAACAACTTTACCCGAGAGTAGGACATTTGACAACATCTGGAGACAATTTTGGATGTGGCACCAGAAGCAGGGGGTGTTACTGGCTTCTAGTAGGTAGAAGTCAAGGGTGTTGGTCTGTGGACAATACACAGCAAAGCTTTCCATGCCAAAGAGTTATTTAGCCTCGAATACCAGCAGCACTGAAAAGAAAGTAAGGAGCCATGTTTTCAAGCTACGTGATGATTACATACCAGATGTAGTGTGTGTGTGTGTATGTGTGTGTGTGTGTGTGTGTGTGTGTGTGTGTGTGTGTGTGTGTGTGTCTTCTGAGTACAGGGACTAGAAGACACCTTCAAGTCTCATTCCTTGGGCACTATCCACCTTGTTTTTCATTGTCCTGGCGCTCACCCATTACACTAAGCTATCTGGTCCCCAAGCCCCAGAAGTCTGTCTGCCTCTGCCTCCTTAGTACTGAGATCATAAGCTCATGCCATGCATTTTCCATGTGTCCTGGGGCTTACACCACACAACATGCGTTTTCCATGGGTTCTGGGTCTTACAGCACACACCATGTGTTTTCCATGAGTTCTGGGCTAACAGCTCATGCCATGTATTTTCCATGAGTTCTGGGGCTTACACCACATACCATGCATTTTCCGTGGGTTCTGGGGCGTGCACCAAACAACATGCATTCTCCATGGGTCCTGGGGCTTAAAGCACATGACATGCGCTTTCCATGTGTTCTGGGAATTGAACTCTGGTCATGATACTTGCAATACAAGGACTTTACAAACTGAGTTCTCTATTCCCTTGCCCCCGAAAGTACATTTTAAATCCAGATATTTGCCCTACCCCACCCAAGTTATGAATCGCCCAAAGTCTGACATAGAAAATCCTGGCAGGAAAGGACATCCCCCAGCTGCAACTTCCATTGCTTGACTCTTTGATGGTCTTCAAGAGCGCATCCAGTGGAACCAGCATGTGGGCAGCACATTCCTTTCATTAGAGAAGCACACTTTGGTTTCCTCTCTAATCCTCTTTATTAACTTCATTCTTTTTTTAATGTCATTGGGCTAAGAATTTATTAACTGTAAAAGGGATAATATTTGAACTAGCAAATTTAGAATGAAGGCAGAATGAAAAGTAGGAGGAATTCTATAGTGGGTAATAACAGAGTGAACACAGCAAAGTTCAACAAAATGAAGAGACACGTGAAATGACGGACCTGCCTGCTGTTTCCTGACAGGCAGCAGAAAATCACCTACCTGAGAGGCTCGGTGGGCCCACTCATCCATCTGTCCACTCTCACTCCAAACCTCAGAGTAGTCTCCATCTCTAAATGACACCCCACAACCTCCTTCCTTCAAAGATAGTTAAAGTCCATCAGAGCTTTGTCTCCGTGAGTCCATCATGGCCAAACTTGTGAGACCAGGGCCACAGATGGCCCCATGTGTTCAATGTCAGCTTCTCTGGTATGGCTTTTCTGCCATGCAAAGCCTGTGTAATCATTTCTTAGAGCCCTCAGTTCACCAAGCATCTCCAGAAACAGGTTTCCCAGAACTAACCAAGATCCTGCAGGTTGCATCAACGCCTTGGGTGGCAGGCAGGCTGTGCATGGCATGAACATCAAAGCCAAGCCTAACTGAGAGATTCCGGTCCCCTTGGCTAAACAGTTTCTGTTGGCCAATTGGACATTCTATTGGGCATATATGAATTAAAGAGGTAGATTTTCTCAACACATTTTCTAGGGCGCATTCTTTGCACTCCAGGGGCTTAAAATCTAGTGAAATGCTCAAAAATGAGTCCTGCCCAAGATGAATGGAGAGCAGAGCTTATAACCGAAGATCCCATGCTAAAGACATGTTCAAGTGGGACAGTGCAGTGAATGTTTCAAGAAAGGAAAGAACCATTAAGAGGGCCATGGCTGAGTTAGCCATGACTTGCAATAAACCCACTTTTGAATATTTGACATAGTAAGACATATTCTAAAAAGCTGTGCGAATCTAATGTTTCTTAGAAAAAGAATTTCTGAACCCCCCCCCCTCAATCTCCTGTTTGTCAAGAATTAAAAATTCACTTGGTAATACAAGCTCTCCCTGTAGACTGCTATTCAGCACCCGCAGACAGTCAGTAAGTAAGGCCAACACCTCCGCATCCTACCCAGGGGCCCCACTGATACTTCTGGGTCCTCACTTCATAAAAGATATCTTTAACATGCATTGCCAATACCAGTTTAGCTCTATGACAGTGGCACTGTCCCACTGCTGGGACTACCAGAACCAGAACCAGTAGGAACTCTACAACACTGAGCCAGAGCAACTGGCAATGATGCACGAATTAGTCTGTTAGACCAGGAAGTTCACTTCTTTGGACTACACGCCCAGCCCAACCAAAGACTAAAGCAAGACGGGATTTCAGCGAAGACTGTTCTCCATTGAAAGGAAGAGCATGGGTCTTAGAGTGTTTTCCTACTTGTAACTCGATATACAGTGAACACAGTAAGAAACAGTATTTGTTCCTTTTCTAGTAATGAATCTTAACTTACCAGAAGCCATCACACACACACACACACACACACACACGACGGGGAGAGAGAGAAAACACAATCAAAACTTGGTTAAGGGTTGACAGTAACCCATCACTCATAACGTGCCAGATGCTGGGTTCAGCAGTGGTGACCTAGACATTAGAATCTAGGAGTCAGAGAAAATAAAATGCAAATGGCTTCTGAACACCACATCCTAGCTCTAGGTGCACTTTGATTCCATTATGTCGATGTCAGACACACGGGCTTCTACTATCAGGGCTGAGGGTGGTATATAATCAACACAGCTCACAGCACACAGAAAAGGGCAGCTCTGTAGAAGGCACTGGGGGCTGGAAAGAACTGTTGAGGACCCAATAACAGCCACACATGCTCCCAAGCACACATTTCCAGATAGGTAGTCACACCGGTTCTTTATGACCAGCTTCTTCTTCAAGTTCAGAGTCTTGCAGAGCTGGAAACAGGGATGGGAGGCACAGGTGAGACAAACTGAGTGGATGCTGTAGTTTAAATCTGGAAGAGGCACGTGGCTTTGTCCCTGGCAGGGTGCTAGTGCGGACTGTGAACCCTTTAAGAGGTCAGGGTCTGGTGGGAAGTTTTAGGGTATCTTCAGAGGAGACTGGAGTGCCCTGGTCTGTTCCTCTCAGATACCAGGCTTTCTCTGCTGCACACCTCCGCCATCATAAACACTCTCATCACGAACTCAGGACCAACAGGGCAACTGACCAAGTGCTGAAACCTCTCAAACTGGGAACCGAAATAGACCTTTTCTCTTCCAAAGCTGGTTGACCAAGATATTTGTTACTACTGTGATGGGAAGGAAGTATGGAACATACAAGGAGTGAGGAAGGGTCCTCTGGGCATAATCAGCTAACAGAAAATGGCAGCAGGGTATATATGTGTTGTTTAAGTACTCTAACACTTAGTACTTCAAGGCAGAGTGGAGGAATCAGACAGGGATAAAATTTGTAGGAGGAAGAACTTGACATTGAATCCCAGCTCTGATATTTAAGTTAGGAGCCATTTCTGCAAACTTTCACTTCAGATCTGGTCTTGGTGGGATATACATACATATATATATATATATATATATATATATATATATATATATATATCTTAAAAGATCTATGGAGATTAACTGGCACCTTGTTTTCCAAGTATCGCCACCGAGGAGAGCTCTCAATAAAGGTCATTGTTCTGCTTGAGGAGAGACTGCTGGAAGGGTTCCTAAATCTCATGTATGGAAAGTTGTGGCCATGAAGTCATTGCTCTGGGGAGAAAACCCTCAAGCCAACAAATGTCAAATATTGTGTTTGCAGAAGGCCAGAGAGCTCCCTTGGCAGTGGACAGCATCCCAGAGGCTGCATCAACACCCAAGCTCATGTCTACACAAAAACCTGTTCACTTATCATTCCAACCAGCTCTTTTCCTCACGTTCATAAAAGTGTTCATTCGAATCGTATCACTCATTAAATATCATCATAGTGTCTGTGGTGTAATCGTCAGTTTATCGAGAGACCGATGGAAAGAGTAGGGTCATAAGCGGATACTGGTCTACTGATATAATTCAACCCCCTTCACACCCTCTCAGCCACGTCAGAGCCTCATGGCCCTTACCACCTCCTAGGCAGTGCCTGGGGCCCTACATCTGCCTTCGTTTTGGTTGAATCTCCTGGTAGCTCTCACAAACACAGCTAGCTGGTTTCCTGTGGGTTGAACCTGTTGGCATTACTGGTATGCTTACATCTAGTCCAGGATGCCCCACTGTTCAAATAATTCAACAAAAATGTTCCAAGGTCTCTTTCAAAGTGAACTTAACCATCTTATGTTTTCCTGCCTCCTACCGTCCCTCTGCATGTTTAGGTGTTTACTCTAAAATTTGGACTATTATGTATACAACCATATCTTCCCCACATGCCTACTGTATGCATGAATAGTTGGTCAGACCTCTCCTTTCTGCTCTGCTAACTCCAGGTCTTAGAGTCTTCTCCTCAGACAGTTCCAATCACTCAGAGGTGCGGCTCCAGATGAACCTTATTGGCTGTCCCACCTCCAGGCGTCTTGTCAGGAAAAAAATAGTCACCATCTAACTTGGCTCTAGACTATCTGTTTACTGTTGCTATTAAGCTTAAGAGGGAAAAAAAGACTTGTTGATTAACTCGTCTTCAAATGGAAACATTCCTCAACAAACCTAGACGCTGCCTTCCAGACACTTAGGAAAATAATAATATTACTAAAGAACTTTTGAAAGGTGTGAGTCACCTCTCTGCACAGGTGTGTAAAGATGACAGCCACAGAGCTCTCCAGACTTCCTGCTATGTATTCCCCAGGGTTCCGGGCCCCAAGAACCACATGAGACCACTCAAAGGTGAACTAAATAATCCTCTACTCTACACACCCCACCTGACTCCAGTCCGAGTGTCACGAAGATGACAGCGATGGGGCTGTTCTCCCCATTTCTATCCAGCTTTCTCATGGGCGCTGAGCCTGCTCAGTGAGCTGCTAGATTGGGGAGCGTGCCTTGCATTGTAGACTGATCCTGGGAACTTCAGGAATGGGGTTGGGGGCAGGACTGTCCTCCAAAATCAAGAAGCTGAATGCGGCCTTGGAATTGTACAAGTACTTTTAAACTCAGTTCAGCTGTGCCCTTCTCTCCTCAAAGCTCAGTGTGCCAAGCAATTGGATCACAAACAGATAACGTTGATTATTATTTATTCTTAAAGGATGTATCGTTTACCCTTAAACAGGAAAGAATTGAGTCTTATGCTTGCTCAGGGCCTTTCACAATGATTAACTGTGAAGTTTCAGAATTTCTCAGGGTGACAACATTTCAAATATGTAGGTGTCATCTCTCAGAACTCTGAAGAACACACAAGGATGTGTGTGTATGTGTGTGTGCGTGTGTGTGTTTGGTGACGGCCTGAGAACATGACAATAGAAGAGGCTTTGATAAAGAATATTAAGATAGAATTTTCCTGAGATCTCTGGAAGAATTGTCATTTTGTGCCTCATTTTCCTGAATTGGATCATCTACAGAATACATTTTTAGAAATGTGTTTTGTTTTTTAACTATGTGTGTGTATATGGGTAGGGAGTGTCTGCAAATGAATGCTTGTGCCTGTGGAGGCTGGAGGTGCTGGCTCCCCAGGAGCAGGAGAGCAGAGTGGTGTGAGCTGCCCATGGACAGTGCCAGCCAAACTCAGATCCTGGGCACGAGGATCTTAACTGCTGAGTCGTCTCTCCTGTATACCTGCTGAGTCATCAACTCTCCTGTCCTGAAAACGCTTTTCAATATTGTTTACTGACTATTATATTAGCAAAACCTTGCCATTCTGTCCACTAGTGGTCACAGGGTTCATGAAACATGTATTTCTCGAAGCATTGATCTGGTCTCCTTGAGCACCGTGAAACTCTATGGCAAAGTCCATTAAGTGTCAAGAAGCTGAGGGTCATTCCTGGGCAAGGAGTAGAGAGAAGGGACCCCCTTTCTCTTTGTTTTGTACTCGCTACCCCCAAGATATTTCTGGAGACATCCCTTCTGTAAGTCCAAATGGACCCTAAGCAGTGGGGTGATGCTACTCCCAGGTAAAGCACTGGGCCCGGTTCTGGGTCTTCCTGAAATGAGTCAACCTGTGGTGTTGCTAGCGCACATTTTACAAAGAGATCCCTAAAGAAATGTGTTGCAGCGGACCATCTTCTGAGAGCCTAGAACACAGCTCTGAACCTTGTCCTTTGCTAAGTTAAGGGGAAGCCTGCCTCTCACCCTTTGCTTTTGGGTAGCACATTTCTCCCGAAGGATTTCCAGCTGGGATGGGGAGCCTGTCTAGACACTTCCTGCGGACTCAAGGATGTAAGGCAAAGGGCAGAGTTCTAAAGAAAGCTGTTTACATGAGATCCCAACAAGATCTAAACAAAGAAATGCCAGGCTCTGGGATCCTTTTTGATCCCTAACCTTATCAAAGTTCTGTCTGTCCCTATAGCTGACTCGGCCACGAGATAGAAGTGGTCACCATGGGGAAAGCATTAGGGCCATCTTCCCCTAGGGCTCTAGAGGAGACACTACTCTCCTGATGTCGATGTCAGATTCATTAATCCAGGTTCAGGCTGTGGTCAGAGCATCTTAAATAAGTTAATTTAACTTTATCCTTTCAGAGACGAGTGACAGTTAAAAGAGCAAGGGCGTTTTACTTGAATTTTTATTGGCAGTGCGGTCATTTGATGTTTATTGAAACCATGTTAAAAAATCTAGAACTCTGGACCCAGGCAACGCAATAGACGTTTCTATAATGAGGGGTCCATTTGACTGGTGCAGTCCTTTATGGCAGCCACCATCTACATCCTGCTGTTGAGTGACACACAAATTAGTCCGAGTCCCACGGAGCTGGTGCTGTCTCTAGGCCACGTCACTCTGCAGTACCGAGTGTTCGCAAACAAGCTTGCGTGGTTGACTTTTCTTGAAGAATATGCTTTGATACCAAGGGCTAAGTTCTGGCCCCAGAAATATCTCAGACGTGATATTTTAAAGAAGGCTTCAGGTTATTTATCTGGGTTCCCTCTCCTATTGTTGTGATTTAAAAAACAAAACAAAACTAACAAAAGCGGTGTAAGGGGGAAAATTACATTTTGGGATCCAGTCCATCAGGACACAAAGTCCTGGCTGCAGAAGCTGGATCGATGGATTGAGGCATCTGGTCACACTGGGTTCACAGCTGGGCAGCAGGGAGATCTGAATCCCCACCCTCGGCTGTCTTCTCCCCTGTGTTCAGCACAGGACTCACGACTAGGGAATGGTGTCTCCCACATTAGGGCGGATCATCCCATTTTAGAGTAATCCTTCCGAGATGGGCCCAAATCTCATCTCTCTGGAATTCTAGATCTTGTCAAACTGACAGCATCAGCCATTATGTCATCATCCTGACAGCCATTTGTTCTAGAAAAGTCTCTGGGATCAGCTGACTAGTCCATCTATTAGCCCAGAGATTTGAGTCCCTGAAGATCCTCCATGCAATGTCTCTGAAACATGCTCTTTTTAGAAAACGTGTTGGAAGGAGCTAGCCTGTGACAGGTACTATCTGAAGGAGCTAGCCTGTGACAGGTACTGTATTTAGTTGGTTCTAACACTTGCTGTCATCTTTTTACTGTGCTTTTGAAAATGACTGTCAATGTCAAGTAATCGATAGACTCAAGCAGAGAAAACCTTGTGAATTCGGGGTCTGAGTATACATGTACAAGTCATCTGTAGTCAAAAGAAAAGCCACAGGAGCACGGAGCTTCTCCCTGAGCTGCACCCACACAAAGCACAAAGGAGAAAAAGCTGTCTTTAGCCTGGGGCCCTTGCCTGTCTCTCTCTCTTTCATACACACACACACACACACACACACACACACACACACACACACACACCCTTCTGTTCTAATGTAAGAACAACAGGCTGCTCGATGCAAAAAATGCTGTCAAAAAATCTACACATATCCTGGTCACTGTGAGTTCTCTCCTTCAAGGACCATGATGAGGAAAGAGACAGGGCCCCCACCTGTCAATCAGTCAGTTCTTCAATAGGGCTTCACTGGTCTGACAGCTTTCCTGGATCTACAATGTGCGAACTGATTCTTTAATTGGCTCACTTTCATTCGTGAATTCCCATCACACACAGACACACACACACACACAATGCAGAAGTCATGACTCTGAAATGCCTGAATTCACACTTTTCTCTCACTTGACTCACTATGGCAGCTGCCCGGTTGACAGCAACTTTAGCCAAAGGGAAAGACTTGCTCCTCTGGGGAGAAGTGCAGAGAGAGGAACTACTCTGTACTTCCAGGCCTCCCCTTGCAGACAGTGTGGCTGCCTTCCCACTTTTCTCTGGAGTGTCTTTAAGGTCTGTGCAGGGTGCTGATGTCTTTGGGGAGCACCAGCCTTACCCATCCGGCCAACAGTCTCAGCTTAAAGTGTTGTATAAAGAAGGCTACACACATCTGATTCTTTATTGGAGAGAAGAAAACCCTGTCTTCAGCCCCAGTGCTCAGGCATTGTGTCCACTGGCAGAGACTATCTTACATACCTTAACCTGATCTCTTCAAAACATTGGCTAAAAAGCTTGCCTCTAGGAGAGGACCCAAGGAGCTTGAGGAAATTCCAGTTTGTGTTTGCTGTGGATCAAAAGGCTGACAGACTTAATCAATCAACCGTAAATATGGGATGTCTATCCATATTAGGCACCCAAGACATTTATCTTTTTTAGGGAAAAAAATCCCTCTCTCTGTGAAAGAATAGATGTTCTTTCCAACTACAGCAAAATGCTGATCAAAATTGTCCAAATTCTCCCCCTCTGGAGATGGCTTTCGCTAACAGCTCCCTCTAGGGATGGCTTCCCCTAAGAGCTCAGTATGTTCTGCTCTTAACTGTGTTTCTAATGGTCATGGGGAGGACACCTTAAATGCTAGAGGACCATAGTATTCCCATGGCCCAAAGAGATGGGCAGAAGACCCTGCAGTCTGGCAAACACAGCTGATTCTACCCTGGCAACAACATAGGCACAAGCCTCCTTCATGCACACGCGCGCGCATGCGCGCGCGCACACACACACACACACCATGCTCCAATTCAACACTCAGTAAATACTTTTGCAGACGCCTTTCTGGGCTGTGCTCTAACAATGCTAAAACACTCTTCATGCCTCTGAGGAACAGAAAAATGACAGCAGTCTCATCTACTGGATTTTCTCAGGCTATGGTCAAGAAAGTACCACAAAGTAACCAGATTAAAACACCAGAAATGCCTTGTCTTGGTTCTCGGTTCTGGGATTAAAAGTCTCCTACTGAAGTGTGATCTGAGCCTCAGTCAGACTGGAGAATCATCCTTGTCTTTTCCATCACTTGAGTTGTAACTGCGCCATCCCTGTCTGCTGATGACATCACAGGGCACGTTCACTGTAACACTGAGCAGTCCCATCAGAGGGCAATAACAGGTCCATGTAAATTCGGCCTTCAGATACACAATCCAAACCATCAGTGACAGGGAAATTCTTGTAGCTATTCCATGGGAATGAGCCGGCTTGGGAGCACTAATGAGGTTAGGAAGTGCATTGTGCCTCCATGGAGCTTGGGCCCTCCATTCATAAGTTGACGCACTGAGCCTTAAATCCTAATGAAATATGAGGAGCCAGGCTCTCTGGGAAGACATTAAGTGCCCAGAGGGAGCCCTCCTGAGTGGGATTAGCACCCTTCAAAGAGAGGACCCAGGACTTGCTTCTTCTCTCTCCATCTTAAGTGGCTACAATGAGACCTCGCCCAGCCAAGTGCCAGTACAAACAGGGAAGCAGAATCAAATCTGGTGGCCCCTAGTGACATTTCAACTGTAGAACTGTGGCAAATAAATATTCTTAAAGTTATGAAAGTTACTCAGTATAGATAGCCTGTGCTAAGGCAGGGATGGAGAGGGATTCCTGTGGACGAGGGACAGTTGGGATTCTTGTCCAGTGAATAGGAACCTTTTTCATAGGACCCTCAACTCCCTGTTTTACCTCATGTCCCGGAAGTGCTCCAAGGTGTTGACTCTCACAGGGGTCTCCCACATGCTGTCTCCTCTCACCCTTCGGCTGCCGCCATTGCCCTCATGGATACCCACCGCTGCCCTGCAGTGCTTAAGGAAGGAGACTGTGCCTTTCTCTATTCCCAGCCATTAGCACAGAGCCTAGTTCTTAACAACTAGTCACTGAAGAGTCTCCGAAATCTAATTTATCTGAATTCTTATGGAAAGGAAATGAGGTGAGAGACCCAGCCAAGCCCTGGTAGAGGTTCAGAATCTAGAGACAGGTTTATGGCCAAACTCTTGTCAACTGTGGTGAGCTGCCACGGGAGAAGGGACCCAGCGTGCTGTGTAAGACCCCTATTAAGTAAGGGCCCTGATTTGTAAGGTGGTGTTTATGCTACAAAACCAGCTAAGAATCAACAACAAAGCCATTAGATCTACAAAGAGAGCTGTGGGGGCATGATGGAGCCCCAAACACAGGCTCTACATCCAGGGAGTGGCACCAACAGAAAGTCCCAGGCAGAAAAAGACATTGGGATTTGAACAGGAGAGGCATGACTGGACAGGGATATTGAAGATGAGAACTGGAGGCCAAGGATGGACCCAGGGACTATGCGAAGTAAATTCCAGACACATATTGCCAATGGGGAGAAGAGAAGGGTCCATAGAAAAGACAAAGCCAATGGAGTGAGGGTGAATGACTGTGACTTCACTTTTGAGAATGAGTGAAAGAAATGTTCACTGGGGTGCACAGAGGGGGGTGTAGGGAACAGGGGGAGGCACAGGGGCAGAGGGGGAGGCACGGGGGCTGAGGGGGAGGCACGGGGGCTGAGGGGGAGGCACGGGGGCAGAGGGGGAGGCACGGGGGCAGAGGGGGATGTACGGGCAGAGGGGGAGGCACGGGGGCAGAGGGGGAGGCACGGGCAGAGGTGGAGGTACGGGGGCAGAGGGGGATGCATGGGGCAGAGGCGGCTGCACGGGGGCTGAGGGGGCTGCACGGGGGCTGAGCGGGCTGCATGGGGGCTGAGGGGGCTGCACGGGGGCTGAGGGGGAGGCACGGGCAGAGGGGGAGGCACGGGAGCAGAGGGGGAGGCACGGGCAGAGGTGGAGGTACGGGGGCAGAGGGGGATGCATGGGGCAGAGGCGGCTGCACGGGGGCTGAGGGGGCTGCACGGGGGCTGAGCGGGCTGCATGGGGGCTGAGGGGGCTGCACGGGGGCAGAGGGGGAGGCACAGGGGCTTAGGGGGCTGCATGGTGCAGAGGGGGATGCATGGGGGCTGAGGGGACTGCACGGGGGCAGAGGGGGAGGCACGGGGGCTGAGGGGGCTGCACGGGGGCTGAGGGGGATGCACGGGGGCAGAGGGGTCTGCACGGGGCCTTGGGAGCTGGCCTTCAGTTTGATTTCACATTAGAGCATTTTGCTTTCCCATGGGATGGCTTAGCATCACAAAATTAAAAACTAGGGCTTGGGGTTGAGGTTGGGGTTTGGGGTTTGGGGTTGGAGCTTGGGTTTAGGGTTTGGGGTTGGGGCTTGAGGTTAGGGGTTTTTTCCAGTGACAACTATACTTAAGAGTCTTGCTTGAGATCAAGTTCTGACTCTGGAAATGCCACCCCCCATTTTCATGACATCACAGCTTTAAAATGTACATAACTGTCATCAGGAACAAACAGAGCACAGTTCGACGCTTTTGTAATATCTTCACAAGTTCCAGTGCGAGGTGGAAAGAAATGAAAACCACAAAGCTAACGGACAATGTCAGCCCGCCTCTTAGAGGATGCAACTTAAATATAGATATTGCATCTCTACTGTTGCACAAGATGAAAGGGGGTCGGCAGCCCACAGGGCCTGATAGTCTTGTCTTTTCCTTCCGGGTATAAGCTACACAGCCACCTGTCATAACAGCCGGGGCACCCCGTCTTTTAGGATAACCAAGGACCGTGATGTGCCACGTTAAGGAGAGAAATTAAGTATAAAGGGTTGGCACCTAAATAGGGCATTGGATAGAGCACGGGTAATGACCACCTGAATGTGAGTGCCGTCGTACGCTTCACGTCACCACCTGGTCAAATACCGGCAGATAACCATAAACAACAAATTGGGTATCTTCTCTGGGATCCATTTCCTTCATCTATAAAAGAGAATTTAAAAAAAAAATGATGGATGGCTCCAGAGGATTGACACCAGTGTTTGGTTCCACTCTATGGAGGTGCGGACGGTTCACCATTATCAAAGTGAGAGGATGCGAAGGGCATATTTATAGATGTCACTCTCCACACTAAAGGACGCCATGGTGCGTGTGTGGACACACTGTCACAGAGGAAACACAGGGGCCTTGGAACCTGTTTTTCCCTCTAGGTTGGACTGGAAGCTGAAAGGGCCATAAGAATTCCAGGAAGGCAATACCTCCACTGAAATGTGGGGTACGAAGGGGGAATCCTTATAAAGGGTTTTGTTTTCCTGGCTGTGCAGTGTGGTCAGAAATTGGCAAACATCTTGGTGTGTCTGGGTGGAAGGAAGGGCTTTGATTGTAGAATGAGAAAACATCAAGATAAATATTTATTGAAGGGATGGGAGTGAGGCTGTAAAAGTGACTTAGTTGCTAAAATACAACTTTCAGAGGAAATAGTTGAGAATCCCCAATCCTGGAAGGAAAACGGTGTGAACCAAGATGTTGAAGATGAAGAACATTTTTGGTAGTGATTATTTTTGTAACATCTAGTCATCAGACATGGGCTTGAATTCACTCTGATTTCTCCTTCTGAGATCTGAATGTGGACTTCTAGAAGGTATTTTGCTGTTTGTTTGTTTCAGTATACTAGTCAACAAGCCAAAATAGGGTCTTCCAAGGATCCCTGTTCAACAATTAGTCATTGAGTGAGTGTGTGGGAATGAATGAATTAATGAATGAATTAATATAAATTTTAATACTACTTACTGGTGTGCAACACATATACTAATATAATACACACGTGTTTCCTTCTCAATCTGAAATTATCTTTTTTTAATTTTCTAAAACTGCCTTTGTTTGGGTGTAGACCTGAATCTCATATGCTCAATTATCAAACATCAGTTACCAACATCCCTGCCACTTCCTGGATCTAATTGTGCCTCAGTTCTCTAAGGGGACCACTGGATCAAAGAAAGAAGTATTTTTATCTCCGTGCTAATCTAGTCAGTCCTGGCTGCTCCCTGAAGAGGACGGCTCTGTGGGGAATGAGCCAGGTGTTCAGGGGAGAACCAAGGCTTTAAGAAGGGAGTGGAGCCCACCCAGCGTACTGAAACAAAAGATAGCCCAGTGATGCCTGGTGAGCAGAGACGAGGGGTCCCTGCAAAACTCTATAAATAATGCCATCTATTCTTATGCCAGGAAGTCCAAAAACCTGGATGGGTCCTTCATCTGTTCCCAGCAGCCAGGCTCAACCGTAAATGTGATCATAAGTTTCTTGCCTATGCTTTCATTCATCGCTAGATTAGACCCTTTTCTCCCGGAATCCCTTTCTCTCCACCATCAGCACTTTTCACAGATGGAACTTGCAATCCCTTGCCCAGGACTGATTAGGTTTTGGTATCAAGGAAAACAGTTTAGGATACCAAAAGGAACACACATCCAGGAGCCAAACTGCCTGGTTTCTAATCCCAGCTCTGCTCATTGTGCAGTATGACATTGAGCAAGTTCATGTGTGCCTCAGTTTCCTCATCTGCTAAATGTGCAAAGTAATAAAACTTACCCACAGCAATGGTTAGAAATTGGAGGGAATTTGTGTTAGTTTATAATACTTGATAAATTGTAATAGTGTCTGACATACACCGAGTGTTATATTCTATCTCAGTTTCATTCCCACATTTTATGCATCTTGTTTAGTGTGGTTTAGAAGTTTGTAAAAGATCAATACTGCCTTCATAACTAGGAAGCCAATGCATCTCAACAAAGAATAAAATCAGGGTCACTAATGGGATCCCAGTGTATAGGTTGAGGTCATTTTTTCACAGACCCTCAAGCACCACCTCATAACTGGGAGTGCTTGCTTCACATACAACTGTACAGGTCACGTGTACTGTACTGCCTGTCTACCATGTGACTGTTCATGAGTCAGGCAAGGGGCTGGGGATTGAAACACACACACACACACACATGTCATTCTTGAAACAAAAATGCCTATTTTATTGTGTTCCAGGGCAACTTATATAGGGCTCTTTTTGACTAATGGCCATGCCCTAGCTCTTGGGAATTTTCAGCAGCAAACCCACCAGAAACCACACCCTTGATATCAGGACTCATGATTGTCTCATGCTCAGAGCAGCTGTAAGCACAAGAAAACATGTTGTTTATTCCAGCAGGCAAGGGGTCATAGAAAATTCAGGGTCTGAGGGTCTGCAGTCCCCAACATACAACCAATGTGAACTTGACAAGGCTGGAACCAGCTGGATCATTTAGATCCAAAGGTCAGAGGACAGTTGTTGTGAACGTATGTTAGGAAGTATCCTCAAGACATTTTTAAGGGAAGTTCCAGGTGGATATGCTACCCCCCTCACTGAAGAAATTTGTCTCATGCATCTCTATAGAAGCCAAGATATCGTGACATCTTGACTGCCCACATTCCGCACCACATGACCCAGGGCAGGCTACTGAAAACATTGGTCTCAATGTTTCCCTTCAGAGCATCTGCATATTGGAGGGAATCCTCCCAGTGGGTGTGACTCCCACCACAGACCAATGGTGAACAGTCACAGAAAAGACCTAGAAGCTGGAAGACAACCACACTTAGGAGAGAAACAGTTGTCACTCTCTCCCTAGTGCCCTGAGCAAGCCATTTTGGACAGGGAGCCTCCTATGGCCCTCAGCGCAGCCTGGGTAATTTTTCCTCTAGATCTCAGAGCATACTGAGTCACAGTAGGTTATCCCATGCTTCTCGAATGTTCCAAGCCTGAACAGCAGCAAAGACTTGCATGTCTACGTCACCCCGTTGACAGCCCCGGAAAGAATGTATGGTTTAGATTTTTAGACAACACTCCATGTAAAAAGCTTTTCTTTTTATAGAGGCATATTTTTAGTCTCTCCCAAGCTAAACTCTGAGCTGAATTTAATCCATACAGCACTCTGTTCCAATCAAGAGCTGAAACACAGCTTTGTGTCAGAGTGATACATTGTTAACCGATATGTCAGAAAATCAATTAATTACTTTTAAGAAGCAGTTAGGAGTAGCCCTTCAGTTCTGCTGCTTGAATTATTAAAGAATGTGATGTAAAGAGTCCCCACGCCTGCCCCTAACTAAAACCCAGCGATGGGGGGGGGCTGTACAAAATGGCCATACCATCATGGGTCCCCATGGAAAATGGTATAAATTTGAATGACAAAAGTAATAATAGTAGTAGTAACAACGGAGAAGCAGCAAGGCTTGAGATGCATGTGTCTGGCAGGAGCAGGGGTCAGCCGGCTCTGCTCAGTGCTGCCCCCAGAAAGGCTGCTCTCATCCTCAGGTTGCAAGCGACATAGCTCATCCAGAGGCAGTCTGCTTCTCTGTCAATGCTTTCCTTCTTTTCTGTAGCCTACCTCAGAGCCCCCAGGTCTGCCCCTTTCCAGAGAAAAGTTCTGGCCAGACCCGCTGCTGCAATATAAACATTACGAGTCAAGAATTTAGGGACAAGCCCACCCAAGTCTCAGTATGGGCCAGGAGGGTGAGGGCTGAGGATGGCGGCCACTCCATGTGCAGCATCCAGAACTTTCCAAGCATTGCAGCGTGCTCTCTGGGCACCTTAGGGAAGTGAGCTTCACTCTGTCCGGGTCAGTGGTAGAGAGGAACCAGGATGAAGTCCCTCCAGGAGGAAGTCCCACCCTTTACACCTGGTTTGTACTAATGTGGACTGCTTACCTGAACCCCACCCTTTACCCCCTGGTTTGTACTAATGTGGACTGCTTACCTGAACCCCACCCTTTACCCCCTGGTTTGTACTAATGTGGACTGCTTACCTGAACCCCACCCTTTACCCCCTGGTTTGTACTAATGTGGACTGCTTACCTGAGTTCCACCCTCTACACCTGGTTTGTACTAACGTGGACTGCTTACCTGAGTTCCACCCTCTACACCCTGGTTTGTTCTAACGTGGACTGCTTACCTGAGTTCCACCCTTTACCCCCTGGTTTGTACTAACGTGGACTGCTTACCTGAGTTCAACCCTTTACCCCCTGGTTTGTACTAACGTGGACTGCTTACCTGAGTTCCACCCTCTACACCCTGGTTTGTTCTAACGTGGACTGCTTACCTGAGTTCCACCCTTTACCCCCTGGTTTGTACTAACGTGGACTGCTTACCTGAACTTCACCCTCTACACCCTGGTTTGTACTAACGTGGACTGCTTACCTGAGTTCCACCCTCTACACCTGGTTTGTACTAACGTGGACTTCTTACCTGAGTTCAACCCTTTACCCCCTGGTTTGTACTAACGTGGACTGCTTACCTGAACCCCACCCTTTACCCCCTGATTTGTTCTAACATGGATTGCTTACCTGAACCCCACCCTTTACCCCCTGATTTGTACTAACGTGGACTGCTTGCCTGAGTTCCACCCTCTACACCTGGTTTGTTCTAACATGGACTGCTTACCTGAGTTCCACCCTCTACACCTGGTTTGTACTAACGTGGACTGCTTACCTGAGTTCCACCCTCTACACCTGGTTTGTACTAACGTGGACTGCTTGCCTGAGTTCCACTCACTATAGACATCCTAACTATCTGGGAAGAATTCTGACAGTGACCTGAAGTTTCAGGACTTGCCTTAGACAGGGCTTCCTCAGATACAGAGATGCCAGACCTATCCAGCTCCACCTCCGCACCGAGGAAGCAGTGATGGGGGTGAGACGAAGTCATCCTTGCTCCTTTCCTTTGGTTTTGTCAGAAATGTTCACCAAAGAGAAAACTCACATTTTCATAAACCAGGCAGAACATGAGTGTGGAGAAGAGGTCACTGCTGGCCATGAGTGGTTACCACACAATGCCTGAAACACAGATGTGGCCTCAAGGTGTTGCTTACACTGCTGGCCTCCCTAACTCCAAGCCCTGCAGGCCCCAGGAGAGGCAGTACACGGGGAGCTGGTGGATCCGGTGTCATTCAGTGACAAAGGAACTAGCGGCAGAGACAGGTTTTTGGTTTTCCCCTTTAAATGGCTAAATACCTAAAGACAGCCATTCCTTCTGTCTGAGGTCTGGATAGACAGCAAATCGTAATTTCGTAAGAGGAATGTGATGGAGGGGATGGGACCAGTGACTGGATACCAGGGCTAACAAGTGAGATTATTTCAGCTCATACTTTACTAGGTGACAGTTTGAGTAGTCATGACAAAAACTGAGTGGCCCTGGCACAAGGAAAGATGTTAAATGGTCCCAAGGCAGGACGAGATCAGTGTATCTGAGGGCAAAATATGGACCATGATGGAGTGAGCTGAGCGGACAGTGGTATCTATGTCAAGTGAAGGCTGGGCCAGCTTTATAAAGGGTTGGGATGTCTCTGCCCAGAAAACCCTGGGAGTCTGGGTTGATCAGAGACATGTCAAGTTTCCTATACTCAGATCATGTGACTGCAATGAAGGTTGGGGCAGAATCTGTCAGGATAATCAAGCAGTCGTTCCACAATGAGGTTGAGAAGACAGCAGCCCCATGGGACTGGTGGGAAAAACAACATCATCTTCCTCCCAAACATACCCTCCAGCAGGGGCCAATGGCAGGCTAATTCTCTCTCCACACATAGGTCCAGACATGTTAGGGGAACTGCTTTGGCATGCCTCCCTCTCTGTCTCATGGATGCAGGATTTCTAGGCCTGTCAGGAGCGGGGAAGTCTGGTCCAGGTTCCTCCAGTGATGGACACTGTAGACAGATGCAGAATTTCTAGACCTGACAGGGGCAGGGCAGTCTGGTCCAGGTTCCTCCAGTGATGGATGCTGTAGACAGATGCAGGGTTCCTAGACCTGTCAGGGGCAGGGCAGTCTGGTCCAGGTTCCTCCAGTGATGGACACTGTAGACAGATGCAGGGTTCCTAGACCTGTCAGGGGCAGGGCAGTCTGGTCCAGGTTCCTCCAGTGATGGACACTGTAGACAGATGCAGAATTCCTAGACCTGTCAGGGGCAGGGCAGTCTGGTCCAGGTTCCTCCAGTGATGGACACTGTAGCTATTCTCATTAATATCCCCGTTTCTTATAAGATCCCACAAATGCATTTGAATGTGTGTTGTAAACAGTATTAGTCAGCCAGCATCCGCAGGTCCTGCTCCACCATGAGGGCTCATAGCCTGGATCAAGATGTGAGAGCTCCAACTGTCCCCAAAGAGCCACGATCAAAGCTTTCTGTGCCCTTGTGATAGATCTTGTATTGAAAAACTAAGCTGTCTCTACATAAAACATCAATATGAGTGTTAGGATGAAGGGACAACCCTGGACCAGGTGTTGATCAAAGAGTGAAGGCTGAGGGTGGTGGCCACTCAGCAGGCAGTGTCCAGACTCTGATGGCTACAGGGTGCCATAAGGAAGGGAAGGGATCTGTAATCCTCTCTCTCTCTCTCTCTCTCTCTCTCTCTCTCTCTCTCTCTCTCTCTCTCTCACACACACACACACACACACACACACACACACACACACACACCCCTAGGGTTGGTGACAAAGTGGGACCCAGAATAGCAGCGCCTTCCACTTCTGCACTTAATCCACTCACTGTGAGGTCTTGACTTCTGAAGGCCACTTCATTTGTTCCTGGTCCCCAGAAGCCTAAATGAATTCTCCGAGAGAAGAGTGATTATCATCAGGTTCTGAACTGATCTCCATTGATACAGATTTGATCTGGAAATTGTCATAATAAGAAAACTAAGGTCAGAGAATCTTGAGAGTCCCCAGCAGTGTTGGGAAAGGTGGGGAGAGCAATGTGCTCCAGGCCAGACAGGCAGCCACCATGTGACTAACACCAGGGTGTCCCTAAGACCGCAGGCCAGGGGCAGTGGAGGGAAGAGCTGAGCCATGGACATGGCTGACTGGGGAAAGAGAACCTCAGAGCAGCTTCTGAAATTCTTGATTTGATTAGGTGTAACTGCATTGGCTTGTTTTGACTGTCAGACTGGCCTCCAGCTATCTCACCAAAGCTGCAGGGGCTCGCTTGCAGCTGGGCAGGCCATGATGAAGAAAATAAAAAGAGGAGCATCTGGGAGAGGAAAGGAAATAACTATTGAAGGAGAGGGGGAGGGGAGAGGAGAGGAGGGAGGTAGAGGAAAGATACAATAGCTGAGACCATTTGATGAGAGGACTCTGAACTCTGAAGGTCACCTCTCTGTCTTGGTTTCAAGCCACCTTTTCCATGGTTGCCCTTAGGCCACCTCTGTTCAGTAGAACATCCTGCTGGAGCCAGATTGGAAGAACTTGGACTCTTGGGGTGGTGAATTCCTTCTGCATCTCCTTCCAGTCTCAAAGTGGAGCTTTTCCTACTCCTCTCCTCCCCTCTCCCTCCTTACACCCCCCCCCATATTGTTAGCAGCATTACAGGAGCCTCTGTGCCCCCCCACACACAGGGAGGACCTCACCCTGCTAATCTTTCCCCACAACCCTCCTTTCTAGTTTGATTTTTTTTTTTTTGCAATTACAGAGTAGAATTTGATAGAAGAATGTGAGAGAAAGAGGGAGGGAAAAGGAAGGGGAAACTTGAAAAGAGAAGGAAGGGATGAGGTTATAAGATGTATGTAACCCTCCTAAAGCTTCCTTCAGTCTTCCCTCGCCTTATAAAGCACTCGGCATGCAAGTGAGATGACTTCTTCCTCACTTTCAGAGATTCCCCGAGCTAAAGCAGGGCAAAGTGGGCTTTATGCAGGGTTCCTTATTGTACACAAGGTGTCTGGGGATGAGCTCAGTCACCTGATCTGGGACCTTGGGAACAATCCAAGACAAGGAGCCCAGGATGCGGAAAACAAAATGCATGCAATGTCTGCATAGGTCACTCTTCTACCCCAAAGATAAGTAACAAAGCTATCTGTCTTCCTCTGTCACCCTATGTCCATGTACAACTACAAACATGCATGCGTGTGTTAGCACACACACACACACACACACACACAAATGCACACACACACTAGCCCCCAAAAGAGCTGTTCTAGCAGAGACATCCAGAGCTCGGTTCCTCTTTCTTCAGAATTAAGACCAGCCTTTATATCTTCACAATCATTGGTCCCAGTTGATAAATGTGCAAAAGTTCAAAGGCTGACTCTAACAGAGGGCTTTTGGGGAGAGGTGATAAAATTGTGTCTGATAAAACACAAAAGGCTCCATCAATGTAGATCTACGAGTTGGGAAAGTGGGGCTTGGGCAGTGAAACTGTGTTATCTACAGGGCGAGCAGTAGAAAGGAGATAGCCAGGGAGCAGAAGGCATTATCTGCCTTCACAAGAAGAGCTGCACCTCCCCCAGCCCCTCTGCAAAGTCCAGGAAACACCTTGCAGGGGGTTGATGCGAAGCCATCCAGGCCCTCTGTGGCAGTTAGGATGGTGTTGTAACCCAACATTGAGCAACACCCTCGCTGCAGCGGCCCACTCTGTGCTAACACACTTCTCTGGGGAAAGACAAAGATATTTTGGGTGTCTTTCTTTCCTCTACATCAGCTTAGGTCGTTAAAGAAAGAAAGAATGTCCTTTCCCCTTCCCCTCCAGTGCTACTTAAAAAATGTCCAGGAAGATGGACATTTTGTCCAAGAAGATGGTTTCTTTGTCCCTTGGTCCAATGTGAGCTCATTGAGTAAGCCTCCTTTTTCTGTTTTTAATTATTAAAATAAGAAAAAAGAGAAAAATCCAGTTGAGATCCTAAGGAGAAGGTTAATGTCAATTCCTTTGGCCATCTTATTGTACTGTATCTCAAGAGTTTCCAGAAGTTCTTCACATGTGTTCTTCCGGAGATGAGACCCTTGGTTCCTGGAACTAGAGTTAATGGGACTGTGGAGTTATGGGATTGCTATTAGGAAACTTCTTTGAAAGAGAAGATTCTCATTTGAACTTTTCAGGAGTAAATTCTAAAATTCTTCTAGATAAAATTTCACAAGCCCCTCCTGACTTTAGGGAAGTTGCAAAATGACTGATGGAAGAGGCCAAGGCTACAAAGGAGGGGCGAGACACCCTTCATGGGGAGAGGGCCCTGGTCTGCAAGGTGAGGGAGCTGGGAAAGATCAATTCATTTGTCACAGCCCCCTTGCTCTCTTAAAACAATGCTTAAGTTGTACCAGTGTCTGTCTCAAGGAAAACGTTGAGCAGTGTCTTCCGCAGGAAGGTGGTCATTGGAGCAGCCCTGTTCTGTCATATTTCATAAGCGCCCTTTACTTTGGGTAACCAGTGTTGGCATTTGCAGGTGCTCTGGCAGTTACAGCTCAGTTTGGGTCTTCTTTATAATGTTTTGAGAATGGCGTGATTTTAGATTTGGCCATGGAGGAAAGTAAGGTACCAAGACGTTAGGGGATCTGCCCAGAGTCACACGCCATGTGACCACATATAGCCATGGAACTCATGTGACAGAGTGGGTTCGCAGACAAACTTCCCTCTGGGTCAGAGGGTTTCAGACTTCTTTGTCTAGTGACCAGCAGCCAAAAGTCATTGGCCTTGATTCCCGACATCAGAGAGATCTTTAGGAAAGCAAAATCGGCTGTGACTCCCTGTGGAGCATGTGGTCATAGCACACAGCTTCTTCCTGCCCCACTTGTCTTCTTTACTAAAACCAACCCTAGGTTGATTTTACAAATTGAAGTCCCCTTCTTCTCCCTCCCCCAGGAGCTTTGGAGGCTTGACCTATTCCGGCTTCTCACCCCATCAGGGGCCTCCAAAGGTCACACACTCAGAAGTTCCTGTCCTAAGAGTTGAGGTTTTCACTGAAGGGGCACCTGACCCTCCTGGCTGGTTTGGACTCCACCATCAAAACCTAATAAATAATGAATACTAATGACAGTACCGAGACACCTGTCTGCACTGTCCTCCCCCTAAAGTCAGAGGGAGAGTTGGGGCTACTCCCTAAAAATGGCATATGGCTCTCTAAATAAAGAGCTGTAATGCATTTTATATTTAAACCATAAGGCCATGGGCTCAAACCCAAGTGCAGATGGGCTCTGCTCCTTAAGTACCATTCTGGAAAAGTCATTGAAATATTTATCCAGCTTGCTGGGTTCTGTGCTGCTAAACAGCTCATTTCCTCAGCCACACCGTCAGAGTGGGCCTGTTTGCACAGCCTCAACACCTGGAGGGAGGCTGTCCCTAAGAAGCAAAGTAATCCTTCCAGAAGGTCATCTCTAAGAAGCTTCTGGAATAAGAAATCTGAAGAATGTGGTTTTTAAATTGCACACAATTCAAAGATCATCTGCTGTGTTCACTGAGAGCAAAAGACAAGGCCTGAGTTCAGTCCCCAGACCATGTGAAGCAGGTGTGTGCTGTGACTGGTTCTGGGGAGGTGGCGGCGTGCAGATCCCTGGGCTCACTCTGAGTTCTAGGCCACTCGGAAACCCTGTCTTGAAAACAATAAGGACATCAACTGAGGGGGGGCTCCTGGAGTTATCCTCTGGCTTCCACACACAGGTCACATGTACACAGGCACACACATGAGCATGCATGCACATACACACAGGAAAGACCAGCATCCTTCTCCCCTGGCCTTGGGCAAGCCGCTTAACATCTTTTGGCCTAGCGGATAGTGATTTCAAGCTTACTAACTTCAGCGGGGAGATGTGACAAAGGCCCTTGTCACAGCTCTGGGGCTCAGAATAGCCCAGAAAATACTGAAAGTCTCTGGTGTTTGATCGCTGAAATTTGCCTGGCTGCCAAAACCCGCACCAACACAAACAAGGCTTTGATTACTGAGATTCCAGGATTTTCTGTCTTCTTAGAACACTTGATGGATTCCCAAGGTTAAGGTCAAATGACCCAGACTTTTCTTTATGAACCTCAACCAATCACAGGCCAGCATCAGCCATCTAGGACAGGCAGAACCCACTGTCCTGTTAGCCAGGCTCCTGTGGTGGGAAAGGTAAATTATTTCCTTGGCCGGCTAAGGCAATGCTATATGTACTTATGTATTAATCTTCAAAACACAGAAAATAACCGTGGTTACTCTTGTATCTAAACATTTACATCAGAGGAGAATTTAGATTTTGAGGGGAGGCTGAATCCCCCTTACTTATTCATAACAAAGCACACCTTCCCACAAAGAGAGAGAGGGGGGCTTTGTTCTTGACCTGCCGCTGTGGAGTCATTTAAGGTGCACGTACTTAGGACCTGAATGTTCCAAAATCTTAAAAAAAATCGATAAGGACAGGATGTTTTTGCTATAGAAGTTTTATTTTTAGCTTCTGCGGGAGGGGGGGGTGGATTTTTTTTCCTTCGTGAGCTTCAGGTGACCCAGCACTTTCTAGACATCTCCCAACGCTCTGGGTTCCCCTTGATCCCCACTATTGCAAACTGAGTGAAAACCAAGAAACGAGCCCCTGGTTTTGCCCTGTGTTCCCTATGCTATGGGGAGTCCGTGTGCTTCTTGCTGCTGCTTGGATACACCCTCCTAGCTTGTATCTGAATTTCTTAGTGTTACTCATAAATATTCCAGCAGATTCTTTCATTGCTGTTGTTTGCTTTGGTGAGATGGGGTCTCCCTTTGTAACCAGGGTTGGCCTCACACTCTATGTCATCCTCTTGCCTCAGCCTCCCAAGTGTTGGGATTCCCAGAGCTGGCCACCGTGCCCAGTGGAGAACACGTCTACATAGAATAAGGACGATAGCAGTGGCGACATCCTGACTCACAGGGGCTTCATCTGGTTCCCTCACCTTTGGATCCGTCTTCATTAGAGACAGACAAAGAAGAGCATGATCATCAGACCAGTGGGTCAGATAAACTGGTCACACATAAGCAGATTTATTTCCTTCTTAGAAAGGAGTGGGTTTAACCTAGAGTCTTGGTCTCTTTCCACTCTGCTTGGGCAAGGTGGAAGGAAGGGGCACATCATCTCAGTCATGGGATGAAAAGTGCCATCCCTTATATGCCTGAGGCCAAAAGAAAAGAGGTGAACTCCCCAGTGAGTCCTGTTAGTACAGGGAGGGGATCTGCCCTGTCACTTCATGCCACTGTTCAGTTCTGCCCTTCAGCTAAGAAGGGACCATCCCTCAGTCACAGCTCAGGACCTAAAGTGGAGCACCCACTCCCACAGGTGATCAAGAGTCCTCTTCTTTGCTTCTGAGAGGACTTGGGTGATGTCCACTGAACGGGAGCATTGGCTAAACAAGACTACTATACCATTTTTGCTCTAAGAGAAAAGGCTTGGGAGGCAGAGGCAAGAGGACCAGGAATCCAAAGTCATCCCCAGCTGTGAGGTAACAGCCCAACATGAGCTGCATGAGACCCTTTAGTAGCAAGCAAAAAGAACAGGGTGACTTCGTCTAAAATATTCCTGACATGTGAGATGCTCCTAAATCAAGAACTTGACAATTGTAGAGCTACTTAGAATTAAATGCTTAAAAAATATTTTAAAAAATGTAAAATCTGCATTTCTACAACTCTCTCGTTTCAACCCCCTCTGAAAACGTAAACAAAAGTGCCGCGCTAACCAAAGGTGCGCGTGAATACTCAAAGTGGCCGTCTTCGTGTGCATTGAGACTGTTAAAGTAATCAGACAGATTTGGGGGGAAATGGTACCGTGAGACAGCAGCGGAACATCTGGGTTCTGCTTGGCCATGGTCACACTAGACGTGAGCTTGAATTCAGTTTGGGGTCATTTGTGGTTATGTGTGGGCAAACATCTGTTCCCTGGCTGCAGCTATTTTTAAAAACCTACCTACTCTGGAAAAAAAGTGCAAAATTCTTCAAGTGTTATTTTTGGGCTTCACCATTTTTAATCGCTTTGAGTTCCTTTCTGTGGATTGCTTTCACTGCGCCTGTACTGTGCGCGAGCATCGGCTCCCAAGGCTCCCAGGGCTCCCAGATAATATCTGCTCTCGGAAATGCTTTCTTCTTCTTCGTCATTCTTTCCCCTCGCATCTTGTTTTCTCTGGAGAAGCTGAGCTCCCTAGCATCTGTGCCGTGAGCTCATTCAGGGACGGGAGTAAAATTCACTTGTGTTCTACAAGATAGGTTTAGAGGGCAGCCTTGCTCTAGGCAAACCTAAAGCGATTTTTTTTTTTTAAGTTTAGTACTGACTTGGCCTCTGCTTTGCCGAGAGACATGGTTGTTTTCTATGAAAACTTCCTCAGAAGCAGTTATTCGCATCAGGGGTGGGTGATCAAGCCACAAGAGTGAGATTATCTCCTTAACTTTAAGAATTTGTTATCAGAAATGTGAAAATAGTATATGAAGTAGTTATTCTATGATTTTAAAATGAAAATATGTATATGTTAGAAATGGGAATTGCCACTTCCACCACTGATGTCCTCCTCGGTTATTTTTTATCTCATAGCTATGAAATTAAAGTTTATACAGGGCATGACAACTCTGTGACCCCACAAGCAAACAGGTCGGTGGTGGCTGTGGCTCTTGTTTCTGTGTTTAGGTGGAGGAGACAACTTGGTGGTTAGCAGAGACAGCTGCTCCTGCAGAGGCCTCAAGTCCTCATCCCAGCACCTGTGCCTCCAGTCCAGGGACCCCGTAACCCTCTAACCTCTGGAGGAACTGTACTCACGTGTGCGTGCTCACACGCAGGCACACCCGCATACACATAAAATAAGAATTAAAAATTAAAACCCAAATGTCTGTTTGTCGACTGAAAAGCAGAAGCATTAGCATGAGCACCTCCACCTCCTGTCTGAAGGCTTGGAGAATATTCTAAGGTCAACATGGTCGAAGCAGTGTTTAGCTGAGCAGTGTAGGAGCCCTAGGGCCACTCCACAGCCTCCTCCTCTCTCCTCTTAAGCAGACAGGGTCAGTGACACCTCTGTCTTAGCTGGCCAGTGCCCTTCCTAACGGCCTCTGCTGTCCATGGGACGTTCTGTCTCCGTGACATGAGGTCAGAACAACTTCAAGTCCATCAAGTCCGTGAAAAGGGCACCCATCGGGCGCACTGATGGTGGTGACGAAATGAATGGCAGGAGAGTTCTCAGTTGACCACCCTAGAGATATGGACTATGTTGCTAATACAGGGTCACTGCATTTACGTTGTCGTTTATATGTTTGCCTGTCTGGAGGCGTGCACATGCCAACATCACCTGTAGAGGCCCAATGATAGCTTGGGGGAGTTGATTCTCTCCCTCCATCCTGTGGATCTCAGGATCAAACTCATACTGTTAAACTTGCTAGCAGCTGCCTTTGCCCACCTCAGTGAGAACCGCTTTCTCTGCCTCAATATTTTTACTATTACGTTATTATTTTGAATATGATGCATGGTGAAGCCTTACTATGTCAATTGACATAAGGGGAAAATTAGTTGAAAAGCTAATTTTAATATGCTAAATTATAATATATTTAATGTCTTTGTTACTGATAAATTATTATGGTAATTCCATGCGACTCAATCCCCTGTAGCCCCAACCTATTTGTGACCTATAGAACAGAGCAATGTATTTGTTTCGTCTTCCAGAAGACAAAGAACCTGAGTGACTTGCTTGTCACTTAATTGCAGTTATATGTGTATGTGTGTGTACATGTGTATGTGGTATGAGCATATGTATATGTGTTCACATGTATGAGAACATATCTGTGCACTGCATGTGCACATGTGTGTGGAAAGGGGTTGACATCAGTTGTCATTATACCTCTTTATTCACTGAGGCAGGGTCCCTCAGTTGAGCCCAGTACTCACAGACTCATCAGCTAGATAGCTTGTCCTGTGGATCCCTTGTCTTTACCTCCACAAAGCTGGGATTAAAGTTAGTCTACCACACCCTCTAGGCATCAAGACTCGTGCTGGAAACCCAAACTCTGGTCCTTATACTTGCGGCAGGAAAACTGGGGGGAGAGGGAGAGGAAGGAGGAGGAGAAGAAGGAGAAGGAGAAAGATGAGAAGGAGGAGAAGGAGGAAGAGGAGAAGTAAGAGGATGAGGAGAAACCAGTTTCCTGCTAGGTCTCATGGAATAGACAGAGCACTCTAGAAAAGTCCAGATGCACAAATAAGGCAGGTGCGGGTAACTGGTGCTATGAAGTCTCCACCACACACTACCAAACTACCACACTGGCCTGAGGTATGGATGGATGTGGTGCTTCCTAACAGAGTGGCAGTTAGAAAAACTCTTCATGCTGTATTCACAGAGCACACTTGTGGGAAATCCTGCTTGAAAGAGGACACTGGCAACTTTAAAATCATAAGATACGTAAAGCAGAACTTTCCAGTCTTAGCCAGTGTCTAAGAATACAGCCCACGGGCACTGGAAACATGGCTCAGTGGTTAAGAGCCCTGGCTGCTCTTGCAGAGGACACAGATTTGGTTCCCAGTACCCACATGACAGCTCTCAACCATCCATAACTCCAGTCCCAAGAGATCCAACATCCACCTCTGGATTCTTCATGCACTGCACACATGTGGTACACAGACATACATGCAGGCATCATACCTATTCACATAGCATATCTTTTGTTTTAAAAAATATTTCAACCCATCAATGTTACAGAGCTTAGTAATTCCTGTGATGCCAATTCAGTGTGCCAAGGAAGCCAAAGCTTTGTCTTACAGGCTCAGCCATCATAGCTGTGGGTGTTAGAGACAGTGAAGAATGCAGGCGATTAACTCGTGACTCACCAGGTCTGCGAGACGCAGGTGCATACGGACCCTAGGAGCAGGCTTTGGGCAGCCATGGCTGTAGCCGTGCGCACACGTTTTTCTGTCCTTGATTCAACCATGTGTTACTGGAGTGAAGATTTCCAGTTCAGCTCTCAGGAGGCTGCAGCAGAACTGCCAGGATGCTGAGGCTAGCTTGGGCTACAATGTAGGAGGATTTAAGAAAACCATTAATAAACAGAACAAAGAAACATTAACTGTATTTTCAAAAGGAAAACCTAAGTCAGGGAAGCCCCACAGTCTTCACTTACAGCAGAGGAAAAATGGGCTCCCTGGAGCCTCAACAGAAAGTGCCAAAGCTGCTGCTCAGCACTGATTGTGTGTCAAGTGCCCACTACAGTTTTGTACCAACTGATATAATTGTCACCAGTCACAAGCAGCTACTGGGCACTGACAGGCACATAAACCAAATCAGGGTGTCTGTAGGCACTAAACTTACATAGACTTTTAAAGATGTGATACAAAAAAAGTACCTATTTTGTATTGATAACAAGTTTACTGGATGTTTTGAATAGACCAGGTTAAATAAACCATCGTGAATGTTAACGTCAGGCTGGCAGGATGTTTCAGTAGGCAGCAGTGCTCATTGCCAAGCCTGAAAGCCTGGGGACTTGAACTTGAGCTTCAGGCCTCATGTGGTGGAGGAAGGGAAGTGAAAACAACTCCCATAAGTCGCTCTCTGACCTCCACCCAAGCTGGGCACACATGCTCACACACAAGCTGGGCACACATGCTCACACACAAGCCGGGCACACATGCTCACACACAAGCCGGGCACACATGCTCACACACAAGCTGGGCACACATGTTCACACCCAAGCTGGGCACACATGTTCACACCCAAGCTGGGCACACATGCTCACACACAAGCTGGGCACACATGCTCACACACAAGCTGGGCACACATGTTCACACCCAAGCTGGGCACACATGTTCACACACAAGCTGGGCACACATGCTCACACACAAGCTGGGCACACATGCTCACACACAAGCCGGGCACACATGCTCACACACAAGCTGGGCACACATGCTCACACACAAGCTGGGCACACATGTTCACACACAAGCTGGGCACACATGTTCACACACAAGCCGGGCACACATGCTCACACACAAGCTGGGCACACATGCTCACACACAAGCCGGCACACATGCTCACACACAAGCCGGCACACATGCTCACACACAAGCCGGGCACACATGCTCACACACAAGTCGGGCACACATGCTCACACACAAGCCGGGCACACATGCTCACACACAAGCCGGGCACACATGCTCACACACAAGCCGGGCACACATGCTCACACACAAGCCGGGCACACACGCTCACACACAAGCCGGGCACACACGCTCACACACAAGCCGGGCACACATGCTCACACACAAGCCGGGCACACAATCTCACACACAAGCTGGGCACACATGCTCACACACAAGCCGGGCACACATGCTCACACACAAGCCGGGCACACATGCTCACACACAAGCCGGGCACACATGCTCACACACAAGCCGGGCACACATGCTCACACACAAGCCGGGCACACATGCTCACACACAAGCCGGGCACACATGCTCACACACAAGCTGGGCACACATGCTCACACACAAGCTGGGCACACATGCTCACACACAAGCTGAGCACACATGCTCACACACAAGCTGAGCACACATGCTCACACACAAGCCGGCACACATGCTCACACACAAGCCGGCACACATGTTCACACACAAGCCGGGCACACATGCTCACACACAAGCGGGGCACACATGCTCACACACATATACAAATGCGTTGACTACTTAACCAGCAGGTGTTTCAGTGAATGCCACCTGTTTCTTTACAAAAGTAAAACATGCCGGCTACCAGAAAATTCTACATGTCATGTGTGAATTATCTCTTGGCAGAATGAGAAGTCATTCTCACCCAGTTTATAGATGGCCGCCAAGGGCACAATAGTGCATGTCTGCTAGGTTCCATGACCCAGGTGGTCAGTTTATGGCTGCAGCTGTGTCCTGGAGGAGTCTTCTGAAGGGTCAAGCTGTGATGATAAGATCTATTATGTGCTTCAACTTCTGAAGCATGTATACAGTAAGCCGAGGCTGCATGAGACCCTGTCTAAAAGAATGAGAAGAGGAGGAGGACGAGAAGGGGGAAATGGAGTAGAAAGAAGAATAGAGGAGAGAGAGAGAGAGAGAGAGAGAGAGAGAGAGAGAGAGAGAGAGAGAGAGAGACTTACTTTGGGGACAGAGTCTCAATTTGAACTTCTATCTAGCCTGGACCGTGTAGACCATACTGGCCTCAACTTCAGAGATATGCTTACTTCTGCCTCCCAAGGACAGCTAGGGGTGTTACAAACAAGCAAACAAACAAAAACAAACCATTTCAGTTGTCTGTCAAAAGGGCTATGCCGGACACAGCTTTGGCTGAAGAGCCAACAGCTTCCTTGTCAATTCTGGGTATGTGGGTCTTGGGCCACAGGCCACAGTGAAGTCACTGGCAGCCTGCTGGAAATGAAGTGTCCGGTCTCTCCCCGGAGGTGCTATGTCAGAATCTCTAGCTGATGAGAGCCCTTGGGCTTCCCAGAAAATTTAGCTTGTGCAGTGGTGCCAAAAATTCAAATGTGAGTTAGACAGTTTCTCTGGCAAGGTGTCCAGACATGCAGGGGTCAAGCGTGCATGCAGAATGACCGAGGAGAGAATGCTATTGTGTGGTGGCTTTGGAGGGTCTCAATAAAAGATTCCCACTCCCAGGGACTCAGAACCAACTGTGTGGCAGACAAAACTTGGAGAATCAAAACAGCCAACTTACCACTGGCTTACTCTTTGGAAAATGTATTTTGGTGCGTGGCTTCCCACTGCTGGTGCCCAGAAGTGGGTCCACTTACTCGCCCAGACACAGGTTATAGCTCCCCAGCCTGCCCAGAAAGCTGCAGGTCAGTGTGCTCACTGCCCATTGCTGTCAAGGCACAAGTTTAAAAGCCCAGGTTTAATGAACACCCAGTTATTAGCTCACAGTACCACAAGAACACTTGTCTCCCTGGGTTCTCCAGCAAAAGGTTGGCTAAGCTAAGCCTTACTGTGAGGCTTTAGGGGGCAATGTCCCTCCGAGGTCATGCAGCTGATGCAGCTGATGCAGGTGGCTGGTAGAATGCAATTCCACAAGCTTGGCGAGGACAGGCCCTGCTTCCTTGCTGACTGAGTGCCAGAGTGAGGCTCTCTCACTCTTACACATAGCCTTCTTCTACTCCGACAGTGACCGCTGGCTTCACTCCAGTAGCGGGCCAAGAAAAAACTCAGCCATTTTTAAGTCTCCATTGTACCTACTAGGATAATCTCTGCTGGCCGGCTCAAAAGCAGCCTACTAATAGCCTTCACTCCACGTGAAAATCCCTGTCTTCCATGTTCCGTAGACAGCTCACACCCACTTGTTACTGGAATAGATAATCTCGGGGGTCTGTTTTAGGACTCTCCCATATATCTCACGACTGCTTCCTGAGTTGCTGGCTAGGTAATTGAATCTTTCACGGTGAAGGATGGATGTGGGTGTGGAAAGGGGCCAGCGACTGCACCCTGAGGAATGTTGTTCCGCATAGAAACCTGAAGCCAGGGGAAGGTGGCCTTTCAGCAGCCCCACCCTCCATCACAGCCCAGACACCAAGTATAGTTCAAAGGTCAGGTGGAAGGCAAAGAGACCGTGATGAAGTGTGTGGGTGATCCATGAGAGAGACTCTAGCCTGAGCAAGAGACCTGACGGATCCCCCCATGACGAGGCCTGGGAGGGGCACTGTTAGCCCTGTAGGGTTGAGCTAAAGAGCTCACAGTGGGTCCAGGAGGTGCAGACAGAAAGGGTGAGCAGGAACCCGTGAGGAGGGCTCCTCTGGAGATGCTGTGGGAACCCCTCTTCAGGGGATGTCTGCAAGAAATTAGACAAGAGGTCAGAGGATGAGCTCTGGAGCACGAGCAGTTGAGTTGAGATAGGGTGGGGAGAGAAATTGTAACAAGCACAGCAAAATGACGCAGAGGAGGACATGGCCACAAAAGGAGCGAAACCAAAGGTAAGTCCACAGGTTCAAATCCAGGGACTGGGAGTAGCTACCGTGAAAGAGAGAGCAGCAAAGGCTGGCTTGCTGTGCAGGAAACACAGGGCAAGTGTGGGTTTTCTCCTGTGCTCGCTTGCTCTCTCTCTCTCTCTCTCTCTCTCTCTCTCTCTCTCTCTCTCTCTCTCTCTCTCTCTCTCGCACGCACACACACACACATTCTCTCCTGCCATCCCACCAACTTCCTTCTCTTCTTCCCAAGCCCCGCCTCCCTTCCCTGAGTGACGTGTACACCTATGCTTGCTGCTCTGTTTCTGTGGCCCCTCCCGGTCAAGGTCACAATCGTGGGCTTCTCCCCGTAGATGACACTCAGTGTCGTCTTTTGATCCTCATCCTCATGGCCACTCTGGGACCTATGGGATGCAATGTTCTTGTGTAAATGCTTGTCTTCCCGCGGTGTCTAAGACCTCCTTCACCTTCCTCTTGCTAGCTCCGCCCCTTGTCTTAGCCCTGCCCACTGCTTACTTGATCTGCTTATCCTTTGTGCATATTCTCTGGGCCTTGGGAAGCTACCTTAGACATTGTATTACTGCTTGTGTGATCCTAACTCAAACACCCAAAGCTAAATCCTGGGGTCCAGCTCAGAAACTGGGGCGAATCTGCTCCCTTCCATTTCCTTCATCCCTTATTCCATTGCTCATATATTAACTCCTATCGCCATGATTCCCTGTCCTACAGCTGAGGTAACTCCTGGCTCCATGTCTGTGCCCCCAGTCACTTATACATTTTCAGTGGGTTTACTTTTTCTGAAATACATATTTAGATCGCTCCCCCAGCTTCCATGGCTCTACTAGAACACACGGCCTTCATGTTGAGGTGGTCATTTCCGGTCGTGTGGGCTGCCCCACCCTCCAGTAGCTGACCTCAAATCTACACTCCGTCTCTTATGAAATTGGCATGGTGACGGATCCACAAGTTCCTAACTTTGCTTTCTGTGATCCCCCCTCCAACCTTCTTCCAACTCATCCCCACCTCCCTAGGTGCTCCCTCTAGGGTTTGGAAAGTCTAAGACCCCACCTATCTTCTAAGAGCCAATCACATATCACCTGAATAAGGAACAAAGTCCTTTGTGAGCCCCCTGGTGGTGCTGGCCCCTTCTTCCCAGGCACCTTCCCTGGAGTTCTCTGGACTCTTCTCTTGTGCTTGTCGATAGCCAGGATACCCTCTTAGCTGTGTTCTCCGTCACCAGTGAGCCTTGGCTGACACATAGGGGCCCTTACAGGAAGCCTGGAAGGAAGAACACCAAATGCTCCATACTCTGGAGGAGTCTCAGAGTTGCCATTCGGAAAGACTAGAGGTCAGGAAAGGCTAAAAATACATTGAGGATTTTAAAACCTCTCAACCAAATAGTCCTTGCCTGTTCAGACTCTCTAAATAGGAAGAGACTTCAGGACAGGATGTTTGAGATTGGGATAGTGAAGAATTTCTGAAATATTTTTTCTAATGAAGATAGGAGAGAGGTGAAAGATGAGATGATAAAAGTTAAATTTTCCCCACTCTACCGATGGTACCTATGAAGAAACATAGCTGACCCATACCTGTGGGCACGTGCGTGTGTGTGCCTGTGTGTGCGTGTGTGTGTACAAGTGTGTGTTTGCATGTGTGCATAAGTGCAGCTCGTTCACATGTGTTTATGCATGTGTGTGTGAGTATGAGTGTTCATGTGTACGTGTGTGCCTCTGCATGTATGTGTGCACTAGATGTATGTTTGTGTATGCATGTGTGTGTGAGCGAGTTTGTGTGTGTGTGCTGGAGTGTGAGTGTGTGTGCATGCAAGTATGAGTATGTATGTGTGTGAATGTATGTGTGTTCGTATTTAAAGGCAAGTTTCCAAAGCTCCCAAAGGGGAAGCTTCTCGTCTGTAAAATGGGAGTGATGGTGGCATTCCACGGATTAACCTGGGCAACTGTATAATCATTGTCTGGCGTATGAAGGCATGCAGTGAGAAAGGAAGGGAAAGCATGGTAGACAAAGCGGCCTTATTCAGCTCTCATTTGTGGGCACACAGCCTCTGGTTTCTCTCCCTGCTCCAGGGTGGGCACACGGCGTCTGCTCTCTCCCTGCTCCAGGGTAGCCCCTACCTAGCTCCTAGAATTGGAAGATCCCTCCACAGTTCTTCAGGTCTGTCTTTACCTGTGCATATCAGCTCACTTCTTCCTGAGGTCAGCTGACTTCCCTCTGTTCTCAAGGCTGATGTCACAGAGGCTAAGGAAGTTCTTAGCCATAACACACAGACCTCTCAAAACACAGTCACTTGTGCCTTGGTTGTTAGAATAAGAGAACTATGGCTTTTCTCTAAGAATGTTGAAGTATTGAGTGTATACACAAGCAGCTGCTTTCTAGCCTGCCTTCCCAGCTTCTCAGCCTGACATGGGAAAGTATCTCCTTCCTCATGAGAACATCCAGGAGTTGGTTCCACTAGGTCTCTGGAATAAATCTACCAGGCCTGGTTGGTCTTGCTGTGTGGATCTCTTGGGCCCAATCCTTGCCTGTTAGAACAGAGCTTGCTTTAACTTCAAGTTTCATTTGTTATTTCTTACCTTATCGATAATAACTAGTACAAATTATTCCGCCCCTGCTCTGTTTAAAAAAAAAATTACAGAGCTATTTTATATACTTGTAAACTCTGATCTTTTAAAATCATTTTAAGGATGCTCCTCGGAGGCCATACACATTTAAGTCACTCAATCTTTCATTAGAGGACAGTCCTATGGAAGCCTTGTTGTTTTATTTGCTCTTTTTTGCTTTGGCAGAATTATATGACTAGGGAGGTAGGGATCTTGTCCTTCTGCTTATTTAAACAGCGTCTGGAAATCTGTAATAATTAGCTCTGTTCTTTGCAACATTGTTGCTAAACCATCTTATACTGTTGTAGAGCCTCAGACCCTAAGGCTTTGTAACATCTGCCCCTCTTGTCACTTGGTGCTGACCATTGTCAGTGTGCAGGGCTAAGGGGTAATTTTCAGCTCACACTAAGTGTAAATAAGCAAGGGAAAGAGAGCAGGTGCTCAGGACTTTCTCAGTGGGCTTCCCTGTCCCTAGATGCAGCAGGATGCAGGAAATGCTTCTTCCTGGGAAGTTAGCATATGATAATAATTCACAACAATATTTAAGGCTTTGTCATTTCAAGAACAAATGGTTTCAATGTAAACAAACTTCTCTCCTAACAGCTAAGGGCAGGGAAGCCTGAGAGGGAAGAATGTTTCTAAAAGATCCTTTCACTGGCGGGAAGCAGTTGGAACAGGGAAGCACAGCTTGCTTCTTTATTTTTTTTTAATGTATTCCAAATTGTTTATTCAGATAAACACTTGCTTTGAGGAAATCAATTGCTTTCAATGATTTTTACCGCTTATGCTTAGCCTCCACCGTGTTACTGATTTTAAAACATTTTTTTATTAAGCTGGGATTTGGTTTTAATCTCACCTGGAGTTCTGAGTCATCCCCAAAGCTTTAGTAAATAATTCCCACGTGTTCATGCATACAGCTGAAAAAGGGAGGGTCTACGACATGGAGAGTCAGCATTTTGAATCCAGCACAGGCAGAAAGCACATAAAACCGCATGCTAGACAGATCACAGTTCGCCTATTTGCTGATTTACTGCTATTTTATCTTTGTTCCAAATATGCTGGATTTATTTGGACCATGATATGAAATCCCCAATGCTAAAAAACATGGTAAGCAATGAAATAGGAAAAACATTTCAGTAGCCATTCTGCTTTCTAAACGTGGCATGTATTGTAATTAGAATAAAAATTCAGTAACTTTCAATTTATTCGTGGGACCATTTTTATTTTCTTAATTTTTATTATTTCAGAGTGCATACATGCAGTGATTCCTTCTAGAGAGGCTCATGGTATGTTAGGTTCCAAAATATACTTTTAAATGTCATATATATATTCATATATGTATATATATGATTTTCTATTGATGTGTTTCTATATATAATTTATGATATCATTTTGCCAAATAATTAAAGCTTTTTTGCTGATTCAAATATACTTAAAAGGAGCTATCCATATTGTAGCTGTCATACCACATAAAATACCCCAATGAAATCTTAAATGATACCTTCAGCTCTATGGCGTTCACCATTTACACATTCTGCTGTTATTAAATGACTGTATGACTCTCTGAAAGAATATGGCTTGGCTTCTATCAGTTATGACAGAGTTTATTACATTTGCTAGAGCAGTGGTGATGCAAAACTTTTATGAGGGTAAAATGTTTACTAAGCACCCTGAATTTTGTGGGGGGAAAAGAGATTTTTTTTGCTCTTTGTAAGGTTCACAAAGGGTTTCCCAAATTAGAGTTAAGGGGTACCACACTCTCCACAGCACCCCACAGAAACATCCTGAGAGTTTATGGTGCAAGAATTCAAGGGTTTGTTTGCTCCTCTTAGCAAACTGAAGTGAAAAGTGAACCAACCCCACAGGTGCTTCAGGCGGGAGGAGAGGGCAATGAAGTTCCAGAATGGAAGCCAGACAATGTGGACAACAAGTCGCGGGTTTATACCGATTGCCAGTCTCCAGAATTGCTCCAAGCCTGTGCAAGTATCAGTGCGGTGAGCAAGTCTGCACAGACATGGTGCTCTCTAATTTAAAAACAAAAATAAAAAAAACCGAGAAAGAAAGGGAAGGAGGGAGGCAGGGAAGAAAGGAGGGAGGGAGGAAGGAAGAAAAGGAGGGAGGGAAAGGGAAGAGAAATAATAATAACTATCCCTTTAGAGCTATTACACGTTTAGAATCTGATTTGGACAGTAAAGTATTTAAGAAAAATGTTGTTAAGTACATCTTATTTTGAAGATGATTTTTTAGAACAAACACGCAAAATCTTAGGTTTTCTGCAACCACTTACAGTTAGCAAATCACGCAAAGATACGGAAAAAAAATAAGTCAAAGAACCGCTCTGTTCTCCGTTGAAATGGTTGCTTCCCATTAAACCAAATACTACTTTTGAGATTCGCTCTAGAACTTTCAGTCCTTTTATGGACACCTTTAAAGTTGCCCGTGCAACAAACCTGTTAGACTGTCGCACAGTAGCAGTTTAAACAAATCTGTTCTTTGCCTTTTTTTAGCATGTAAATTTTAGTGTCGCTCTAGGGGGAAGCCTGGAAGTGAAAGTTGTAAGCCTGTTCTTTAGCTCTCGGTGAGGCAAGCTGGGGAAGTGCTCCTTGTCGCTGAAATGGGCTCTCTGGGTGGGAAGGAATTCCTCCTTTCCGTCTCCTGCTTCAGGTAGGCAGAACTTTGTCCTAAGTATTCTAGGCGCCCGGAGGTTGTGTCCCAGCTGCGCGCTGGCAGATCGTTGTTCCTCAGTAAGGAGAGGGTTCTGGTTTGGTTTGGTTCTGTTTTTCACATGCGAGCCCAGTGGCGCAGTGACAGCCTGTGCAGGTCCAGGGATGCCCGAGGCGGGTTTGGAAGTTTTCATTGCTGTGTCTGGGTCGTCGGGTTCGAACTTAATTAACTCAGCTGTCCTGACCTTGAAACCTAAAGTCTGTGCCTGTGTTCTGCGTTACTCTAAATACGTACTAGCTTTGGCATCTGCCAGGGAGACAACCCGAAACCCCAAGCAGGGTTTGGGGATTTGAAGCAGGAGGCCTGACTCTGCTGCCTCTCCTTTAACCCTTTCGAAATACGGATTACCCAGAGTGAACTCTTTCCCTGGAGTCAAGGTCTTCTGTTGTCCCCGCCACAGCCGCAATCCCTGTCTCTGTCTGTCCCTGGGGATGCGCCTGCCTGTGGCCCCAGGAGCACTAGATCTGAAGTAGCTTCTTAGAAAACGCATTTTGGGGAGTCTAGCTTCCACTGGCCTCAAACTTTCCAGTAGAGGCGGCACCTCCAAGTCTGGACCCTAGAAAGTGGTGGCCCCAGCAGGCAAGCGTGGGCTGCTGGGCAATGAGAGACTGCAACAGCAAGCATCAGGCAGGCAAGGTGGGGTGTTAGGGGACATTTAGGGAGTCGACCCCTGCAGTGGAACTTCTTTAAGAATAATTTTAAAAGGAAAGCACAGGGAATGTTTGTATTCCCAAAGTTCAGGACCCCTGGAAAACCCATGGGAAATACTGAGTCTCCCCGTGCCGGCACGATCCTGAAGAGGAGCCACATGGGGAAGTGCAGAAGGCTAGGGAATGCGACGCCATTTGCGCTTTTGCCGGTGCTCGCTGCACACCTGGAGAACTCGCGGTCCTCTACCAGCGTCAGGCAGAACTCAGGCAAAGTTTCAAAGGGAAGAGACCCTGGGGAAGATTCCCACGCAGGCTGACCCGGCTACCACCTCTGAGCAATGGAGGCGCTCTGGTGTGTTCTGCTGGCCACTTGTTAACGTTTGTCCCCCAAAATCACGCCCCACCCCGCACCTCAGGGTCTCCAAGGTGGGACTGATCCCCGCGCCGCCCTCCCGCCGGGCGTGCCCAATGCCCAGTTCTACTTCCCAGGCCGCGGAACAAGGGCCGCTGCTGCCCCCTGGCGTCCGCTCTGAGCCCCGCCGTGTCCCTGAAAGGCCTGCCCAGTGTTCCACGCCGCCAGCTTCCACCCTCCCGGGGCAAGAGAAGCGGCCCTAAAGCCCAGACCAGGCCTCTGAGCCACGGCCTCTTTCTCCTCCGCTGATCCCAGGCCGCGTGGATGCGTGAGGAGGGAGGACACACGCAGGGACCAGCCAGAGACCCGAGCACAGAAAGGAAGTGAAGGGTTCGGTCAGACGTGGAGAGTAACGGGTTCCATGGACTGGGTGGTGAGAAGTCCCGGAGGAAGCCTGGCCCAGGAGAACTAAGGGACCCACGGAAGGCACAGGCCAGCTGCACCGCCTGGGGACATCAGTGGGCCGCTCGCCCTGCAGGACCAAGACCCTTAAAGCTCCACGAAAATGCCCTCGGCGCCACGGGGACGGACATGGCGCGGGGTGGGGGTGGGAGATGTTCCCCCACAGTGCGCAGGAGCGCAAGAGGAGTGGGCTCAGCGTCTGGAGGAATGCTCCGACTTTCCCCGGGAGCTGGAGGGTGGATGAGGGCTCGGGCGATCGAGGTGCCCCCCACCCGCCCCGATGCTTTCAACTTTCTTTGCAGCCTAGGGTTCTTTGAGGCCTTGGTTAGAAAACTAACTCCTCTTTAGCCGCTGCGCACACTCAGAACTCGGCGTGCCGCGTAATCAAGCCGCAGCCCAGCCTCAGAGAAAAGACACTAAATAAAGCAACTCTACCAAGGAGAGGAAGCTTAAAACCCAAAACTCCTGCGGCGAAGCAGCGACTGATACTATTTAAATGACTCGGTGCCACTTCGCCTGAGCAGCTCAAGCCGGGAGAGGCTCTCAAAGCCTCTCCCACCGGGCCACCAACTCTCCGGCCCTCTTGCGGCCGAATCCCACCCTGTCCATTCGGGACTGGGAGGCTTGGCCCAAGGACTGCACCGCTAGCTGGGGACCGTTCCGGGACGCCCGCCCTGGTCCCCAGAGCCTCGCGATGGCAGCTAGGAGTCCAAGGCTCGCAGGGCGTCTCCTTCCCGCTGGCCTCCAGGCCTCGGGCTTCTCCCGGCACGGCTTATGGTTCCCAAGTCCGACCGGCCTTTCGATTCCTGTTTCAGGGTCTCCGGGATCTTGGCCGCCAATTGCGCCACTGCGCTCTGAGAACCCACCCAGAGCGTGGCTGCCCCGTGCGTGGCTGCCGGGAGTGGGGTCTGCACCAGGGCCGGGCTTCGGACAAGGGTGGCAGCGTGTGCATGTGCGTGCGTGGGTCTGCGTGGGTGCCGGAGCAAGGGGCGGTAGGGGCTGCCACGGAGTCCGGGCCAGGGCTGCGTACAGTAGCGCGCGGGGGCGCGCGGGCCAATTCCAGGAGCGCGGCGGCGGGCCGCGCCCAGCCTGATACCGGAAAGGCTTGTGATTGGGCGCCGCTCGCCCCTATGCAAACGAGCTGAGGGAATGGAATTCCTCCGGCCGGCCTTACAGTAAAAGCACGTTCATTTCCAGGCACTCTCATTCATAGAGCCAGCGGGCGCGGGCGGGCAGGACGGGCGCCCCGCGGCCGGACCCAGCCAGGGCACCACGCTGCCCGGCCCTGCGGCTGCCACTTCCATCCTGAGCTCCCGGGGACGAAACGAAGTCCCCCTTTGCGGCTTCTCCTCGATCTGCGTTGGACCTCCTTATTTTCCTTTCCTTTTTCTTTTCTCTTTTTTTTTCTTTTAATTTTATTTTTTCCTTTCTCACTTTTGAATGAACTGGCTTCTGGGGTCGGATGTTTCAACTTCTCTACTGGTTGTGAACTTTTCTCCGATTGTTTCTTTTGACAACTGCGGACGAAAGTGTTCCGGGGTTCCAGGAGAGCCGTGAAGTTGCGTGTGCGTGGCAGGGTGCGTGGGAGTGAGCGCTAGCGCATGTAACTCGAGCCTCCTGGTCTGCGGCGCTTCCTCCCCGGCCCGCTCCACCTGCTGCGGTTACACGGTGCTCGCTCGCTCGTGGGTATTTGTGCGCCCCAGCAGAAAAACCAGCCAGCCAGCGCCTGGCGACGTTGGAGGAAGATCATCTTGCTACTGCCAGAGTCTGAGCTGACTCACTCAACCAATGTAGACAGTGGCTGGCTTCCGAAGAGTGCGCGTCTGCCTGTGTGACCCAACCAACTTCGGCTCAACTCCCACCAAACCACAGAATCAGCCACAAACTTAACCAACGTTCCCAAACCCGAGTCCTCAGATGTGGGAAGCTCCAGCTTGAGCGTCATCGAGTTTGTCTTTTTCCCCCTCCCGATTAGATAGATTTCTTTGTAAAACTAAATTTTCTGCACTGACCATTTGTCCAGAATTTATTGAGAGAATAACGACAAGCGATTCCACCCCAGCCTATCAACTACTGAAGCTGATTTTCAAGGCTACTTAAAAAAAGAAAGAAAGACTTCAGCGAACATTAATGGATTTCTGTTGTGTTTAAATTCTCTACAGATTGAATTGTAAATATTTTATGAAGTAGATCATATGTATATATTTATATATACGAGCACATACATTACTAGCACAATCTTTTAATGTTGCAGCTCCTGCTTTTGAGAACCGAAGTGAGTTTTTTACGATAAGAGGGGCACCCTGTATGGAAGACACTCCTAAGTTTTTTATTTTGTTGAGACTTTAAACAAAACTGACCTGCAAGAAAGAAAAGCAAACTGACAGGCAATTACCTGCTGGGACTTGCAAATCTAGTTTTTGCTGGTCATTTTGTTGTTATTGTTGTTTTTCTGCGCATAAATATTTTAGGACGTGTTCGGGAATTTTGCCTCCGGGAGCGTTTGTAATAGCCAAAGACTGAACTATAACTCTGAAAGCGAGGCTTCTTTGGGCATCCGTCTTGGGATTCTGGTTGCCCACTCTTTGATGCACTAATCGGCCAGTTGTTAGCCCTGTGTGGGTGAGGCCGATCGGACTAACTAGAACTCAGTCCGGGACTCTTGGTAATTTAGTCTCCCTCCTCCCCCACCACCCTCCGGTAGTAATAAAGGCTCCTGAACTTGTATGTTGATCTCCCGGGAGCTACTTGAAGAAGATCCGATCCCGTGTTACCGCCTAGTAGGAGCTGTTTTCAGGGTCCTTACTCAATCGGCTTGTTGTGATGCGTATCCCCGTAGATGCCAGCACGAGCCGCCGCTTCACGCCGCCTTCCACCGCGCTGAGCCCCGGCAAGATGAGCGAGGCGCTGCCGCTGGGCGCCCCGGACGGCGGCGCCGCCCTGGCCAGCAAACTGAGGAGCGGCGACCGCAGCATGGTAGAGGTACTAGCTGACCACCCGGGAGAGCTGGTGCGCACCGACAGCCCCAACTTCCTCTGTTCCGTGCTACCCACTCACTGGCGTTGCAACAAGACCCTGCCCATCGCTTTCAAGGTACTCCGTCCTGGAGAGGGTGGTGGGAGGCTGGAAGAAGGCCGGCCAATGCTCGGAGTGAACCTAGAGGGCAGAGGCCAAGTGGCATCTACAGACCTGTGCTGCCTGTGGAAGTCTCTGGTCCTTCTCACTGAGTTTGGGATGTGGGGATGCTGCGTTGCCTTGGCGACCCTTGGGAGGGACCCACCTTAGCCAGCCTCAGAGGCATCCAAGAGGGTTTTGTTATTGGTGGTGGTGTTTGTTTTTTAAAGTCAAGATAATCCCAGAAGATCTACCATCTACTTTTGCTATAAACTAAGAAAAGTTAAAACCTTGGAGGGGACAAAATCTGTCTTCATTCGTAGGCTTCCCGGACCTCCGGATGAACGCTCAGACAGTTTTGACAGTTTTGTGTCTCTCAAATTCTCAAATGAAGGAGAGAGAGAGAGAGAGAGAGAGAGAGAGAGAGAGAGAGAGAGAGAGAGAGAGAGAGAGAGAGAGACTTTAATACCTTCCGGTCAGTAAAAATAAAGCAACAAGGGAAAGCGCCAGGGGAACCCCCTCCCCAGCGCGCCTTTTTTTAAAAACTGCCCTATAGGAATCAGAATGTCCAAAGTCCACTGCAGGCGTAGTTGTTTGCCAAAGGTCCAAGGAGTTTTTTGAGCCTGTAGCCTACTCCTGCCAGAAGCCTCAAGTAGCAAATCCTGTTGCTTTCTCTGGAACCCTCCAGAAAATTAAGCCCGGGGCAAGAAAGGTGCTGGGGTGTCTTCCCAATACCTGGAATGGTCTAGTTCGGCGGCTTTTCTGTTAGAGGAGGGGGCAGTGTAGACCTGGCAACTTCAGAAGGGCAGCCCACTTCGGTTCGGGTCACTTTTCACTCTGATCTTGCCCTAGCTTTGCGTTGCTTCTAAACCTTGGCCTCCAGAAGGGACGTATAAACAACCCCGGGCGTTTTTAAAACAACTACCCTACTTCTCTGGCAGGGCGCTTGAGGAATTTAAATTCTCTTCTTTAGTCTTCTTCAGTGGTGGATTTTAAAGGGTAAAGCTGAAAATCACACCCGCTGTGTCAGGCCCTGTTCTTTTAAAAGGCTGATCAAGGAGGGATAGCCAAGCTGTAGAGAGAGCTGCCGGGTTTGTGTGTGGTGGTGGGTGGGGGCGGGTAGATGAAGAGCTGACCCCTTTAGGAGGGAAATTAATTTAATCTTTCCGTAGTTCCAGGCCTCAGCTGGGCCTTGATTTAATTACAAGGAATGATGCTAACTTTTTTGAAAAGTGCCGAACAAATTCTTTTTTATGCTAAAATCACCATCCGCATTTTCAAAATCACAGAAGCCGATTTCGCAATCTCCTCTGTCTATAGAATTGCCGCTTTCACCAGGTTTTGAAAGCAACGTTTTAAAGGGTGGGGGTAGGTCAGAGGGCAGAGGGCAGACAGGCACTCGGCTTCCCTGCCTTTCTGTTCTTTGGAAAGCCATCCCAGTTCTTTCAGAAAAACGTTGTTAGGTGGTGGTGTCTTCTGCTCACCAAGAGAGGGAACCTGAGTGGGCTCAGCCCTGAGGTCACTGTCATCAGAGAGAAATCAAGCTTTTTTTAGTCAACAAAGGGACCATTTAAGGTAGGTTTCCCCGCTCAGCAGAGTTAAAGAGACTTCCTTGGGGGTGGACTCAGAGTTTTTCTCGAGGTGCTTTTTTTTCTTTTACTATGAGGGACCCCAGTTTATCAAGACACTAAATGATTGATTTTTTAAAAATTGTCTTCAGAGTTGAAGCAATGAAAACTCCTAAGCTTGCTACCACATGGAAATGTTTATTTTCTTTCAAAAGAATGAAAGACCATGCATACTGCTTTTAGAAACCGCGGAAAATTCCTTTTAGCAAAATAATCACAGCCATAGAGGCTCCGTTTTATAAATGATTTTGGAAAACCCACTTCTAAAAGAATCTCGGTTTGTGTTCCTGAGTGACAGCCGGTAGCCATGACAAAGGTCAAGGTGGATACAGCACAGCTCTTGTGGAAGTCAAGTGGGTCTCTTGAGAGTGCGTGGGGGAAGGACAGGGCAGCAGAAAAATCAGACCGCTCGGTTAATATCTGTCAGCACTCGGCCCCACAGAGAAGGTCCCTCTGGAGCTCAGCGCCTGCTGGACTGAGCCGGTACAGAGGGTTTCAGAGGCAGAGGAGATGTACAGGTTGGATTTAAGAGGAAGCTGGACTTCAAAACAGAGCAGCATCCTAGCAGATTTTCTCGGCCTCCCTGGCCCCTGTCTGTACCAGCCCCTACCAAAAGCCCTGAAACAGTTCTCACCCAAATGTTTCTCTACGTTTGGGATTTCAGTTACATCTCAGGAGTCTCTTTAGCGGTTAATCCTGTAGGAATTATCTGATTCCCCATGATAAAAACCAGATTATGTGAAGCTGTGATGGAGTCCATCCCCAGAGAATAACATCTTCGGGAAGCTTCTGGAATTTTGTTAAGCCCTCCGCTTTAATCTTTAAGAATTATCAAGAGATTTAAATTCATGAATTCTCTTGAAAATAGATTTAAATTGTCCTAACTGGTTTTCCCACCTATCCTCTGCCCCTCTTTGCTCCTACAGGAGAAACCCTTCACAGACGAGAAAGTCTGCTACATGCTATGCTGTATTGGCAGGAGCAGCAGCAACAAAGTTGTTTAGGTGACTTGCAGCCGCTTTTGCAATACTGTGTCAGAGCAGTGTGTTTAGGCCCTGGTACACAGGGGATACACATGCCTTCAACAGGGAGTTCCAAGACCCTGGCTGCCGCAGGATGAAATACATTTTTTTTTTAATTTTTGAAAAAAAAAAGGAACAAATAATTTTCTAGCAGGAAGATCATTAAATGCCGTCTCAGGTGAATGTTCTACTCGGCAGCCCACTCTGAAACTCTGGAAGATTAAGGAATTTGCAGCAAATGAATTGTAGCTGTAATTTCACCCTATGAAGTTGTTGGAAAATGCCAGTTTCCGATCATGAACAAGCTAGCCAAGAACAGGGCTGGGAGGCCCTTAGAGCATAGAGGAGAGCTGATATTTTGCCCAACTTCCTGATACTTGGAGAACAGAGAAGTTCAACAAAGTATGAGCTATCTTTGGCCAGCAAGTCCCTTCTTGTCTGTTTGGTCTGTGCTAAATGTAAATGTTTGTCTTCCCTTACCTATTGTTTATAACTTTTTATTGCAGACGCTGCTTTTTATTTCTGTTTGGAGTTAGATTTTTTTTCTCATTCTTTTTATATCACCTCTCATGGACAAAATCTGTATCAAATTGGAAGACATCTTAGTTTTAAATCTAAAAAAAAAAAAAAAGTTAGCCTAGTCTAAGTCTGCTTGTCATTGGATGAAATAGAATGTTAAATGTTCCTGGATTTAATTTGTCTCCTTCCCTTCCCCACCAAAACTCTTGGGAGATAAATCAAAAAGACATAGTAGTAACAACTGAGTTCCTGGATGCCCCCTTCCCACTTCCTTTAAAATGGGAGTGATGAAATTTAAACTCCTGATTTTAGACTTTTGAATTCCAACATCAGCAGCCTTTTCTTAGCCAGGCACCACGGCCCTTTCGTGCTGTCTGCATCTCTCCGTGAGGGCCTCCTGGACCCCCCCTCTAATGTGATAGCACTGGAGCAATGATGGTAAACTGAGGTACACTGAGACACAGCAGGAGGAGGGCCATGACTCAGCATGCCTTTGGGCACTTATGGAACAGGATGTATTTATTTTAATTTCTGAAGAAATATGGGCCCCAACAGTAAGGCATTCCGTTTGGAAGCCCAATTGTCTACCCAGTACCCTAATGCCCAGCGGGTGTAGAATTGAGCTAAAAAAGCCTACATCTGCACAGTCAGATGAGGCCAAGGAAGTGAAGTGTCTTCGTGGAGGACATTTCAACACTGTGAGCTAATTGTGCAGGGAGAAGTGAAAATAGAAAAGAAAAAAAGAAAAAGAAATGGGGGAAATAAAGAGACTCAAAGCAGCAGACTTGATAGGAGTGGACTTTTGTAGGAGCAGAAAGGAAGGCTAATAACGATCAATTAACTGATCAGGGAGATTTATTGCAATAATGTTCTGTGAAACAAAAGAGTTGTCATATTACCAATCTTAATTAAAGGTCATCAAACACTTGCGGTGGGCTATAAACATCTAATTACAGACAGCTTAGAGTTTTAAAGTCTGCTTGGAGAAAGCATGTCCAACAATTGGAATGGAAGGGTTAAAAACAGAGGCAAGCAGTTCCCTCCTGGTCTCACAAAACAAGCTGGTTAAGACAGATAAAATTAAAGAGCTAACAAGATGCTTACTCAATACCCAGAGCAGAGTGTCCGGTGATGTCCTAGGTTCTGTCCGTCCAGTTCTCCAGGCAACTTGGGTCATTTCCTGGCATGTTCGTTAGAGCCCAGGAGATAGAGCAGCCATAATGAGTAAAAATCACCCGGATAGTCATCCGCAGGACCGCGGACAGCTAAGAGGGCATGACTAAGCACACAGTGAGGATGGCTAGCAAAGGGACCGGACATTGATCCCAAATTAGTGAATCTGTGGCATCCTTATTTACATACATACAGACAGAAATATTCCTCTAATAAATTATGCAGTAACTAGTATGCAGAAAATACTGAAAAAGAAAGTAACAGTGTATTGAGAAATGCTCGCTGCTGCCAGCTTGAGGACCCTGCCTAAGGGTGACCATGAACCAGGATACATAACGTTTTCACTACGGACTGACAGCATAGATCAGAAATGATTTGGGGGGCAACTGAACTTGAGGTATTTTGATTTGAATTCCATGGACACTTTGAAATTGGAACACACAAATGTGAGTTGTAATCAAGTCAAAACTCACAGTCACTGCTGAAGCCAAAGGAGGCCGGGCTTGGTGGTATACACCTGTAAGCCCTGGCCTCACAGGCAAAGACAAGATTGTGAGTTCAAGGCCGTTCTAGGCCATCTAGTGAGACCCTCGCGCTAAAACAAAATAAAAAGAATCAAATAGCAGCCACGCGATGGATGATAATTCGTCAAGTATTTTTAAGACAAATACTTCAGAGTATTTTTATTTAAAATTGGTGCCTTTTTTGGTTTTATGGATATGAAATGTGTTTAACTACCAATTGTCTTCAAAATATAATAAACCCTTCCCTACTCGGCGACAGTAACGGGATCCCTCGGAATACAGATAGACATGTTTGAGGCTCACAGTTGTGAAATGCAGCCTGGTCTCATATGTAGTTCAGGAGACTGATTAAATTGGAACCTGCTTTGTTCCGAAGTCGTCCCCTTTGTGATCAATAGTAAATAAATGACACATTCTGGATTGTCTCCTAGTCCACTGCTAGTGAGAATCCAATAGAGGCAGAATGAGATGCCAGACATCAGCCGCAAGCGGGCTGGTTAAGTCCTTCTGGAGTCCCTGGAAGCTGCCCGTGTGGGGGGCACATCCTGTAACCCAGGCACTCACAGGGCAGAGACAGAAAGATCAGGGTCCGAGGCCATCCCTTAGACAAAGAGCTTGAGGTCACCCTGGGCTACGTGAGCCCCTGTCTTGGGAAAAATAGAATAAAATCAGTAGCAAAAGTCAACTTTAAGTTTAACAGAACTAAGTGTAAATTGCTAAGTCCAGGTCCTGTTAGACACACCAGTGAAGGTCCAAGCAAGTAAATGATGGGGTTGGAGAGACGGCTCAGTAGGTAAGAAAACAGGAGACTGTTGCAGGGGATCGGCTCACCCCAGCACCTCTGTCAGGTGACTCACGTCTGCCTACGATTCCACTCCAGGATGTGCTGACGCCTCTGCCCTCCAGTGGTACTACATGTATATACACACACACACACACACACACACACAATTAATTCAAAATAAAATCAATCTTTTTTAAAGGAGGATTAGATTATAAACTACAAACATGAGGTCTTAAGAGATGACTACATTGACAAGAAGCAGCATCTTCTCAGAGTCCCTGTCCTCTTTTGTCTTGTCCCCGCTATTTTGTGTGACCTCAATGGCTTTGCTCGTTTCAATTCATCGCTGTATTCCTCATCTCCGTCTACGCGTTGTGGAATTAACAGATAGCCTCTCCTTTATCGCGCAAGTTACGACTTTTCTGGAAACCAGAAAGTGTCATGAAGCATAGGTTTAATTTTCGACCAATTGTCACGCCAGTGACATAGACGTGTGCCTGCGGCAGCTCTGATGTCTGCGTTTGTCCCTTGACTGATGTCTAGGTGGTAGCGCTGGGGGATGTTCCGGATGGCACTCTGGTCACCGTCATGGCAGGCAATGATGAAAACTACTCGGCGGAGCTGAGAAACGCTACGGCAGCCATGAAGAACCAAGTGGCAAGATTCAACGACCTCCGGTTTGTTGGTCGGAGTGGTAGAGGTACGTATCACGAATGAGCTCCAGCATATGTGCCTGGGAGCGAACCCAGGCTTAACTGGTAGCAGCTTCTTAGTATTGATGCCGCATCAAACTTTAATATATTTATTTGAAATTTAATACTTCTGCAAGAATCTAATTTTATATTATCATGTTTGATAACTAAATTGCCTTAAGACTGATTTGGAATACACAATACATGAATGAATTACTTTTTTGTTTTGTTTTGTTTTTTTGGTTTTTCAAGACAGCCTTTTTCTATGCAGCCTTGATTCTCTTGAAACTAGCTCTATAGACCAGGTTGGCCTTGAACTCACAGAGATCCACCTGCCTCTGCCTCCTGAGTGGTGGGATTAAAGGCATGCACCACTAGTGCCCGGCATGAATTATGAAAACACTTCAATTTTTCTAAAACGAAAAAAGTGAACCTCACCATAATGAGAACTAAGACTGTGTAATGAGAGTTCACTGCCGGGCAATGTGAGCATCGTGAGCCTTCAGAATATGGTGCTTGTGGCTTCTACCACAAGCAACAGGATTTCAACTGGTCACATCAGTGGTTTGGGGAATCCTTACATTAGATGATATGGTTTTAAGCAAGCTTACATTTCTAGGACACACACAGAATCATATTAATACAACTGAGAACAACATGGCCTTCGTGATGTGTTTATTTTTTTTGCAGCCTATTACAGTTTGGTGGGAGAAAAGGGGCTCACTTAACTTTCAGATGTTAATTTTGTTAGAGACCTGATTATTAAAGGAGCCGTTATCTTGGCTCAGGTGGACAGGCAGTTTTATTGGCCTTCACCCTTAACCATCTATCAAGCACTGGAGTGGAAAGAGGGAACTTGTTTCACTGTAGACATCTCTACTTCCAGTTACCTCTCAAGTATTACATTTTCTCTTTGTTTTCAAGACTAAATCATATTTTACAAACATCAACAAGTAGTGAAAAATCTAAGAGCAACTTTGTAATGTAGTGCTCAATAAGCCTGGCCATCAGAGATATTTCTAGATTAAAGAACAGAATACATGTCTCAGTAACAGTAATAGTTCCTGTATTGAAAAAGAAGTAAAAAGGGGTCAGTGATGTCTGCAGCTCAGTGGAAAGCCCTCTGTCCGGTCCCCAGTACCAAGCAAACAAAGCAAAACAACCAGACTGGCGAATGTAGAAAAGTGCAGGCAAAGAAGTCATCATCACTCCTGTCTACAAAGGTGGTCAGAAAACCTAGAGAACCTGTTCTTAGTGGAAGACGGGAGAGTAAGTGTATGCACATCTGGGCTGTTGTGCTGCTAGCCTAGATGTCCGGCCATTTTCATAATGAAATCACAGCTGGGGGAAAAACCCTATAATGTGATTGAAAATTAATGTTCACACTACTATGCTAATAATAGGGTGATTCGGAGAGGCGTCTGTCCTCTTACTGAAAGCCGGAGATGCTGTGTGCGTATGTCATTAAGTGGGTTCACTTGTTATAGCGAAAGTCTGTCTTTGAGCAAATGAAACTCGCATTATGGTTCCGGGGCCTGTGCTTAGCAAACATCACGAAGAGAGTGGGAAGCCAAAAAGAAGCAATGACCCCACAGCCAGGCCCCCACCTGCCTAGCAGTGATCTTCACCTGGCTTAGGAGGTGCCCCTTTTAGAAATAGCTAGCTGGGTATCGCTTGGTTGCCAGAGAAAGTGTGGTTCTATTCATAGGCGTCTAGGTGGGTCTTTTTGTCCTGCTTGGCTGTGGGGGTTTTAAAGACTGTTTCCTGGCCCATCCCAGTGACATGTCCACTAGGGAGCCGCGCGGCGACTCTCCGACACCCGTCAGAATTGGTTGATGATGGCAAAGAGTGGGTTTTGAACGCAGCATGCTTCCTTTTGTGGTGCCGAGGGCTGGCCCCCATCTCTCTTTGGTCATTTCTGTTTTGAGTGGGTGACTAATAGGCGCTGTTGTTTACCTGAGGAACGGCGGACTGTTTCCCCAAGGTGTGGGCTGTTTACATTCTGCTACCTGATTCGTGCCAGTATGCACTCGAGTTTGCATAAACCCCCCAAAAGAAAACAGCAGCACCCAAGGCCAGGCTGTCTTCTCATACCCTGGAATGAAAAAAAATTAATCAGATGCAAAATTTAAAAAAAGAGGATTATAATTGATTTGAACAGGCTCTCCTCGCCATGTCTGATAGTAAATCATTAAAACTCAGGAACACTAATTGACCACTTGACCCAGTTACCGTTACTGTATATAACACTGGTCTTGAGTTTTATGGTCTACATTTTTTTGTGTCAATAATGTAAGACAAGTGAGCTCTTGGGAGGCTGAACATAGTGTTGCCTCGTAATTTCACTTTGTAGTCACACAATTTAATTTAATTTTCTTTTTTTTGTGTCATCATCGAAGCCTGGTAGACAACCCCCACCTCTCTCTCTCTCTCTCTCTCTCTCTCTCTCTCTCTCTCTCTCTCTCTCTCTCTCTCTCCTAATTCTAACAATTAGTCCTAATCCCCCTGACTGAGCCTTGCCTTTTAAAGTTTCATTATGTTTTATTAAGGGATATTAAGACTCGTCTATTTCATTTTCTGTTTTCTAAAATGTGTCTAAAAATATGCCCTTGGCATTCACAGACTGACCCAGAGGTCTGGCTTTCCGTCCGTGCACACATCTTAAGGGCAGTTTTGAGTTGTCAATGACGGGTTCTCCAAGGAGCCTGGATGCTCAGTGTGGAATGAAAGGTAGAGAATCTATGTAAGGGTGCCCCCTTTATTTCGCCAGATGCCAGATGTTGGGGGTTGGTGACCCTCACCGAGACTGGCAGAGCTACCCAAGGAAGGGATTTCCTCTGTTCCAAGAAATGGATCTGTCTGGTGCTGGCTGGTGGCCAGCACCACAGCTCCTAACCTCAGGTTCAGCCGGTGACTGGGAGAACCTGCCTGTCTGGCTCCTAAGGCAAGGCTGATCACAGGCCCCTGTGAGCACTGTTGAAGGCCAAGGCGGCTCTAGATTCTTCCCTGGCCCCTGACTTCCCCCGGCTTCCCCTTGCTGTCCAGGTAGCTGAGATCTAGTATCTCACCCCAGGAACGTTTCTCTCTTTGGTTTCCCATCTGCCTGTTGACTTGCAATGACTTTCACAAAGAGAGAGTTGCTCTCATTTGGGGGTGGGCGTGAGAAAGGGGAGTCCTGGGAGACCCACTGAAGTCCAGAGATTAGGAAGGCATACAAGTGGTTGTCAGAATTATTGTTTTAATCACAGGGCCTGAGACTATCCGTCACCTCCAAGTTCAGGGTCAACAGGAACTCTCCTCCGTGAGGTTGAATACCTGAACGCTTGTCCCTGTCTACAACTGCCACCAGTAGGTTCCCATGGCGAGAGCACTCCCCACAGTGTGAGGTGTGGACCTTTAAGGATCTTTAGCAGTAATGTCTGCAAATGCCTCTTCCCTCCTAGAGTATTATATTAGTTGCCAATGAATCGATCCATCAGGGAATATAGCTTCAATGATTTCACTGGGAACCAAAGCACACAACTACCAAATGTATGAACGACTGTGTTGTGAGGAGGGAAACCATGGCCAATTAACATTTGTCCTAAGAATGTGAATTTTAATCTTTGGGAGATGTCAGAGATAATTCTGAAAATCCTCCGAAAGGCTTTTCCCAAGAATGAAAAAAGCCCCTGCGTGCACGGATTTCTGTGTGCCGCGCTGAAATTTCCGGAGTTTGTTTGTAGATCTTCTGGGATGCGGAGATGCCGAAATGTGCACACTGGGAATGTGGAACACAAGATTAGCACCAAGCTTTATGCTCAACAGCTACCCAGAAAATAAATAGACAAGTGCCCTTCTGTTATGTTGGTGACAGCAGTAGACTCAGGACCTGGTTGGTAGGGGTTAGGAACGTACAGAATTTAAAAGGCTAATCCAGGCCTTCGGTGAAGCCCTAGGCATGTGGGTGAATGTAATCACTTATGCAGGATTGCAGGCCCTCTGTCCCTGACAGTAAGGTCTCTTCCCCAGTGACCATCACCCCGGCTGTAGTGGCACTCACCGTGAAACCGAGCGTTCTGTGCTCTGTCAGGAAAGGGTTTCACTTCTCAGTGGGATCTGCTGTTTACCCTGACCTCCCGGCAGCTCGGAACTTGCTCCGTTTTGAAAATAGTCCTTTGCTGAAGTGAAATTCCTTCCTCGACTCTTGCTGTGGACGTCTTCCCAGACATAATATTTATCCTGTCACAATCTAGGCTCTTTCGTATTTGTGTAATGTTGGTTTCTTATGGCAGTCTTGTTCCCCTTCTGCAGGATTCTGGGTACAATATGGGGATGTTGTCTCTCAGCTCAGGGGAAAGCTGTGGTGGAGACGCATTTCGGGAAGGATAAACCGTACTTATCCTCCAAACAGGGAGGGGCATCTGTGTAGTGGCTTTTACCAGAGAGCGGGTCTGAGTGACTCACAATGTTATCATAGATCCACATCGTTCTTTATTTGATCACCAATTCATTTACTAGAAGAAGGAAAAATCCAACTGCCAGCCCCAGAGACGTTTTGTGGAGCACATTCTAGGTAAGCAATAGAAAGTGGCAGTTGGATCTCCTAGAGAAAGTAAGTAAAAGGGAATATATGAGTTGCATTCAAATCAAATGTCCATTTTCTCCCTTTTTCTTCCTGGCTTTCCGTTTGTAATAGTGCGCGTAGTAAGGTCCGTTCCCCTCAGATTTAGCTGTGAACAAATGGGATAAAGCAGACCAAAATAAAAATAAAAACAAATAAAACTAAACAAACCCAGGGCCTCTCAGAGAACAAGCCCCAGCTGGCCCCATCAAATACTTCCTTTCCACGGCAGGTCACAAGTTCCACCCGGAACTGAGGCAGACTCTGCCTGTCCGACCAGAATTTTATATTTGACAGTAAAAGAGTTAGCAACACTTCCCTCAAGCGAGCTTGAAAGCCTGGGTTGGTCAGAGCCTTAGCAAGAAGAAGGAGCAGCTCACCATGTGCGCTATCCCTGTGGGAACACAGTAGCGACCTGCTCTACTCCGTCAGACTTTCCTTGCTGGTTTTTAACGAAGTGCCAAGCATCCAGGATGGTGTGTCACGCAGCTTTTCATGGTTGATGTCATTTGCATGAATAGAATTTTTCAGTTGTGGGGCAGATACTGCCCTTCTATGGAGCCGTCCTCCACGCTTCCTGGGCAGCAAGGCTTTTTAGTGAGCCAGGACTGAAGACTGCCCATCAGAAAGTGCCTCGGAGAGAAATAATGGCCCAGTGACTTTAGAGCTTCCTGTTATGACAGCGTCATAGACATAAACAGGGATCCAGCTAGCTACCCAGCGTGGCTCATTCTAATAAATTAGCTTTCTTTCTTCCGTGTGTGTGTGTGTGTGTGTGTGTGTGTGGTGTGTGTGTGTGTGAGTGTGTGAGTGTGTGAGTGTGTGTGTGGTATGTGTGTGGGGTGTGTGGGATGTGTGTGGGGTGTGTGCGGTATGTGTGTGAGTGTGTGGTGTGTGTGAGTGTGTGTGTGCTGTGTGTGAGTGTATGTGGTGTGGGGGGGGGTGTGCGTGGTGTGTGTAGTGTGTGTGGTGTGTGTTAGTGTATGTGGTTTGTGTGGTATGTGTGTGGTGTGTGTTAGTGTATGTGGTGTGTGAGTGTGTGTGTGGTATATGTGTGTGCGTGTGCTAGTTGCTGAGGTACAGGGAGGGTAGAGGAGGCTGGTTATGGAAGAATATATTCTGTCTTTCAGGATTTTTTTTTTTAAGAAAAATTGCTTTTTGAAGCAGAGATGGTGTAATGTCTGCCGAACCGTCCCTCCCTGCTGGTGACTATACAAACAAGTTGAGGACAGTAAGGGGTGTTTAAGAATGACTGTGTGCAGTCACCCCTGGTGTCTATGGCAGGTTGGTCCAGAACCCCTCCCTTAAGTCCAGACATCTGCAGTTGCTCAAGCCATTCATACAGACTGGTGCAGCCTTTGGAAATGACCCTGCACCCTCTCTAATATAATTTACAGCATGCCTAGATTACTTACGGTAGCTAACAGAGTATCACTTACACATAAGTAGTTGCTGTGGCATTGTTTGGGGAGTAATAGGGAAAAAATAAAGCCCACACGTTTAGTGCAAATGGGTTTCCCCCCAAGTGTTTTTCATCTGTGGGATCCACAGCCGTGGGACCTGCTCTACTGTAACTGTGCAGTGGTGTACACTTTGCAGGTTCGGTTGTTGGCCCTTACCCAGGGCTCTGTATTCGTGTGTTTATGCTTTCTTTGGGAGACTTCTTGGATCAGAATGTTCTGGAAGATTGCTTGAGTCTATGCTGATAGTATCTTCTCATATGAAGCCCCAACCAAGCAAATTAGCAAGAATGGATGAGCATGCTGTCTGTGAAGATGTCCCAGTGTACAGCTGCCTGGCAGTGAGTGGGGGCCCATAGGCTGCTCACATTTATAAACATGCTGCCTGTGTTTATAAACATGCCTGAGTGAGTTTCAGGCAATGCCTGTCCTCCCCATGGCTGGTTCTGCTGTGTATCTCCCAGTCAGGGCCTATGGAGAATGGAGTTAATGGTTAGTTTCGCATTGCACCAGATCTTTGGGATCGCAGCTCACTGCCCAGACTTTATTAGCCTATACTGGGCAGCCCGTCCCATTTAGGAACTCCATTTGCTGTGACATGAACCTGCATGGGTGCATGGAGTGTAAAGAAATCCCAGCAGCCTCCTATGAGAGGTTCACGTTGTAATTCCGGACTCCCAGCGGGTTTCCTTTGACTTCCTAACAAGGGAGGAAGTAGTCTCTCAGAAGCCACTTAAACTCTGCTTTTCTCATACACGTGAGCGAATTTGAGCTTATTTTTCTGACATGAAGTGCTCCCTGCTTTTAGAGTCGTAAGACCTTCCTCAGGAGCACATGGCCCAGTAGCCCTGCCTCCCCAACACCTGATCCAGGAGGCCCAGGTCCAGTGAATGAGAGGGCTGGCCAGTGTCCCCTAGGGAAGTGTGTGTCTCTAATCATGTCACCTCATGCAAAGGAAGGAGCCATACAGTATTCTGCACCCTCATAGGATCTTCACGGACAAGGCGAGCAGGGAGGGGCCGTTTGGAGGGAGAAAGGCCCCCCTCATGGTGGACCTCATAGTCCTGAGCCCATAGTATTCGCTCAGAGTTCTGGTCACGGATCTTCACAGACATCTTTCTTTCTATTTGAAATCTGTGTATGGAGTGTGTTCAGCACTCTATGGCGTGTATTTGGCAATGTGTGGAGTGTGTTTGGCATTTATACAATGCCAGTCCATACTACTGTGTTTGGCATTGTATGGGGGCGTGTTCAGCATTGCACGGAATGTGTTCGGCATTGTATGGTGTTTGTTCGGCATTGTGGTGTGGACTGTGCTCGACAGTGTATGGACCGTATTCAACTCTCACTTTCCTGTCCACTTGCCTCTTATTAATGAGGAGCTATCTGAACCAGGATCATTCCTACGGCTGTTTGTCTTCTTAAATGGCACCCCCAGCTTTGAGCTGCTGCCCCAGGGGCAGGTCTCTTCACTCTTTCCTAGTAGGTGACCAGTGCTGATGACCCTCTTAGTGCTTCACAGCTGGGATGAGCTGCCACACCTGGGGGCATCTGATGAGGTCAGCGATATGATTGATTGTCACAGACTGAACTAGGGCTCATAGCACCCAAGGGTTGAGGCCAGAGATCTGCTAAACACCCTCCTATGTGCAGAATCCCCTCCCCAACAGAAACCAACTCTAAAACTTAAGTCATGGCAATACTGGGGCGACCCCGACCTGGCCCGCCACTCTCCACAGTTGTCAGGGATCTCTCTTGCCCTCCTCCCTCACACTCTTTACCTTCCTTGAAAATCTATGAAACTAAATCTGTGATATCTACACTGAATAAAAGAGTGGAGGCAGGAGGACCAGAAGTTCAAGATCATCATTGGTGATATATTGAGTTCCAGACCAGCCTGGTCTTGGGGTGGGGTTGGGGAGAAAAATCAATCAATCATTCAATCAATCAATCAATCAATCAATCAATCAGAATGTATCCAGAAGCCCTGAGTGAGCTTCAGTGACTTTCCCCAAACCAAACATCCAGCTTTGCCCAGTGGTATCTTCAGTGGGCCAATCGCTGGCTAACCAGTAGCCACCCACTCCCTAGATCCCTGCCAGTGAGTCCCTCTTTCCAGGGCTGTCTTCCCTCCAGGCAGTGGATTCTACCAGCTTCTCACTGAGAGCAGATCATCTGTCCCCTACTGACACTTAGAGCCACCCTGGAGTGGCTGTGCTATGCATTGTTGGATGTTTGACAGCATACCAGTGACCGCCCCACTCACCCCCACCTTCTCAGTAGTGACAGTCAAACCTCCCCTGAGGGTGGGGAAGTTGCAAACAACTTACTTAGAGGTGTGTGTCTGTCGGGGCTCTAATCCCCTTTTGTCCCTGAAGAGGAGGAGGCTCAGAGAGGGTTGATTTCTTGAGATAAAATGCAGGTTAAAAACCTTGGTAAAATCTCACACCTGGGTCAGTCTCTCCAGAGACGGGACCCCTGGGAGAGACAGTGGCTACCACAGGCAGAGTGCTCAGAGGCTGGCATCACGAAGGATCCACTAGATCCGCCCATTCTCCCCAGCCTCCTGGAGCTCTGAGGGCCTGAAAGGGTTATGCCCAGCAGGCACTGAGATTTCAGATTAGCAATGGAAGAGCTGAAATTAAATCTGGACTGTAATTCGAAGCACTGCTTTTCATGGGAAAAGACGTTCTCCCAACTTAGCCTGTCCAACTCTTTTGTCCAAACATTAATAGCATGCAAATATTTATGATTCATACAGGCCCCTTTTAATTCCCAAGAGTATTTTAACAATAAATACTGCATTTTGACAATGAAGCAGAATAATCCCTTTGTCCCGTAGCAGAGCTCCGCAGGCTGGCACCCAGTAGCATGGCATTCTTCCTGGGTGGGAACTGCAGGCTCCACCCAAGCTTTGGGGCATTCTACATCTGCTTGACCTGTGCGTGCTTTGGATGGTGCTCCAGGCCATCCATCCTGTTGTTCCCCAGAAGTCATTCTTATCTCATCGTTTTAATAAATTGCAAGTTAATAGTCACACATGGGTTTTCTCTGGTGGCCACAGGGAACCCAGTCTGTTGCTTGCAGCCGCCTCTGACTCTACGATTGTCTTGCATTCTGGCCAAATTCCTGGGCTCTGGATTACACTAAAGCCACCCAGTCTCACTTAAGGTTCCTCTAATTTATCACACTTCCACAGAAGGAAGTATCTATGCAGAATGATTCTGTGGATCTGGGGAAGACAGTGAAGGAGTCTGGGGAGTGGCCACAACTTTGAGACGTGCAGGCCTCGGTTTTTCTTCCTGTGTAACAGGCATGGCAATGCCTTGCACCTGGGCTAAGATGACAAAAGTGAGGTGGTGGCCTTTGAGGAGACTCAGAAGACAAGGTGTGGTGGCTCTTGCTCCTGGGGTAGGATTGTGGGAAGAGGAAGGAAGAGATGGCAGGAGCAACCTGCTGAGTCTGGAAGTTAGGAAGGGTGGTAAACCCTTTCCTACTGCCCCCTCCTTCTGTTCCTTTGTTCTGCTGAGGACCTGGTAAAATGAAAGTTCTGGGATACAATAGATCTCCATAAATATCCACTAATAAATGCATGCGTAACTGTAATAAAATAACTAATCCTTTTTGGGGACCTGTGTGCTGGACATATCCTGTCCTTTTCTCTTTGCTTACCTTGTGCCCTGAAGTCATTCAAGGAGAGCATTTCATTCATTCAGCCATTCATTTCTTTCTCTCTCTCTCTCTCTCTCTCTTTTTCTGGCACACAATAGCACTGTTAGCCCAGGCTTACCCTGACCAGGAATTCAGCGATCCTCCTGCCTCAGCCTCTATTCATGGACTCGTCACATATGAACTGGGTATCCTATCAGGCACGAGGCTAGCACAGCAGATTCACGGGTCTGCTAAAGAGCAGTTATCCACTGAGGGGTTCCTGAGGGGTGACAGTGAAGCCAGCCCTCCCTGTTCTGAGTGGACATCTCTGTGACAAAGGACAGGAACCAAGTTGCGTGCAGTCTAGTGAAGGGCAGATGGCTTTCCCTAGGGAGCTCACCGTCTCTGTGGATACCTGTGGGAGGCAGCACAGTGTGCCTGTTGGCGGGGGGGGGGGGGGTGGGCGCGGGGCACATTGCCTGTTGAGGAGGCGACAGTGTGTTTCGGTCAGGGGCCAGTCACACATTGCCTGTTGAAGAACCAAGAGATACTAAAGTGACCCACTCTGGAGGATTTTGAGAAGGGTGAGGTGAGGATGTTACGGGGGGTCTTGATATTCGCCCAGGGCGCTGGGTCTGCTGCAGTGACATGCAAAACGCCAAGCAGAGAACTGCGTCACCAGACGTGCATGGCAGACAGACTTAGGGTGCAGTGTGAAGAGCAGGGGTGCTTAGAGACCAACCTGATGGTTTCTCCTCTCAGGCACCCTCACATCTGTGCAGGGAGAGCTTGCGAGCACCCCCACTTAGTATGTGTCACTCCCAGGGGACGTTAGCTCCCACATCAGGTTGGCCTCAGGTATCCAGCTCACCTTCCCTTCCTCAAAAAGCTGGTGAGCAGGGACTTGGGACCCCGATGCCACCTCTCCTCTGAATGTCAGCACCCAGCCCCCAGCCTCCCTGCTACTTCCACACGGTGCAGGCTGTGCGGGGCTGTGTGTGCGGCTCTAGGCCACAGGTCTATGCAGGGTGATAAGTCAGGTAGCCTTGGGAAGCCACTTTGGGCTTCTTCCTGTGTGGCCCCTGGCTGGACTGCAGCCTGTGGCCTTAGCCTAAGGAGAATCTTGTACGCGTCTGGGGGAAACAGGGTAGTTTTCTGAAGAACGTGTGGCTAGGATCCCAAATGAATAAAAAAGACAGAAGGAAATGTGCAACTTTGGGAAAGAAAACAGAGTCCCCAGGGACTGTCTTGATGCTTTGGGGTGGTAGGTATCAAGTGCCAGGAGGTACAGACCCAATTTTAAGGCCCCTCCTGTAAGACAGCAAAATCTGTAGACGTTCATCCCCATCCTTATTAAAAACACAGACACAGCATTTGTGTGTGATCCACTTGAGCTCCTTCCTTAACAATATTCACCTCACACCAGGTGCATTGCCCTGCATGTTTAAACTGCGACAGGCTGGACCCTCAGACACAGAGGCAGGAACCATTGTGCTCACGGTGAAGGGAGGCCTTGCCCGTTCGTTTCTTTCCTAAGGCCATACTCATCCCAGCACCCAAACTACTGCCATGCTTCCCAAGCAGAGAAAGCTGCCACACTAGAAGTCAGCAGGGCTCATTGGTCCACCTTTTCAAATGTGTGTGTGCGTGCGTGTGTGCATGTGTGTGTGTGTGTGTCCATGTGTGTGCACGCGCGTGCATGCATGCATGTGCATACAGGTGTGTGCAGGTGTATCTGGAAGCCAGAGACTGGTACCCAAATTTCTCCACCACTTTTGTTTTTGGGTTAAGGTCTCTTACTAAACCCGAAGCTCACCAGCCATTTCAACTGGCAATCCCCACCCCAAAACCGACTTCTATCAATCCCCAGGAACAAGGTTATAGGTGTCTGTTGCCCACTGGCTTTTTACACGCATGCTGGAGATCCGAACTCAGGTCTTTATGCTGGTGTGACAAGTATTTTACCTACTGAGCCATCTCCCCTTCCCATCAGCCCTTTTTTTTTTTTAACAAAAACACTTTGGAGCAGAAGCCAGAAATCTGGTTCAGGCACAGCCCCCGAATCACTGACTCACTTCCAGAGAACTTCAGAGTAACATAACATGTGGCATTCCTGTTCTCCGAGTAGATGGCCTTTTCTCAAGTTTCTGGTCGCTCCATGTAACCAGGCAAAGGTTATTTCTATGGAAAACTGAGTTCTGTAGTTCAAGTGTTCAGTTAGGTTCTGGAGGCTTGAACTCATGCCAAGAGTGGGGGAACTCTGGCCTGCATTCTGCCTGTATGGACCCAGATGGGGCCTGATCCGGCCAGCTGTACACAGGGGCTCTCTGCACAAGATAACATATACACACAAACACCTTCCAGTTCAGCTTAGAGGAGCCAGGAGGCTCCGGCAGGCCGCGTGATTTGTGCCTTGCTCGTAAGTCCCTAAATAAATGGATTCTGCAGCTCCATGGTCAACAGATCACAATGGATATAGACAGAGGATGGGAGACAGGCATGAGCGCTGACTCTCAGGAGGCTCTGGTGGGAAACCAAGAGGGAAAATGTTTGGAGCACACTGGGAATGACGCTGCTAACATGGAAGTCATCTCTGGAGTCCAAGGGAACTTTCGCTTCCTTAAAAATAAATATCTCGTGTGTGTGTGTGTGTGTGTGTGTGTGTGTGAGTGTGTGTGTGTTTGTGTGTGTGTGTGTAGGCATGTGCGTCTGTGTACATATGTATGAGGTCAGAAGACAACATGTGGGAATCAGGGATAAACTCAGGTGACTGGGCTTAGGAACAGGTCTTTATTCACTGAATGCTGGCACCGGCCTGGGTGCATCCATTTTAATGCTGTTGTCGGTGGCCAGAATTAGAGATGGCATAGTCTGTAGTCCAAGGGGAACTCTCGCTGCAGCTTTTGAGAATCTTTGGGGATTTCCTGAATTCGTGAAGAGCAGACCTCCCTGGCTGCCTTGGTTTTTCAAAGGCAGCATTTTCAGAATGTTTCCTTTCACATCTTCTGGGGAGCATCAGGTAGAGAAGGCCTGCTCCCTTGCAAGAGACCCAAGTGTATTGGGGTGTTGGGATGATGCTTAAGGAAAATGGCTACCCCGCATCCCCAGGCAGAAGATCCTTTGCATGTATAATCTTCTCTTTCGTGACAAAGGGCGAGTTTCACTTCCCCAGAAACAGTCCCCACAAGGAGATGACTCACGCATCCGACCTCCACCAAGGAGAACGAGAGTTACAGAACCACTGAGGAACAGTGGGTAGAGCAGCCCGCCCACAGCCCAGGAAAGGGCAGCGTGCTCCCAGCAAGAGACAGAGGGCCATCCCTGACTGCAGCTGGCCTGGGGGTAGAAACAACGGTCTGACCGCAGTGTATGGTGTGTAGAACCGCCACCTACAGCCTTGCTTACTCTTCTCCTTCCCGCCTCAGCCCTCCTGAGGAAGGCCGTACACAACATTATAGTATCTTGATTCTGTGGTTTAGTCATCCGCTAGATATGAGGAGAAGCACAGTGTGTCTCGGGCCTGACAGAGAGACAGAACCCAGCCAAGGCTTTATTAGACCTCAGAACTGTCACTGGTCACCACTGAACCCTTCCCTGAGGCCCTGGAACTTCCTGGCCTTGGAAAGCAGGTCACACCACAGCAGCGAGTGTCCAGGAAGGCTCACCCCGTGACCTTCTTTCCGACTAAATAAAGCAGTTCGCATTTTGTTCTGCCCCATGGATGGACAGTCTGGCGTCGAAGGAGACACCACATGTTGCTATCTTGGCTTGTTTATATAGCGGATCGGCCACTCACACAACTATGCCTTACAGAACGTTGCCAGCCCCCGTAATGCAGCCATGAACTTCAAGTTGAAGTCAGTCTAAGTAACAAGTCCGTCACCTGTTGAACGTTCTCCCTTTTCCAGAAGTCCTACCCACCGTCAGATGTCCATGACTGTCTTCTCCCAAGCCCTCCTCACAGGATCTCTGGGGCTCTCTTTGTGGAAGGGCTGTCACATCTTTGACATTTTTGCCAAGACTTTGATGGGCACCCGGCCCACCTAGCCCTTCTTACTTTAACCCACAGGAAGAGACTCCGACAAGGAAGGGCTGTCACTGTCTTCTGTTTTGCAGAAGTGGTGTGGGAAGTCCTTCTGTATATGCGTTGCTTTGTTGGTTAATGAATAACGAAGCTGCTTGGGTCCTGAGAGGTGAAGAAACTCACCCATACTCGCAACAAGTATGATTCAAACACAGGTCCGCTAAGCCGCTAGCTGGCTGAGCATCCACGCTTAGCCCTCTCCTTGTGTGTTTCCTGGAGTGCTACAGCAAGCTTTGTCTGGTGATGCCTGTAGGGTGAGTCCACTGCAGCCCCTTCTCTCGGCCCTTCTTTCTTGGTCTTCCGTCCTCTCTCTCACTCACCCCTCTTGTCCCTCGTGATCACATAGCTGTCCTCCCTGATCACAACAGTCCCCTGGAGCTGATGCTGCTGTTGCATCCAGTACCAGGAGCAGAGGGAGGAGTGTAGCGCCTCCTTCTCTCCCGAACACCTCCCACTGGCTGGGTGACTCATGGTCAGGGCATCCGTGACTTACAGCTTGCCCCTCCAGTGCCAAAAGCCTCTGCCTCCAAGCAGTGCCTAAGATCAACCCCAAGGTTATCTATGTCCCAGCCAGTGAGGGCTTCTGGGACGGCAGCAGACAGGAACCTGAGCCCAGTGCCTCCCCCTTGCCTTAGGTCCTGAAGAGACCAGGATAGCTAGTGTTATTTTCTGACCGGCGCTGCTCCGGTCCCCTCTAAGTCCTTCCTCTTCTGGCTGCAGCTTGCTGAGAAAAACACTTGAAAGTCTTTCACTCTCCACGCCCACGCACTTAAAATACCAAGCCCATAGGTCATTTTAATAAGGGAATTTGGCTAATAACACATGTGTGCTCGAGGCTGCAGCTCCCACGTCTGCAGGTGCTGGCCAAGCAGGGCCTTGTCTGAGCAGCCATGGGCTTGGGTGGGTGGAGAGCAGAGCACATGGTTCCTGTAATCCGGCGCATCCTCAGATGTGTGCATGGTTCCTGCAATCCGGCGCATCCTCAGATGTGCGCATGGTTCCTGCAATCCGGCGCATCCTCAGATGTGCGCATGGTTCCTGCAATCCGGGCGCATCCTCAGATGTGCCTCTAGCTCCCTGGAGGCCATCGTCGGTAATGGTGCCAAGCTCAGCTGGAAAAGTCCAAAGGAATGGAGGTCAGGTTTTCACCTGGGAAAAAAACATCACACTCACCTGTGAGGAAAAAGTCGCGAAGGTCTATAGATAAGAAGCAGATGTCTCCATTGGTGAGGTGCCTGCTTCACAGACATGATGCCCCGAGTCTCATCCCCAGAAGGATGTGGAGACACACACATTCTTAGGGCTCACCGATAAGTCAGCCTAGGTGAATCCACAAGTTCCAGGCCAGTGAGAGACCCCGTCTAAATAACAAGATGAGAAGGGCTTGAGGAACGGCACCCACGATTGACCTCTGACACATGCACACACATTGGCTGTAACCAGAGAGCCCATTGTGAGGGCAGCCACTGGTTTATCTCCTCCCAGGTAAATCCCACTACTGATGTGAACTCTCCCTGCTGCAGTCATGGCTAAGTGGAAACTCCTCGTCTCTACATGAAGTGATGAGCAGGGTCCTCACCGGCCTCTGCTGCACCTGAATTCCTTTCCTAAGTCAGTCTCTGGTTAACTAGGAATTTCTCACAAGCTTTCACCTTCTCAAAGTCCCAGTCCACTCCAGGAGACTGCCACTGAGCCCTGACCTGGGTTCATAGGCAGCCTAGAACTTTTTTGTGCATTAGGGTCACAGGGGAAATTTTCACCTTGGGGGATGGCAGGTGTGGGGGGGGTGAAAGAAGGCTTAGGATTCATGTCTCTGTGTTTACCTTAGTTGATTAATTCAATGTTATATTTATGTGTGTGCGTGTGTGTGTGCATGTGCGTGTATGTGTGTGTGTGCGTGTGCGGTGTGTGTGTGTGTGCATGTGTGTGTGTGTGTGCGGTGTGTGTGTGTGCGCGTGTGTGTGTGTGTGTATGGTGTTGTTGCATGTCTGTGGAGGTCAGAGGGTAACCTGTGAGAGTCGCCTCTCTCCTCCCGTTATATGGATCCCAGATGAAAGCCAGGCTGTCCAGCTTGGCCACAAATACCTTTAACCACTGAGCCATCCCGCCAACCCACGCTGAGTGATTCTGAGAACGTAACTTCACCTTTCTCCATCTTAGCTTTGCACCCTGTTGAGGAATAGTGAAACCCGCCTTGCTTGGTTCACTAGTCGGTTGTGGTAGCCAAATGAAGTCACATATGGGAGCGTACTAGGAACATGGTTAGCTCTACAAACACCTACAGGTGCCTGCATTTGAATGCAAATCTCCTTGTTGCTCTTTAGGAAATGGTTGAGAGAGTGATTTAGGGGGCGGTGAGGGTAGGGCTGTTTCGCAGTTTAGAAGCCCTTGCGATGACAAGCCTGGTGTGCAGAATATGCCCTGAAAGTCCGCGCCCACCCAGACTCTCAGAATATACTCTGATGCAGAGTAAATTCACAGGCGCAGTGAGGAGAAGGGTTTGTGGTATTGAGCCCATGCGTCGTAGCCTTCTAAGGATGGGGAGATTCAAGAGCTATCCTATAGGAGGGTACCATAGAGAGATGGAGTCAGAGCTTGGGACACTGAGCAGACAAGGTCCTGCAGAAGGTTGATGCTGCTGACATTCTCAGGGGGTCAGGAGGAGAAGGGAGGAGCCTAGGGGAGCAGTCCTATAGCACTGAATCTGTGTGCAAGAAGCCAGCCTACTGTATTGCATCAGCCCCAAGTTTGTTGGAATTCAGTCATTCTTGAGGTTTTTGCAGTAGAGAAGCTCTAAGCATCAGAGGGCATGGGCCACCATGAGTCTGTTCATGGTGATGCCATGCTGGATAGACATAGATCTGTAACACGTCCTCAGGGAGCTACAACACACACTACAGGTGACCCATGGGCTGAAGTCAGGGCTCAGTCACAGGCTCAGATGATAGCATCAGGGAGCGACCACACACACTACAGGTGACCCATAGGCTGAAGTCAGGGCTCAGTCACAGGCTCAGATGACAGCATCAGGAGCGACCACACACACTACAGGCGACCCATAGGCTGAAGTCAGGGCTCAGTCACAGGCTCAGATGATAGCATCAGGGAGCGACCACACACACTACAGGCGACCGTGGCTGAACCCACAGAAGACACTATCAGAGAACTTTAGATGCTACAGGTGTCCTGCAGCCTTGAGCTGAGAAGAAAGCTGTCAGAGAGCTAGCTACCAGCTCCAGTGCCGGCATCCCACTGCCTCAGGCTCAGAAGACAGTGTCAGAGAGCTGTGCGCCGTACCACAAATATCCTTGAACTGGGACCAAGAGAGGCAAAACCGTGGAAGAATCCAGATCCTCTAGCTCTCCAGCTTGAGGCTCCATATTTCATTGTCCCCTCACTCCCCCCAACACACACACCCAAGGCCAGCTCAGGACTAAGCCACGCCACCATCTGTCAATGGTATCCCCCTCCCCACTTCACGACCTTCTGCTGCCCTAAGCCTCCACCTGCTCTCCTTTGACATCTCTGAAGGATGCTAGTCATTGGAGAACATAGTCCCTGCCCTCAGGCAGATTAGGCTTGGACAACCACAAATGCTGTCAAAGCAGACATCTTAATTAATCTAGGTAAAGAGTGATTTGTGGGGCTATCTGAAATAGTCACAAGCAAACCCATCCTCAGGGAAGGTCACCTGAGAAGCAGGTCAACTGCAACTGGCTGGCCTCTGAAGATGGGAAGACCCAAGCAGGGGAATCAGGGTGGCTGAGGAAGTGGTAGTGGCTGGGGAAACCTCTAGAGCTGAACTCATGGGATGCAGGAGGGAGTAAATCCAGGGAGAAGATTCTGGAAGCTAACTCTATGTCCCTGATACAAAGGGTAGCCCATCGTGGGTTCTGGCTGAGAAAGGTCGGCCCACTGTGAGCTCTGTCGGAGGCTTACCTTATAGCAGCAGGACCATGTGACTGTTTATACAGCCGAAGACAACCGAGAGTGATGGGTGGCTGCCTCGGGCCTCCACATCAGCACACCGTTCTGGTGTGCAGCTCCGGCTTCTGTTGGCCATCCTCTAGGTCGGCTAGACGCTATAGTAGAAAACCACATAGAATATGCCCTGGTGGTATCTGCCGGTATCTGACGACAACAATCCCGGAGCATGGCAGCATCTTTTGTGAGCAGGAGGTTGGCTGAGGAGATGGAGGAGTCAGGTACAAAGCCTCATGAGCCATAGAATCCCTAGAAACCACTCCTGTCTGGTCCCTTGGGCCACTCATGGCGCAAAATTGACTCCATCACTGGCCTTATCTGCTGCTGTTGCTCTTTCTGTCATAGGCGTTAGTAGACAGATTGCCGACAGACACTCCAGGATTATTTAGGAACAATTTTATTTATTTATTTATTAAAGATTTCTGCCTCCTCCTCTCCCCTGCCTCCCATATTTCTCCCCCTCCCCCAACCAAGTCCCCCTCCCTCATCAGCCCAAAGAGCAGTCCGGGTTCCCTGCCTTGTGGGAAGTCCAAGGACCTCCCACCTCCTTAGGAACAATTTTTATGATTAGGAGGGCAGCTTGCTGTGGTCATAGATTGTAGTCTCAAAAACATGTAATATATATATTACATATGATACAATATATGTGTATGGAACATCAATGGCCTTAGGTTGCATTCATGGGTAATTCCTTAGTGGCCTTCAACCATATTAAAACATGTATGCCAGCTGGAACAGTGTGCGTCTTCTAAGGAGGGTGGGCAGGTCAGCTGGGTTTGAAAATCGCCAATATCTGTTGAAGCCAATGGGCACGGTTTGTTCCCCTTTCGTCTGAGTTTCCTTGCATACTGTGTGGGGAAGACGAGAAACTGTATTAACTGAAGAACTGACTTAATGCCGCACTCAGCCAGACACTCGGATTCCGTGCGGAGCTCTGAGAGGTGGAGAGGGACGTGCAAACATTGGAGCCTTTGCACGCTGAGGACAGACACTGTTACAGTGCTTTGCCTCGTTTATTCCTCCCTCAGCCCCAAACTCTTCATACATTTGGAAAAGCTGCCTGTACCTATTTTTCAGGCAAGAACATTGAGCTACAGAGATCTTATGGCTTGTCAGAGTAAAACATTGGAATTCAAACCCAGAACCCACTCTCTGAAGTGACGGAGAAGTAGTGTATTTGTTTTAACTCAGAGCCGACCTCTCCTGGAGACATGTGAGGTGTTCAGAGAGAGCCAGGCACACTTTTGTGTGAACTACGCGTTTGAATCTCAGTCTGCCGGCTGCATGGCCTTGCTCTGCCCTACCCATTAATGTTTGTACAACATCTAGTCACCTGGTATTTATAAATAGTATTTATCATCAGCCATCAATGGCTAATATGCACTGAGAATAATTTCTAATTTAGCATGTTTTCACACTTAGAAATTCAATCTTTGCTGATTTGGTTAGTTTGTTCATTTGTTTTGAGACAGGGTCTCCTGTAGCCCAGGCTAACTCCCTACATAGCTGAGGAAGACTTTGAACGTCTGATCCTCCTGCCTTCATTCTCTGAGTGCAGGGTTGCAGGTGGGCAGCATCATGCCCAGTTTATGCAATGCTGGCATAAAGCCCCGGGATTCATGCTTGCTAGACAACCGCTCTACCCTCTGAGCTATACTCAGCCCCCCCAAAAAGTCTGTCTTTTCTAATCCTCAGAAGTACAGAGATAAAAGGGACATATGGGGATAGCTACTCCTTCTTTTTCTGTGTGTTTCTTTTTTTGTGGGGAGGGGTACACCTGGATTTTATAACTATCCAGGAAGGCAATGGGGATGGGAGGACAAAGGGTGGAAGTGGATTGCTATGTGTCCCAGCTGGCCATTCCCAAAGTCCCGATGTGAGAGTCGGTTCCAATATCTCCTAATCCTGTTGCTAACTAATGATTGAATTAAAGCCACATAACTATGCAGTGTATCACACCTCTCAACCTACTATGTGCAATTCAGATTATAAACAGTCAGAGCCATAGGACCACCAGGAGCACAAGCCCCCTGCCGCAGCTCGCTCATCTTTCCAGTTTGGAGGTGGCGAGCCTGGATTAGCGCAGCAGGTAGACGCTCAGACCACCTCTCACCCTATCCTGTTCTGTTTGTGTCTTCACAGGCAAGAGCTTCACCCTGACCATCACTGTCTTCACAAACCCACCGCAAGTCGCTACTTACCACAGAGCCATCAAAATCACGGTGGACGGCCCGCGAGAACCCCGAAGTAAGTGGGCCCCCTTGGGGCTGGTAACTCTCTGGGCTGCTGTACTTAAAGACCCACTGGGTCTGACAAACCTATCTGTGCTTTGACATTTCTCCTAGAGGAATGCCAGGCCCCTGCAGACAGGAGGAGTTTCCTTGTCAACCCTCTCGCTTCTCAAGGGTTGTTTCTTGTGTCCTGGACTTTCTAAAGCTTTGTCTTAGATATCAAAGGGAAGTGAGACCAATTCAAATGAGTTAAGAACAGTTTGGGGCTCCATGGGGCCAAGGAAATATCCGTTTCTTCTTCCCTAGTGTAGAATTGTTTAAAATAGAGACTGGACCGGGAGGTGAGTGTTGGGGGGAAACCAGCAAATATAGAAAGATGGTCGTGAAAAAGAGTTGCCGTGAGGAAGGTGTTTAAAGAGGGAGTGGGGTTGTTTAGTCTGAAGGAAAGACGTCTTCTCTGTGACTTAATGACTACCTTTGAGTTAACACAGAAGTGACAGTCTTTCAGGACCACACCCTGGCCCAGGAGCTGAGGCTGGACTAGAGCTCCAAGTCTGTAGGCAGATGAGCCCTGAATGGACACCCTCCAAACCATGCCAGGTGTCCCTGGGAAAGATACCCTCATATTCTGGGATGTTGAAAAGTGGGGTCCCTCCTGTCCCCAGAAGCTATGCTGAAAGAGGTCAGGAGGCCAGAACTAAACCATTAAGAATGTGGGCCCTAGAACAATGAATTCTTCAGCCTTCAGGAGGTTTCAGAACCTCCCAGAACCCCGGTTCATCTTTGACAAAATGTGTGTTACAGTGATGGCATCTTCACAAGACTTAGCTAGATGATTGCCATGTGCCTGGTGCAGGGCATGAGCTTAGGAACTGTCAGGGGTCTGCAGTGGTGCCTCTTCGCCTCGTCCCCTCCAGGTGACCTTTCTCATATGGTAGTTTCATTGATGCTCTGAGGTCAGCTCTGGGGTGTGGCCCTCCACAGGAAACCTGTGAGCAGGGCAGATCCTCCGCACTCTGGGGTAATAGTCCTTGGCCACGTGACCGACTATGGCTACCCAGTGGTCACTGTGCCTATGGATCCTTCCCCGTTGTCATGGGAATGGCGTCTAGTGTCTGGACTAGATGTGGAAAACTGATCATCTCCCTGATTCCATTTCTCCAGTTTCCCCCAATCAGGGACATGCAGAGACCACCCACACGCTCCAGGAATACCCCAGGACACGGTTTTCACAACAACCGCTTTTTCCTCCATTTGCTGTGTTTGGCCCCCTCCTCTCTGCTCTTCTTGTTCCTGGTTACCTCCCGCCAGTTTTCCAGCCACGATCAGACTCAGAGACCTCAGGGACTTGATCTCATACCCTGACTCTTCTTTACGTGTGGACAGCAGACCTAGGTGACACACTGCTGTTGCACACTCAGGAATCCCTGTCGTGCTCCTTGGGTTTCCAGGGTAGAAATGGATACTGAAGAGAAGACCAACGTTAAGCATAACAGAAACACCTGAGGGCCATGCTCAGTGCAGAGGGCTGGAGAGGAAGGAAGCTCAGTGTGGGGCCAAGGGCAGGGGCAAGGCTGATGCTGAGGGTGACCAAGCTCATAAGATGGCTCCTTTGGGTGTCCGTGGCTCTCTAAAGCTAAAGCAGCCATGCCTCTAGGACGGTTTAGACATTGGCCCTGCATAAGGAAACAGCTTAAAATAGGGGCCCATGATAAGCCTTCTATGCCCCTTATTCTTCCACATGTAAGAAATGCAGGCTTTCACTATATACATTTTTTTTCCTGGACCATTCAGAACTTAAAAAACAAACGGCAGGGAGAAGGGCAATGGCCCCCATATCGGTACCACTGCCCGCCATGAGGACCAAGTGTTCAGATAAAGTGTTTGCCACCCCTGCTATCCTATAACCTAGGAGAGCAGTGTCTGGGAGAAGGGCCTACGGAACCTCTCCTGTACCCAGCCATTCTTCTCAGATAAAACCTGACATCAAGGAAGAGTGAGAAGGGAGGAATAAGGCTAAGTGTGTCATAAAGAGCCATTGTAGCTCCAGGTAAACAGTCTTCTGTTTCACAAGAAGCTTCTAGAACAAGAGTCAAATGCAAATGTAGGCCAACTCTAGAAGCAAGAGTGGGCCATTAGTGGCTCATTTTACCATGTTCTTCCTATTTATCTTTATTTGTTTAGTCTTTTGAGTTGACTGTCCTCTGCCTCTGTCCCTGGAGGGCTGGGATTAAAAGGCCTGTGCCTCATACCCTCTCTCCTTAGCGTCTTGATTCTTCCTGGTGGTGTTCTGCCCACTGTCACCTTTGATGCAATGGCAAGTGAGGGCCCTGTGTGCATGTCAGGTAGCCTGACGGCTGCAGCCACTCTAGCTAAGGAGCTCTGTCCATCCCCTCATTAGTGATGGATCGAGAACTCTGGGTGAGTCCAGCACAGGAACCCTGGCGTTTGCCAAGCTGAGCAATGCTGCAAGGTTTATTCACTCGAGGAAATCAAAGACTCAGAAAGAAAGACCCTTCTGGTTCCTCTGAGAAAAGAAAAATTAGACCCAGAGAAAGGAAGCAACCTGTCCAGATTTAAGCAGGATGACGAAGTCCTAGGGAGAAGGAAGGTTGCTCACCGTTGTTGGATCTTGCACTGTTACCCACTCACACATCTGTCTGTCCATTTGTCCATCAGTTACATCCATGCCATGCTGTCTGCACTTCACTTCCCATGATCCCTCTCTCCTGGCTTTGCAAATGCTATATGTGAAACGTGGGGCTGGCATTTATGATTTCTCCCATGGGACCCAGCTCTGAGGTTGTAAAGTGAGGGCACATGGTAACCTCGGTGCTGACATGGTCAGGACTAGAACTGAAGTAGAGCGTGTCCCCAGAGAGAGTCCCAGCCTTTCTGTAGTGCAGATGGTCATTCTCCAGTAATCTTCGGCCACTTCTTTTCACACGTTCCCCGGGATGTGTCTACATTCCAAGCCTCCACGGGATGTGTCTGCATCTCCAAGCCATCCATTTCAATGGTGGGGGAGGAAGAGTGCCCTCAGGTTTTTTTTTCGGCGGGAAAGCAGAACCTCTGATGACTTGTTAACATGCTGATAGATTGAGAAGAGACGCTAAAGTGATGGTGGTGGTGGTATGTGTTGTGAAGGTCAGAGGTCAGCCATCATCCTCTTCTGCTGTCTGCCTTGTTGTTTGAGGCAGGGTCTCTCCTTGAGCCTGTAGCCTATCCACTCAGCTATACTAACTGGCCAGTAAGCATCAGGGACCTGCATGTCTGTGTCCTCCAGCGCTGGGGTCACTGCTCCGTGCATACCGCCTCACGTGGCTATTTACATGGGCAGGAGGGATGGGAATTTAGTCCTCGTATTTGGGTGGCATATATTTGACTGAGTGAGCCATCTCCCCTGCTCTCGTGCCACAGACAAGGATTGTTTCCTGCAGCTTCAATATTTCTAGAAACTTAATGGAAAGCCCCAGCTTTCAAGCCCTGTGTCTATAATTTAGGAAACTGTGGGAATGTTGAACTATGAGAATACGTATTTCAAGATACATTCTCTACATATACAGTCTGTGCTGCAGCTTAGATATGTGTCTTGGTTTGGCGTGACAGGAGACATTTTGCTGAGGCGGTTAGGAGAGTGGAGGTCAGATGTCTGATGTGCTTGGTCCGTCCTGGAGATGAGCTTGGGGCCGTCTGGATTAGTGGGTCAGGTACCTGCGACGTCCGTTAGAGCGCTGAGATTCTGTGATGAGAGCAAGGTAGAGCAATTCTTGAAACCATCGTGAGGCCAGTCTCACAGACAAGTCTCCTCGAGGAAATCACCCTGAGAAGAGGTCAACCGAAGGGCCTCTTGGTCAATCAACTGCTTTTTAAAGAACGTTGTGGAAGTCATCACGTGACTGTAAGTGTGTGTGCATGCTTGTGTGTGTGTGAGGGAGGTGTGAGGTAGGCATGTTTAAGGTGTTCTCACGTGTGCTCTCACGTGACGGCCAGAGGTTGACGTCATGTGTCTTCTTCCTCCCCAGCCACCCTTTCCTTTGTCTGAGTCAGGTCTGTCGCAGAACCCAGAGTCTACTGAGCTTTAAATTCTGGCTAGATTGGCTGATGGGGAGTGTCCAAAATTCCTCCGTCCCCATTCACCAGTGCTGCGGTCACAGGCGTGCGCTGCCAAGGCCAGCTTTTGTACGTGGATGCCGGGGCTCCACGTTCAGTTCCTGATCGTTGGGCAGCAAACACCTTACTCACTGAACTATATTCCCAACCTCATGAGCATAGTTTTCTTCTTTTATTTTTAAGGAAAATGGCAAAAATATCTGACATGCATATGTATACATACATATGCTACATAGAGTTTTTATATCTGCCCTGTATTTTCAGGTGAGAAGGGAAAATGCATGAAAGACACATGTAAGCTTATGGTGATAATGGACTTAAAGTCGCGATCACCAGAACAGTGGGAGATGAGTGTTTGTGGCTTCTTCTTACTATGGAAAACAATGCAGGTCTTTTTCAAGACGTCCTTTTCTCTTGGTAAGAAGGGCCAGTGATTATAAGGACTGACATTATGCAGGCACCTTCATTTGCCCAGCAGCATTTAAAGTTCTGCAGGCATATTAATTTGTAAAATCTGAGAAGAAACAGGTAAGGCGGTTGATGCCAAAGCTAATTAAGAAATGGATCCAAGGTCACTCAGCTAGCCAGCCAGAAGGGAAGCTGAGTAATCCAGGTGTTGGGCTCCACAGACAACGAGATCTGTTTCTGAGAACAGGGATAGGATTTGAGCTTCATTGTATTGTGATTCCTGTATCTTTGATGAGGAGAGCTTATCAAAGTGGGTGTGACTCCCACGTGGTTTCCTTGCAGATTGGAGCCCTGTAACTTTGCAGCTGTTATTGCCACTTTGACTGGAGGGAGTCAGCTTTCCTCTAAGTAGCCCTAGTGAGTTTCCCACCTACTTCCCAGGTCGTTCCCAACGCACACGTGCCAACAATTGGCTGTGTGGTCACTGAGGTCTGCTTGAAGACGTGGCATCAGTAGAATGTGAACCAAAGATAATACAAAGCCTGTATTTCTCCCCGAGAAAAGAGTAGTACAGTGACCAAAGCAGCCTCTGGGGCAGGTGTCTTAATGGGGATCCCCCTTTAGCAAAGGATTTTACACAAAGCTTGGGCACTTAGTAGTATTCGTTCTTAGGACAGTCATTGCCAGACATGGTGCTCATGGGGACTTGTTCCAAGTGTGCCTCCTGGGTCACCAACACAATCTATTCCCTCTCAACCTTGGAGTGTTTAAATATCAGACAAGTCTATCAGGTCAAGATAGAATCTTGGTACACAATGGGACGCGGTAATAGTTTTTCCTTCCTTCCAAACCAGATGTGAAGCGGAAGAAACACAGAGGGTCGAAGGGGGCCACTCTATCTGCTTTCCCACTCTGAAGGCATTTCAGGCAAGATTCTGGGGGGGTCACCCTCCAACACTATTAATCTCTCTTACTACCTGGCATTTTAGAGAGGAAGTTCTCATAAGCATTAATAACAACCATGCCTAAGTGTTTCCAACAAATTTTAGAATTGCTTCCTGTTTATTATTTTAGTAATATGAAACTAGACCTAGAGTTTTGTGAGCAACAAGGTTTCCCTGACTTTCAAATTCAGACTCAGGGTCCCCGGGGCACCTGGGATGTGAGAGGGCCCAGAAGGGAACACGCTTCACCTCTGTGGAGAGCAGTAATCCACCTTGACACTCCCCGGGTAGACGACTGTCTGCCTTGACAGTACCCCAGTGAGCTCTTGGTCAATGTCCTGCTTCTGTGCAGAAGTCCTAAGGTGTATGGGGTTCTTTTCAGGTATGAGTAGGAGTCCAAAGGCGTGATCAAGATACCGTCTCAGTCTGATGCAGGGAAAGGGGGACCAGAAGAAACGTGTACCGGATGAAAGCGAAGTCATTCGGTTGAATGTGTCTCTCTTCCCGTTCAGGTCGCTGATTAAGCAGATTGCTACTTAGACTATCACACCAGTGAAGCAGAGGTCTAAGCAAATGTGCAGTCCATGTTAGAATTGATTGTATGAATGCAAAAAAAACATATAATGCTGTCTACAGTGAGGCTTCCGTTCCTTAATCTTAAAATGTGTGGAAAGATTTTTGAGACCCTTAACTCTGGGACCTGAGCTTTCACCCTGGCGCCATCAGACCTGTGGGTGTGAACTTGGGCAATTATCTTAAGTACTTTAGGCCTTCGTTTCCTCTTGGGTCGAGCTAGGCAATGAGACGAGATAATCTCTAAATTAGTTCCCACTCAAGAGGGGTAACAAAATATTGTCAGCAAAACAGATCTATGACTTCCTCACAAATGGGGCCCCTTATCGGCCACCACCACTGAGCCCCCAACATCACCATCTTCCACCTCCTCAACCATGACTTCTACATTAGTTCTCTCTCTCTCTCTCTCTCTCTCTCTCTCTCTCTCTCTCTCTCTCTCTCCCTCTCTGCTTTTGAAAGGACTTTGTGCTTTGTCTCAAGAGTCTCTAGCTACAAGAAACACACTGTCCTGCAGCCCACATGTCTCTGCCATTCAGCTTGAGACAATGCGTGAGAACGGAGACTCCCATGTTTGCCCTCGATAACTTTGGGATACTGATACCTGGCTATCTGTCCATCAGGGACAATGTCCATATTACTGTCATGGGCCAAGAGGCTGAATGATAGACTACCTCATGGACCCCAAAAAAACCTTTCCTGGGCCCCAATGAGCACTTAGAAGATGTCTGATGTTATTTGTATTTAGTCTTGGACTCTTCTGGAAAATGAGGAAACTCTAGACAACAACAACAACAAAAAAGGGGATTTGTAAATCCTAAATTTAAAAATTCATGAAGTTGCCTTAATGTTGCATTTTTGAGATGTAATTAAACATTTATGCACTTTGATTTTTTTATTCCAGCTTTTGTTTTGTATTTAGGCCCAGTAAATTTCTCTTCTAGCATATTATGACCCCTTAAAATACTCTGGGCACTGTTCCTAAGTCCCTTATGCTTCTATCAAACTTGTCCCCAAATGTCATACTTTATGAAAAACTTGAGGGCAAATTATGCCCCAATAGCATAGAAGCTGAGATCTGCCTCACACCCGAGATCTAACACTTGTGTGCTCCTCAGTGTGTACACAATACAACTGATGAAGAATCTCACATTGTTCTAGAAAATGACAGAACCTCCACACTGTCTGCCCTTGGCATCCCTGGAGGATTTGTACCAGAAACCAACACAGTAGATTCCAGTTGTGCCAGAGGGTACTCAGCCCCTACTATCAAATGGCAGATTATGTGGAGATAGTTTGTGCGCATCTTCCTGTAGTCTGTCGGTCATCCCCAGGTTACTGAGACACTCGATACAGGGCGGCATGATTAGTTGTCGGGCTGAGTCGTAAGGGAGGTCCATACACGTTCAGACAGGCACAGCTTTCCTTCCTCGAGGATTTGCAGCCTCAAGTTGGTTGAACCAAAGAGTGTGTCAGCCACAGATATGAAGGGTTGACTGTATCGGGCTTGTCACACTGGGATGACTGTACCGTATAGTTACATCCACGGTCTGCACACATGGGAAGAAGCTAGCCACCTTTTGACAGTCTGAAGTCAAAACAAGTCTCTGGAGAGCCCCCCACCGTGTGTGTGTGTGTGTGTGTGTGTGTGTGTGTGTGTGTGTGTGTGTGTGTGCTGTGTGTGTATGGTGTGTGCGCATGTGTGTAGTGTGTGTGTGTGTGTAGTGTGTGCATGTGTGTGTGTGGTGTGTATACGCGCATGTGTGTGTGGTATGTGTACGTGCATGTGTGTGTGGTGTGTGTGTGTGTGCAGAGACAGAGAAAGTACTTCTGCTATCTGTGAATCTCCCATCCTATGGGAGACAAGTGGCCTCCAGCTTGTTGAAGGTCTGTGGCTGGCAGCCCCTGTTGTCAGAACACATTATAACATGTCTACCTCTCCATTTTCCAAAAGCAATTGCAGGTTTTTCATGGCCTTACCACTTTCCCTTCCATTTTGAATGAACTCTTGAGTTTTCCCGAGGGCTTAGGTTTTCCTGTAAGCTATGTATCTGGGAAAGGGCCATTAGTAAAAGGCTGATCCCAGAGCCTCAGAGGACCCTGCCACTGCCACACACGCACATACAGTCAAAGGGATTTCCCCCCAAAGCTTTGATTAAATAAGTAAAATCCTATCCATTTTAGATCTGCCTCTGAGTTCATTGGCGCTAATTTGAATCCGCCTCTTCTTTTCATGTGTTTCGCCTCTGAAAACATTTTGTGAGGTTGCTGGCTTCGGAGCTATGACAGTATTAAATGGTGCCATTAGGAAAGAGGTAAATTAGGTATAATCTATCAGTGTGTGTTGCAAGCGCCATCAAGGCCGTGAAAGCACTGGCCTTTCCCCAGGTGCCAAATGCTTTCCTCACAGCTCACTTTTCCTCCAGTCCTGTGCGTGCAACTTTCCCCAGGAAAACTTGCTGAAGGGTATCAGACGTCCTGCATGTAGGTCCACAGTGAAAGCCAAGGTCAAAACATGCCCAAGTACCCAGAGGGAAGCCTTTTTCCTGTAGGCTCCCCCACCCCCAACCGCCCTTAAAGTAGCACACTGGAATTAATCTGCAACTCCCCAGACCCTTGTGAAGAAAGTTAATGGCGGTACATTAATTTCGGGCTCCTAGGAATTCCATATGCCCAGGTTCCATTAAAGCAAGTATTGACTAAAGCCTGCACTGTTATTAAGAAAGTTGAGCTGTGCTAGCCTGCCCTGAAATGTCGCACACTGGGTATTTCAATTGCTGGGTCTTGCTTTTAATTTCGTTCGCTGTGGCTGGTGAGTCATATCCTGGCCATCTGAAGCAAGTGCAGGATGACTTTATGGCTCTTGCTGGATTTTTTTTTCCCACCCAGGTATCTCATTCTCACTCACCTGTCAGTGGTTTCATGATATTTCTGATCTACTCATTTTACAAAAGCTAGGAGAAACGCACAGAGAACATTTTTCTCTTTACCTGACATTGCTCATGGGACATGGCCCAGTGTTTTAAAACAGAATCAGAGGTCTCACCAGGAAGTGGCAGAGGGAACCCGAGCCAGATCAGACAGGCTTCAGGTCTTACCTCTGTTACCTCCTGGCTGTGTGCCCCAGCTTCTCCTCTATAGAAGGAGCTTCCAGATGTCCACCTTCCAAAGAGACGGTGAGGAGTAAAGGAGATAGACCAGGGAAGGGAATGGAGGCTCCGAGCCGAGCTGCCTCCCCCGCGATGACAAGGCTGTTATAACCCCCCCCCCCATCATGGGGACCACAATACCACCGTGGAGACATGCACGTGAGGGTGGCACACATAGCCCTGCACAGAAGTACCCTTTAAGCAGTAAACGCACACACTCTGCGTGCAGGTCGCTCTCCTTCACCCCCACCCCCGTAGTTTATTTAACAAGGAATCACATGGAATTCTGCTCCAGTGGGTACCAAATATATACTAAGGCCAAATTATCTTAAAATGGGGTCAGGGGAACCCTCACAAATTGGTTCCTTGGGGTGTAATACCACAACAGCCCTTTCACCTCTAAGTCTTCCTGGCAGTCATTTTAAGTACAGACACACAAGAGCTTCGCAAACCCCAGTCTTATCGAGGGAGGCATCACCGCATGAAGCATGCGCTGTCCCCTCTTCAGAGAACAGGAGGGTGTTTCCAGACAGAGATTTTATCATAGGTAGCTCCGTTTCTTAGCAGGACATTACGCACTCCTGTTGCTGTGACCTGTCAAAGCTCCTAACACGTAGAACATTCTACTGGATCCTCTACAAGATGAGTATCAAATGAGCTCTCTCTACTGTGCAGGACTTTGCTTTATATGAGGCAGTATATATCAAAGTGTAGCTTAGTAATATGTCAGCCAAGTAACAGAAATACCATGGATGTGAATGAGATAAAAACTAAACCTGAAAGCCTACTGTTTCTGTTTTATAGGTGTTGCACAAGACCCTTAGGGAGTGTAAGGAAAATATGATCGTTTTTTGTCATGTTATCATTCTTTTTTTAAAATTTATTTATTTATTTATTAAAGATTTCTGTCTCTTCCCTGCCACCGCCTCCCATTTCTCTCCCCCTTCCCCAATCAAGTCCCCCTCCCTCATCAGCCCAAAGAGCAATCAGGGGCAGACTGGTCTGGTTTGGTTAGAATTACTTGTTTTACATTCTGTGTAGGGCGTTCCGCCTGGGTGTATATATGTGTGCCACATGCATGCCTGACACCCCGGTGGCCAGAAGAGGCCCCTGGAGCTAGAATTGCAGTTACATATGGTTCTGAGTTGCCCTGTGGGTTCTGGGAACCAAACTGTGTTCCTCCTAAGAGCAACAAGTTCGGGAAGCCACAGAGCCATCTTCAGCCTGAAAGATAGGTTCTGCCTCATCCTGTCTGTTCAGACTGCTGAGAACACAGAGGGAAAGAGGCATTTCATCAGCCGCCATATAAACCTGTGCTTTTAGAAGCTCCACCCTCTGCCATTTGCATCCATGTAGAAGCTCACTAAGACACCAAGATACAAACGATGCAACCTTGATCAATAGTTGAGACTTTTATTTTAATTTATTTTCTTTTCCAAAACCGAATAGTTTTCTTCTACAGCTCTCATGGAGCAAATCACTGCTTCTGAGTTCATATTCACATCAGCGTGTGTGTGTGTGTGTGTGTGTGTGTGTGTGTGTGTGTGTGTCTGTATCAGTTTGTGTGTGTTGTGTCGGTGTGTTGGTGTGTGTGTGGTACATGTGTATGTAAGAGTGTGTCTGTATCAGTTTGTGTGTGTTGTCTCTGTGTGTGTGTGTGTGTGGTGCATGTATATGTATGTGTGTATCTGTATCAGTTTGTGTGTGTGGTGCATGTGTGTGTCCATATCAGTTTGTGTTTGTTGTGTCTGTATGTCTCTGTGTGTGGTTCTCTGTGTGTGACTGTGGCTGTGGATGTGGCTTCTTTCTTTAGATGGCATTTGTATCAGTTTGTGTGTGTTGTGTCTCTGTGTGTGTGTGGTGCATGTGTATGTCTGTATGTGTCTGTATCAGTTTGTGTGTGTTGTGTCTGTGTATATGTGTGTGTGTCTCTCTGTGTGTGACTGTGGCTGTGGATATGGTGTCTTTCTTTAGATGGCATTTGTCTGAGATTCGGTTTCAGGGAGGTGAAATGGTACACCCTACACTCGATGCCTGTTTCAAACCTGCAGCAACTTGATGCTGAGGCCCTGGGGACCACTGGCCCCCGCTCATCTGCTGACACACTGACTGGGGCAGGATCAGAGAATCTTTTCTATCCGGAGGGTGATTCAGCCATTCTCAAAATAAATAAGTAGCAGAGGGCAGGGAGAAAGAACTGGAAACCGTTGAAATCTGAGTCTGGGGGGCGGGGCTGTTCTCTGCACTACTCCTGAGCCCTGGGCAGGGGACACTGCCCAGTGGAAAGCCTTCAGGCCGTGCTGCCTGCCTCAGTTTCTGCAGGAACCTCAGTTTTTTCATCTACAGAGTTGGGAGGGAGTGGGGTGAGGGCTAAGGCACGTACGAGCCCCTGAAAGCTGGACTTGAGGTCCCAGGAGCAGCTGGATTTGCCAAGCATCTTCTTCCGTTTTCTAGAAGGAGACAGGTCAGGGTTTGCTCTGTGACTGTGTCCATAAGAGGAGATGGAAAAGAGGTGGTCACTGGGAGAGGGGCAAGTGGGGGCAAGAAGGGGTCTGGTCTGAGGGAGGATCCATCCACCCACCCCAAGCTGCTGCAAAGAGCCATGAAGAAAGAAAGGCCCATGCAGAGCGGAGGGGCTCGGGGCTTGAGTAGGGAAACCATCCAAACCCTATTTCCCATGACTTCGGCAGCATTAGAAAAAAAGAAGAAAGGAGAAAAAAATCTGTAAACACACAAAGTGCTCAACTGTCCAAGCCTAATGGCCGACTTCCCAAAGCTGCCCGGTCAGAGGCCTTGGCGTTAATTCCTCAGCCAACTGAAAAAAAAATTAAAACTGGTGTGAGTTCTGGTGAGTTAATTGCCAGAGTGTTGCTGAGCGGAGCTGCCTGCCTCCCGCCTCCTCACGTAATCTGGGCTGTTCCTCATTACCTGGCCTACCTATCTTCACAATCTAGCCACAAACAGCTTTGGTTGACCACACCACTTCCCTATTGAAAGTTAATACTGTTTGACTCATTCGGCGCTGCTTAACCTGAAGCCAAAGAAAACAAGGTAGAGAATAGCTGGCTTGTATGGAGTCTGGAAAGCCCTGCGCGGCCCTGCTTTCAAAGTCCTATACAGTAGCCTTACTATATCTCAGCCGCAGCTGCAAAGAAAATGAAGGAAGCAGAAGTAGCTGTGGTGGAGAGGGTGCGGGCGTGGTGGGGGGAGGAGAACAGGAAGGGAGTGGGGGCGGAGCCCCATCGGGCTGGGAAAAGACAACAATGTGCTCTGCCCAGTTCTGGGGCTCTCTTGCTAGGCTCCAAAGTTTGTCCCCTCAATGGAGTGCTCAGAAGAGAGGCAGTAAAGAGGAAGGCTCCAAAAGCTCGTTTTAAAAGTGTTTTTGTTATTGAAGACAGCAGAGAGAGGAGCTGGGTCCCACCAGACCAGCTTCCAATAGGACAGCCCCTAGGTGGTCAGGGACAAGGCCCACCACTGTCAAATCTGGGAAAGGCTCAGAGGGAGAATGCTGCCCAGGGTTGCTAGGCAGACAGCCATACTTCCCCCTCGCCCCTTTCCTGCCATGACCGTAGGACTGAGCTGGTACTTGGGGCTTCTGGTGATTAGAACTGTCCCTTCTAATGTCACCAGGCCAATACAGAACCGGCATGATCCTTACTGGGATGTACAGGTCTGTGGCCTCTTGTTGATGGAGTCTTGTGGTGACTGGTAGGCAGGATTCTCCTTACTCGTCCTCCCCCCTCCTCTGCCACAAACCACAGAGGCTGAAAGTTGGGGGCAGCTCCAAACACACACACACACACACACACACACACACACACACATGGGGAACTGTTGGTTTTCTTACTAGAGAACTCTGCCTAGCATCTGGCTATGTGCTGGCTCTTTGGTCCCACTTCCTTGACGCCAGTCTAGAACCCCAGTTGGCATTTTTCTCTGCAGGTCTAGGGACTGAGCAAACCCCGTGTCTTACACATGCTAGCCCAGCACTCACCACGGAGCTATACCCCCAGCTTCCCACTGGTATTGATGATCTGAGACAGCTGGAAGTCTCAGCTGGCCATGGAGAGCCCTGGGGCTGGTGGGTAGACCTTGGAAGAACCAGGCGGAATTTCTCTATCCTTTGTCCTAAGCACAGAAGGAGAGAAATCACCCTTGATGCTGCTGGCTTAGCATTCCAGAGAAAGGCTCCCACTCCCTCACCTAGCCAGGTTCTACAGACACCACTCAGTCATGAGGGGCTTCGCTTTATCTGGGTTCTGTGCAAACACGCTCAGTACCGGCGCCCATTGCGTGATGCATGCTCTGGGATAGGAGGAGAAGGACAGCAAACGCAGAGAAGTGAGAGAAACAGAGTTGCCTGGGCCATGCACAAAGCGTCGTGGTAGAGCTTGGGGCCTCTAGGATGTCTCCTCTTTCCTCTCAGGCCTGTGCAGCCTGGGACTTGCCCTGCTGAAGGCCTGAAGTCCAAAGCCAGGTCAGACTCTCGAGGTACATTTTAGGTCCACATTCCTCTCCAGACGCCGCCTTTGCCTGGCCGCCCAGACTTAGCCTTCCCTGAAATCTGTCGGGTCAGAACTACTCTGGTAGGCAGATATGGACAGTTATATCAGGTTACTTTTTAATTATGCTTTATGGAAGGATCCAGGGACAATACATGAAGGAGAGTTGATGACACTTGAGATTATAGGCTCATTGAGGAGACAGCCTTGCCATGTGTAAGTTCCCTGCATCCCTCCCACAAGGCTCCCCTGCCACAGTCACCAGACAGAGCAGGAGGTAATGGCTAGAGAGGCAATTGTTCTCAGGAAGGCCCAGGACACCAGGGACCCACGGGAGCCGCCATATTGAAGTCTGTTCCACGGAGTCCAGAATGGAGAGTGGTAGCGTCTGCTTTTTGTCCCCTGAATTCTGGGGGTCCAAAGAGGGAAAGAGGAGACCTGGGGGCTCAGGGAGGGAGAGAGGAATTCCGGGGCCTCGGGGAGGAAGAGTGGAATTCTGGGGGCTCAGGGAGGGAGAAAGGAGTCCTGGGGCTCAGAAAGGAAAAGTAGAAGATCCTGTCAGCCCGTGGCCTGTACCTATGTTAGTTGCTGCTCTTGATCTGGCCTCAGCTAGTTTTACTGCTCAATGTGTGGGTCACGGGATATTTTGTGTCTGGGAGAAAGTGTGTGTATATATACATATTGTGTGATTTATATGTGCATAATATTGCATGTAATGTATATAATGCATATATAGAACACATATATGTGTACTGTGTTATGGGTATATGTATGAGTGATGTACGCACATAGAATATACATACATGTGTATATATAGCATTATATTACTATTGTATGTATTATGTGGTAGACAAGTACTACATACATGTGATATACATATAAATAAACACATGTATGTTTGTATGTGGCAAATATGTATGATGTGATAGAAGTATGTACTCTATGCAGGCATAGTGAATATATGAATTGAAAGAAATATGTAGGTTTGCATTGTGCAGATGTGTATATAGGTGTATACAGTGCACATAGTAGAAGTATGTGGTCTGTGCATGTGTGGTGTAAGCATGTGTGTGGTACTCGCTACAGGGAGAAGGCAGCAGCCACGCCTACTGCTGGCTCACCCCAGCGTGCTGTGCTCTGCTCTGCACAAAGGACTTGTCTTATTCCTCAGGGTGGTGAAAGGAAAAGAGGATGGGTTTTGCTGAGTGATTTACCTCTGACAGGACGGTTCCTCAGGAAGCCCCACCGTTTGGCCTGACAGTTCGCCTCAACAGGTAGCTCCCTAGTAGTCACACCACCATTACACAATTTAGTGCTTGGTTCCTTTGCCCAAACGGGCTCTGCTTTCCTCAAGTCCAGAGAATGAAGGGTGGGTGGCGCTGACTGTGGGAGCTCTGGGCTTCTTGGTGTTGAGTTAGCTGGTTGTTAGCCAGCATTCACCCTGAGCCGAGAGTGTGCCAGGCACCTTAGGTCCTAAGACAGGAAGCAACATGGTGTCTCCATGGACTCGGGGATCAGTGACACAGCGAGGGTGTGAGAAAAGCCAAGGCTGAGGGTGGAGCTCAGTGGATAGAGTCCTTGCTTAGCATACATGGAGAAGCTCAGTGTTCGAGTCCCAGCAGGGTGTAAACCTGGTGTGGTGCCCTGCACACGCCATCCCAGTGCTTGGGGAGGTGAAGCAGAAGGAACAGAGTTCAAGGTCATCCTCTGCCATGTTTCAGGGTCATCCTCGCCACGCAGTGAGTTTGAGACAAGCCTGAGTCACACGACAATCTGCCTTGCGCGTGTGCAAGCACACACACATACACACACGCGTACACACAGAGAGAGGGAGTCAGCGTTCTAAAGACCATCTTAATGGTCAGGCTGGGGACAGGCTCTAAAGACCAGGTGTCTGCCTGAATTCTAGAAACTAAGAAACCTGAGTCATGGCGTCCCATGCAGTTGTGAGGAAACACCATCCTTGGAGTCACCAACACGACCCGGCTGAGTAGAGAGTGGTGGCAGATGTAATGGCCATGGGTGCTTTTAGAGCCTCCAGGAGTAATCCACCTTAGTCCTTTAATTCCAGGCTTGCAGATAAGGAGCCAGAGCAATGAAGAGACTCACTCTACCCGCAGCAGAGTCTGCAGGAAGCGCAGACTTAGAGTGGGCAATGGGGCATGCCAGGCAGGCAGCGATGTCTCCTGGTGCCAGGCTGGCAGCGATGTCTCCTGGTGCCAGGCTGGCAGCGATGTCTCCTGGTGCCAGGCTGCCTCTCAGGGGGAGAAGGATTATTGTGCTACATTCACACCCTGGTTTTCAGGGGGCATTTGGAAGTCTTACTTGCTGCCCTTCCAGAATAGAATGAGCTCTATTCCTGCTCTCCCCACATTCCCTCTTATGGCAAGGCTGCTGCTTCCTCAACAATTCTGAGAAGCGGCTATCCCAGGAGTTCTCAACCTGTGGGTCGCGACTCCCTGGCAACCGTCTATCACCGAAAAATTAATTACATTGCTATTCATAACAGTAGCAAAAATACAGTTATAAAGGAGAAATGAAAGTATTTTATGTTCGGGGTCACCACAACATGAGGAACTGTATTAAGGGGTCACAGCATCAGGAAGGCTGAGAGCCACTGCTCTAAGCAAAGCTGTCTAGCCACAGCTGCACGACATTCCTGTCATCAGGGAAGAGTTTCTCTGCAAGTACTGAAGAACTTTTAAAGTAAACCGGAGGGCCACCAGTTTTCACACCAAACAAGGCCATCACAAAGTGCCCATAAGCTTAGACTACCTCAAGCCTTGGTATCTACACATGCTATGCCATGCTACATGGGCTAGTTTATGCTATACATAATAATTCATGCAAAGGCAGATGAAAAATGTTCTTTAAAAATGCAGCTGTCTTAAGCATGAAGATTTTTCTTCTTGTCATTCCCCAAGGTACAACATTACAAAGTCTGCCCATCATTTGTCTTTGTTTAGGTATTGGAAATCACCTAGAGATGATTACAAGAGTAAAGGAAGATTGCATAGGCTGTAGGTATAAACGTGAGGCCATTTACATCAGAAGCTTGAATAGCACGAGCTTGCAAATTGACCGGAGCCCGGCAGTCAACACCCCACAGACACTGAGGGCAGATTGTAATTGGTCTTTTATTCGCCAGCCCACAGCAGATCAGAAGCCTGTCAGAGAAGAATAGTGCTCCTGGGAAGTTTACAGGCCAGTCACACGAGCCCCTCCTCCCTTCTCTCACGCCCAATACCAGCAACATCAGCAGCACACAGATCTTTCTAGAAACTGGAGCTCTAAGGAACCTTATTCTCCACCCACCTAGTGGGAGCCTCAGGGTGGTTCCGATACCTGCACCAGAAGTGGAGAGCCGGCAGCTGGCTGTAGACGGCTGTACTGCCCTGGCCCTCCTTATTCTTTGGGCAAACTGGGGACAAAGACAGAGTGTAGGAGCCCAAGCCCTCTCATAGCCCGTGAGCTAGAAGCTGTTGGATTGTGAGTCACTTTTCTTGATTTACTTGGGCAGGGATGGGATCATCAAAACCACAATTTTGAACTCTAGGCATTCTGGGTGTGAGCTGGGAGTACTGGGGACCTGGGGATGTTTATGTACCCACGTTCTTCCTCCATCTGACTGTGACATGGGCTAAATGGCATCACCTCTGTGAACTTGGCTTGTCACCTGTCGTTTAAAAATATGACAGATTTCTCTGGCCCATCTCTGGTTCTCCAGTGTGGCATCTGTGTCCTGTTATCTTAGCACTGTGGCATGAGAGGAAATTAAGAGGGGGGGAAATGAAACTGTCTCTGTTCATATACCATTAGACCATCTATAAAGACACACATATATAAAATGCATTAGGGTCTATATTAGCATACATACTACGTATTTTATGTATAGTATGTGAATTGATTTCAATGTAATTTAATTAATTTAAATGTTTACTAAACTGGAACATTTTCTTCCTTCTTTTCACTTTTTGCAATACTAGAGGTGAAACTCGGGGTCTTGTGAACGCTAGTAATTGGTCTCTCACTGAGCTCTGTAATATCTGAAGGGCATGGAATATTAGACAATGTTTCTCAACAGTTAAATTAACTGGAAGTTGGCTGGTTTGCTGGACAGAAGGCCTGTTTGCTACCTGCAGGACAGTTCAAGGAAGGGTCACCACTGCACTCAGTGCTGCTACTTTAAAACCCTAATGACCCTGGAAGTTAGCCACCAGCTGCGACAAAAGAAGGGGAACTGTTAGCTGTGCTTGCTTATCCCCAGTCCTAATACTGCCACCAATCAAAGGCAGAATAAGCCTTTTATACCCAGATCACGTAGCTAGTGTTGGACTGACTGAAAGATATTTTCTAAAATGTAGAAGTCATCTTAGTGAATGCACAATATTCACCTTTTCTTTTAGGAGAACCACAATTTACAAACACACACACACACACACACACACAGAGAGAGAGAGAGAGAGAGAGAGAGAGAGAGAGAGAGAGAGAGAGAGAGAGAGCATCTTCAGTGTGGTCATGTTGCACAAACTTTTCCCATCTGATCGCCATGACAAGGCTTTTATATACCATGTAATCCATCAAGAACACCGCTAAGCTCCTATCAGAACCACGAGCTACCATATAGACTGGGTAATCAAAAGTTTCCAGGAAAAGGTGGCAATTTCACCTTGTTGCCTTTCACAAAGGATCAGATGCTGTATTACAGTTACAGCCACAGACCAAAGTGGCATCCTGGAAAAGGCAGCTGAGATTTGTAGAGTTATGCATGCTTTTTCCACTCAGTTTTAACAGAAGAAAAGTGACAATTGGCTTCACTGTCTGTCATAAAATATGATAACTTTAGGCATGCCTTGATTGAGGCAGCCACCTCAGGGAACCACAGAGATCTGTTTAAGATGAAACAAATGCCCCAGAGGGTGCTTGTTTATTTTTTATGTGTTTCTTTTTCCACTTTTATTGTTTTCCGATGACTTTGCATGTATAATAACATTTTGAGAAGTATTTCTCTCCGAAAATATGTAAAAAAAATAATAATAGATTTGTGGGTCCCTTTCAAGTCTGTGTGTGAACATCAGTAAAATGTACATTTAGTCTTGAGGTAGCCCCAGCTTGAAGCCGTACCCCAGAACCTGACTCCCAGTGAACTTGAAATTCAGGCTACCAGCGTGTGTGGGTTTAGATCTGCACAGTCCACAGTGGTTTGTTCCAGTGTTGAATGCCTTGCTTTCCTCCAGGGCCCAGTAATCAGTAAGAATGGAGAGCAGATTTCATAGTGGGCATTTCCCATGCTCCTGTGTTTAGAATTCAGGGACAAATTGATATTTTAATGGCACATGGATTCCAGAAACTGGAGATATAAAGCATTCATTTTCCCCCAGCCTGAAGGTTTCTATCGGAAGCTCCTATATTCCACGAAAATATTGCTGCTTGGCCCACAAAGCCTGATGATTTCAGGAGGGAATAGGTGTTCCTGGCCTCTCTGCTGTAAATGCTTCAGGACCACACCTTGAACTTGACAATGTCTTCCACTTCACAAGTGTCCTGGTGCTATAACTCTCTAACTCCCTGGGAACATGGGGGTCAGGTTTCCTCCCAGGCAACACCTTTCCTTACAGTCTCCCAGAATGCACATGGGGAGAGTGTGGAATGAGCTATTCCCCAACCCTAAGCATTAAAGCCAGTGCAAGACTCTCGGGGCTTAGGCAGAGCTTGGCGAGCTATGCCCCGGCATTCCTGTCAAAGCAGACAGTCATCAGCTAATCTCTGTAAATGACTACAATTTTGGCAGGTGTCAGCTCGTACCAAAACAGCTCGCGCATTAGAACTTTTTTTAAACCATCGAGTAATGGAGGGAGAGAAATAAAAATAAATAATGTCACATGTGTTGGCCACACAGTGGCTTGCCCCAGATGGCTTATTCCTGTTTGGGTTCTCAGTGACCAGGTCCCCACGGTTTTTGTTTGTTTGGTTGGTTGGGTGGTTCGTTGGTTTTTGTTGTTGTTTGGTTTTTTGTTGTTGTTGTTTTTTGGTATTTTGAAACAGGGTTTCTCTGTAGCTTTGGAGCCTGTCCTGGAACTAGCTCTTGTAGACCAGGCTGGCCTCGAACTCATGGAGATTCGCCTGCCTCTGCCTCTCCAGTGCTGAGATTAAAGGTGTGTGCCACCACTGCCCGGCCTGGTCCCCAAATTTATAGAGGCAGGGCCTCCAATAGCCACCTATCAAAGGCTGGCCAGAGACACCAGCACATTAAGTGTTCTGAATTCACAATCATCATCACACACACACACACATACACACACACACACACACACACACACACTGACCTTCACAGGGTTCTTCAAAGCAAGCCACTGGGTGCTTTCAGAATGTGAAGCCGGGACACGGACAAACCCTGCTGGAAGCCCTGTTGGTCCACATTCTTTCTTAGGCGGCACAGCTCTCCCAAGTCATGTTTCCCCCATTCTCAGTCCCTAACTGGCATGAGACCGACCATAGTAGGCACACCAAGGGGCCATACCACGCTTTAATGGCTTTAGAGCCGGGATTGTTTCCCTGCGAGAGAGCCTGAGGCGTTTCAGTGTGGTGAGGAGTGGGACTCTGTCACAACCAAAGAGGGGGGAAGAGCCAGAGAAGGCTGCACACCAAACGGCTTGTGCTATGGCTGACTGAAGTAGAAGGTTCTAGAAAAAGAAGTTTTTGTACTGCTGGTAAAAAGATGAAGGAGGCAGTCAGGGACTTGGCCTCTTTTGTCCACAGAGCTTAAAATACTCGGCCTCTGAGAGGCCTCTCACATGTACGCCGTCTGAGCCTGCGTGACTCAGGGTGTTTGTGTCTGAGGCGAGTGTTGAGAGCTGCCTCTCTGAGTGACAGTCCAGATTTGCCTTGGTGATACGTGGAAGGAGGGAACTCTGCATGTGCACTACACAAATATTATGCTTGAGCATTTTCCTCCGTTCGGAGCCAAACAGGTCTTGTTAGTGATAAAAATCACTGCAATATAGTAGGCCCTTTTTCTGGCCTGGAATTTGAGACTGTGTCGGCGGTGCCAAGGGGGCCCGCAGCAGGAAGAGACGGCAAGCCGCGGGGATTTGAAACCATAACACAACTTCTACAACTTAATTTTATAATTGTAGCAATTGGGAACCGGGGGGCAGGGAGGGTACCTTTCATAGCCTGGCTCCTACCCTGTGCTGGGAGAATGCTGTCCAGGGTCCTCTGTCGAGCTTCCGGTTGGGATGGGTTCCAGAAGCAGCCTTTTCTATGGGTAGAAGTCAGTGGCTTCTCCTGTCTTGCACTGAGGCTGTGTGACCACTGCCTGGGAGAGCTGTGGCACAGTCAAATAAACCTTCAGGGTGAGCTGGCCTCCTTAAAGAGCAATGGCTCTCCCAAGTCATCTGTGGCTGTGCTCGTTCCTGTGTGGGAGGCCGGACTCGGCTATAATCTCTAGTTTAATGACAGTTTAGAAGGGACGAGGGAAACCTGGAGCCCTCCTGGTGGTCCATGTGAATGCCCCTGCTAGCTCGTCCATGGTGATAGGGACACCTACTGCCCATACAGCCAGTCTCCCCACTCCACTTTCACTCTCTGGCCTCTGGGAAGCTCTGCAGGCCAACTGGCCACACCCTCTGGGCTCCCGAGGGCGGGCCTACCAGGAATATCAAAACAGGCCTAGGCTGCACCTTTCTGCCTCTTCCCTCTTAGGGATGTGTCCAGGGAGTGGGCTTCAGAGAGAAAGGATGCTTCAGGGAGCCTGTATGAAGGAGGAAGGGCCTGGGACAGGGCTGCCCTGTGCATATCTGCCTGTAACAGGAAATCTCCCCCCTAGGCTGTGGGTTTGCAGCTGCACCCAATTTCCTGTTGAAGGGGCATGCTGCTGAGCTCCACAGCCCACTCTGGTACCGCTCAGACCTGCTTCTGGTAGGGTTTGCAAGACGTCAGGGCATTCATGACCCCAGGGGAGGCCACCTTTCTTGGCTGCCATGGTTCAGCCCTCAGCCTGTGGCCAACAGCCAACAAGCAACCGGCTTCTTTCCCAGGCCACTGTAATCAGTTCCACTCCCTAGTATCTCTCTTTCTGCCCACCTGGGATACACGCAGAGAGCTGGGTGCATGCCCAGTCCCAGACTAAGGGAACGCCCAGGGGCCAGTGTGATGAAGGATGGCCCTGGGCCCCCAGCCCAAGCAGCAATTCCAACAAGCTCACCTTGGGGGCGAAGGGAGGGGGGATGATAAGAAAAGACCCCCTCCACAATGCGTTTTCTGATCTCTTCCCTCCCTCCCTCCTTCCCTACCTCCCTTCCCTCCTCCTCCCTTCCCCTCCCGGTCCCTACACTAGGACATCGGCAGAAACTAGATGAGACCAAGCCCGGGAGTTTGTCCTTTTCCGAGAGGCTCAGTGAACTGGAGCAGCTGCGGCGCACGGCCATGAGGGTCAGCCCGCACCACCCAGCCCCCACGCCCAACCCTCGGGCCTCCTTGAACCACTCCACTGCCTTTAACCCGCAGCCTCAGAGTCAGATGCAGGGTAAGTACCCCCTGGAGCCCACTGCCCTCGGTCCTTGCTGAAGTCCTGGGCACAGAGCCCACCCAGGCTGCCAGGGCTTCCCCTGGGCGCTCCAAGGGCACTCCTGAAAGCCACGGCCTCCAGTGGGAGCTTATTAGAAAAGCGGAGTCTCGGTGTTTCGCCTGTTGAGTTTCTCTCGACTGAGAAGTTTCTCTCTTGACTGAATGGCTATGGACATCCATCATGTATGTTAGTGGATATACACATGGCTATGGACATCCATCATGTGTGTTAGTGGATATACACATGGCTATGGACATCCATCATGTGTGTTAGTGGATATACACATGGCTATGAACATCCATCATGTGTGTTAGTGGATATACACATGGCTATGGACATCATGTATGTTAGTGGATATACACATGGCTATGGACATCATGTATGTTAGTGGGTGTACACATGGCTATGGACATCATGTAAGTTAGTAAATATACACTTGGCTATGAACATCCATCATGTGTGTTAGTGGATATACACATGGCTATGGACATCCATCATGTGTGTTAGTGGATATACACATGGCTATGAACATCCATCATGTGTGTTAGTGGATATACACATGGCTATGGACATCCATCATGTGTGTTAGTGGATATACACATGGCTATGGACATCATGTGTGTTAGTGGATATACACATGGCTATGGACATCATGTATGTTAGTGGATGTACACATGGCTATGGACATCCATCGTGTGTGTTTGTGGATGTATACATGCATCCCTTGGTACCTGTGGAGTATCAGTTCCAGGGACCCAAATCCACAGTGCCCCAGCACTTATATCATAGGTCCTAGCACAGTGTGCATCCCTCATTGCTGCTGGCATCCGGTACGCTGTTGATACAATACTACAGAAACAACAGTTAACAACCGCAAAATTCTAGCATTTAGGGTTTCATAACAAAAATTTATTTTCGGCATGTGTACATTTTAGAAAACTATTGTCAGCCCACCGTTGGTTCAGTCTTTAGCTAGAGAGCCTGCAGATACAAAGAGCTGCCTGTGTATATGTATATAAGCAGATGAGGGTTTTAAGTTATGTTGTTTTCTTACCTACCCATTAATTAGTATTGAAGCCATACACTTTTGTATGTATGTGTGTATGTATGTATGTATGTATAAATGTACACATATACACATCTAGAAAGGTGAAAGTGAGGAGCTCTCCAGTTCTTGTTGTCTTCTGATCTTATGTGGAGTTTGCATCTAATATTTGTTCTTTGCACACTATAAAGAACAGGAGGCAGGCATGTATGTGACTGTATCCAGCACAGTATTTTCAGATCAGGGCTGTGAGTTCCTTTCACTCCATGGGGCAGTCACCAACTGCAAAAGCACTGTAAGCAGCAAAAACTGCACAGACCTGTAAGATGCAATAGCTGCATAGGCCCTCTGTGCCAAGTTAGATAGCACTCATGGTGCATTTACGCCGTAGGGCCGCTGACGCCGGCAGCTGTTTGCTCAGAGATACCATTATAATATCTGAGCGGTGTTCTTCCTGTGCCAGGTGGGACACAGCTGGATATGATATGCTTGCAGTAACACTCCTGCAGAGATGCAGGCTCATTCGCCCCAAAGGAAAGGATGCGGCCAATCTGCAGAAAGGGACCAAGGGCTGGCATCAGGCGTGGGGCACCGCTTCTCACAGAAAGCAAAGATTAGCTTCCCCTGTGCTCCACATGGGGCACACAGCAATCTCTATGTGTGAGAGAGGGCTTCGGAGCAAATTGCTCTCTTTGAGGAGAAACACATGCAGGCCTCACAAGAGCTCACGCTCTCCAGAGTGTAAATAGAGTCTATGCCCCAGAACTTGGGAGGTGTAGGCAGCAGGGTCAAGAGTTCAAGGCTGGCCTTGGCTACCTAGCTAGCTTGAGGCCGACCTGAGCTGCATGCGATGTGGCCAACATCACCACATAGTGTGCCTCTCCTCTGCATGAGTGGAACAAAGAGTTAGGCTGTCTTTAGGGTGTGTAGGCCCCACAAAATTCTTCATTTCTTTTGCTTAATGACTAATCACTCAAAACATTGACACTAACTTCCCAGAGAGCCCACAGTGTATTTCTATGGTGACATTTTAGGGTCATAGACGGTCTTGGGGACGAGGAGAATGAAATTTTCCAGGAGATTCTTCTGTCTTGTGTTTGAAATCATTTGGCTCCACGTGTCTTTTCTGGGAGTCCGTGTGTGAAAACCGAGGCGAGGGCTCTGTTCTTGTGGCCTCTGGTGGCTGTACTCACCACTTGTGGCTGGGAATGAGATTGGCCTTTTGCATGCAGAAAGCCAAACCCAAACAAGAAAGGGTTTTTAAAGCCAATGCAAAACCGAGTCACGTGGGAACAAATTCAGTGTCTCCTCGGCTGGCTCGGTGAACCTGACCCGTTTTCACTGTCTTATATGCCATTCCCTAGCAAAAGCCGAGGGTGGTTGGTGCTCAGGAGTGTCCTGAGCCTTTGGAGCAGCCCACTCAGGCATGGGAGACATTGCCATGGGCAGGTGGTGGGTGTCTGTGGCTCTCTACATTGTAACTTGATCTCAGAGTGTTCTAGAGGCCTGACTGCTACTCTCAGAAGATGTGTGGACTGGATTTTGGGTTTTTCCCCCTGCAGTATATGAATTTGATATGCAGGGATTACTCGCCCCATGACAGACACAGTTTTAGATCTGTGTTCACGATATAGCATGTAAAACCCTTCCCTGTGTTCTCTCCACCACCACGCCCACAGTCTGTTTCTCTCCCCTCTCCTTCCTTTTTCTCCTTCCTCTCCTCTCTCTTTTTCCCTACAAGAAAATACTATTTTATACAAGTCTAGTTTTGAGTAGACTCTCAAATGGTTCCCCATCCCCTGAATTCCAAACATTAACAGGGATAATGTAACAGACCAGTCCTTCACTTTGCTCCTGACATTAAAGACAGTTAATGTCCAGGTTTAGCCCCAGGGCACCCATGTCTACCTGAGCCACACAGCACGGTTCATGACGCTCTGACAATTTTAAGGAAATGGTCCCAGAAGTGCTCAGAGCTGAGGAGCACCATACAGACACAGGGATGATTTCCAGCTTCACAGAGATGCCGGTGACTGCCAGAGGTCTATGGAGAGGTGGGGGACTGCCAGGCCGGAGCCACCCCACCCCACCCCTCTGCTCTGCCAGCAGAGGATCTTGGGTATGGAATATCACCCTTCCTTACCTTACCCAGTAGAAATCTCCAGTGACGTGCCGTGGGATGTGGATGGACGGGGGGGGGGGGGGAGGTTGCCATGCCACCCAACCACTGTTTGTTTGTTGTGGTTTTAATTTTAAAAGAGCTGAGGTTAATCTCAGCTTCCTATCTGCGCAGGCCTAAAAGTGGAACAGAAAGCCATTTTGTCACGGCTTACATTTTGTCGTGGTTTACACAAGTCAGGACACCATCGCGAATGCCTCCCGCCAGCTTTCAGGCCTTTGCTACGGTCCTTTTACAGCCGGGGAGGGGACAGATTAGAGTTCTGGGGTAATGATGCCTGTGCCCTCAGACCTCCCACCCAGAGATGACTCTGGGCAACCCGGTGAGTCATGTGGAGTCTCAGATTCTGGTTTAGAAGGTGGCATGGCTTCCGCCTTTCCCTGGAGATGAGGATGACGTGTAAAGATACTGACACAGAAACCCCCAAACCAGAGACATTATTAGACCAGCAAGCTAAGCCTCTTGCTATAAAGTCTAACTTTCCTTGGCTTCACTGCGATGTCTGGGCACAGCTCAGATTTCCCCGTCCGCATGTCCTTTTCTCTCGGCCATCCTGTGGGGTGGTATACAAACAGAAATGCAGAGCTCTCAGCTCAGAGGTTAAACATTTCCTACCACGTCCAGCATCGTAAGTGATGGACTCAAATCCAGACCTTTTTGAAGGTGCATGCGGTAAGGTGGTGGGGAAAGATGAGCCCGTGCGCCCGGCTCGGAGACTGGTGCGCTACTGGGCTGGCAGGCATCGTGAGGTGCTGGGCTAGCCACCCCATAGGACACCCGGATGAGGCATTGCACTGTAATTAGATGTTGCGGCCGATGCTGGCGTCATCGGACCTATGTTGGGTGCCTTACTGTGTCATCTTCTGGAAGCACTTTATCTTTAAAAGTGGGGAGAAAAGAAAGCCAATTGGAAGACTGGGCTTCTGAGCATATCCGAAAGAGAATGTTTGGGCAGGAGCTGGGCTTGCCATCCTCTCCTCCTGGTCTCTCGTCTCTTGAGCATGAGACGGCTAAAACAGTCTGTCACCTCAAGGATAGGCACAGGTGCAGCACCAAGGTCCCTAAAACAATGCAGTGTGCATGACCTTGATGTGTTATGTATTGACCTTGTCCCAAATACTTAATCAGCCCTTCAGAGAATCACTTACCACTTAAACTGACACCACCTTTGTAATCCAAAACCATGGTTTAATAGGACCTGGTTTCCAAATCGGTTCACGAGCGATACTCAGAGAGGTCCACCCATGTTCTCAAGATCCTCCTAGTCCCTTGAGGACACCTTTTCTGATTACAAGGGAAAATAATTTACTGTGGGTCTCGGTCTCAGTGATCAAATATTCCTTCCCGGGTCTGCCGAGATTTTGAAGTTCTCCCTGATGCTAATTAATCTGGAAGCTGCGCACAGGTGCACTAAACGGTGTCCTTGGGACGTTACAAAGTGGTCATCTGTGTACTTACTGAATAGGGCTGTTAAAATGCAGAGGCTTTGAAAGGCACACGTTCTCAACTGCTAGGAAGGAGGCGCACTGCCACAAACCTGCACAGCCTGGTGACTGCAGACGCCCTAGAACCGTGAGCAAGAAGTTTAACCTATTAAAGTCTCCATCTTCTTCCTTGCAAAACGAGAGTGGGAGATGTTCTTGTCGGTCTTGAGGACACAGAAACACCAGGCACAGAATGCCATCCCTGACTGATCACTATTGCAGTCTGCGTCAACAGTAGCAGCTCTGGTGGTCTTCTGTGGCTGACACAGACCTGGGCCACAGATTTAGTGACTTTAAACAATGAGAATTTATTCTCTCAAGACTGGAGGCTACGTGTTCTAACATTAAGGCAGCGTGTGACAGCCCTTCCTCTGAAGGCCCAAGAGAAGGCTCTTTCTGTCTCCTCTAGTTCTTGCCAGTTCCAGGCACTCCTTGGCTCATGGCTGCATCTCACCCCTCTGGTTTTCTCTTTACCTGAGCTTCTCTGTTCTGTCTTTCCCTCTGCTTCTTCCTTCTTTTTAAAATAATTTATTTATTTTTTATTTTATGTGCATTGGTGTTTTGTCTGCACATAGGTCTGTGTGAGCATGTCTGATTCCCTGGTACAGGAGGTACAAACAGTTGTCAGCTGCCATATGGGGGCTGGGAATTGAACCCTGGTCCTCTGGAAGAACAGCCAGTGCTCTTAACTCCTCAGCCCCTCTCCCTCTGCTTCTTAAAAGGCCAAACATCATTGGATTCAAACCCAAGTCGTTCACGAAAGCATCAAGGTCCTTCACTTAGTTACATATATAAAAGACCACTCCTTTCCATATAAGATTCTAGTCATGATCTAGAGGTTAGAATATGTCCCTGTCTTTTCTGATGCCACCATTAGATCAACACTAAAATATAGATATTATCAGAACGTTAATCAGTGTATTTTGATCAGTTCAATAGGAATTTCCCTATCCATTCCCCAGAGCAGACCTGGTATCCAGGTAAATATGAGCTCACGCCTGTGTGTCCCAGTCACGTCATCTGGACACTGGCATCTCAGCCCTTCATTTGCTGGAGCCCAGTGCCATGATTCTTTCAGCTCCCAGGCAGGAGAGTACAGTTTCTTATTTCTAGATAAGATCAATTATTTCCCAGTGCTTTCTAGATCACCTATACAGATGGAGCCAAAGGCTCAACTGTGGTGGAGAAGGGGGGCCTTTTCCAATATGTGGGGTTCAAAGCCAGATCAAAATATAGGAGACAGGGGTCCTCCTACTCTAGACTCCAAAATCCAGTGATCACAGAGACAGCAGTGAGCAGAGAAATGAAAATGCCAGGAAGACCAACGCCAGCCAGTTGGGATGGACTCAAGAATTTGACCTCTAGACAAGGCCATGCCGCAGTCAGGCATGTTCCTGTTGTTTTGAAGCAACCAGTGGCTTTAGCACAGGGTATTGTCAACTAGACACCCATTCCAAAGGGACGCTGATTTCCTTTGAATCTCTCATCACGCCAAGTCACAAATCACTTACAGGTAGCCTTTCAAGTTTGGGGGTTTAAGAAAGAGTTTTTGACCATAGCTGTGAAGTCTTATGAAGTTTATCGGAAGTTTGGCCCAAGAGAACCTTGTAAAACTAAGATGAACCACAGCCTGGCCACCGAGGAGTTCTCCCAGTGGTGGCTTTGTAAGCACAGGTCTGCTCCGGTTTGGCTATTGTAGGTTTCTTCTTGACTCTGCAAGGCTTCATCAGTCTGCCTTGGCCTCATTCCCTCTCAGGACAGCCATCCGAACTCCAGGGACGATGGACCAAGGCACAGGGTGTCACTTGCCTTCTAGCCGACAACTGCCTAGTGCCTGGTGTCTACCCTGCTTCCACACTCTCTGGTCCCACAGAGACTTTTGATATTATTATTAAGCATATGCCTGTGGAGCCACAGAACGGCTGATGGTTATGGAGATTAAAGGTAGGGATCACAGAAAGCCTGCAAATGCGGTCATCACTGACAAACCTTGCATCTCCCATGATCTCTTCCTGGCAGGACATTTTCTGTGTCAATGCTAGTGATTCAGTTATGAGCCACAGTCAATAGGACAAACTAATAATGAGAAAAATAGAATAGGACTCACCCGAAAAACAAACACTGATCAGTCAGGTTTATGTTCCGCCTCTCTGTGCTGGCCTGGGAACAGAGCAAGAAAGAAGGGGGTGGGGACCATGCTCCTTCCTTGTTCTATTGATTTCTGTTTCCAAGTGATGGAGGGTCTTTAGGCTGCCTTCCAGCCCATGCAGGCTCCTTTGAGCAGTGCTTACCATTTTAAAAGTAGAGGCATTTCAGGAGCAAACAGAACCATGGCTCAGGTGCTAGATCGAGCCACTAAGCCATTGGTGGGACAGGCTGGCCAGAGGGGATGTGTTTCTCTGACTCAGCTTGAAATCTTGCTACCCTGGGCATCATTATTACTTGATATCACCCTCTGGGCACACACAAGGCTTAGAACCTTACAGATGTATTTGCAAGACTTGAACTATCACTGTCCAATTCTGATCTCCGTGGATCATGACCTCACAGTTTTGGGAGGGTAGGCCTTGATTTTAAACACAACTCGGGCATTTCCTCTAAGGAAATCATACAGGTGGAAGGGTCGTGCCCATTCCACGTCATCCAACAGCTATGGGATGGCATGAGACCCGGTCATCCCTTGTTCCTTCCTGCCATCTTATCTCTCTTACACAGTCTGACGCGTGTAGCATGAATTCTAGTTGATATTAATAATAAAACCCTGTAGTCAGGTATTGAGGGGAAAGCTGAAAGATCAAAGAAGCAGAGCAGCCAGGCTACTAGAAAGCTCTTACCTCCCTCTATGAAATCTTCAGACTGAAAAAAGCATGAGCTCCTGTCTCCTCCCACCTATATTCCTCTCTAGTGCTGGGATTAAAGGCGTGCGCCACTACTGCCCAGCCTCTATACATAACTAGTGTGGCTGCTGGGATTAAAGATGTCTGCCCCCACTCCCCAGCCTCTATGGATAACTAGTGTGGCTGCTGGGATTAAAGATGTCTGCCCCCACTGCCTGGTCTGTATGGATAACTAGTGTGGCTGCTGGGATTAAAGATGTCTGCCCCCACTGCCCAGCCTCTATGCATAACTAGTGTGGCTGCTGGGATTAAAGATGTCTGCCCCCACTGCCTGGTCTGTATGGATAACTAGTGTGGCTGCTGGGATTAAAGATGTCACCTGGCCTGTATGGCTGACTTGTGTGGCTAACTTTGCCCTCTGATCTTCAGGCAAGCTTTATTTATTAAAACAAATAAAATATCACTATAGACTTGGGCCACTGAATTTGGGGTTCCAGAATTTAACACAGTTACGCTTATCAAGACTTGGGCAGCTGGTGACCAGCCAGTCCTGGGAGTGTGGCAGAGGATATGTTAGAATCGATCTGCTCCTGGGATGAGGAGAGACCCCATTGGTGGAATAAAAGCCAAACTTCCCCAGGGAGGGAAGATGTCTGAAGCACTGTTCTCATGGGTGCAGTGGCTCACCCCTTAGGGAAGTCCCCAGCTTCATCAATTCTCAGCACCTACTTTGGCAGGAGGCTCCCCCAGGGCTCCGCACATTCTGCCTGAGTCATTCCACGGCCAGAGCCCAGGCTCAAAGCTAAACCGTGGCTGTTTCCCCTTCGCATGGTTTGAAGGGCTTCTTTAGTGGCTTTAAGAGAGCATCTTGAGATAAAAAGGGAACAGGAGCTAACGAGACGGGCGAGCTGCACTTCTCAGCGTTGCCGCTCCTCCAAGGGGAGAGAACATGGTTGCTTTATGAAGTCTCACGGGACACCCGCAGCGCTGCGGCCACTCCCTCTCCATTAGCACGTCTCTCTGCACATATCAGATGGCAAATTATAGAATGATAAAGTTATTAAAATATCTGTAAAAGTCAGCCCACACTCAAGGGCTTGACTCGGCTTTTCTGCCCACTAAGTGGTTTATTTAGACGTCTTGTCTCAAGGTCAGTTCTGCCTACTCCACACACCATCCCCAGCTGCCCCAGTCTGAGGATGCGCTGCTGTGGGGTTTCCAGCCAGGCTGCTATCTTCAGAAGGAGCCCAGAGTTTTCAGACTTGATCCTACTCCACTCCCACCCTCAACTTGAAACCTGCAGCGTAGGTTGGTGATTGCACCTGTGGGTTGATTACTGCCAGAGCCGTCGAACCAACGAAGCTGATCACAAGGAAGGCGGCAGGAGAGCCATCACAGTTTATGCTGGTAGAGGAGACTAGAACGGGTGATCTGGTTACTGCCCACCACCAACACTCTGGCACAGGTCGCAGACAGATGACACCTCATCCAGAGGTTCTCAACCTTCCTAACGCTGCAACCCTTTAATACAGTTCCTCGCATTGTGGGGACCCACCAACCATAACATCATTTTCATTGCTACCTCATAACTGTAATTTTGTAACTGTCGCAAATCTGATATGCTGATGGTTTTAGGAGATGCCTGTGAAAGCTCAGCTCTCCAAAGGGGTCGAGACCCACACGTTGAGAACCACAGACCTAGAAGGTTCAATTTGGCTAGCTCCTTGTCTTGTCACCTGACACAGTTCTCTCTGTCCCCCCTCCCCTCCTCTCTCCGTGTGTACCTTTCCGGTAGGATGCATATGGGCAGATATATGCACACATGTGTGCATGAACGTCAGAGGCCAGCCTCGGGTGTCTGGAGGTCAGGGGATGGCCTCGGTGGTCATTCCTCAAATAACTGCCACATTTGCTTGAGACAGGGTCTTTTATTAGCCTTGAGCTTTGCCAAGTAGGTTAGGCCAAAGGACCAGCAAACTTCAGGGATCTCCTCTCTCTACCTCCCATGTCACCCATGATGTCCCATGAAAGCACCATTGCCATGACATTACAGTCCTGTGCCGCCACACCCTGCTTTTTATATGGGTTCTGAGGATCAACCTGGGACCTCACACTAGTGAGGTAAACCCTTGGCTGACTGACCGTCTTCCCGCCCCTGGCACTGTTTTTCATAAGTGTCCTAGGCCTCTTCATCATGCAAGTGAGTCACTGGTTGGTCCTAAACATTCTGTAATCCCGAATACAGTATCTTGAAGGAATGACAGTCACCCCTAACACTTTCAGGGAAACTGATTGAGATGTCCCAGGGCCCCCACCCTCCTGCCTCTAATTGACAGACAGTATTTTTGCGGGGAGGGGGGAGATGATACCTTTTGCTGTGTGATCAGGCTCCCAGAAGCTCTGAGGCACCATATGTTGTTAAATGAGAGAAGCCATTGCCCAGACATAGATCTGTCTAATTTAATATGATTTTCCATAAATTACAAAGCATGACTTTGAAATTGGATTTGTATAAAATTATGGGTAGCCAGTTCAGGTGGAAGCGGAAGGGAGCCTTGTTATTCCTGGGCCAGCATCTTTTCCGGACTTCCTATTTGATTCTTTCCCACCCTGGAGTGGGAGGACACCGTAGGGCAGTGGTTCTCAACCTTCCTGATGCTGTGGCCCTTTAACACAGTTCCTCATGTTGTGGTGACCCCGAACCATAAAATTATTTCATTGCTGCTTCATAATGTATTTTTGCTGCTATTATGAATAGTGCTGTAAATATCCCTGTTTTCTGGTGGTCTTAGGTGACCCCATAGGTTGAGAACCACTGCTGTGCAGGACCTTTGTAGTGTGGTTCTTACTCTTAGACTTTCTCCCTGTCTATGTATGGCTTCCTCTGGAGAAGTTACCAGCCTAGAGATGGCAAGGCAAAAGACCAAACCCTCTGTCCATCCATTGCATGAGCCAGCACAGAAGAGTCTTCATATCTAGTCGTCAGAGGGAACCCAGAACAAACAAGGGGCCTAGGGGAGCCTGTGATGTTAGGAAAGCCTAATTAATGCAGATCCATAATGCTTCGGGATTCAGACCCCACGCTGTGCCCTTCCTTGTCATGTGACCCTGCAAGAAGCCCTTGAGTCCCTGTGCCACCGGCTCTCTTTGTAAAATGGTCTGCACCTAGCCATGGACTTTGGATGCTCCTGACAACTAAGTCAACACACACAGAGCGTTGGATGCCCGGCACACAGCCCGACTGAGCGTTTCCTCTCATTCTTGCACAAACCCTTCCCTGAGGCTGTGATGCATTCTGGGATGCGCTGATCATGGCACCCAGGAGATGCTCCTGTCTTTCCTGTAACTCTCATTACAACTCCAGCTCTCACTGCTGGCTCTGCTGGCTTGTCTGGGGGTTCCACGTCAGTCCTGCCCTATGAGGTTCACGGCCACTCCATGACAATGACCTCTTCCCCGTAGTCCTCAGAAGCAGTGGCAGCTTTGGCGAGAATAGAGGGGAATGTGATTTGAGCTTTGGTTCCATGGATAAACTCAGATGGGACAATCCATAGTTACTATCCCACAAGGCCATACGAGAATATAAACTATCAAGGTTGAAAGGACTTATAGATGTCTTTGCTTGGGGCCTCTTCCCCCCTACGCCCACCCCCACCACCCCTCTAAAGGCCCAGAGACTTTCTACTGTGGGCCCCATCTACAGCTAAGGTCTCCTAGCATGAGTCTGTCCTTTTGTATTGAGGCCTGTCCTATGGGAACAGCTCAGCCTTACTCAGCCTTTTCTTGAAATGTGTTTTTGGCCTAGGGAGAGGATAGGATTTAGTTTCTTATGATCCTTTTTCTTCTTTTCTTAATGTTGAATTTTATTCTTAAAGAAGGAACTTGACTGTATTTTTCTTATCTGAGTAAGGGTACACAGCCTTTCTCACCCTCCTCGGTGCAAACACATAGTACCAGCCCTACCGACAGCTGCAACAAGCTGACAGGTCACTTCCTGAACCCAGGGACCACGTGGGCAGTGGGCAGAGGCTGCCCCTCCCCCTTCCCTTTGCTTCCCTGTGTGTGAATGGACCGGCTCTTCCGTGCTTTTAATGAACCATCTACAGAACGATTCCTTTGAACTCGGTTTCATCTCCCTGTGCGATTTTAAGTAACTACCTCCCTCTGCTGATCTCCCTCCCCCAAAAGCCCTGCCCTAAATTTAAGCCTGCTTGCCACTGTGGCCCAGGCTTTCAGGCCAAGAAGAGGACAGCAAACAGGTGTGTGGGGTAGCTGGGCCACAGCTGTGGGAGCGCCAGCCGCTCTGGCAGGCCCTAGGCTGGGAGGGGTAGGAGATGCCTCCCCTCAACCCAGTTCAGAATGCGGCTGCCAATCTCAGGTCATTTACTCTCAGAAGACTGAGTAGCCATGAGAGGGAGTGACCTGAGACCTGGGTGTAGAGGCGTCCCTATGACAGCCAGATCTTTGCCCATGAATTCAGAGTCAGGTCTTAGATGGCTAGATCAAAAGCTGCCCTGGAGTTTGTAAAGATCGGCCACCATCCTCCCTGCGATGCCAGAGAGCCCTGTCCCGCATTGACGGGCAGCTTCTGGCCCCCTTCCTTAACTGAGAAAGATGAGAACTCTAGCATTCTGGCCCTCAAATGGTATTTACTTAATAGTTAACTGGCTTTTAAAAGGGAATGGGGACCCGACTCCCTTCCCTAATTAGCCCCGCAGGCCTGTCATCTCCACCTTCACCACCCACAGAGTGTGCTCTTGACAAGTTGTGACCGAACTCCCAGGGGACCTGCACTCTGGGCTTGCCTCTCCACGGTCTGAGAAACACAAGTCTCCGAAGAAGATAAGATTAGCTTAGTGAAGGGTGTGCTGGGAAATGCCAAGGATCTGCTCCGGCCCCTAGCATCCAGTGAACTTATCTCCCACCCATAGTGACTGCACCTGATCTGAACAGACTTGTGGCGACTTTGAACTTGACAGTAATGATGAGTGTCACAGAATGGGATGGCCAGCCTGTTCCTGAAATAGATGAGCAACGGGAGCCTCGTGTGTGTGTGTGGGGGGGGGGGTAAAGTGACCTGCTCGGGTGCACACACTCTTATCCAAGTGTTGGGCTTTCCTCTGCCAGCTCTCCCGGCTCGATGGCTGGAACACATTCCTAGTGTTTGGGAGTAACGCAGGGAACTGTCCTGAGAAGTCCCTCCAAAACACCATCAGGCAAACGAGGGGCTGTTGGGACAAGATAGGACAAACCCCAGTGTGCCGGTACGCACAGCTCCACCCAGTTTCTCATCTTTATATTATATTAAAAAAAAAAAGAAGTCTCAAATAACCCAAACAGGCAGGGTCTGATCTGCAGACAGTCTGCAGGCACCTGCCCAAGAAGCTGCCGGTCGGCTGGTCCATCCTCCTCTGATTTATGTTGTGCGTGTTAAGCCTTAAATTGTTGAGTCTCTGGCTGGCTGCAGAGGCATTACTGGAGGGCTGGGGCACGCTTGCAGCTTCCATGGCTGGCTCTGGTGCTGGAGGTGTTGGCCACGGATCAAGTCCAATCTCACACCTGTCTAGGACAATGAGGGCCTTGTTAGACGCATCCCCGGCCCAGGCTGCTTATTTTTCATATTCAGAACTTGGAGGAGGGGTTGGTAGGAGGGAGAAGACTGGAGAAGCCAAGGCAAGACTTGGGAAATATTGAGGTCAGCTGACACTTGGATTCTTTCCCACCCCGGGACCCTCCTCCCTGCCCACTCCTATCCCCTCCCCCACTTTGTAAATTTATCTTTATATTTAGAAAATAAAAAAAATCATAATACCAACAGCAGCCCCCTTAGGAAAAACATTCTCTTGCATAAGGAGAGGCCTCTTAGACAATCGATTTCTAGCCATGGTGAGGACAGCAGGCAGTAGAGAGGCAGAATGAAGAGGGGGGTGTAACCTTTATCCCACCCACCCAGTGCGGGAACCTGAGCCCATCCCCCTCCTGGTGGCTGTGCCCCTCTGTCTCCTCCCTTTCCTCCTTTTCTCTGCTGGCACTAGTGAGGGAACAGAAACAGCAGGGGATCCTCCCCCCCATGTCTCATTTAGTGACAAAGCATGGGACCCCCACATTCCGATTCAGCTTGCCTGTCCCACCAAGTCAACAGAACTGGCCATGGCAGCAACCTCTGTAAGACAGCAGTGGATCAAGGCCGGGGCTGGCACCCTCAAGGCCGATGGCTCTGAAGGCGAGTTAGTCAGTTGGTGACAGACACATCCTCGCAGGATTCTGCAGGGCACAGGCGCAAAACAAGGGTTCTGCAAGTGTCCCCGGCATCCTATGATGTCAGAGCATGGAAGCCATACAGGAATGCTGGGTGGTTGCCCCACGGGTAGCCACCATGCTTTGGGGACCCAGAGAGGTCACCAGTCTCCCAGCAACCTGCCCAGACTTAGGTACCTGTGGCCATCCTGTGAGAGCTACAAAGAACTCATTTACAACCAAAACCCATCTCTGAACTTCCTCCTTGGAGGCACCACAGGGGAATCCAAACACTGTTTAGTTCACTGGCGATTGAGGACTTACAAGACTTGAAGTTTGGCCCATCCTTTTATTAGCATGTCACTGTTGATTCAGCCATCCTTGTGTCTCTATAGACAGCCATCAGCACACATCCCCAGAGGGACAGCTTTTCAGCAGCAGCTGAACGGCCATAGTGTACAGGAACAATGAGGCCTCTGACCTCGGTGTGCATGCCACCCGCGGGACTCTGAGAGTCAACACAAGTGAAGAGCCCGTGGCTTCCTGTTGCCACTCTTGCATTCGGGGAGTCTCATTATAAACCCCTCTGGGTCCTAGGCCACTGACTGGGCCCACTTAGTCTGACCATGTAACCTTCAGAAGGGCATGGCTGAAGAAGCCATGACTGCCTTTTCGAGCCAATTGAAGGCCAAAGACTTGGCATCCAGAGCCTGTTTTCACTGCCCATTTTAAATCCCCCTCTCAAGCAATGCCTCCCTGGGGTAGTCCAGGCCGCAAGGGTCTCTCCATGGCTCCCTCGCCCATCCAAGTTCTGGAATGACTCACACTAAGTAGGGGAGCAGGGAGGAGACCAAGGCACTAACTGATTATGAGTTACTACTCCTTACCTGCCTCCCTCTCTGACAAGTGAGTACCTGTGGCAGTCCTGTTCTTCTCCCCACCACTTCCGGTACCCTCCCATTCTTTAGCACACTTCATGGGCCCCCTCTTCAGGACATCCTCTCCCCGAGGACCAAGCTGAATCCTCTCCCTAACTTCTAAACCTAAGGGCCCTCCTTAGTGTGGCCTCCCCTCTCCCTCCCCTCCGTCTGCTCTCTGTTTATACCAGAGAGGTTGTGGGGCCCATTGCCTTTTCCCTGGCTGCCCAGATGTCCTTCAGCGCTGCAGGGTGGTCAGCAATGGTGACCAGCTAGCAGGAGGACGGGCTCCATGGGATCCAGCACCTCCTCCTACACACATCTGGACTCTGAGACCCGCACAACAGTTGGTAGAGTTCTCGGTGGCCTTGAGTCCTCTCTCCCACTTCTCTGGGTCTCAGGAAGTCCACGTCTTTAGGTAAAGGAGCCAGTGGCAGTCCCTAGAAAAGTATTTTTTTTTCTGATCTTAGATCCACAGGGGCAAAGTAGGCCATTTTTTGGGTCTGAATCCCATTTCAGAGTTCCAGACAGGACGTAATGCATGGAGGAATATGGCAAATCCCTTTGTCTCTTGCTGTTATGGCCCATAACTTTCCATGGCTATGCTCACAAAAGCAGAGACTCTCTTGAATACCTGCTCCCCTTCCCCGCCATGCAGCCTTGGGCCCACAGCACCCCCCACATACACTCCTTTCACCCTGCCCGGTCTTCCTTCCTCTGCAGACAGCAAAGGTTCACCCAAGGCAGCCTTCCACATACTGGAACCTGCCTCACATGCTTAATTAGAGACCTGGGCCCTGAAATAAGATGTCTTATTTACCCACAACTTCCTAGAGATCCCAGCCCCTACCATACTGCTACTTCTTTCGTCTTTCGTACAAGCCTGGCTCCTGCTTCCTGCCCTTCAGTTGTGCCTGCCTGTTGCTTCCTTCCCAGACCACATTCTGAGATTCTTCTTCAAATTCGTCCTTTGAAACATTTGATTCAGCTCTCTACCCCTCTTGCCTTCCTCACCTAAAAAAGTCCTTTTCCAGGTCCTAGGGTTGTAGCTCCATTGGAAGGGCGTTTGTCTAGCATGGGTAAACCCACATTCGATCCCAAGCCCTTCTTGTAATGGGCGGGGCAGTGCACATCTGTAATCCCAGCATTCAGGAGGTGAGGGCAGGAGAATCTGGAGTTCGTGGCCATTCTCAGGTACGTAACAAGTTCAAGGACAGTCTGAACTACAAGAAATCTTTTCTTTAAAAATAATTGACCCGTTTCTAGGTCCAGGGCCTTCAGGGTCATGTCCCTGCCTTCTGATGACTTTACTGGAGTCTCCCACCAACCTGGGAAGCCAGGGACACCCCCTGACCTCCTCCTCGTATCCTCCTTTCTCTGATCAGAGGAGAGTACTCTGCCAGCTGCAGAGAAATGCACCCTCTTATCTCTGTCTTCCAGCCCTCATGGGAAACAGTGTCAGCTGTGACCCCACAGAGAGGCTCTTTGGCCCCCTGGCCCACTCATCCCCTTTGGGATGCACCTTCCCTGGGTGCTCTTGGAAACTCTTTTGTTCGAATCAAGGAAGAAAGTGCTGTGGATGAGCTGTTGTGTTTCTTACTTAAAAAAAAAAAAAGACAGGAAGTTCCTGTTTTTTAGAAAGGCTGTTCATTTCCAAAGAACCTAGTTACAGAGCCAGTCAGTCATAGAATGGATTCTGGATTTTTTTTTCCTTCAAGATGGTACACAATACATATGAGAAAGAATGAAAGAAAAAACCCTACTAAGCCAGCGAGAGAGAGTGAGCGAACACAAAGGGAGATATTATAATGGGCTTTTGTTGGTGCTTGCGTCTTCTTGTTGAAAACAGAAAGACCCTGAGGTGCTGAGGTGCGGACAGACGCTGATGTTATCAGCCCCCAGAAATCCTGCCTGCAGTCCAGTGGCAGGCAGGATCCAAACGACCACAGCAACTGCTCCTGCTCAGCACAACGGGCGCTTTCAGGCGCTGGTAAACAGCCTGCGCCCCAGGGCTCGAATCCTTCAAAAGTTTGCCTAGGTAATTGCGTTTCATTGCTGTCTGGTCTGTGCTCACCAGTCTAATCTGGAGGTTCAGACAGCCAGGCCAAGCTTGCGAGACTGGAGGGGAACAAGCCTGTGGATCTAATCCACTTGAAAGACAGACTAATACAAGTGCAGCTAACTCATTATTCTAAGTGATGTGAACAGAAAGAGGACGGCACTTTCTATAAAAGGGTTTCAAGTCCGCACAGCGTAGTGCTTGCTGGCTTAAAGCCATTAGAAGATAAGGCGAAGGGTGACAATGGGACTCCCCCGGTGGCTGTCCCCCTGGCTTAGGAAGCCTGGCTCCCTGTGATGACCCCAGTATGGTCTCTTCCGGTCCTGCCCTTGATTCTGGATTATTTTGTGAAGGGTGATAGCAACAGATACCAACTTTTATTTGAGATCCGGGTTGGGTTCCAGGGAATAAATCTAAGAGAGAATTCTGAGGGAACCCCACCCACCAGCTCCCAGTTCCTACAGACCTGTTATCAGGAAGAGCCTCCTCCTCAGGGCCGTCCCACCAAGATACTTGGCAATTATTTGCATAGCTTTTGAAGTTTAAGCCTTTCCATTTTGCCAGTATACCCTCCGTAGATAGGAGGAGGGGTGCTTTCCAGTAGTCTTACGAAGAACAGGTCTACAGTTAGCCAGGAGTTCAGCTTTGACCCCATGCCAACCTTCTGCTGGGAACAGAGAGAGTCTCTTAACCCTGGGCCTCAGTGTTCTCGGAGTTGGAGCTGGTACAGGGAGTCTCTAGTGCTGCTTTCTGCTCCATCATTCCATGAGACTTTGGAATGAGACCTCAGAGCTGCAGACAGTGATCCACATCGCTATCCAGTTACGTGTGACTCGTGCCCAGGAAACCCAGGAGGGGCAAGTGCTGGCCTGTCCCTTCCAAGGTGGCAAAGCCAGCGGTCACCTCAGGAGCAATCTGGTTGGTCGTTTACACCTGTGGCTTCCCCAGGGCTGGACTCAGCCATCGGTCGATGCCAAGTCTGGGTTTGTCAGCCCTAAGACTGAGAAAACAGTTGCCCCAGCCTCCAGTATGGAGACATGATTCTCCTCGGGTGCAGGCTACCCACAGCTGCCCTACCTCTCACCCCTCAGTTCATGTGCGGTTCCCCCAGGCCACAGTGCTAACTTACATCGCCCACAATCAGAGCGGCCTCTCCAGGCCCCATTTTCTGCTTTGTTGTTGAAGTTGGCCCAACTACCAAGTCAGAACGTTCTTTTCTGGTTCAGGTTTCCCTTGATATTTTGACGTTAGGAGCTGAACCATTCTGTTAGGGACCCTCTTGTGCTCCATCAGATAGTAAACAGCACCCACTAAATGTCTCTTTCTTGCTTTCCTGACTCTAATCAAGCCTGTTTTCTGACATGGCTAAAAATCTTGCAGAGGAGGGTTTGCTGCTGGTTCATGCCAGCGTGGGGAAGTCCTGAGTGTCTCGTCTGTGCACACACGAGGTCATCGTGTGAGACAATGTGTGTGAGCCTGCAGAGCCCCTGCGCCTCTGTCCTCCGCTGGCAATCCTCTTTGCTCAGGCAGCTGTTTCAGGACCGCCCGCTATCTTAACCTATACATTTCTTCCCTTCCATCTGAGTCCAAGCCACTAAAAACCCATCCCATCTGTGTGAAGGGCTGCCTTGACCTTGTAAATCAAAGGCGCTCTCTGGAGGGAGGTTTCCCACCGCTGGGCTCTGCCTAGCATCATTCTTTCTCAGGGTGACCTCAGCTATTCAAGTATGAAGGTTGTATTTGAAATGCCATTTGCTTTCCCTACGTCAATAAATGAAGCTGTGAATCTTTAGATCATCAGAGTTGTGCTGATTACCAAGAGTTTTCCTCTGAATGGTAAACGTGTCTCTTTTTTTTTTTCCTTTATCGAGATCTGTGTGAGTTTAAAAGAATTCTGGCAGATTTCCGCTTGCCTCTCTGAATCGGAGCACAAGTGGAGATTGCCCCCAGACGCGTCTGCCTTTATTAGTTTATGTCCTTTGTTGGGAGCGTCAGGGATTAACTTATGAAAGTACGCACAGCTCTTATCTTCAAAGGTATCCTCTGCACAGCGGACTCCGCCCCACCAACCCAAGCTATTCATCTATTGCAATCCCAATTAGTTCACATCAAGGTCAATTACTTGGGGTGTGCAAGAGGGCCACAAACACAAGTGAGCAAGTCCCCCTCGTGTGGCTCTCGCATGAAAATAAGAGAGGGATTACAGCCAGGCAGCAGAGAAGCTAGAATTGTCTGGTGCCTCCCTCGGTGGTTGATAGCGACCATGTTCATAACTCTCACCAACCCAAAGCTCGAGCAGAGATGTGCAAACAGGGAGGGGAGGGCCTCAGCCTCCTCACCCCAACCCTGTTCTTGAGGGTGAGTATCTGAGTAATTCAGCAGTCTCTGAGGCACAGAGAGGTTTCTGAGAACATTCGCTGGCTATGGAGGAGCAGCCTTGTGTTTATGATATGTGATAAGCTCCGCTCCTTCTAAAGACATGTCTGTAAAAGACAGGATGGAGTTGGTGGATGCACAGGACGGGTCATCATAGTTCAGGAATGGAAGTCAGCTCCAGGATCGCAGCCACGCATCCCACGGTCTCTTTGAGGCCACCAGCAGGAGGGATGGTCGGATGGTAAGGTATGTGAGGGGTACGTGTCACTAGTCAGAGGACAAGACCCTCCCTTACATAATGCAAACATACTTCTCAGATCTAGCATTATTACATAGCAGGGAGGAGAGGCCATGGAAGACCAAATGGAAGTGCAGCGTTCGGCGTCCATTGCATGTACAGTCAGACAGTTCTCGTGAAAGGATGGATGTATTGGAACAACCCAGACGAGAGTGGCCAGGAATCATGCAAGGTTCATCTTTCCATTCTGACAGACCCTGGACTGTAGAGATCCCTCTAATACAAGGAGAGAGAGACATGTGCATAGCCTGACTAGAAGATGAACGGGGGGGGCACAATGTACAGCTCTCCATAGTTCTGGTCTCCTGGCTCCACTTCAAGAAATTGATTCTAAGAACCCAAGTCTGGTATGTAGGTAAGGGAAATTTGACAGTGGCCAGGGTTCAGGCAGGAAGAGAACAGTCTTGTAAGACCAGGCCTGAACTCCCCCCACTATGGCCCTGCCCCAATACACAAAGTATGAAGAAAACATGGGGGCAGACACCAACTGGATTTCTCTTGCAAGCATTTATCAAAGGGGGCTTAGGCACTTCACCTTTGGGGGAATTCTCGATTTCCCTGTGTCGGAATGTTCTTCTGAGAGTGGGGAGTGTGCTCTTAAAGAAAGAACACCCCTTTGACATGACTCACACCTCTCAAGACAAAGAACAATGAATCTTTGACTTGCTATTCAGCTTTCAGATCCTGTGCCCTGGCAGGGACCGTGCCACCCTGCCCTGAGCCAGGCTGTGCAGAGTGTTTGTGGAGCGGTGGTGCGGGAGGAGGGGCTTGCACCGAGTCTGGGCGCTGGCACTGAGCCACCGGAACCACACACACGTCGTTGTGGAAACCACGATTTGCACCCTGGAACTCTGGCTGGCTGAGGCAAGTCCCATTCCTAGTAGCCCTATGGGGCCTGACCGCCGTCTGCTATGTGGAACACCAGCAGTGTGGATGAGGGATCTCTCCTGTGCACCCGCCAAGCGATTCTCACTCTGCACACCTTTACCTTGTCTCTCAGTGCAAGTAACTGAATTGACAGTGATCGGGCCAGGGTCCCATTTCACCCTCCCAGTAACCTCGGAGGGTGATGTCATCACCACTCCTCACAGGTGGGGGAAATGTCCCCCTGGGAGTAGCACAGTGTCACCGGACAGCTAGTGTCTCCATCCTAATAGCTCAGACCTGAAAGTCACACCTATGCTCTCTTGTGGCCTAAGGGCTGCTGGTTTGGGGGAGAGGACAGCACAGAGGTGAGGTACCCAAATCCTAGAGATGTGTGGGGTCTGCACAGACTGTAACACAGTTGAGCACCTTCTGTTTGTTTTGGGGAACATTCTAGAGGATGTGGTCTTGACTCTTCTGGCCACGTGAATATAAATTTACTTTCGGACTCTGCTATAGAAAACCGTCATCTGTACTTAGAACTCAATAAGAATGAATCAAGACCCCGATCATAGGATGACACAGGCTGACCGAGCCTAAATCCTGGCCGTCAAGCTACCTTAGCGATTTCCAAGCAATTCTAACATTTGACAACTCACTACCACACCAGAACAAAACTCAAAGCTGCAGCTCAGAAGGCACGCAGAGAAAACACGGAGGGTCTGGTTGCTGCAGTGGAGGGTCCCTTGGCTCTTACCAGAGGTCCTGAGTGTTGGCTAGGTGACAGCCCTCAGCACAGAGATCCGGGGCTGTACAGGGAACAGGGACCATCCCCAGAGGAAACGAGGCTGCCAGATGGCATGACAGAGTCTGCAGTGGGCCAGGCTTCACTCTCGGCTAAGCCCTGGAGCCCCAAATTGTCCTGTAATGACAACATGTGGGCAGTGGCCCCATCATCTACACCCTTGCAGGCTCCCAAGAAAATGGCTTCTCCTTTCCAAAGGCAGCTTCCTAATGCTGTGACCCTTTAATGTGACCCGTGTTGTGGTGACCACTCCCACAACCATAAACTATTTCATTGCTACTTCACAACTGTAATTTTGGTACTGTTACAGATCATAATGTAAATATCTGATACGCAGGGTATCTACTATGGGGGTTATGACCCCTGTGGGGGTCGTGACCCCAAGGCCGAGAGCCGCTGCCCTAAGGCATTCATTATAAGGACTCTCATAAACTCTCAGTCCTGTTACTTAAAGTGACCTCGGCAAGAGACAGCTCCTACCGCATCCAGTTCTCAGTAGAAGACACAGTGGGCACTTCTCAGGGATGGCCCGGAGCCCCACCAGCAGCAGGGAGTCTTCCACAGCCAGCTCGAAACAGCCTCTAACATCTGATCCGCGCTACGCGAGTAAAATCTGCAGTGTGCATTACTGTCAGTCAGTGGACACTACCCAGAACATTCTACCCCGCGAGCAGTCCCAGGAGGTCCGAGGTTCTCTGGCCTACAGTGTCCCACAGGAGGTGACAACAACTTCTATTCTGGGTGAGAGCTCTCTCCCTCAATCCCGAGGGCTTGGCGCCGAGCTGCAAAGGGACTTCTGACCCAACACAGAAGTTCTCCCTCACCCCAGGACTCAAGGAAGGAATAAAGAGGACTAGGGTACTGGATGAGGACCCTTGGGGGCCGGGGGTGCTGAAAGACGTCTTTGCCTCAGCTTTTCCAGACTGCATTGGAGGAGACAGGAAGGAAGGAGAGTTGGGCAGGGTGCCCACAGAAGGACTGGTACACGATGGACTTTATCCAGCCAGACTATCGGCTCCTCTAGGCCTAGGAAACAGAAGAGGTCGAGGGCGTAGAAGTGGGGGTACAGACAGTCCTTACAGATGAGGCATTTATGGGGGGGTGCTTCTTCAACAGCATTCGCTGAAGTTAGTTATCTGCAGGAAAGGGCACAGCAGAAACCCGACGGGGGCCTTCGGTGCCCTCAGAACCACAGTCCCTCTGCCGTCTGGACACGAAAGGCCACTCTGTCCACAGCAGAGAGACCGTGCCAAAAGAGATGAGACAGGCTATGAAAGCCCCGCCTTTTCTAGGAGCTGGTGACTTATCCCTGAACCCTTGCACAGGGAGGACTCTGCCTAAGTACAGAGCCCTTTCCAGACGTGTCTCAGACTGATCTGGCTGAGGGGAGCGGCCTCGTGGTGAGGGCTGAACTATTTCCCCTGGGAACTGTCTGGCAGCCCTAATGAGGAAGAGCACTTTGCGTTTATAGGGCGCCTTTCATCTGAGGATCTCAAAGCTGGACCACAAACATTAATTAGCGCTCACACCTGTGAGGCAGGTGAGTCTAGTCACCCCCCCCCCCAGCCCCCCAGCTTAAAAGATGAGGAAACAGAGGTTTGAGAGGAAAAGGACTCTGGGGTGAGCCACCAGGGTTAGGAGCAGCATTTTAGATTCATAGCATCCTGACCACAAAGTCACAAAACCTCCCGGGGAGGGGAGGGCGGCGTGATGAATTCCGGACTGGAATCAGGAGTGGTGGGGATGGAGCCACACACAACTCTTCCCTTTCCCAAGCAGCCTGTCACCTCCGGGGTGGACAGATGTCAGGGAGAATGGGGGCCTCCAGCCCCCGAAGGCCTTTGGAGCAGCATCTCCAGGCAGGTCTCTATCCTGGCTCTGTGGATGCTTCCCTTCAAAGCCCGAACAGCGAAGGCAGCTGAGCCACTCATGACTAACATAAGCGTCTGCAGCCAGTGGGAGAAAAATGCTTGGCAAATCCCAGGGCTCTTTCACAACCCCCCTCCTTTCTTCCAGAATCCAGGGCTGGTGGGAACTGAGTCATGTTATCATGGGGTTCCACTGATAATGCTGAGGTTATGCTAATCCAATGCTCGCTACCTGGGGGGCGGGGAGGTGCTCTGCTCCCTGACTGACATTGGGTGCTGTTGTGGATTTAGTGTCCACCACAGAAGCCAGAAACACTGCTTCTCAAAAACACTAGACACTGCAGGGAAACAGGCTTTCCGAGGGAGTCACCTGCCCAGCATCAGGGCTATAAAAGCTGACATTGCACAATTCGGGGTGAGAGGGGGCAGTTGTCCAAGCATCTGGGGGTACCCCTTCTTCCATACACAAGGTAGCCTGGACCTTTCTTTCTTCACAAGGGTCCCAGAGGAGAAGATGAAAAATGAACACCTCCCCTGGGGCTCGCCCTGACACATCACCCTGGAAACTGACTCACATCTGAGTCCTGACTCACATCCTGTTGTGTGCTCAGAGGCATCCAAGGGGGCATTACACCAGCTACCCGTGACCGAGGCGCACTGGGAGGGCACCCTGCAAAGGACTCACTCTGCCTTCCTTGCACAGAGCCGGGACCTCCTCTAAGGAAAAGGCCAGAACAAGCCCCTTAGGTTTAGATGTTCACAGAGCAGCTTCTGCCCTTTACAAAGCAGACAGGCCTCCGGTGGATGCCTGCTGTTTCTGTTTAACGGATCAAAGGTGAACAGGAGGTTTGTTGTTGAAGAGACGCCCCCAAGTGATCAAGGAAAGGGGTTCTGGCTACACTGGAGACATGGAGCCCTGACAACCTGACACAGGCGTCTAGAAGCCACCCCAGCTCCTCTAAGGGCCCCGGGAAACCCAGGCTGTGAAGTCAGGAGCTAGGACCACCACCAAAGGTTCATCTGAATAAGGCTGGATGTCCCAGAGAGGGCGCGAGGATGAACTGATAAGCTTTGGATTTTCAAAACAGGCGTGTTCCTTCGAGTTGTCTGTAGTCAGTGCCATTGGCCTCTGCTTTAGAGCGTGTTCGCTTCTCTTTGCCATGGGTATGGAGTGTGTCCTTCCCCTTTTCAGTTCATAAGTTTTCGTTACTGATCCTGGGCCTTTCCTTTCAAATGTCTCCAGCACTAGACATTCCTCCTCCAATGCTGCTCCAACTCTGTTGCCTAAACGTTGCTTGCTTTCATTTTCATTAAGTGACAAGTATTATAAATATTTTTGAGAACTTTTATTTGGCCCCTATGGCATTTATAGATAACCTCCAATTTCTGAAGATTTCCTAATAATCTTTCTGTTACTGGTTTTTGTGTTTTGTTTGTAGGGAAGGGGCCGTTTGGTTTTACTTTAAGTCCTTGTGGCCTAAGATAACATTTTGTATGATTATGCCCTTAAGATCAAGCAGCATTTTATGACCCCCAATGTAGTCCATCTCCGGGAGTGTATGTGTGGGCTTCCGAAGAATAGCCTACAGATGTTAGTTAGGTCAAGGTGATACTGTCCAGGTCGGTGGAGTTTGGACTTTTGTGTGTCGGTATAGAGGAGGGATGCTGAGGTCTCCAGCCAGAATGATGGATTTGTCTGCTTTTCCTTGCATTTCAGTTAGTCTTTGCCTGAGGACTTGACACTGTGCTCACTGGGCACCTGCTAAGGAATACGTATTATTAGTTGGCCATATTATCATCGTGTAACTCACCTCTTATCCTTGAAAATCTCCATCTTCAATTAGCTTTGTAGAAAACTAATACAGCAAGTCGGGCACTCTTTGAATTGATGTTAGCATAATTTCTCTTCACCCGGCCTGAGTCTGTATTTAAATGAGCCATTTGTATGCGTCAGGTAGTTAAGTTTTATTTGTAGCTTGCTCTGACAGCTTCTGCGGTGGATGCAGGCAATTCACACATCTCCACTGTTTATAGATAGAGCTGGATTATTATCTGCCGTGGTTTCACTTGTATGTCTGCTGCACGTGGTTCTTTGCCCCGCCCCCTGCTTTTGTCTCCTCTCGCTGTGATTTCACTGTAGCTCACCTATTCACATAGCAAGTATATTTTTAAAACATTCCTTTAGGGGGGCTCGAGAGATGGGTCAGAGACTGAAAGCACTGGCTGTTCTTCCAGTGGACCCCAGTTTGATTCCTAGCACCCACTAGTGGCTATTGACTGTCTGCTAACTCCAGTCCCAGGGGAATCTGACACCCTCCTCTAGCCTCCTTAGGCACTGCATGTATGAGGAACACAGATATGCATGTAGCTGAACACCCATAGACGTAAAGTCAATCAGTCAATCAATCAATGAAATCTTTTAAAACTTGCTTTAGTGATTGTTCCAGTGTTTAAAAACTAAGTCCACAATCAAATTACATTATTTGACACTTGTTATATGTTACTACTTTTCACAGCATTTACATTTATTTATTTAGTCTCTCTCTTGCTTGCCAACTCTCTCTCTCATCTGTGTGTGTGTGTGTGTGTGTGTGTGTGTGTGTGTGTGTGTACACGCTATAGTGTATGTAAGAAGCTGAGGACAACTTGTAGGATGTGTGTATGTGTGTGTGTGTGTATGTATGTGCGTGTGTGTACATGCTCTCTCTCTCTCTTTCCTTTCTAGTTCGACAAGTTGGTATTGACATATTTTCAAGTTCACTGACTTCCCTCGGCCATGGCTTGCCTACTAATAACCTCATAAAAGATATTTCCTGTTTCTCTTTTTCATTTCCTGAATTTCTTTTGAGACTTTCTTACAATTTCCATTTTAAATTCCTTCTCTGTGTCACATCTGAGTTTTCTCGCTCACTTTGTCTTTCTGGGCCATACATTTCTTCCCTATCTTGTAATGTATTCAGAGTTGAGCATGGTGCATCCATAGCATGAGCTAACACAGCCAGACCGCTGGTGTGAGTTTTCTATTATCCAGGCAGGGGTTGGGTTAGGGTGAATTAGTGTAACTATAGGAGTCCCGCCCCTCTCGAGTCCTCGTGGTCTTTAGCTTCCCGTGAACTCTCTATCCTATTCTGCTCCTTGCAGCCCTTCCATCAGTAGTCCACAGTGAGATGGGATGCTGTGAGAACCCAGTGGAGTCCCTGGACCACAGCACATCCCTTCTGGGCAGCACTGTAGCTCTCCAGACTTGAATTCTCCTATCCGTCTCTATTCAGCTTTCAGCATTGTGATGTCCCCACGATGCGCTCCCATAGGCTTCTGTCTCCTTGGTGTGGTCTTTTGTGCTTGCTTCCTCCCCAGACTTTGGGCCTGCTATACTGCCAGAATTCCCTGGGAGATCTGGAAAGGTCAGAGATTTTCTGTTCACCATTTTCCTTGTTCTAATGACAAGAATGTTAGCTCTTCAGCTCTACACTTTGGTGCTGAACGTGGGAGAAGGCGGCCACTCTGATATGAATTATTTTACAGGTCATGACAGACACTGAAGACATTCTGATGTTGTTGCCTTAAAAACCTTCTTTTCCTGAGTGAAATACACCATGTTCCTTTGCTCGGTCTCCCTATTTCTCCCTTGTCTTTCACCTCCATTTCAGATGGAACGGGGATAAGTCCAGGAATGAGAGAGGGAGCCCCTCTTATCCATATTTGCAATGACCTTGGTCACGTATTCTCATCGAAAACATGAGCATACAGAAACTACCAACATATAAAAAGTCCAAGTTTAAATTTTCTGATCTAGAACTTTTAAAAGCAGAAGCATGAATTGATTGAAATATTGAATTCCCGCATTCTCTTTATCACAGAATTCTAACGTCCTTCCTCACTCACCATTTAATACCCAGAGCCTAGCTCTTCTCAAGACGCTCAACCCCAAGCAGAGCAGTATTGCCTGGGCCCCACCTCAGTGCAAGTAGGCGTTGCCTTTCCCACCAAGCATCAGCTACACCTCGGGACTGCATTTCCTTTAGCAATAATACAATCATGGAAGTCAATCAGGCTGACTGAGCTTTTACAATGGCCACACAGCGTGACATGTCTCTTTTCCTGTGGCTTGCTTCTTCCTTGATACTACCCTTGACAGACAGGAGAAGATGAGATCTGCTGAAGCTAGTTTCCAGCAAAGGCAGAATTCAACCCCAAATCTGTTTGACGTATGCCCAATGCCTTCCCATTCTGCTCGTCTCCAGTGCAGAATGTAAGCACAGCACAAACACCACTGTCATTCTCCCTCTGCCTTGGAAGCAGCCATTTGCAAGTCCAAATTAGGCATGCAAGTTAGCACTCGGTCTCTACGGCTTCTCGCCCTTCCAGTGGCTGGACCTCTTAGAAGGTAGAGAACCATTTACTAGTGAGTCCCTAGCCCAGGGGCCCCAGCGACAAAACTGTGTGTGGAGACATAAATGACAGAACCAGTGAGTAATTCCACCAGCCGATGAATATGCAAATATTGAATGAATGGATGGGTGGATGGATGGATGGATGGATGGATGGATGGATGGATGGAGAAATTCTCAGTGTGCTGACAAGTGCATGAGGAAGGAGCCTTTCCAAGCATTGCACTTGGAAGCTTTGCCCTGATAAATCCCAGCATGGCAGGGGCATTGCGCCTCTTCACCGCCATGACTGGCCACATTATCACATGCCTGGCACACAACTCGTGCTGAGTCAGCTTGTGTTTGCTTTGATGGATGGACTTACCCAAAGCAGATCCTTCAAGAAGAGCATCTCACCTGGGCTTTGTGGAACGCTTCATGGTGATGCTCTCTCAGGCTGAGGCCTTTTCTGGATAACTCCCACTGAATCCCTGCTAGCACTTCCCAGCATCCACCCCATCAGGATCATAAGTACCACACTTCAATTCACAACCCCCACCTGATTCTTCCCTGACTCTCACAACACATAAGTTAAACAGAGAAATTCTGAGCTAGACTTATTTGAGCCAGGACCCTGCCCTGTCGCCACCGGATGGTTTTTAGCGATCATCTCACTCCAAAGGGGAGTATGAAGGTTTGATCCGACAGATGGGCCTGGCGCGCATTTTTTTTTCCTGTGAGGCAACTAACAACATGGCTATTTCAATTTTGGCTTTCCTGTGTTCATGGTGGCCCCACTTCCACTCCCATCAGAGCAAAGGACAGAGACCTCTCACACAAACACAGAACACTGTATTGTCACGTCTTTTTTGTTGTTGTTTGCTTTTGCTTTGTTGGGTTTTTTTTTTTTTGTGGCTCAAACAAAAGACTGAAAACAACCCAAAATTCCTCGGAGAGGCTCATGGCCACCACCTGCTGGCCCACCACTGGCAAAGGACCCACGGAGGTTCCTTGTGGTGGAAGAAATGAGGGCTGATGGGCTGACGGCTTCGGCATGTGTAATGCGGTGCCGTCCTCACTGAACCACAGTGGGAAGTAAGATGATGCCGAATCTACAGCCTGTGTAACAAAGAAAACACAGAACCTGGGCTCGAATCGTAAAGGTCATGTTCCAGAGCATATTTTAAAAGGCTATGAAATATTATGCAATGTTGCACAGCTTAGTTACGAGGTTAGAAAGGCCTGGCCTGACTCTTCTCACCGCAGTAAAGCATGACGGAGCATGAATCACGACATAACACTTTATGCTTCGTGTCGTTTCAGACGTGGGGCTAGGGGGTGCTAGGCTGTCTGCACAGCGGATTACTACACCACAGCTCGCACCCTGGAGGCCTTTATGATGGTTCTAGAACCTCTTTTGTTTGATTTTTAAGTGTTTAAGATATCTGAATAGTATGTGTTCATTTGGTAAGTGTGTGTGGTGAGAATATAAGCATGCCTTGCAGGAAATATTTGAGTGTATGGATTTTGGGTGTCCCACACACATACTTGGAGCAAGACATTTAGGGTAACATGAGGTGCAGGACAGCCTGTCTGTTCTGCTTCCCTCCGGCCCTGCTGTGCTGTTAGGTCATATTTGGACCCTAAAGTCATTGAGTATAATCTGCAATGTTATGCCTCTAGAAGGAAGCACTATGAAATAAATATCTAAAATCCCACATGAACTGCTCCTCTCTAAGGGGAGCCACCATATCACAGGGGCATCAAATACTTGGATTCTATGAACAAGCTATGTGCATACATGTGTAATCATTTAAATAATGGTGACTAGTTATCGTTATAAGACCTTTTCATTTTAAGACACCACCCCACTCCATCTGTCACCAACACCCCTATCTCTCCGCAGATGCGAGGCAGATCCAGCCATCCCCACCATGGTCCTATGATCAGTCTTACCAGTACCTGGGATCCATCACCTCCTCTTCCGTGCACCCTGCAACGCCCATCTCACCTGGCCGTGCCAGCGGCATGACAAGCCTCTCTGCGGAACTCTCCAGTCGACTTTCAAGTAAGCCGCTTGAGAACGTAATCTGCAAGGGGTCTGGAGGGGAAGGTTTGGAAGAGTATAGGAGACAAAGGGAAGGAGCGGGCTGGATCCAGAGCAGAACAGGGTTCAAAGACAAAGTCACCCACCTCTGCACGGATGCCATGCCTAGCACTGACTGTTCCTGACATGAGAAGAGGCAGCGGATGAGGAGACAGAGTGAGGAGACAGGTGTCTCCGTCCATCTCTTCTGTATTTAGGGTTTGCTCATGTCTGCTGGGGAAGGGTGGTGGCCAGGGACTACTATTCTGGAAAGGCAAAGCGGCCTAAGTAAGGATTGTGTGCCTTTGGCAAAGGAATCCACCTCCCAGCTGACTTCTAGCCCATGGCTGCGCTCCCCAGCCGTGGTGAACTGTCACAGGTTCCTGCAAACAGCACAATGGTACACTTCGGAATAGGGAACAAATATGCCCCAAGATAAACATTGCCAGCTAAGGGCTGTTCAGACTGAGGGTTAGGAACAAGGTGGAGAGCTCAGGTGTCATGGTTAGCATAATTGTTGTTAATACGAGCTCATTAAATATTAGTCATTTAACCTATGAGCCCTTGGGGCTTGGCACTCACCCTTGCTCCTGGGCAGGGAAATCAGAGTTACAGGAAAAAACTCCTTTGTTGAAGGCTAAAGAAGAAACTTACTGTTCGGAGCTTTGAAATTGGAGCTGAACCAAACTGTGAAATACTTGAGAGCCCTTCACCCTTAAGAGGCCTGCAGTGCACTTGTATATGTGGTGGAGGGGGGCGGGTTTTGCTTTGGGGCCCTCGAAGGCAGATTAGAACAGGTGAGTGGGCAGGCAGAAAGGCAGAGGAGTCAGGACGGCCGCCTTCAATGTTGTGAAAGACTGTTTGCAGACAACCACCACAGTTACTTAAGGTTCTACCAGGGGGTTAGAGTCTCCATCACAAATCACCCCGACTCACCCGGCTACTGTAGCCTGTCTCCCCCGCCCCCAGCAATGGTATTGGGGGTACTGGCATTTGGGCTGCATCATGTTTTATTGGGGGCGGAACTGTCCTATGCACCAGACATTAGCTAGAAGTATCCTTGACCTCGAGATGCCAGTAGAAAATGTCCCAGCATGTCCAACAGAAATCTCCAGGACTCTCTGGGTAAAGCCCCTGCCTTGCGAACATGGGGACCAAGTATGACTCTTCAGAACACAGGTATAAAAGCAAAGTGTGGTGTCACAGGTTTCTAATCCCATCACTAGGGACATGGAGATTAATCACAGGCCAAGGAGAGGCCCTGCCTCAAAAGACGACTTGGACCCCTGCTGAAGAACAAAACCCAAGGCCGCCGCTGGTCTCTGCACACACATGTACACACACAAGCACAAGTGCCTGTACATAGGGGTGCCCATAAATGAACACACACACACAGACACATGCACAAAATGTCTCCGCTTGTGCCAGCTGGGGCAGTGAGCACCTTGAACCTCACCCGCCCCTGGCTCTTGATTGAGCTACGAAAGCCAGCTTCCTCTCTCCACTCTTACCTGACTTCAAGCCATCCGTGCCAATACTTGCACGGGTGCCGATGGTCTAAGGAATTAAGAGGGTAACATAGGAATTGTGGCATTTGCTCAGCTGGCTGTGTCTAAAAGCCTGTCCCCTCAGGGACACTTGGATTCCAGGAGCATCTGTCTGCTCTCCCAAATTCCTGTCAGTGACGCTGCTCTGTCCGCTGGCCACAGCCCGCATCTAAAACACTTAATGTTTTCCTTGGAAATGTCCCCAGTGTAGGTCTGTTCCTTGAAATGTGTTGCATAAGTCTTTCAGCTTGGTCACCACCCCAAGTGTGCACCTAGGTCCAGCTCCACCAGCTGACCAGCGATCACATGATCACATGCCAGACTGGCTCTTAACGCTTTCCTTTTACTCTTGGAGAACAGCAGACATGTATGGGACACATTTGATCATGTCAGCTTGCCCATGCCTCCCCTTGGCTCCCGCATAGCATCTCCCTCTAAACTTCATGTCTTTTAAACATTTTTAACTTGTTTTTGATTGATCAAGTCCAGGCGGCACTGTCCATGGGTGTGTGGGGTCATTCATTACTGCCTGGGTAATCTATCAGCCAGTGCCACCATCGGCTAAAATAGGAGAGGGCCACCACACAACTATGTTCCTAATGATAGGGACTTCAACAACACCAGCTAGAAAGAAGGGTGCTTATGGTACGGGAATGTGAGAGAGAGAAAAGCCATTTCAGGACCCAAAAGTGACCTCTGCTGCCCCGTAGGGAAGACCAGAGATGACAAACAGGCTCTCATGAGTGTCACGGAACAGGAACAGGCGCAGGAGAGTGAGCTTCAGCTTGGCAAAGCTCCCTCTGGAAATGTAGCCCTGAGCGCAGGTCTTGCAGGCTTAGGAAGTGCTGTGGTAAACCTGGGGCAGGAGAAGGCTGGGATCCATGAGAGGAAGCAGCTCCAGGCCCACAGCTCTGGGAACTTGACCCCTCTGTGGGCTTCGGCTACACCCCGCCCATCCAGCCCCACCCGGCCTCCCTCTCCAGTACACCCTGTCTGTCCCTGTCCCTTGCACACAGACTGCACACCTTGTCTGGCAGGAGCTGTCACGTGAAGGTTTACCTTTCTTTTCCTTCTTTTTCCTCCCCTTCTTTTTCTTTTTGTTAATTAATGTTTAGCTGCCAACCTGGGCGACAGACAGCATTAATCTGAGTCATGCAGAAGATCCTTTTAAGGCAGCCATTATCTGCTCAGGTTGTTTAATCCTTTGGGGGCAGTGGGAGGGGCCTGGAGTGGGCTGCTTTGTCCCTGTCAGGCTGGAGAGCCCAGACTAGCTCCGCCATGGTGGATAGTTAGCGCCATCCCGTGAAAACTTTCACTTCCAGTGAAAACACCTGAGCCTTCTAATGCTCAGACCTTCCTCCTGGGGAGGGGGCACAATCACCTTTGGGAGACACAGTCACCTTAGCTCCTCAAGTGGGGAAGGCCAGCCAAAAGGATAGAAGAGCCATAGTGTGATGGTGGGCAGATTCCGTGACTGCTGCTTTGTAAGAAGAGAGGACAAACCAGATTGGAAAATGAGAACAAGGAGAACCAGAGAGCTGGCTCAGTGGTTAAGAGCCTCCGCTTCTCTTCCAGGAGACGTGAGTTCAGTTCCCGGGCCCCACATGAGCTGGCTCACAGCTACCCATAATTCCAGCTCCAGGGTATCTGACTTCTTCCTCCAGCATCCAGAAGCATAGCACTCTTGTGTGCGTGTGCACGCACACATGCGCGTGCACACACACACACACCAAAATACACCCATTACATAACTGAAAATAACATTTGTAAATGAAAACAAGCATTTGAATTTGAGCACATCTAAAGGGCCTAAGTCTTTTTTCCCCAATGATTACAAACTGACAAATGAGACAGGGAAGCCGGGCGATGGTGGCGCACGCCTTTAATCCCCGCACTCAGGAGGCAGAGGCAGGCGGATCTCTGTGAGTTCGAGACCAGCCTAATTCCAGGACAGGTTACAAAGCCACAGAGAAACCCTGTCTCGAAAAACCAAAAAAAAAAAAAAAAATGAGACAGGGAGGGATGCAGGGAGGACGGGGGTGAGGGGGGAGAACTTGACCTTGTGTAGAAAGATAGCACCAGTAATCTCAGATCTTCAGCTACTCTGCCCCAGCAGCTGAGGCGGTAACATCACCCCTCTGCTGGGCCCATGACGAATCACAGGCTCACGCAGGATTCCAGTAACTTGGTACCATCCCCACATTGCCCTGTGGTAACTGGAAGGGACCGGCAGAGCGTGTTCAGGCATGGCTGTGAAACGGGGTGACCTTTCATTCATTTTTTCCAGTGGATTCACCTTTTTGTCTCAGGGCAAATGAAGCAAGAGGGATAATGGGCAGAGTCATTTGTTTGTGTCCAGAGTATTGCATCAGGATGACAACAAATTGATTGTGTTTGTCTAACGCCCTCCCTCCGGCCTCGGCTTCTCCCTAGGCTGTATAAATCTAACTGGAGGAAAACATGGAGGGAAGCTTCCTGTTAACTCTCAAACATGTCGCGGCTCTCTGTGTAAGCAAAACAAGTGACATCGAGCCTGCTCCCACATGGCCGCAGGAAGGGGGCAGGGATGAACCCTGTGGAATGAGGTGTGGCCTGGCTGTAGAAGACGCTAAAGGGCAGCCAGCCGAGCCCCGGCAGTCCCAGAACCACTGTCAGCTTACAGCCTTTTCCCTGCCCACATGTCTGACTCGCTCTGAAAACATTAGCAGGAGTGTTTGTTTGAAAATCAGACTCCTGGTTTCCTCATTAGCAGCGGGGTTTGCTGCAGACTCTGGCTGTTTCCATAAACTCTAATTACCTCTCTGATGAGGAGCCTATTTCCCTCACATTCACCCCAAATGTACACAAGAGTTCCTTTTGTAAAACTGTGTTAGAGCAATAAAGATTACTGAGAGAGAGGGAGGGAGGGGAGAAACAAGAACGGCAGCTCTCGCGCTGAAATAATTGGCTTGGAATAGAAGGAAGTTGATCACAGCCAGCGTCTTCCACAAACGGATTAATCCTTTCAGAGGAAGCTCTCCAGCCCCCTCAAGTTTCTCCCTAGCAGGCTCAGCTCAAAAGGGCCCAGACCACATGCCCTCAGAGCTTAAAGTTATCCTGTAAGTTCATTTGAGAAGTTAATATTCTGAGTGTTTAGTTCTTGCCTCTGCTGTTTTGTTGGTGTCTTCGGGAAGGGCGGATATGAGAACTCTCGTTCCAGGGGACACAAGCTACCCACAACACCCTCCTATTCACAGCAGGGGCTCTTAGCGGGGGTGGGGATGCGAATGTGCACCCCTACACCCATTCCCAGGTGATCGACAATGTCTGGAGATATTTTTGGATGTCACGGTGGGGGATACTACTGGCATCCAGTGGGTAAAGGACCTAGAAGCTGTCAAACAACTCACAAGGAATAAATCAGAAGCCAAGCACCCACTAGGAATGATATGGGCGAAAATGCCAGCAGCAGCGCTACTAATGTAAATTGATCTTCAAGGGAAGCCATGCTGGCCCGCACACCCCCTGGTGTGCCTCAAAGGCAGCCTGCACGTGAGCAAAGGGCGGAGGGATGCAGCGAACCATGGGAGGACAACCAGTGGCAGTCTGTAGAGGTGTAGATTCATTCCCCACAAAATGAATCTTGTACGCAAGGTTTGTCATTTCTGACAAGATCTCAGCGTGCACAAAAGTCTGGTACAACAAGTTCTCTCCATTTGTGTGAAACAGACAAACTGACTAGCGAAGCTGCAGCTGGAGAGATGGCTGGGTGGGTAAGAGCACACTCTGCTCTTTTGGAGGACCTGAGTTTGATTCCCAGCTCCCAGGCAGGGTGGCTCAGAACCATGGGTAACGCCAGCTCCCCGGGACTTGGCATCCTCTTCCGGCTTCTGTGGACACTACGTTCACACGCACACATGCCCAGACACGCATAAGTATAATCAAAAAGAAAACGGTGAGGCAAAGTCTTAAAGACATGACATCGTGTGTGCATTGTAACAGATGTGGAACCAGTCAGAAGCTAGACGTGGAGACAAGTGACATGCCAATCACCAACACCATCACCACCACAGCATGCATTAAGTCAAATAACAGGAAGTTAGCCAACTTCCAAGGGGTCAGAGCCTAAGAAAATGGCAGTTTTCTATTATCCAGCCTGAATACTGTGTATAAGCACATAATACCGCTGTCATATTTATATTCTATTAGTAACATAGACCTGCATCTGTTACCTCAATTACCGTAATGTTATCTCATTATATATTGCTATAATAATGTTGTTATGCCAATGTACTGATTATATTACCAATATATTAATCAATATTAATATTTTAAGATAAATAGAAGATAGGCTTGTTTTTTCAGCGAAGGGCCACAGAGAAATGGGCAAGCTTTGAGAGCTCTGTTGTCATGGTTACGTAAGGGCAGTGGGAGATACTTGGCACCACAAAAGGATTCACAGGGCCACCCTTTGCTACAGGCTGAGGCTGTGTCTCAAAAAGCAAAAAAAAAAAAAAAAAAAAAAAAAAAAAAAAAAAAAAAAAAAAAAAAAAAACTGTGTGTGTTTGTTTTAACAGTTTTACAACCATTTGAAAAAGTAAAACCCGTTTTAATTCCTGGGACACACAAAGCTCCCTCCAGTCAGTTTGTTCGCCAACCTGGGAGTCTAACACGCATGCACACTGTAAGCATTACCTTGCACTACCAGGTGTGAGGCATTTCAGTACTTAGGAAATGCATATGCTACGCCATGTCACGATACATATCATAGGCCACGGCACGATTCCCTACAAAATGTCCGCCGTCACTCACTATGACAGCATGCTGGGCCAAATCCACTTCTTGCCAGGTAGCAACAGCCCTCTGGGTAAATATCCATCTCAGTGTCGTCATCCCCCCCTCCATGGGCAGGAGCTCTCTGGGCAATCCTGTGTGTCCTGGAGAGAACACTCAGTGGTCCCTCTCCATGGGCAGGAGCTCTCTGGGCAATCCTGTGTGTCCTGGAGAGAACACTCAGTGGTCCCTCTCCATGGGCAGGAGCTCTCTGGGCAATCCTGTGTGTCCTGGAGAGAACACTCAGTGGTCCCTCTCCATGGGCAGGAGCTCTCTGGGCAATCCTGTGTGTCCTGGGCAGAGCACTCAGCGGCTCCACTCCATGAGCAGGAGCTCTCTGGGCCATCCTGTGTTCTCTGGCAGAGAGGGAGGCCTTCGCCTCTCAGATCACAGACTCACGCCATCTCTTCCACCCACCCACAGCGGCCCCGGACCTGACAGCCTTCGGCGACCCGCGCCAGTTCCCCACGCTGCCTTCCATCTCCGACCCGCGCATGCACTACCCTGGCGCCTTCACCTATTCGCCGCCTGTCACGTCGGGCATCGGCATCGGCATGTCAGCCATGAGCTCTGCCTCTCGCTACCACACCTACCTACCGCCGCCCTACCCAGGCTCGTCGCAGGCCCAGGCCGGGCCCTTCCAGACCAGCTCGCCCTCCTACCACCTGTACTATGGCACCTCCGCCGGCTCCTACCAGTTCTCCATGGTGGGCGGCGAGCGCTCGCCCCCGCGCATCCTGCCACCCTGCACCAACGCGTCCACGGGCGCCGCGCTGCTCAACCCCAGCCTCCCCAGCCAGAGCGACGTGGTGGAGACCGAGGGCAGCCACAGCAACTCGCCCACCAACATGCCACCCGCGCGCCTGGAGGAGGCGGTGTGGCGGCCCTACTGAGCGCCTTCGAGGGACTGAGCCCGGCTGCACCTGCCGTCCACACACAGACCCCCGCCAGGAGGGCCCTTGGAGGCCAACAGGAAGATTCCCGGAGGGAAACTGTGAATGCTTCTGATTTAGCAATGCTGTGAATAAAAAGAAAGATTTTATACCCTTGACTTCACTTTTTAACCACGTTGTTTATTCCAAAGAGTGTGGAATTTTTTTTTGGTTCAGGGCGGGGAAGACATAGCTCATCCAGTTTGGCAATTATTTCTTATTTCGGAGTTACTTTTCCGCACCTTATCAATTGCAAAAAATGTGTGTTTGCATCTGGGTGGTCGTTATTTTTAAATATGTATAGATCTGTGCTTGCTACTTTCTTCCTTTGACCAACTGAAAGAAATACGGTTCCCTTCTCTACGTTTTATTTAACTTTTGGACTTTCTTGTAGCTGGGATTTTGGGGTGTTTTTTCTTGTTTTTTGTTTGTTTTGTCTTTTTTTTAAAGATACAGCTACAACTTTGGGTCATTTTTTAACTACTGTATTTCCACAAAGAAATCCCTAGATATTTATGTATCTCGATGTTTGAACATTTGCATATGTGTTGATACTTTTTTAATTATTTAAATGTACTTATATTAAGAAAAATATCAAGTACTACATTTTCCTTTATAATAGCCAAAGTTAAATGTTATTGCGTTGATGATGGCTGGAGAGAAAAACAAAGGGTGGGTTGTGGCGGCTTGGTTACCTAGAGATACTGTTTACATTAAATCCCTTTTATGTTTTTCAAACAAGTTGGTAGCTAATGCAGCAATGTTTTCAATCCGATTTTAGACACTGGGGGTCACTTCAAGGATCAGAAGTACAAAAGTTTCTGCCAGGCTCAACAAAGGGCCTCATACCCGGCTCCTCCCCTTCAAAAAGAAAGGCAAAACTCCCAAAGGGTTCAGAGAGGTGCCAGTGATTATAGCTCTGAAGAGGATTTTATTTCGGCCTGGAGGTATGCTTGCCCGAAGGCCTTCTGATTCAGGCATGCTTTATAAGGGAGTTCATTCAGGCCAGCTGGCGGACCCCAAATCAGCAAATATGATCCTCTAATTGCCTTCCACTACTAGTTCCTGTTCATTGACAAAAACCAAGACTTGTGGCTGCACCCCAAAGATCAAAACAGAAGGGGTAATAGTGCCTTTGAGGCCCAGGGGCTGAGTTTTAAGAGTGTCTACCCCAAAAGCCTGAAGGAGCCAGTTGTGGGAGACACCCTGTCAACCCATGCAGGATGATTACGGGAAGCTGCTTGCTCACCAGCGTCTCCGGCAGGCTGAGCCCCTAACCTTTGGGGTCTGTGCACTTTTTCTGTGCATCAGCATGATAAGAAAGATTCGTGTCTCTGCAGTCCTTGCTATGGTTCAAACAGATACCACGGTCACTGTAAATGTAATGGCACTCTCGTTATAGTGGAGGACTTGGTCAAAATTCAGTCGTTCTACAACATATAAAGCCTAACTGCTGATTTTGACATTTGTGTGTTCAAACTGATCTGGTTGTTTTTAATGTACCTCTTGAATTAGTTGAAATGATGTCAGGTCAATTCCGAGGAGCGTTTGAAAGCAGGACTTCAGAACAGTGTTGGATTTTTTTATTATTATTTTATAAATTTAAGCATTCAGATTAGATCTTTGGCTGCAGGCAGCGAAAACAGCTGGACTTATTTAAAAATACAACTTGTTTTTGAATTATCTATATCTATAAATATATATATATATATTGATTCTTTGTTTTCCACGGAGCACAGCACTTTGGTAAGAGGCTAGCCTGTGCTAGCAGGCTGTCCCTGTCTGGAGAAGAGCTGCAGGAGATCTCGGAGAAAGGCGATTAGATTTTCCCAGCGGGCATAGCTCCCCCACTTCTCAGCTGCACCGCTGGCCCACAGCACGTTCTGGAAAGGACCATTACTTTATTTCTCCAGAAGTAGATGTTCCTCTTAGCATAGGTTGCCATATCTGGCCTAAGAAAATCCTGGGGAAAGACAAAGGAAGAAGATTTGTATTTCCTCTTGTTAATTCTGATACCTGAAGGTACTCTAGCCCTATGAGAGGGACCAGATAACCTCACACTTGGAATCTTTGCCCCGGAAACCATGCATCAGCTTCTCATTTTTTTGTTGTAGATGGCCTGGTTAGCCATTCAGTGCTTCCTCAACCCTTACCAGCATACACAGAATTTAGTCATTTCAAAAAAGAAAGAACGAAAGAAAGAAAAAAAGCAGTCCGGCACTCATTGTCTTGGAGCTAAGATTCCACACGGCACATACTCTTCTGAGAAATTGTGTTCATTGCCTTCAGGGACATCAGGGTGGCTTTCTTCACTGTCTTCAGTAAGACCGTAAGCCAGTTCTGAGAGAAGTGGGGCTTTTGGGGTACTGGTCGGAATAAGCCATTTCTACTGCTTCTTCCGGCCCCTACTTAGGATTTTCACACACATTTCAGTTCCTTCTGTTTTTCTCACCCTCCATGTTCTCCAATATCTCTTCTCTCTTTTTTCCTCCCTCCTCCAAATCCCACCTCCTCGCTCCTGCATACTTTCGAAGGAGGCATCACACACGCAAGCGCGCGCGCACACACACACACACCACACACACTACCCCATACCAAGTGTTCCAGAACACAGGTGATCCAGTACTCCGTTTGCATAAAGCACAGGGTGAGTCCGCCGTTCCCTCTCTCTCTCTCTCTTCTTCTTCTTCTTCGTCTTCTTCTTCTTCTTCTTCTTCTTCTTCTTCTTCTTCTTCTTCTTCTTCTCTCTCTCTCTCTCTCTCTCTCTCTCTCTCTCTCTCTCTCTCTCTCTCTCACACACACACACACACACACACACACACCACCCCATACCAAGTGTTCCAGAACACAGGTGATCCAGCACTCCGTTTGCATAAAGCACAGGGTGAGTCCGCCGTTCCCTTGCTCACATGTTTCTTCCAACAGAACAGAGGCGTTGCCAGCCGCTCTGGATCTGCTTGCTGTCCAGATTCGGCAGCGGAAAGCTCCGAAACTCACAGCCCATGGCTGAGTGGCTGCACTTCTGCCCAAGCACCAGTGCAACAAGCATGCTCAGACAGGCAAGAGAGAAGCGGTTTCCCTCCAAAGGCCTGCAGTTGATGATTGCAGATTTTTTTTCTTGAAATACCTTTTTCCTGGGACATTCAGTCCTAGGTATTTTTTGGTTTTGATAGTTTTGTTTTTTGTTGTTTTTTTTTTTTTGGTTGTTGTTGTTCTTTTAATTTTGTTGGGGGGCATGAGATGTTTAGGGTCTTTTATACATGAAAATAAAGGAGTTGACAACAATCTCAAAATATATTTTTTCCACACCTGAACAAAATGCCTTTGTTGACTCTATAGTATACATTTATTGGGGGGGGTTAGTCGGTTGGTAATTTGTTGGGGTGCCTTCCCTCTTTCCGCCGGGTCAGTATTGGCAAAGCTGATCGTGTGTCTTTTATTTTCTCCTTCCAAAGAAGCTGTATCAATAAACTCAATTGTATTTATGTATGTAAATAGATTTCAAGTTTCCTTATAAAATATTGGTAATGCCTGTAATATCTTTTTTTTTCATTTTTGTGTGCGTTTCTAAGGACCTTTTCTTATGTTCGCTGAATATTGTAGAAGAAAAACGCTTCTCTCTGCTTGTTTATTTTAGACTTTCAGAAAAAACAAGCTACTTCTTGCTCACTTTTATAAGCAGCTAATAAACGGCATGGTTCCAACTTCTTAAGTTCACTTTATGTTCTAGGAGGAATGGGTGTGCAAAAAAAGAAAAGAAAGAAAGAAAAAAGAAAAATCTCCAAATGAACTGTTGAATTTTTCTGTTGCCCTGGATCTACAAAGATCAATGGGAATAAATAAATAAATACATACATACATACATACTTCCTAGTTGAAATGACGGCAAAGCACACGTGTGAGGACAGCTCAGAAAATGCAGCTCTCCAGCCAACTAAGGCTCGCTCCCGTGGCGACCATTAGATGTGGTCACAGGCATCCTAAAACCACAGCTTTAGCCTCTTTCTCCCTGACACTCACATACAGAACACTTCCTAAGGGGCTCCATCAGGCTCACGTCTGAAGGCACATGAGAAGAGAGAATGTTCCAGAACCCTTCTCAGTAGCCCAGGAAAGCAAGCACTGCATTGCCACTGGCCACTGCACTCACATGGTGAGCCAGCTTCTCTCCTGGGGGCTCACGCACAGCAGGGCAGCCCAAAGCCATTGGATCTTCCTTTCTTTGTACTACAGTTTTCTTCTGTAACTCCAATACCAAAACCAGTGTGAACGGCAAATAAACCACCTCACAAGAGCCTCTGTCCATCACATCGATTCCGTCTGTTCCTGAGACGAATGCAGAGTGAAGCCCGCTACAGCACACTGTGGGAAGAGTTCCCACAAATCACTTATGTTCAAGGGCTTCTAACATGCCCTGAGTGCTAAGGCCTAGGCCTGCGGAGAAGGGCCAGGCACCCAGGGTGGGTTCTGTAGGTATGAGGGAGTTTGGAGACATGTTATAATTCCTCTTTAAAACACAAGAAGAGAGTAGAAAGAGACGGCACTTGGGACACAAACATGGGGACCTGACTTCAACTCCAAGAACCCTAGAACTCGGGGAAAAAAAAACAAACGAGTGTGCTGCTGTGCATTTACAATCTCAACCCTGGAGAGATGAAAACAGGCAAGTCCCAGAGGCTCTCTAGCTGGCCAGCCTAGGACTCTTGGCAAGTTCCAGGGTAGTAAGAGACTCTGTTACTACTACTACTGATAATAATAATAACAATAATAATGATAGAAGAAGCCCAAAAAACAATAACCCTGGTTGTCCTTTAGTCTCCACACTGACACATACACACTTGGACACACACGACAGTGGAGAAAGGGAAGGACACTGAATTTGCAAGCATGACATGGGAAAATACATGCCCAACCCACAGCCATCGTCAGCCTGCATTTGTGCAAATGGGAGGTGGGCTTCGGTGGTGACTGAGAAATTTTTAAGAGTAGCTCTTGCCTCCCCTCTCGCCATGAAAGCCATAATTAGCATTTCAGTCTTGATTTGACGTTGCCCAGATGGCCATCCTGGAACGAACCATCTTGCCCATCAGCCACCAGTGAACACAGGACTGGCCTTGACTAGTCTGTGGGACGTCTATAGAGAACACCAGGAACTGAAGTGTATATGGGGTGGTAAGAAGGATGCCCTGAGACCTGGCTACCAGTGGGCACTGGCAGGACATGGCGAGGAGCCCAGGTACAGGGCCAGTGGCTTCTAATGAGGAGAAGGGGACTGGGCCAGGGGTCGCTGTTTTCACATTGTGGGTCCGGTTTTCAAACTAAACTGGTGACAGACATCTCCACCCCCCTGTCGACCTCAGTCGCCTGGCTGAAGAAGAGTCTGCCAAGCTCCTTCTCTAGGGAGTTACTCATTTGGTTCCTCCCCTTCCAATAATGTCCTCTGTGAAGGGACACCCCTATGCACAGCCCTCTTCTACGCTCTGGGGGAGCCGAACGCCCCTCCCCTCAGACCAGCAGTCCCTCTGTCCAGTGGGGACAGGGTGAGCAGAGCCTCCTGGTTGCAGGTTCCCCTCTGCTATGGGGGACAGGCATGCTCTCTCCTGCTTCCAGGCTCTAGGAACAGAGCTGCCCTCCTGTCACACTGTGCCTCTAGCCCTCTTGCCCCTGTCCAAGCGTCCTTCACCACTATGACGGAGATATAGTCTTCCTTCCTGGTATCCAAATACAGCTCCGGGTTCCAAGAGATCCCACCTTACTTATGAACATCTTTTACAGTAGAGATGGCTGAGCTTAAACTTGGGCTTCCCAGAATTGGTCTTATTTCTGTTAAAAATGAACCCATCCTGTTCTCATGACCACCTTTACTGGACTTAAAAT